>NW_022631001.1:15298364-15898364 GCF_010015895.1 Lontra canadensis
TTTCTTTCTTTCTTTCTTTCTTTCTTTCTTTCTTTCTTTCTTTCTTTCATCCTTCCTTCCTTCCTTTCTCTCTCTTTCTCTCTCTCTTCCTTCCTTCCTTTCTCTCTCTCTCTCTCTCTCTCTCTCTTCCTTTCTTCCTTCCTCCCTTCCTCTCTCTCTTTCTTTCTTTAAAAGATTTTATTTATTTCTTTGACAGACAGAGATCACGAGTAGACAGAGAGGCAAGCAGAGAGAGAGAGGGGGAAGCAGGCTCCCCACCAAGCAGAGAGCCCAATGCGGGGCTCGATTCCAGGACCCGATCATGACCGGAGCCAAAGGCAGAGGCTTTAACCCACTGAGCCATCTATGTACCCCTGGGCACGTTATTTAAAGAGATGTAGTTACCCAAGATTCATGAGAATATATTTAAGACTTAGTTCCCATATGTGTGTGTGTGTGTGTGTGTGTGTGTGTGTGTGTTTGTATTTTTTGTAATGTAGATACGTGTCATTGGTGTAATTCTTTAGCCTGCCACAAAATAATGATTTCAAATTTCAATTTTAAGTATCATGGAAGCCTAGAACTGGAAGGACCTTAGAGATCATCCAATCCAATATTAGAATCCCTTTTGTGATCCTTCTAATGGGAGAGCCCACAGTCTCAGCTTAACTATCTCTAGAAGAGTTTATTTAATTTTGCAAAGCTGATTGTCCTAACCTCCTTTGATAATATTATCTAAAGACCTGCAAATTCAACTATAATGTTACTTGCATACAGCTCATATTTTTCCCATATAAACTACAAAAAATTATAAAAGGATCTTAACTCAACTGCATTTTCCAAATCTCTTAGGTCAGCACTGAGTATATAGTACTATTCATAAATAATAGATCTATTCAAGTTTTTCCATATTCAATTCTTTAAGATTCAGGATCGGAGATTATTAGAACTATAAGGAAACTGTATGCCCCATAACAAAATGCTTTCAGTAGCTTATCTAATATTCTTCCAGTTTTACGTTTTTACCTTTGTCCGTTTCATTATTTGTTTTTTGAAAGAAAGAGTCATAGAGTATATCCTATGCTAGATGCCAGAGATGAAAATTAAAAAGACACACTAAGTGTTCTTAAATTTTTTATCCCTTGAGGAAAAACTTATTTGAGTATAAAAGTTTAAGTTTCTTGAGGGCGGTATTTGAAAAGTGCAGTAGGACCCCAGTGAAAAGTATCTTGAGCTGCTCATGTATTTTATTCATTTTCTATGCTATGTAATAAATCACCACAGATTTAGTAGTTTTAAACAGTACAGTTTTATTACCTCACCATTTCCATAGGTCAAGAGACCAACCACAGCTTAGCAGGATTCTCTGTTTCGGGGTTTCACTGACTATAATCCACTGAGGAGCCCAACTTCCTTTCTGTGTGCGGAGGTCAGCTCAGGTATTAGAGACCACCTGTATTTCTCCTGTCATGTAGCCTTCTCCAGAAGTATTTTTTAACTTGGTTGCTTGCTTTTTCAAGGCCAGAGTAAAAATATCTCTCTCTCCAGTCTTGTAAGACAGAGTCATATATAATAAAAGGTAATCCTAGGCCTAATATGCCATCATCTTTCTCATTTAATGTAACCTAATCAAGAGAGGGACATCCCATCATTTTACCGTATTCTCTTAGTTAGATACCAGTCACAACTGGTTCTGCCTGAATTCAGGGGCAGGATATTACAGGAAGGCATAGATACCAGGAAGCAGGAATTTCTGGGGGTCATCTCAAACTTGAGTCTGTCAGAGCTGAAGAAAATCTGTCTCAAGGGCCCAGGAAAACTTCTCAGTGGAAGTGGACATTGTGATGAGCTGTGGCATTTTCCATGTAGTTAAGAAATAGGAAAACAAACCAACCTGAGAAAATAGCTTTGCTGGTATGTAAGAGTGAAGAAAGAATTGAATAGGTAGGTGAGGGTCAAATCATAAAAGGCCTCATTTTGTGAGTTACGGAGTATGCCAAAGGGAAAGGGAAAATGGATGAGTCCCAGGCAGGAAGTAACCATGGTCCGAGGTCCATGGTGTAAATGCTATCCTGGCAGTAATATAGACAACAGGTGGGAAGATGATAAGAGGCAGGGGAACAAATGACATGCTATAGACCTCAGTCGTGTGGCAGACAGCTCAGGCAATAATGTAGCGTCTGGATACAGGAAATATTTAGGATGTGCAGTCATGTCCTGTGTGTCATTGCGTAGGGAGTAGTGGTAAGGGAGAGGCGATGGGTGTTTTCATATCATATGTGGATTTAGAGTTAGTAGATTTCTTTCAGGTGAGATGTGACTTAATTTTTAATGGTGTTCTAACTGAAGGGCACGGGTATTTCTGTAAATATGCTAAATCCCTTGCATAAAACCAAATTGGTCTTTAAAAGCCAGTGGCTGTGATAAACCCAGATCTGTAGGATGAATATCTGACCCATAGCCAGGTGCAGGGTGGGCAATAGATAACAGACCCCTACCCTGGGTGAGCAGAGGAAGTCTAGAAGCTTCATAACACTTTATCATCTGATGTCCTATCGGAAAGGAACCTCGTGCTTACTTCGGCTTCAGTCTGATTTTAAAGTGAAGGTGGGATATCGGGCCCTTTTGTCATCAGCCGCAACTGAAGATTATGTTCTGGCACAGGACTGGGGGGGGGGGGCAGCTGGAGAAGTGTTCTCAGCAGCCGAGACTGGCCTGATACCTATTTGACCGTCTCCGAGAGGAGTTTGATAAGAGTTGTCCTATGGTTTTACCTGTGGCTCCAAGACTGAGAAAAGACTAGCCTGAGGAGAGAGACTGACACCCTTGCAGACATCAATAGAGTGAGAAAGCGCCGGTTAGGGAAGTTAAACTCATTTCTAGCAGAAAAGCTGATTTGTGGTCGCCTGTTTGTTCTGCTCCACATCGCGACTGCTTCTGGCTAAACAAGCGCGAGCGGATAGTTCTTGTCTTTTTGTCTGCCGGCATTCATTTTTTTCTCTTCCTGATGGCACTCCGTTTCCTTCTTGGGCTTCACCTCTCTCCCACCGGGGGCCATTTTGATATGACTGTAAATCAAGATACATGTCCCCCTATTCCAGAAGCCGGGGGAATCCCAGGGGTGATAACTTGCCCCTTCTGCTAGGTGCTTCCTCCTCGGTGCTCCTCGGAGACGCACACACATTTCCAGTGCTGTTGGCATTTAATCATTCCAGCAGCAGCTGCCTTTCCATGTCCGGTTCTTTAATCTTATGAGCTTTCCCACATCCTTCTCAATACCTTTTTTTTTTTTTTTTCCTGATTAAGTTTGTCAGAGTTAGTTGTTTATAACCAAAGAAAATGATCCACTGGTTCATTAGCACTTTAGAAGGGAGGGGGAAATAATGTTCATGACACTTCCATCAGCTGTCAGAGACTCTGAGATGTTTTACATAATGTCTCATTTTATCATCGCCAAGTTGTCAAGAAGTATAAACTTATCTTAATATTAATGGATTGAATCACCTTAATAGATTTCTAATATTAAACCCAATTTGCATTTCTGGAATAAAGCCAAGTTGGTCGTGATGAATTTATATCTTAAAATGCAGACGTATGTATATAACTGGATTCGGGTTGGTAAGATTTTGAGAAGCATTTTTTTCATCTACGATTGTGGTGAGATGGCATAATTGTAGTAGGTATTTGTCTCAACATTGAGCTGGTGAGTGCACCTGTTTTTCTTACTCTGCGGCAGTGTTCCTATAAGTTTCAAATTTTTCCCCTCTTGGCTGGTTCACAGAGCTTATCTTCAAAACTCTGTGAGCCTCGTGTTTTCCTCACAGGATTATTTTTAATTTTTGTATTCTTTGTCCTTAATAGTTATAAGATTATTCAGGTTTTCTCTGTGTTTTTGAATCCAGTTTAAGAAATGACGATTTTTCAAGAAATTTGACCATTGCCTTCAGATTTTCAAATTTATTGAGAACTTTTTCCAAAATGATATTTTATTATTTTTTCACGTTTTCTGCTATAGCTAAAGTTATGCCCTTTTTTATTCCTAATACCATTTAATTATACATTTTCCAATATTTACCTTTCATATAAGTCTAAAGGACAACATTAACACTGTACTGTCCTGTGTGAAGCAGATTCCCTGAATCACAATTCCAGTATACATCCTTTCTATCAAGTATTATATGTGTGACCCCTGAAATTATGTTCTGATCTTCTTTTTCTCTTTCTTGACAGATATTTCCAGAATTTCACCAATTGTATTTGTTTTCAAAAAACAAAATTTGGCTTTGTTTATCCTCCTTATTGTATTCTTTGTCTCTTTTTACTAATTGGTTCTCTTTTTAATTGTCTTCTTCCTAAATTTATGTTGGATTTCTGGGTTTTTTTTTTTCTTCTAACTTCTTAATTTAAATATTTTACTATTGGTTTTACAGATTTTTTTCTTTACTAATATACACACTTAAGGCACTAATTTTTTCCATTTTGGAACACCTGGGTGGTTCAGTCGGTTAAGCACCTGCCTTCAGCTCAGATCACGATCCTCGGGTCCTGGAACTGAGTCCCAGGTAGGACTCCTGCTCAGGGGAGAGACTGCTTCTCCCTCTCCCTCTGCTCCTCCCCCTGTTTCTTGTGTGCCCACTCTCTGTCAAGTGAATAAATAAAATCTTACAATCTTAAAATAAATAAAATTTTTAAAATATGTTCCATTTTCAATCATTTTAGCATCATTCTGCACATTTTGGTATGTATTACATTCACAGCTATTCAGCTGTCTTTTTTTTTTTTTTTTTTTTTAAATGTAGGCTCTGCTCATGGAGCCTAACCAAGGGCTTGAACTCATGACCCTGGCATCAGGAGTTGGATGCTTAGCTGACTAAGCCACTCAGGCACCCCCTCCACTATCTTCTTTAACTCCTAAGTTATTTAGAAATGTTCCTTTTACATTTCCAAACAATGTATCTTCAAAGCTATTTCTTTTTTCATAATATCAAGTCATTTCATGGTTAGCAACATTGTTTTTATGGTATAGATTCTTTGACATTTGTCGAGGCCTGATTTATGGCCTACTGTGGGGTAAATTTTTATTAATGTTCCGAGTGTAGTTGAAAATTGTGTTCTCCAACTGATGAGTGTAGTGCTTTATATGTGACAGTTAGATCAAGATTATTAAGTATTATACTCTGTTACTTTTTGTATATCAGACCTTTTTATTTACTTCCAGTCTTCCTTAAGCATATATTTTCAAATTTTTAGTAAGGACTGCTGGTCATAGTATCTCTGCTTTGTTTCTCTGAAGGTGTTTTTCTTAACATATATTTGCATGATATAAAATTCTAGTTATTTTTTTTTTCTGTGCAATTTGAAGATATAATGACATCCTCTTATAGCTTCCATTTTATTCCCTATTAAATGATGTTACTTTGTAAGTAATATGTCTTTTTTCTCTAGCTGATTTTAAGACCTACTCTTTATCGTTCTTTACTATTGTAAGTTTTTTGTGGAGTGGTTGTTTCTTTTAGTAAATCCTGCGGGGATTTAGCATACTACCTAAGTCTTGTGTATTGTGGACTTGTGTATTTTAAATCTGGAAAACCAATAGCCAGTCTTTTTTGGGACAGTGTTCCTCTCTTTTCAGACCCTTGCTGGGACTCCCAGTAGAAGAGGATGGGCAGGATGCTTTGAGAGGTCATACAGGTTCTGCTCTACACAAAGTTTCCAGGAAGGGAAGAAGTAAGGCTTCGAGGTCAGCTCATTCTTTCTTTGCCACCTTGTGCCTGAGAGTCTGTGCCTATCCATCAATTCTAAACTAGAACTAAATGTTCTATCCAACATTCTAAAATGTTCTCTAAGTTGCTTTTTTGGCTGCCTGGGTTCCATATGCTGGACCACTTTGTTCTAGCCTCCGTTTTTTCCCCTTAACATTGTCTTATTTCTCATCTTTTTATCTTCTGTGCTGTCCTCTGAGGAAATTTTCTCAGATCTGTTTCCCATTTCATAGTACTCTACCTATTCAGCTGAGTATAATTTGTTTATTCTTTACAGATTTATTGTAAATGGCTTTTTTTTTAATGTCTGGAAATTTTATTTGGTTCTTTGGATCCGTTTGCTCTTTTTAATAGCCTCCTGTTATTAACACACACCTTTGACTTTTTCTTTTATGTCTTTGAACACATTAAAACCTAGTTATTATGCATTATTTATCCTATAGTTTAAAGTGTTTGGGAATACATTACTGTTGTTTTCTTGTGCTGGCTCTCAATAATGATGATTTATCTTCTTGAAAATATTATGATTGGTTTTATTGTTTTCTTAAATTTTGAGTTCATTTTTTTTTTTTTAAGATTTTACTTATTTGTGAGGGGGAGAGAGCACATGGAGGCAGAGCATCAGGCAGAGGGAGAAGCAGGCTCCCTGTTGAGCAAGGAGCCAGATTTTGGACTGGATGCCATTTAACTGAGCCTGAGGCAGATGCTTAACCAGTTAAACCACCCAGGCGCCCCCTTGAGTTCATTCTTTATGGAGAATTTATCTACAATATTTCCTTAAGATCTAGGTTGAAGGTGATTTCCTAAAGAAAGAGTGTGTGTTTTTTTTCTCCCAGACATCTGAAGGACTACTTTATATTCTTATGTTGGTGCTTTTTTGGACCACATAGGGAGTGTGAATTTGAGCCCAAAATCTGAAAAAAGGTGTAAAGTTGTGATTACAAATGCTTATTAGATTTTCTTCCTGCTTATTTATTGTCAGAGTCAAGATTGATAAACGTCCTCACCACCTTTTTTTGGCTATATTTGTCTGCCCATGTGGCTGTGACAGAATGCCATCGACTGGGTGGTTTAGGGAACATACTCATTTTTCACAGTTCTGGAAACCGGGAAATCCAACATCGAAGTGTCAACAAACTGGGTTTCTGGGGCAAGCCTTCCCTGTTTGTAGATGGCTGCTATGTTGCCAGGCCCTCACAAGGCCCTTCCATGGTACACATGCCTGGTGAGAGAGCTAGCTACACCCCTCCTGCATTCTTCTCCTTCCTTCTCTGGACACTAATCTTATCACATCAATGCCCCCACCCTCCTGGCCTCATTGGATTTTGTTACTTCCTTAAAATCTCCATTTCCAAATATAGCCCCACTGGGGGTTTAAGGGTTCTACATCTAAATTTTGAGGGAACACAAATATTCAATCTTAACAGCTAGGCAGTTATTTTCCTGGTAAACCCTTTTTCATTGAAGAAATGAGGATTTGGGCTCCCAGGTTTACACAGACATCCTTGTTCTGACTCCTCCCCTTGTTTGAACCTTAGAGTAAGTTTTCTGTTCCTATGATTTCATTAAAAGGATATTTGGGCAATTGGGAATGACTAATGTCCATGGGGAAACCAGTGTCTTCTATATTTCTACCACTGGGTTTATTTTTAGCTTCTGAGAGTTTTCTATGGCCTCCACTCAGATTAGGTATACGTTTAAAAAAAATACACACACACACACACACACACACACACTATATGCATATAATTTGTATATTCAAATATAGTGCATATATTAGTATACATGTTATATGCATATAATATATAATGAATATAAAATATTTAAAATATATAATATATAAGCTATTGTAAAATATTTATGTATATTTTTACCCTATATTTTAAAACTTTTATTATTAAAGTTTTCACTTTTGTTACGTACAAAAGTAAATAAAATAGTAGAGAACATATAACAAGTTCTTATATACCTATTCCATAGATGAACAATGATCAACATTTTGTCAAACTTACTATAGTATCTTAAAGCCATAATATCACATTATTCCACCTCACAAACCAATGTATGTAATGCTACAAATAAAGTTATTTTCTACATAATTACCTAGAAAGTTACCAAAAAATCTTTACTATCATCCAATAGTTGGTCTATATTCTAATGTCCTTTAATATTTCAAAAGTGTCATTTTATAGTTGGTTTGTTCAACTCTGGATCTAAATAAGATGGAACTTGCTCTTTGCTTTTCTGTTTTTATTTTAAATTCCCTTTAATCTAGAATAGTCCCCTTTTTGTTTTTTAATTCCAAAGACTCATTGAAAATTAGTCAGTTAATAGAACTGCTTCCTTATGATGTGTAAAATGCTTCTGTACTCTTCATATTTCGTGTAAACTAGAAAACAGATACAAAGACTGGATTGTACTTGGATTCAATATCATTGGTGTGGATATTTCATAGGTTTTGTTGTGTACTTTATATGCATGAATCCAGAACGCACATATATGTCTTGCGAGCATAGTATTAGTGATGTTGAGATTGGTCAGTAGTGCAGATTTCATCAGAACCTTTCTTTGTGAAGTCCCTTGTTAACCTTTATGCCTATTACTTTACTATCTATTGATGATTGCTATCCTCTTCAGTTTGTTTTTTTTTTAACAGAGATTGCCAGTTGGTGGTTTTCTAATTCCATCATTTTCTCTGTATTCATTAGATGAAAATTTTCTGAAAAGAATTTTCCTCACAAACTAAGGCTATTAGGTGTCTCTGAACTTGAATTTGTACAGAAGAGAGGATAAACATTTCATTTTTTTCTATTTAATTACCAATGATCATAGTAAATGGTTTCTACCTTAGTGACTCCATTTGCTATCCAATAAGTTTTGGTTTATTTTGTTTTCGGTTTGTGCCTTTTATAATGGGTTGCTTCCAGTTGTTTTTATTAGAAGAGGGAATATAAGTAGAAAATAAATAATCAAGGATACTGACTGTATTTTTGATTAGTATTTCTTGGGTTCATGAAAGTTGTTAGATAGCCCATTTGCTAAGATATAAGTAAATATCTTCATATTGACATAAGAGTAGTTCTTAATTTCTTTTTTGGAGGTGGAGGGAGGAGCAGAGGGAGAGCAAGAGAAAGAATCTTAAACAGGCTCCACACCCAGCTAGGCGACTGGTGAGGGGCTCCATCTCACAATCTTGAGATCATGACCTGAGATGAAATTAAGAGTCGAACTCTTAACCAACTGAGCCACTCAGGAGTCCCAAGAGTAGTTCTTAATTTGGTGAGCATTCAAAATTAAATTTCCCAGTCCTTTAAATTCTATGCCATTATTAGTGTTGTCATTCATTCTTACTATCCTTTAAGGTCATTGTGATCCTACATTTCAGTAATGATTTTCCTGATTTTTTCCCCTAAGATTTTATTTCCCCAGCACTCCACTCCTTCATCCATAGAATTTGGGTTGAGATAAATAACAAGCCTATTCTAAATCTCTTTTATCCAGCAAAGGATTAATAATGGGTAATAAAATAGTCAAATAGTGAGTTGTTTTTTAACTCATGCTAATAGGAATGAGAGAGAATTAAAGCTTATAGGAGTGAATTTCTTAGCATCCAAAGAAAAGATAAATGGCACTTGAAGCAAACTTAGAATTAATACGTTGTGAAAACATTCATTAATATGACTGTTTCTTTTTCTACCTTGTATTTTATCAATACCTTTTTGTGTGGAGAAAATAGAGACATCAGTGTAGTACAGAGACCTTATTTAAAAGGCAAATGGATCACATTTGTATTAAATAACAATTATGAAAATAATCACAAACAAGTCACTGAATAAGATTTAATTAATTAGGTTATACCCAAAGAAAGGTTCTGCAGCAGTGTGTTTAACAACCAAGAAGAACACATTCTGATCACAAACCATGTATGGGAATCTGTAATAAATATGAGTAAAGAAGAGATAAATATATAAATGAGAAACTAGGAGCAGAGAGGTTGTTTTAGGTAGCTAGGATTTGGCTTCACTAATTATTAGTATTAAAAGGTGGGTAGCTAAGTCTATAATTAAAACAAATAAAGCTCACTCTTCCAAAGGCAACCTGTAGTTTAAAATAACAGGATGAAATCATGTAACAAAAATTTTGATATTCGATAAATAGACAGAAAACATATATCTAAAAACTTCTAATTTTAAGTATTTTATATGAAAAGCATCCTTTTAAAAAATATAGATAAATAAATAAAAATAAAAAGCCTCCTTATAAGACACAAAGAGGTGTACAAAAATGCAAAGTGTGTATTGTAAAATGAGAAAAGCACATGTCATGCCATCAGACCAAGCAGCACTGTTATTTGATAAGTTTTCTATATGCTGGTGTCAAAGAACTAATTGGTGAAGAAAAGCATCTTAACAATTACAGTTGGCATTCACTCTTTCATTCATGCAGCAATCACATGTCAAATATCACGTGCCAGATAGAGTTCCAAGTGATAAGGAAAGAAAAAAAGAACAATAATAAGGATGCTTCATTTAAGGAGCTCAGAGTCTCTTTGGAGAATTATGCATAGAAACATTTAACAGTAGTTCACTATGAAAAGTGTTATCACAGAAATGTGGAAGATGTGCGGTAGGTGACTTGAAAAACATGGGAGTTCTTTTGTCTGGATAAGTTGGAAAGAGCTTTTCCAAGGGGATAAGTTTAGCTTTAGGTGTTGAATGTTGTATACCCATCCACAAACTGAAGAAATGGAGAATGGCAATTCCAAATTAGAAAATCAAACCACATTTGTAAAGACAGGAGGTTTTAGAACAGCAGGTAGTGCTTAGAGTAACAAGTAGGTCTGTGTGATTGGAGGAGAGAGTGCATGAGAGAGACTGGCAGGCCATGAGGCCCCATGAAATGTGGGTGAAGATGGGGAAGACGGGATGCTGGGAGAAGAAGCTTAGGCTTATAGACTCCAGTATTCACTGGTGTCCAGCAAAGGTTTTGGTGTAGTGTTATGTAGTTACCAGTTCTGTGGTTTGTGGGGGATAAGGGAAAGATAGGGAGAAATTGTAGGCAGAAAGATGAGTTTGGAGGATATTGCCAGAGTTGATAGGATATGAACGAAAGCAGTGATAGTAACACTGATTAAACAGGTGACGGTTTCAGAAATTTTTAAAACATAGAATCAACTAGGCTGGAGGAATAGTTAAACATCATGGGTTACAGAGAGAATCAAGAATTATTCTGAAAGAGCTAAGCTGGGTAGATTACAGTGGCAGTGAATTAAGAACAATTGGAGAAACAGTAGTTTTAGGGAAAAATTTCCTGAACTTGGCTTTGGGCATGTTAGGAACTAAAGAATACCCAGGAAGAACTATGACGGATGGACACTGAAAGATATCTTCCTCCCCATAAAATAAGTTTAGAAGGGAAACATCAAGCTATCCATTTGGGATTTGATTCAGTTTGGTGGATTTTCATTAAAGCGAAGGATTATTTTTCTGCCTATGAAAAAAAAGGCAGGCAAAACTTATGAATATGGAACAAACATGTTTATCTATAGCATCAAAAACTCAAAGGAACTTTTGATGTAAATTTTCATAATGCAGATTTGAGAAAATTATCATCCTTGTGTTTCCATTTTAGATTCATATTGTAAGATTAGGCCCAAGGTTACCTTTAATCTTGATTGATAGAGATTTAATGAAAGGTATACAAACTTTGTTCAAAGTTTAGAAAATAGAAGGTTGTTCTGAGGAATTTGGGGCATTTGGAGATTTCAAGGACTTTTTTTTTTTAATAATGAACAACATTTATAAAACAAGGGTTAAAAAAATTGTTTGGAATTACTGACAATGTGATAATTCAACTATCATTTACTTCCTGACAGTATTTGACAAGCAAGTGGTTTTTTTACCCTCTATTCATTATTTCACAGTTTTCTTTCACAAGCACCTCAATGGTTTTTCTTTTCTTGTTTCTTAATTGAGACAAAGTTTAGAGGAATGAATTGACATTGTTGAGAACATCAAGATAGTCAACACACCAGAATTTGAGAGTCAGCTCTCGCTCTCTCTCTCTCTCTCTCCAGCCGTTTTCTAAAGTATCCACCCAAGTGGGGTCTATAGTTATTAGCTAACATCATTGTTAAAATTGGCCAGTAACTCCGTGGTTTCATTTTTTGTTATATTTCTGAGTATTCAGTAAGATTGCTGATTATTTAGTAAAGGGCCAAAGTGCCTCTCTCAATAAGCAATTCATAAATGAATGTGAATGACTTAGTGCTATCCAAAGTACTGAGCCAGAGACTTAGTTGGAAACTAGTGAACTAAATCTTGTAGATAAATAACAGCAATAGGGCGAGGCATTCAACGTTAAGCTTACCTTTACTCAAGCCAATGGAAGCTGAAAACAGAAAAGGAGTTTTTGTATGTTAAGAAGCAATAGATTCCCAAAATGCACCACCAACAGAACTTGATTTGTGCATTTGTGAATTTTTAGAGAAACATGTATTTATAACACTATTAAGCAGAATAGCCTTAAATCAAAAGCATAAAGTGTGGTTTGACTAGTAGCATCTGGAAAGAATCAGTCACTTTGCCTATAACGTTTCTAAGGGACCACAAATTGGAGCAATGCAAGGATAGTTCATGGAAAGTGAAAGCTGTAATTTTTAGATTTTTACAATTTTGGATCTGCTGTAGGGCAAAAACACTGAAAACTAATTTACATATTTTATCTTTATGTCTTAAATGCAAATTTCATGTGACATCAAATAATCACAGCTTTTTGTGAGCAAATGGACATTTTCAGGAGGTCCAATTGAAGACTTTGTTTGTTAGGTATCATTATAATTGCATGTGTAGCCTAGCATAATTATTTTGTGAACTCTACAGCAATATTGCAGCTGTGGTATTATTATTATAAAGCTATGAATTTGCTGACATAATGCAGATACTTACTGAACTTAAAAATTTTAATTGGATTGAATCCAGTCATTATCAAACAATATTTTGGTGTACTTTTTATGATATGAATCTAAATGTAAGTCATCAATTTTCCCCTTTTGCTGGGTTCCTATTTGCATTTTTTCAAATTAATTTAAATGTAAATATACTTTACACAAATTACTTTTTAAAAACCTTGGAGGTAAATCTCAAAGGTCTGCCACTTAACAAGAAGACAGAAAAATACAGACTTTTTCTTAGTATTCTACAATAAAGCCATTTTAGAATTCTAAATTTTATTTTAAAATGGCTTTATTGTAGAATACCATTTCTCAAAAGGATTTCCTTTTTTTCCATGAAGTAGTTTCTATTTACCAATGTAAAATCAAAGAGTAAGTAGCCAAGAAGAAATGAAATAAATCTGACTCATACATCATGCAGGAGAGATTCTCTTTTCTTGCAAATTTAGGGTACATTTGTAAAAAGGTTCCATGTAATCCTAGAATTTTAATAAGGACTATCAGGACTTTTGTAACTGGTTATCCAAGAAAGAAAGAAAGGAAGGAAGAAAGAAAGAAAGAAAGTAAGAAAGGAAGGAAGGAAGGAAGGAAGGAAGAAAGAAAGAAAGAAGCAGGAGGGAGGGAGGAAGGAGGGAAAGGGAAGGGAAGGGAAGGAAGAAAAGGAAGAAGGAAGGAAGGAACGAACGAATCAGTAGAAATTACTTAGTCTACCTTAAAAGCTCCTTAGTGTAAACACATAGACTTTGGTCCTTTAGGCATAAGTGGGCAAGTGGCTTTGTATAACAGCCAGAATGGAGAGTGTGAAGACTGAGTTTGCAGTGGGGGCATTCCTCTATCAGCTAGCCATCCATGATATAACCCCTAGATAGCTCTCTTGCCACCATCTGGCCACACACATGATTAAAGCCTTCATTAGTACTTTCTACCTATGTCAGAGTCCAATATTGTGCATTGGGCTTTGGTTCCTGCATTCTGCCTCGGAAGTCTACTGCCTGTGGTTTCAGTTCACCAGTAACTCTTTGAACACCCATAATGAACCTGTGATGTAGAAACCCAATAGGTAATGAAGATTCACACATGGCTTTCCTTCTGGGGAGGAGGATGAATACATATGTTATTAATGCTAATAAAAAAACATTCTGCCATGTGTTTATCAGACTGTCACAAAGGAGAAGGAATTGTTTCCTAAGGATGATGCTGTGGGCCTCTCACTGAAAATAAAGGCACTCAAACTTTCATTATCACTCTCACTTCTCTCAGTGATCCTATGTGTGGATAAGGGATTCCAAATCACATAAGTAACCACTGGTGTACCTGAACTTAGACCCAGGTCTGCTAGTCTGAATGTCTGACTCCAAACGTTTTGCTATTCCCTTGCTACTTGCATTGATCTGGGAAAACTGGGAAGGTTCCTCCATGAGGATAGATTGTAAAGATGTAATTACATAGCTTATTTTTTTCTCTTTTAAATTACTAACACTTCAAGTTTTCATAGGGAATCTAAGTACCTGATAAAGTCACTTTATGTTACCCTCTGTCACTCTTATATAGGTGAGAAGCAGCTCAGACCTGTGAAATTGTTAAATATTAATGTCTGTAAATGGATTGTATGGAGAAAACAGCTGCAACGTGTGTAGAGGAAATGCTTTCTGGCCAGAAAAGAGGAGTTTCCTCTTCCTCATGAGAGTTTATGTTCTTTTCTTGAAGGGAGGAGGTAAAAGCCCACTCCCTGAAGCACTATCATAGTGACTGATACTGTCCACTTAAATTTTTGTGAATGCTGTTTTAATGAGAGCACAGATTCAAAAACTCACCTTATTGTTCACCAGCTAAAGGACCTAGAGCAAGGGAGATGGCTTCTAAAATTTCAGTTCCGCAAACATAAAGTGAGAGGATTAAGTTTGCCTCCTATGTTAGGAAGATCGAGGTAATTACACATGCCTGGGACATGGCAAAGACTCAGTGCATGTTCTCTTTCCCTTCTTATGATCCTCAGACTGTTAGAATGTCTGGCCCCGAGATTTCTTGGTACAGGACCGCACACAGCTGTCCATCCAGCATTCTTTTTTTTTTTTTTTTTAAAGATTTTATTTATTTACCTGACAGACAGAGATCGCAAGTAGGCAGAGAGGCAGGCAGAGAGAGAGGAGGAAACAGTCTTCCCGCTGAGCAGAGAGCCCAATGCGGGGCTCGATCCCAGAACCCTGGGATCATGACCTGAGCCGAAGGCAGAGGCCTTAACCCACTGAGCCACCCAGGTGCCCCTCCATCCAGCATTCTTTATGTGACATTATGCAATTTGGCAAAGTCATGTTTCTAATGATTCAACCATATCTGTGGCATGAAGCCCTTTATGGCCTTAGCCAAATGCCTGATTGAATTCGGAACCAACTTGGTTCAGGGGTCAATTTTCATTAGAATGGCTAAAGTAAACCAACATGTTCTTTGTGTTTTTACTCCTCTGAAAAAAGGCAAAATGTATGACCTTAGACAAGTCACTTACCTTGTCTCACCCTCAGTTTGCTTATCTGAAAAATAGAATTATATCTGCTTCAAAATGTTGTCATAAGAACATAATAAATGAGATGTTTTAGGTGCATGTGTCATATGAACTTTTTCTTCCCCTTCTCCTTGAAGACAGTGGCAACTGGTAGGGACTTGTGTTTCTTATGAAAGACACAATAATACAGTAGTTTAAAAAATAAATTCCAAAGTTTAGCAATCCTAAGTTTCAACCTAATTCTCCTGCATGGTGGCTGGAATAACTTCTCTGGAACTCTTGCTTTTTGTTCATTTGTTTTTCCTTTCTAAGTTAGAATAATAATATCTAAACTCACAGATTTGAGTATTTAACAAAACTTATCTATGTTTATATATAAAATATCTTTCATAGTATCAAAATGTAAATGTAAATTTGGGTGGGAACCAAGATCAAGATTTCAAATGAACCTTTTGATTCATAATGGGAGTGATAAATGATTTAATGACAATACAAAGTCATCATTATGAGGAAGAAGGTGTCCATATGTAGAAACTTACTTCACTTCAGTTTCATCCAATAATATCTGAGTACCTAGTAGTTATCAGGCATTATGCTTAACTCTGGAGATAGAAAAAATTGATAAGACATTAGTTGTAGATTATACACAAGGATTTATGTTTTCTATCTCTCACTTGCTAAACATTTACTGTGCTTCAAACACATGGAATAAAAATAATACTAAAAATTTATTGAATGCCATTATTAAGCTTCATTATGAAACTCTGCTAATTTTTTCATGCATTATTTCATTCAGTCTCACACCACTCTTAATGAGGTATATCTTGTTTTCACATTTAATAGATGAGAAAACAGTCTTAAAGTATAAATAATTTATCTAGGGTTTTACAGATTCTGTTAGTAAACAGAATCAGAATCTAAATCCTAAATTCCTACTCTACTTTTAGACAGGTCTGTTAACACCAGAAGCATGATTTTCCTTTGGGAGTTGTACCATTTTCCCCAAATGAATAATTTTTCTTAAATTGAATTCACATCATTTTATATATGCAAAAAGGCTAAGATAGGTGTTTTGGAAAAGCAGATGGAACAGATTTTTGCTGTGTGTATCACATATTCTAAACAGAATTGATCAAACCTTCATTCCCACTGACAATAAGAGCTGACAGTGGTGATAGTGGGCACTTAAACAGTTTAAGGTTGTGTTCAAAGTCACTAGCTGTCTGGGCTTTGACAGTAGAATCGAAGCACAAAACAGCATTGAAGAGTTTGGATATAGGAATAAATTACCTGTTAGTGCCTTAGATCTTGTCTTTTCTATGTGCATTAACCAAGAAAAGTAAATATGAGGTAAATTTAAATAAAAAGATGTGTGAATCTACTACTGGTTCTGATCAAAGCTTTCTAGAGTAGTGGTAAATGCACAATTCCAGGGATAGATAACACATAACCACAGAGACTATGAACAGTCATCCTATTCTTAAAATGGGGCTTAGCAGACTGCAATTCATGGGCCTTCATCCTCATCCTTACTGTTTTTTGTAAATAAAGCTTTATTGGAAAACAATCACACCATTCATTTAGACATTGTCTATGGCTGCTCTCATGCTTCAAGGCATAACTGAGTAGTTGCTACAGAGACTGTATGGCTCTCAGAGCCTGAAATATTTATTATCTAGCCCTTTGTAGAAAAATGTTACTGACTCCTGACTTAAAAGATTTTCTAAATTCTGGAGTTTTCAAAGGAAATGGATAAATTAGCATAAAACAAACAAAACATAACAAAGTCCTCTTAAAAACAATTACTTAATGATTTTTTTTAAGTAATTTCCCCCTTTTATAAACCTATTATTTTGCAGGAAGTGATTATTTCACCAAGGCTTTCCTAGAATTTTCCTTGTATGTGTTATAAAATAAGTTTTAAATATATTCATTCTTTTAACAAACAGATTTGAGTAGAATCTGAGTACTTGTACTGAGCTAAGCCCTGGAAATAAAGTTGAGTTAGATATAGCCCACATCCTTAAAGAAATCACAGGAGTTTATATTGTATCTTCTTATTTAAGTTCGCTTTCTTATAGATACCATATAGTTTGATCCTGCTTTATTATCTAGTCCGGCAATCTCTTGCTTGTAACTGAACAGTTTAGACTCTATATTTGATGTAATTATCTATGAGCTAGAGCTGCAGTCTGCTAGTTTGCTACTTATATATTTACTCTCTGTTCTTTTCTCCCTTTTTTCTATTGTTGTTTTTTTAGGTTCATTTTGATCATGAGGAGAGTTACTGTGGTTTTCCTTACACTCATTCCGCTTGGGGGTTGTTGGGCTTCTTAGATCTGTGGATGTGTAGTTATCATTAAGTTTGGAAAATTATCAGTCACCATGTCTTCAGATTTTCTTTTTCTTCCACTTTCTGGGATTCCGTTTGTACAGATGCTAGAGAACTTGGTATCAATCAACATAACATGGATACTCTATTTTTTTAAAATCCTTTTAAATCTCGGTTTCATTTTGAACAGTTTCCCTTACTGTTTCTTCAAGTTCACTGTTTCTCTACTTCTGCAGCATCATAATCAGGGGTTATTCTTATCTCATGTATTTTCCCTTTAGGTATCTTTCATCACCCTTATATATTCTGTTTTTTCTTTTCATCCTCTTCACCCTGTCCATGGTCTTCACAACATTCCTAACTATATGGAGCATATTTTTGTATTAGTTTTTCATATATTTTTGTCAGCTAACTTTATCATCTCTATAATTTCTAGCTCTGTGTCAAATTTTTATGCTGATTAGGAGTTATATTTCCCTGCTTCTTTGTGTATCTGGTAATACCATCTTTTGGATACTAGATGTTGTGTACTTAATATTGTTGCTTGCTGGGATTGCTGCATTCCCTTAGAGTATTGGATTTTTCCCAGGCACACTTAGTTACATGGAATCCGATTAATACATTTGAGGCTTGCTTTTAATCTCGGTTTAGCTATGGCATCCCTAAATCTAGGGTCAATTAGGGTGATTTTATTCCTACAACTAAGGCAATATGCTTCTTATTCTTTGTCCTGATGCCCAAATAATATAAAGCCACTCTACTCTGGCTGGTGGAAACGTGAAATATTCCCCACCCAGTGTGAGCTCTGGAACGGTTCAATCTGTTGCTTTCCAATGATTCTATCTCCAGCTTCATGGATCCTCAACCCATACATGTCTAGATTGTTAGACAATCAGAGAATTGGCATGGAGGGTGCTTTGCAGATCTCTGGGGTGTGTGCACTGTCTCTCTCTGTCTCTCTCATACTCTGCCTGCAAAGTCTACCTGCCTCAGCCATCCTAAACTCCAGTTTCTGCCTTTTCAATGTATTACAAAAACTAAGCTCTGGCTGGGTTCCATATTTCTTGCTTTCTTCCTATAAACTGCCTTCAGGCAGTGAGCTGGGGCAACTGTCAAGTTCGCCTCTTTATTTTCTTTTTCCCAGAGATCATAGGGATATTTATGACCAACTGACAGAAAATAGTTGGTTCACATATTTTGTCTCGTTATCTAGTTATTTATGGTTGGAGGATAATTTTCCTAGCAGCTAACTCTTCATGGGCAGAACTAGAAAGTCACAATTATTGTAAATGAATGGTGAGATATAATGGATAATTATAAAATATTTACTGGACTTTCCAGAGGCAGAAACTACTAATTACCCTGAAAAGTTGGACTAGAATTTATAAGGAACATGTAACATTTGAGTTGAGGCTTTAATGTATAGGTAGGAATTTGGCCCTTGCACTGATTTTTAATTTAATTGAACTTAGCCAATTTTATTTTCTATTCCTTTCAGTGCAGCCCTTCACTTTTCAAGCCTTCTATTAAAATTATCATACCTTATTCTTAAAAATTGGCCTTATTTAAAATACTGATGTGATTTGACTGATAGGACATTTTCTTCCTCATCTTCTCATCTTTCCTTAATATATTATTCCCCTTCACAGGCATATTTACCCTCTTTCCTCCTGTTGAAAGCTTAGCTGTTCACTTGTACCATCGATTCCATCTTATTAATGATTTGGGGTAACAGTAATACATTTAGAAACCAGAATGGATTATATTCCTAAGTTACCAATTGTATTTTCTTTGAAAATGAGTTTAGAAACCCCTTTTTCCTCTTAGTCTTAAGTGGTGGGTATTAAGGAGGGCACGTATTGCATGGAGCACTGGGTATGGTGCATAAACAATGAACCTTGGAACACTGAAAAAATAAAATAAAATTTTTAAAAAGAATTAACTCATCAAATATAGCAGGAAATTTACTGTAAAATATAAATTAACAGAATTTGATAGACCAAAATGCACAGATTTAAAATCAAGTGCTTAATGTGGAGGAAGCAGAATAGGGCCTATTATCATGATTGGTGTGGGGAGCCACAGGAAGCCCTAATTACCCAGGAAGGAAGGATGCCTTTTTATTCCTTATTCAAACTTAGGAAAGGCTGGAGAAATTAGAGTAGGAGGCCAAAGTGTAATAAGCACCACTTTTAACACCATTTTAAGGAGAGTTATTTATAACAGTGCTTGGGGATTTCATAAAAAAATGACATTTCTTTTTTCTTAGTTTCATATATTTTTCAGAAGTCACTGGACCTTCTCTCATTTTGAAAAGCAAATTCCAGATGCCCTAGATGATAATTTCCAGGCAGTATAACCTTTACTAATAGCAATAAATATATCTGGAAATGTATTAACTCTTTTAGATCTCTATAGCACCCTTAATGAAGTTCAAGTCAACATATTTCTCAATGATTCTGTAGTAGGTGAAAAGAATCAACACATCTAGTATAGATAGGGTATTAAGACCTGGTCCTTGAATCTACTCTTAAGACCTAGTTTCCATAATTGAGATTTACTAAGCAATGTAGCAAAGTCTAGAGGTTAACAGATTAGAACAATGCATATTCATTCACTTGTCAGTTTTACCATTGTTTTAAAATTTATTATCTTAAACTAATTGGGAAAAAAATAATTCTCTGAAGAAGAGTATTTTTAAATGTTCATTTGCTCTATGGAAGCATGTTGTTGTACTGAAAAGGGGATCATTTTTGTTGGCAGTGGAAGGCACTTAAAATGTGGAGTCAGACACACCTGAGTCTAAATACCAAATCTTCTACTTATTGTCATACATACTTTTATACCCACATCTCCTTACAAAACCCCAATGCTGTATCTTTGCCGCATTGAACTGACAAAACAGAGAGAGTAATGTAAGAGAAACAAACAGGGTTCGAACCCCAGCTTGCTATTTTCCTGCTGTGTGACCTTGAATAAGTTGCTTGATTTCTGTGATCTTTAATTTCTTCAGGTATACAAAAATGGGATTTATGGGATAATGATGTACATCTTATGGGTTGTTCCTAGGATTAAATGAGTTACTACATATCAAGAGAAAAGCCAGTGGTTTAATGTAGCATAGTTGCCAGTAAGTGACAATTTTCTTTGTTTTAACAATATTAAATATAAATCATCAGCTTCCAAAAATGAGTATATCCTGTTTGTCATAATAGGAATGGCACATCTGTGTACACTGTGCCTCATCTCTTCACCATGTCCTAGCTGCCATTTATGTTCTCTGGGAGAATAATAGCCAAATCTTGTTCCTGGACAGTTGGTAGAATTATTTTTCCAAACAGCCTAGGAAGTTACCACGAGCTTCCCCAGGGCTTAATTTCAGAAGTGTTAGGTTTGGGAACAGGGAATCATTTTCATCTACTTAGTATCTGGCACAAAATAGAAAATAAAGGCATGGAAATTGGTTTCACATACCAATGAAAGAGAAGCTTGTTATCAGTTCTACCTCCAAAACAGAAAGCCTGGGAGTACTGTTTGATGAAGACAGAAGGTAAGAGCAGGTGCCCTTTCTGAGCTCAGCATCATCATGAGAATATGATGCCAAGTCTTAATGGGGCTGAATTTAATAAAATTCCACAGTCAGCTTTTATCAAGGCCACTGCAAAGGAGATCTCTGCAGAAATGATCCAGAAAGTCTCTGTGTCTGTGTCTGTGTGTGTGTGTGTGTGTGTGTGTGTGTTTAAATGGATGAAATGTTGAGTACCTGCTTAATGAGCAATGGGATAATATATGCAGCATTTCTTTGTAGATTGGAAAGCACTATGCAAATAGAAGCGATTGTCATTGCTAATATTATAATGATAATGTTTCACTTTTTTGTCTGTTTCCAAGTCTGTAGATGTACCACAGTCTTAATTCTTCAGCATGGCCAACTTTTAGAAAATCATTAAAATAATTGTCTTGTATAATCAGAAATGTGGGACAAGATCTGTTGTGCTTTGTTTAATGCCGTTTTTTTTAATGATTTAAAATTATTTCCAAAGTTTTCATTTGTCTTCAGAAATATTTTTCTTACTTTTACTGATAATCATTTGAAAAATAATACCAACACTTGAAAAAAAATGGATACTAAGGTCTTTGTTGTTAGTATGTTCAATTTAACTTCTCCTTTTCCCATGTCATTGCCATATTTATTCACATACTTCTTATTCTGCCCTCCACACTTTAGTGACACAGTTTATTCACTTAACAAATAATTTCTGAGCACCTGCCATATATGCTAGATAGACCCTGAGGACACACTAGTAAGCACTGCCACTGCTCCTAGACATGAGACAAGTCTTCACCCGACTAGTATAAAATTAAACTTGATGGGTGCTATAAAGAAGAAGAACTTGGTACCGTGGGAACATATAAAGGACGTCAGACTTAGTCAAGGAAGCCAGGAAGGCTTTCCCATGGAGTAGAAAACACACATAGTTTTAGAGCTGAAACACCTGTGTGTCTTTTCATAAATTGTTTTGGAGCCTCCTGCTGTTTACTCTAAAATGGGAACAATAATGTTTATCTCACTTGCTTCATGTGTGGGTTAAACGTACCACAGGAATTTCTACTACCACCTGCATCTGTGGTGATCCATTCTCTTTGTGTGTGGTCAGAACGGTCTTTTTAAAAACACATCCGGATTAGGCTGCATCTCTGCTCACAGCCCCTTCATAGCATTCACTCTCTCATGTCAGGAAAAATCTAAAATCCTTCCCAGTGGCCCACACAACCCAAAATGAATTACTTCTTGCTCACCTCTCCTACCTTACCTCATTCTCTCCCTTGCTCATCTACTTCTAGTCACAGCATTTTATTCATTTTATTATTTTATTTTTTTACTAACCTTTAATCCCATCAAATCAAGTGGGTTTCCTGCCAATGGCCCCTTGCATGTCTGGGATTCACTCTTCTGTCTCTGGAACACTCCCTCCAAATAGTCACCTCACTCACTCTCTCATTTCTTTGAGATCTCTTGCTGAAATGCCATCTCCTCAGAAACGGTGCTTATCCTCATGCCTCTGTCTAAATTATCTCCTTCCACCCATATTTCCTACCCTGAAATTGTCTGCTTCTCTTCTCCTACCCTGCTTTGAGTAATCTTCATAGTGCTTGTTGATAATACTGATAGTTATAAGATATCAACAATAAGAACTTTAGCTAATAATAATATTTGCCAGGCTCTCTTCTAAGCTCTTTACAGCTGTTAACTCATTTAATATTCCATGTAATGGAGAGAGATAGATAAGTACCATTAACCTCATTTTACAGGTAGGGGAATAAAACAGTAGTCATGTAACTTTTCCAAGGTCACAGAGCCACAGACAAGTAGTCAAGCAAGAATTCAGGGTCAGACAGTACTGATTCCAAATGTATGCTCTTGACAACCATGCTTTGCTGTCTCTCAGCTTGGGAGTGTGCTATATAATCACTTTTTTTTTTCCTTGTTGGTTCTCTGTTTTCTTGCTGGTGTTATAAACTCTATGACAGGAGCTGTAAGTGCATCGCCTAGAACACTGGCTTTGGCTGCTCAGTAAGTATTTGTGACTAGCAGTGCCTTAATGCACTTAGTGCAGTGCCTAGCAAAGGTGGTTTTTATTATGTGCGTTTATGGTAGTTACATTTCATGGTATAAAAATTGACACATAGGGGCACCTGGGTGGCTCAGTGGGTTAAAGCCTCTGCCTTCGGCTCAGGTCATGATCTCAGGTCCCTGCGTCGGGCTCTCTGCTCAGTGGGGAGCCTGCTTCCTCCTCTCTCTCTCGGTCTGCCTCTTCACCTACTTGTGATCTCTGTCTGTTAAATAAATAAATAAATAAAATATTTAAAAAAAATAAAAATTGACATATAGAGCTAGGAATAACTATCATAGAAAAATTATTGAGTTTGAGATATCTGTCTTAAATGTGCTCACCCTCCTGTTTTAGCATCCCTTACCCTCTCCTTGTGCCTCCACCATGTGTCTTTAGGCCCTGTGCTCTCCTCTTGCCCCTATTATCCTTCTTGGAAGTGATCTGAACTTTCCTGCTTGAATTACAGAAAACTGAGTGATGACTTAGTGATCCCTCGATTCAGCAAGCCTCTAACTCACATCATTCAGAAATAATATTTAATATATATTTATCAAACACTGACTTGTGTTTGGGACATTGTGCAAGATGCTGGGAAATAGGGTGAAAATTACATTCTCCTTCTTCAGAGCATCCTACCTCTTCTAATCCATCCTCCAGCACGAGTCTCATAAAATGACACATTTGCTTCACAATTCTAATGGCTTCAATGAAAGGCCGTGTGTGGTCTTTTTTCTTTTTTTTTTTTTTTCTGTATCCTCATCCCACCTTCTCTCAAGCTCCAATTACACTAATGAGCCTCTGAATCTATCACCATAATGGATGCCTTCTGCACCTTCATCCAACCCTTTCTGTCCCTTACTGTAATCATGGATCACTGACTCACTTACTTCTTCATATCCTAGCCCGACCGTCACCAACTCCAAAGATACTCTGTTGCCAGAAAATCCTGCTTGTGCTTATATCATCCTATTTGCCAGGGGACCCTATGGATGGTGAATTAAAGTTGGGCCTATGTATTTATCACTCGTTCCCATGAAGCATTACCTTGTACATGGTAATGTACAGAATTCCTGCTTGCTCTGTGAAAGATGCTCCTAAATTGTTTGTTAGAGGAAAAACAAAGTAAAGACCATTTGAATCAAAATGATGTAGTAAACCTAACTGTATAATCACCAGCTTCAGCGAAGTTGGTGGGAAAAGAAGTTTCCAGAACCCTTCCCACTGATGGCAGGTGCTGCTGGCTCTGGGCCAGACTCCAGGTTGCAGATATGTGTAATGAGACGTGACGTGGTCAGTCTGGGGATTGATAGTTCATTCTAAGGTCTAGAGATTAATTCTCTGCTCCTATTTTTCTAAAGACAACACTTCTAAGGTGTCAGTGAGAGCAATTTTCCACAGTTGAATCACTTTGATAAGAAATCTTCCTTCGTATTCCCAGCAAGTAGCATTTTTCTCATCCCTGAAAACAAAGTTATTCTGCCAGGAAGAAAATGTTTTGAGATGGGGGAGAAAAGGTTCATTTCCTTCTCAGAATTAGGGAAATAAAGATCAACATAGGAGGAGAAAAGGAGACTAGTAGGCAAACATGATTGGAGTTTAAACTAATGCAGTTGCATTGCTTAAAAAATTATAAACAGTCTAAATCACTTTTGTAATTCACATATTCAACATTTATTGAATACATAAATGCAATGAACACTTCTAAAATTTTTCACTTTGATACTTTTTTTACTTGGACTTTATTTGACGTTATCCTGTTTTACTCAGCTGTTAAAGAGGAAGATGTTCCTATTTCAACACTTCATTGAGGAATTTGAATAATGATTGAATCGGCATTTTCATTCAAAATTTGTTGAGAACTACACAGGACATTGTACCAGATGCTAAATATGTGGTAGAGGACAAGCTGAGCACAGTCTCTGGCCTCTCGGAAGCCGTATATGAACATTTAATGGGTTCCGGTTGTGGGAAGCGCTACCCATGAGAAGGGAGATGTGAGCTGAGGATGTTCCAGACCAAGGGAGGTCTGACCTACCACGTTGGTCTGACCTCCCAGGGGGGTTGTGGAAGACTTAACAAAAGTGAAATCTGAGAGCAAGAGGATTAGTGGGAACTGGTTAGTAAACTGATAAAGTTTGGGGAAAATACTGTTGAAAACAGAGGAATCAGCCTTTGCAAGCATTCTGAGGGAGGGAGCATGGCCAGAGTGACGGGAGAGCAGAGAGCCAAGAAAAGAGGAGAAAAATGAAGACAGGAACAAATTGTACATGACCTTGAGGGTCACACTGAGGATTTCAGATTTTTTTTTCAAAAAACGTTGCTCACCATTTGAAAGTTATCAAACACATCGTGTTTTGTGAAATTACGGCTGCTCTATGGAGACTGGTTTGGAGGAAAAGTAAGCCCCATGGTCTGAAGGGGAAGGGATATGACCCATAGAACAGGAGGCCTTTGATTTGGACTAGAAGCCGTTGTAGAGACAAAGAAATGGAAGAGCAGGTTTCTTTCTTTCTCCCTCACTCCTTCACTCCTTCTCTCTCTCTCTCTCTTATTCCCCCTTGCTCTTTCATTTTCTCTTCCTTCATTCCTTCTTTTCTTCCCTTTTCCTTTTTATAGAACATCCTGACTACAACACTGAGAATTACTGGGAGGGGAGTAGAATTGAATAGAAGGAGATTTTAAAAAGTTAAAATCCTTAATTATGACTGGAACTAAGACAGTGTCATTAGAGATAGGAGATGAGGATGAATTCAAAGGATATTTCAGAGGTAGACAACAGACCTTGGTGACCAATGCATGTGTGAGGATGAAGAATTGTCAAGAATGACTTTCAGATGTCAGATGGGCAGCTCTGGGAAAAGCAGTGCTGTTCACCAAGGGCAGGAACATTGGGGAAGACCAGGTTTGGAGAGAAGAATATCAGTATAGTTTCGGACATTTGAAGTGTGAGATATCTCTATGGTTTTCAAGTTGTATTGCTAAGTAAATCCTAAAACTTTCCACTGAATCTAAGTACCATGGAAATTTTCGATAGCCTTAAGGTGAGTGGCAAAAACCAGTTAGAAAAAGTTGAGAAGCAAGTGGGAGGTGACAAAATGGACAGAGTAGATATCACTGTTTTTGAGAAGTATGGTTGTAAATCGAGGGAGAGAAACATAGTGATAGGTGGAAATTTTTTTTTTTTTTAAGATGGGACCAAGATTTGAGCACATTTGTATGGCCATGAAAAATATCTAGGATGATGAGAGAACTTGGATATTCTGAAGCAAGAAGGAAGCACAATGTGTATTATAAGGAAGAGAAAAGGATCCAGGGTATAGGAGAAAGGGTAAAACTCTTCAGTGTTTCTTCATTAATCATCCCTGAGATTCAGAACTTTAAAACAAATATTAAAAATATTTGATAAACTATTATCTGCCAGACATTCTTATGAAACATTTGCCTTTCTCTTTCATAATATATAATCTGTTTTAATGAATAGTTTCCAGGTTGTATGTTACCCCTCCCCAGCATTTTAGGGAGTATCTGAAGTACTGTGATCCACAAGTTATTTTAAGGCATTAAATATATCTTTTTTTTTAAGATTTTATTTTATTTATTTGACAGAGAGATCATAAGTAGGCAGAGAGGCAGGCAGAGAGAGAGGGGGAAGCAGGCTCCCTGCCAAGCAAAGAGCCTGACGTGGGGCTTGATCCCAGGACCCGGAGACCATGACCCGAGCAGAAGGCAGAGGCCCAACCCACTGAGCCACCCAGGCGCCCCAGGTGTTAAATATATCTTAAGGCCTTGGTCTAGTCACAGCCTGTTCCAGTGGGGTCAGCTAGCAAATTTGTGTGTTACAAAATGGCTGCTGGTTCACTTGCACCCAAAATCTCCCACAGGAGTCTCTCCTGTGGCTCACTCTAACTGGAAATATACAAGAAATTGAATTCTGGGAGATGCAGTTCTGTCTAGCCAAGTTGATACACGACCGAATGACCCCAGCAACTTCATAACTTCATTTGGTTTCACTATGTGGCTTATTTGTTTTGTCATTTCCCTCTTTAATGCATAAAGTCACCTGAGTGCTATGTGTCACGCATTTTGCCAAGTGCTTGATGTGTATCATTTCTTTTAATCCTCACAACTACCCTGTGGGGTGTGTATATTATTACCCCTATTTATTTAGAGGGAAACTCCCGGTCTTTCCCAAGGCTCTTGAGCTAGAAGATGTTAGAGCTGGACCTGAAACAAGGTTTTAGACTTCTAGTTTTCTAGAAGTTTTCTAGTTTGCTTTTTAAACTGGTGGGGGAAAAAAAAACCCACATGGACTTCATACTATAGAAAAAAGAAGCAATCTTCCTTTGGTTAGGTGAAACTCCCCCACCCCCACTTCCATCTTTTCTCAGATTGAACTGGCTCATTTGTTTAGAAGTCAATACACGTTTCCAAAGGTAAAGTTTGCAAGAAGATGTTGTGTGGCTTAGGCATGAAGATGTGCACCGTCTGCCTCAAGCAACTTGATAAACCTTCATCTGAATTCAGCAATCCTATTATTTCAGCCCTAAAAACTTCTTGCCTAGGAGCTGTCGTTGAGAACTACGACTACATTTTAATTACTATATGGATTTATATATGGCACATTGTCTCTGTTCTACTTCTCCCCCATTGTTACAGTCTGTTATAATTAGCGTTTCAACTTAAATGTGCTGAGGCAAGATCCTTTTAAGTCTTCGCCTCATGCCAAGAATCAGAATCACCACTTTCCTAGGATTACTGGCAAATTAATATTTCTGCTGACTACTGATTTATCAAAATCGCCAGTTCTTTATAAGGACAGTAAAAGAACAAATATTGATGAAGTACCTACTCTGTTCCAGACTTCCAGTTAAAATATATCAATAAGTCAAATGGTACTATATACATTACAGTCCCATGAAGTATCTACTGTTGGTAGTTTTAAGTTTAAAGAAAGTTCAGAGAGGTTAATTACCTGGCCATGGTAGATGAGGTCCTTACATTATTTATATGGAAATAAATAACTTATGTATGTACGTGCGTGTGTTTGTATTCCCCCTCTTTTTAAAGAACAATTTGAAATTGTTTTATAAACCTAGATATAATACAGTAAGGAAAAATAAGAATACAATTAGGAGAAGTAATCAGAAATATGATATAATATGGGTTTAAAATCGATGATGTCATTAGTAACATTATATGTAGAATTTAAGCTGCAGAGGTCCTCTGTATTTGCTCAAAGAAAACACAAAAGCTGACTCTGGGTCTTTAAGCAGCCCATAAAAGGGGGAAAAGATGATAAGGGGTTATTATTTATAATACCTCCAGATTTGAAAACAAACTTTTTTTTTTTTTTCTGGAGAAACATAATTTTTCCTGGAACTCAAAGCAGAGTGTCATTTCCTGTTGGTTCTGACAAGAAAAGCTCTATATAATGGACTGTACAGTGCCCTCAAAAAAATCTTTATAATAATGAAATCTCTAGGGATTAGAAAAAAAAATCTTTAATAGTTGTAGATGGGCTGATACAAAAGCATGACTCTAAAAACAGTTTCTTGTATTTTAAAGGTAGTGGGATAGAAATGGGAAAACATTGGTTTGGTCTAGAGATATTGCTCCCTGGTGGCTAGATTATTTCAGAGTTAGATTTTAGAGTATTTAGAAGACCAAATGAGGAGCAAATTATTCCACAAATATTCCATAAATACTATTGTGTGTAATCAAATTTTGATAAGTACAAAGTGGAACTGAATGAAAGATTGTACCTACAGAATGAGTATTTTACATAGTTAGATAAAAGCAGAACCACATTCATTAGGAATTAGTCGAACAAAGAATTAGCCAACCTAGGGAACATTTGTTGAATGATTACTCTGTGTTCAGTGTTCTACGTACATCATCCTGTTCAGTCCTCTCCAGTCTGTTTGGAGGGTTTAGGAATCTGGTATTGACAAAGACCTGAATGGATGACCACTCCATCTCTGCATGGAGGTTGGCCAAAACAGCATCTGTTGTCAGAAACAAGTTCTCAAGAGATCTGAATACACTCTCCCATTTAGATATTGGTGAGTAAGACCTCAAGGTTCTATACTAAGGAACAGTGGGTTTAAACTCATTTTGTTACCCTTTGCCTATCCGATGGAGGCTATAGAGGCCATCCCTGTAAAAATCCATGCAAACCTTTTACATGTAATTTCAAAAGGTCATAAAGCCCCCTGGAACATACCTCTCCAGGTTAAAAAACTGTTGAAGAGCATGGCCTTGGTAATTTCAGTTTGCAATTTTTTTCAAAGCCTGAATAATCAATGATCTATCTTGGCCTCATTTTTTTTTTTAAATATCCATGGAATTTAAGGTTACTTTAAAAAATGTGTATACCCATTGAGAAAAACTGCAGGAGATAATAATACCTGATAAAATAAGTGAAAAGAAAACATTGTATATAATTTTTAATTGGCTCTCAATCAATTAAATGTTGGAGGATCTCCACCAAAGGTGGCTATAGTGGCATATGTTTGTCAGTATGAATCCCTTCTTCTGTATCATGTAGGCAGTAGTGCCTTTTGTTACATAAGGCTGCCAGAATTCATGAAGATAAAATCAGATCACCCTACTGTGGGCCATGTTAGAGCTGCCATGCATGGTTGTGCAGGATGAACACTGAACAAGAACTTAAGAGCTAAAGGGAGCATCCCTCACAATGTAGAATCATGGTTTCTTAAAAATATTTCTTATCTAGATATATCATCTATATCTATATTTATGTCCACTTTGGCCAGTGAAGTTTCTTTTTTCTAATAAAATCTGAGTATTAAGAGTATTTTCCAAGGGATGGAAATAAAATATAAAAGAAAGAATAACTTTTTTCAAACTGCATAATAAAGCACTTTGTAGGAAATAAAACCCCTGGACCTTATATAGCCAAGACTTTATCTGGTCACTAAAGTTTGAGTCAAAAAGAAGAGGACCCATAATACATCTGACTTTATACACCATCCCCCTTGGAAATGATTTCTTGAACCATCAATACTCTGTCTCTCATATCCTGATTCTGGCTTTGTTAATAAACCTTAATAATATAAGGTTTATAGTGAGCTCATACATTTGGTTCATACTACATGAGGAATGGTTAAAGGGACTTAGGTTGATCAACCTGGAGAAGAAAACCAAGAGGTAATGCTATCAAATCTCCCAGTGTGCCCAAATCTCCCCTTTTTTAGCAATAACAGTCGTATTAGATTAGAGCCCACTCTGATGATCTCATCATAGCATGACTACTTTTACAAAACCACTATTTCCAAATAAGTTCACATTCCAAAGTGCTGGGGGTTAAGACCTCAGTGTATCTTCTGGGGAATATATTCAACTCACAATGCTACATGGACAGTAAAAATGGGAAACATTTATTATAAGGATCCTCTCTTGGTCATTCTCTACACATATTAGCATATTAAGGGTTCTGAGAAACTCTATTAAACAAATCTGAATTAACTTTGTTCATCCTAGAGTTCTCTAAATCTCACCCACTCCAGCATACCTATGAACATCCAACAGGAGAAAATATTTAGGTGAAAGAAAAGCATAGACATGGAATAGGTAGTATAGGATTTAGAGTGACATATAGGATAAAATTCCAATTCTGTCATTTCCTAGCTATCTGATCTTTGACAAAGTACTTAACCTCTTTTGGTTTCAGTCTTCTCATCCATCAAACGGATGTAATTATTCCTACTTGATAAGTATATTTTAGGAATTCTAAAAAAGAAAACATACATTGGATCAACTATTTACCTCATTATGTATAATATTTGGTACATGGGGAAAATATAACAACTAATAACAGCAGTGACAACAACATATGATATTTGTTGAACATTTACTGTGTGCCACATACTTTCCAAATGCTCTAACCTGTGTTACCTGTTTTGATGCTTATAAAAAGACTTTGAGTGTCTTTGTTCTTTCTGTCTTTTAAATGAAGATATTACATTTTAGATAGAGATGGTTACTTACTCAAGGCCATATAGTGTCAGAATGGGGATTCAAATCCAGGTGTTTCTGGCTCCAAAGTCTTAAAACCCTTTACAATCTGTATCAGATGATAATAATCTAGGCTACAAGCAGCAATGTACCTAATAGTGACAAACAAAAATAAATTATTTTTCTCACATATCAAGGCTTTCAGGGGGTTAGCTTCTATGCTCTCAGGGCTGACTCCGCAAACTTTGCAGAGTCTCATTTCTCTCATTATTGTAAGACGGCCTCTACATATCTGGGCATCATGTAGTATTTCTGTACAGGACAGGGGGGAAGAGGACATGAAGATGCCAATAATGTCTACCCAGTTTGTCATGACCACAGAAGCTTTTGCAGATTTCCCTTTCACCTCATCCACAGATCTCTGCTCTCAGCTCATAGGCCAGGATTTAATATATGGCCACTCATTCCAGAAGGAAAGTCTAGAAATACAACTATTTAGCTTTTTCAGAATCTATAGTGGATGTAGTCAAGGGAGAAGGTAGAGAATGGATGTTGGCTTTGCTCGTCTAAAATACCTTCCACATACTGCTTCTCATTGATTGGACTGCTTTCTTGTTCTAGAGGGTAAACTAAACAGCAATGGACAGAAGTAACTGGGAGGGGGCTACTGACTTAACATAAATTATAAGTAGAACTACTCAACAAAGGCATGCCCACTTGACAGTTCCAAGTACATGGCTTGCTTTGTAGAAGTGATAGGAATATCAATAAAGAGTGAGTTACACATCATAATATTCTGAAGGCTGGGACACATCTAAGAGGTCATCCAATCTACCTTCCTCTTCTACCACCCCAATGAATATATTTCTTCAGCAGCATGCTTCCCACTGACTACCCTGCCTCTGCCTCTGTATAGCTATGTAGGACCTCAGATCATTTGAAACCCATTGACAGCCATGTATGAGGGGTAGGGTGGGGTGATTGGTCCCTTCTTTGAAAAAAAATGTTTTTATGAGATGATCTTTTTTTAAAGATTTTATTTATTCATTTGACAGATAGAGATCATAAGTAGGCAGAGAGGCAGGCAGAGAGAAAGAGAGAAGGAAGCAGGCTCCCTGCTGAGCAGAGACCCCCAATGCGGGGCTCAATCCCAGGACCCTGGGATCATGACCTGAGCCGAAGGCAGAGGCTTTAACCCACTGAGCCACCCAGGCACCCCTTTATGAGATGATCTTAAGTGGCCTTTTCAGCCCTAATGTGAACCACAGAATAGCCATTTACTGTTATTGTTTCTTTTTAGTAGTGTCTATGATGATTTAGTGAAATGATTCTCCTAGAACACATGCAATATCATAGAAGTGATCTTAAAAGATATCTTGTAGCACAACATGTGTATTTTACACAATAGCAGAACCAAAATGAAAACTCCACTTTCCTAACTAGATGCAATAAATTAAATGGATAGAATACTTGACTTGTTTTCAGATCTGGGTTCAAATGCCAGCTTCATCATATGCTGGCTGTGTAACCTTAGGTAAGTTAATTTCTTAAGGCTTCCACCCACCACTTTTTCGGCTAACTTCAACAAACATTCACTGAGCAGCCTACAACATTAGGCAGTACTGAAGAGGGGAGATACAAAGATGGTTAGGACACTGTGCTCAATTTAGAGGCACTTACAGGTTAGGGGGAAGGACAGACGTGCAAATAAATCAGTGAATATACTCTCTAATACGGAAATAAATTTGAGTGAGACGCAAAAAGAAATGAAAGATCCATTTGTGAGTATTAAAGAAGGCTTTTTAAGAAGGCTAGGACTGAGCTGAGAACCGTGAAGAAGGAAGTACCGGGACTCACCTTGGTGATTATTTTCAGGAACAATAGCCCAAGCTGAGAAGTAATATATAAAAACATATACATTTTTATGTATAAAAATAGAACACTGTAGGTTTCTAATGATCATGAGAAATAGATGAGCTAGCTTCAGAAATACTGTTTTCTTACTGACTTCTTAACGCACTGCCTTTTCCTCTATTACCAAAGGTTAACAGACTTCGGATATTAAATATTTGTGCCTTTGGAGGCTAGAATGTCTCTTCTGGAACTACTCAGCTCAGCTGTTGTCATACAAGAGCAGTCACTGGCAATACAAATAGCACGACTAAGTTTCAATAAATCTTTACTTATAAGAATGGGAGGTTGAGCTGTCTCTGGCCCACATGTTGCGGTTTGCAAACACTTGGTCTATACCGTGAAGACTCACAGGTAATCTGGCTCTGCCAGCTCTGTGGGTGAGTTTCTTGTCACAAAGTACCAGAGAAGGACTAGGAAATCTACGGGCCAAAAACAAACAAACACACACTAACAGAAATGCAGATGGTGACACCATCTCCACTTTCAACATGTGATTCTCACTCTAGGAGATGATTCTGTCTCTTGGGACATTATACAATTACGACTAGCCCATTCATTTTCTTGAAGAAAGAAGGTTTTTATTACACTTTTGTGGCCAGAATAACTTCTCTTCCAAAATTTAAGAGAATAGAAAATGATTAATAATCGTTTAGGAGCTTAGAAATAGGGTGAATGGCTGCGAAGCCCAAGCTTCACAGCTCATAGCAACCAGTCTTGACTGTGCTTTGTTGAGACTTAGTAAGTCACCGGTGTATAGAACTATGCCTTTGTTCCAAAATGTTACCTCTGTGTTCTCCAAGTACACTGGTTTTAAAATTTCCAAATTTGTGTTTCACACACGATTTGCTACAGTAATTTTGCAAGGTCAGCATAAAAATAGTTCCTGCTGGTGCACATTTGGAAAGATAATCTATGGGAAAACAAATGATCTGGCAGACATTTCTGGTACTTCCCTTTCCCTTAATTGCATGAGGTTGCATTTGTAGTACCTCTTTCAAGCCACTTTCTAATGCAGTTGGACACTTCGGCCAAAGTGAGTTCTGGCTAGGGAATCTCAGATGTATATGTAGCCTTAGGATTGCTTTGCAAAGGATCGAAAAGTAATATGATGAGGCCTGAGTCTTTCCCCCCCATTTTGACTTTTATTATATTTACAAGATTGGAATTTTATGTATTTGCAAATATACCAAATCTGTATTTATCTCTGTATCTATCTATATCTATATTCTGCAATCCAAATAACAAGCAACATCCCTATCGTTACCTTCCAGAAAGTAGAGGAAATAATGAATGGGAATGAAAAATGCAGCAACATGGGACACTGTCTTTCAGCCAAGTCATTTTTAGCTCTGGAATTTTCCTAACCTGAGTACTTACCATTCTTCAGACAACCACAGGTGGAAAGGGCTCATTGGGGCTGGCTGGGGAGGACTTTGGAAAGTACGTTATTGTGATTAAATTTTGAAAAGTGATCTTTTTTTCAGGTAGAGCAGAGTTTGCAATTGATGAAGTGATTCCTTTAATAAGTAGAAAAACTTTGTCAACAGCTAATACACTTCACTTCCCATTCTGTCATCTCCAACAAGACACATAGAGCTCTGAGCCAGTTGCCTTTCCTTTAGTTTCTTCCCATTAGGAGAGGTGTAGGTTTAAAAAGAGTAATCTTGATAGTTAAGAGTGATAATGATAGATAACATGTCATAACCACTTAGTGTATACCAGGCACTGACTAAAAACTTTGCCTATATGAACTTATGGAATCTTTCCAAAAGTGCTCAAAGTAGGTACTACGATCATTCCAACTTTAGAGACCGGCAAAGACGCGTACAGGTAGTCTAAGTAGGAACCTAGCGTCAAATAACGAATAAGCAGAGGAGGCAAGCTGAGGAAGCAGCTTGCTTCAGAATCCGTTGACTCTGCCTCTCTCGTCTACTGCATCCCTTTTCAGAGGTCCTTCAAACTAGACTGTCAGTGTTTGTTCCTTCCACTGGGATGGCCATTGTTCTTTATTTCCTCATCCTTCCCTGGTCTTAATGGAGAAACCTTATAGGTGGTATGCAGTCTTCAAAACATAGAGCTCTTTGAGTCCTGTCCTCGTTCTCCATGAGTGTGGGCCGTTGCATAGCAGGTGGCACGTATTTATTTTTCTCTAAAAAGGGATAACTCTGAGCATAATCATCATACTGATGTCTCACGAACAATGTAAACAGTTGGTGCTAAACACTTCTTGTGGATGGGGTGGTATTTCAAGAAATAAGTTTACATTGAGAAATGTCTGTCTGTATTTAAGGAAAAAATGTAAATTGTTGACTCTTTTAAATAAATTAGGTCAATAAGGTGAGGGACACTAGTACTCCTGCCTTATATTTTTACACATGTTATATTCTCCACAGTGTTGTAACTTAAACAGATAACCCTAGGAATTAGGTAAAATGATTCCCATTCCCAAGAAGTTAGATACAAAAGAACCCACCGCCCTTCACCTACTGAATACTGTCCTTAGCCTGCACTGCTCCCCCAAACACCAAGTGATCTTTATTTATTTATTTTAAAAGATTTTATTTCTTTATTTGACAGAGAGAAAGAGGGAGAGAGAGAGCACAAGCAGGGCGAGTGGCAGGCAGAGAGAGAGGGAGAGGCAGGCTCTCTGCTGAGCAGGGAGCCCAATGCAGGACTCGATCCCAGGACCCTGGGATCATGACCTGAGCTGAAGATAGTCGCTTAACTGACTGAACCACCCCGGTGCCACCACAGTGCTCTTTAAATATGTGATATTTCCATTGGATTTCAAGCTCCAGAAAGACAGGGTGTGCTTCTCTTTTCTTTGACTGCATTCCCAGTTTCCTGCATAGTGTCTGACATATATTAGGTATTTAACAACTAGATATTCAGACACTAAATAGCAGGTGAGACCACTGACATGATTTTGATGAAAACAGTTCACAAAGCATAATCCAGAGCTTTTCCTTAGGCTGGGACTATTAAAAAACATTAATAGTAAATACAAATACACTTGAAACCTTCTTTACATATATCTATATCTATATATTTTTTTTTTAAATGAAATAAGCGTTTTTAATCCTATATTTTGCCTCAGCCCTTTTTTCTTTTCCTGGCAAACTCCTATTCATCCCTCAAATCCCCAGCTGGGTTGCCATCTCTGCAAGGCTTTCTCTCTTCCAGATAGTTTGTTCCTCTCTGTGTGCATACCCACATTACTTTCCACTCAGCCTTCTCTTGCTTTGTTGCACCATATTATTGTTATTTCTTGGTAAATCAGTTTTTCCCACCAGATTAAAAGATGCTGCAGAACAGAGCATTGCATCTATTCTGGTGCATAGCATACTGTATGTTTTAGCACCAAGGGATTTGAAGCATCAAAGTCTAACTGAATGGGCATAAATTCTAATTCACAGGATGGGCCCAGGTTAAGCTTGCATGGCTTTGTTCTTAACATGTGGCATTATCGGTCATGGGGCCAAGTCTTATTTCACTATTTTATACCAAGTGGATATGTTTAGTGTTCATGCCCGTCAAATTCCTTCTTTCCCTTGATGCTGTTGCCTATATGTAAATTAAGTTTCAAAAGTAAGATTTTTACTATTTGCTTTAAAAACTATTATAAGCTTGTAGTTATGGTTTTGGGTCATGTATTGTGCTAAGTGATTTATATATATTTTCATAGTCTTCATAATAAACTTAAAAAGTGGATATTATTTACCCCAAGATATGGAAGTCTTCACTTTGAACTAAATGATTAATATCCCACTGACTATTTCAACTAACAGGTACTTAAAAAATAGTCCTTTTGGTATTTCCTCTGCCCCCCAACCTGCCTCTGGTTCACAAATTCTTAAAAACCTAACATCCTTAAAAACCTAATATCTTTACGGAAGTGAAAATAAGAGTAGTTAAAAAATATAAGCCCAGCTTCAAACCATCTGTCCTACCAACAGGGACCCTAGATCACATTTCTGCTATATTATTGTTTAATTTAAAAGTGGATAACCCATTCTGGCTGTGATAAAATTGAAGAAGCAAGTAGGTAGAATCCACATTCCTTCTTAATTGGGGTCTGGGGCCTGATCAACTGCCACTCTCGGAGCTCCCAAGACACTGCCTCCAGCGTTAACCGTCTGCTCAGTTGTTCCCAAAAAATCAGAAGAGCCAATCAGCCCATCATGGTGGCACCAGGCCTCCAGCCCAGGGGATGCACCTGCTGACGTTCAGGCTGGAACATCCGTGTTAGAATTTAGTAGAGTGGAAGTGAACTAAACAACTCAATGAATGAACGTGAATCCAGGTCTTTGGAATCCAGATACCACATTGTCATTAATGTTTCTTTCTGCAGAATCATGGAATGTTACTTACAAAAAAAAATTTGCTTTTATGGAGCTTTACTGTAGTGGATGTGGACATGGGTTAATGAGGCAGTCACTAGCCATTATTAAAAAGGGGCACAGAGATTCTGCAAATTTTGACTGATACTCCACTACCACTGCCCAAAGTCAAAACATATGACCATATGGAAATGACTTTTTGTTTCATCCTTTATCTCTAGCAGATGGGTTCACCCAAGTCTGAGAGGCCTTGAGGTAGATTCACCATTGCACAGAGTTATCCCATTAAGCAGTGAGTCTCAATCTTTTTCTTGCATATTGAATAATAATACAGAGATTAGTATGAGTACTACAGAAGTAAGTATAAACAATATTTTTTAACTGATTCCGTTGTGCGGCCGAGGCTGACTTAGTTGGCTTGCAGGAACTGAATGCCAACAAAAAGAGACATGCTTATTTATTTCAGTTTATTACCTCTTTTCTCTCACCATTTTTCTCTTTTATTTGGGTAATAACCATTTGTCTTCCAAAAAACCACAACCATCACCAGCACCATCACACCATATATTAGGCGCCTGAGTTGCAACCCAGGTTTTATATATATCTCAAGAGCTAACAACCCTTCAAGAATGGTATTATGATATCTACTTTATACTGAGAATATTTAAATGCTAGGAACTTAGAAAATAATCTCACAGCTAATGTGCAACAGAGTGGGGACCTCAAAGCTTGAGCTCCACTAGGCACCTTCCTTACCAACTGTATGCTCCTTAAAGTGGGAGACCTGACTAAGCAGTTGTGGCATTTCCCTTAGTCTTCCTAGCCTGGTGAAAATGTTTGCTAATTGAAGGTGATCTTCTCTTATCCATTCATCTGGGCAGATGCTCTGTCCCTCTAGCCAGCTTTGCTTTAGTCCTACAGATCCTTCTGCTCCCTTTTCCCAATCTGAACCATCCCCTGTCTTCCATCTCCCTCAATCAGCCACGATGCTCTCCCCCTTATTCCAAGAGCCATCCCTTTGTTACCAGCCCCACACCTTTTTCTTCTGGATCTTTTGGTTTGTACCTACCTTGTATACATGCCAGAAGTTTTGTCCATGACCAGGCATCGATGATTTTGTTTTCTTGGAGAAGTCAGGAAGCGTAACTGATATCAGAGTCAGGAAGTGCCTGTTCAAGTCCCTGTTCTATTTACTAGCTGAGTGTCCTTGTGATATTATTTAATTTCTTTGAGCTGGTGTCCTTGTTGGTAAAATGGACCATACTGTCTGCATTTCCGGAGATGCACTCTATGTTTTCTAGTACATGATCTGATTTATAGTACTCTCTACATAGTGTTTCTTTACTTAATTCTTTCCTTCCTGCATTTCATATTCCTGTCTGAGTAGTCACAGTTAACAACTGCAACAAATGTTACTGAAGTGTTGTGCAGCCACTAATATTTGTCTAGTTTATTATTTAAAATAATTATCAAAGATGTCTAGTTCACTTGTTTTCTTAGAGGATCACTGTATTTAGTATAAACATACATGCATGAAGACCTAGGCTTTATGTATCTGTCCAGTAGATGCCTGTTTCTGCCCTGAGGTGGTGTGGATAGAATTGTGGAATTATGAGAGATTAAGGCAACTGGTGAGATTTTGTGTTAAAAACAATTTTGGGGGACACCTGGGAGGCTCAGTCAGTTAAGCATCTGCCTTTGGCTCAGGTCATGATCCCAGGATCCTGGGATGGAGCCCTTCATCGGACTCCCTGCTCATCAGGGAGTCTGCTTCTCTGTCTCCCTCTGTCCTCCTTCCCTCCAGCTCATGTTCTCTCTCTCTCTCTCTAATTAAATAAAATCTTTTTTAAAAATTTGGATTGTTGGTTGAGAAATGCTGCTCGTGTGCCTGTATTCTTCAATATTGCCGCTGCTGCCTTCTCCTCCTCTTACTCCTCCTTCTTATTCTTCTTCTTGTTCTTCTTTTTAACTACCAATCAGCAAATAAACCAGATTCTCTTAAGGCAGATACCTCATTATTTTCTTTCCTTTTCCATGGGACCATGTTTCTGGCTGTGCTTACTGGGAGGCTTTCTATAATTGGGGTCAAGCAGCTCAGTAAACATACTTATCCCCATGCACACACAAACCTAATCTCTAAGTAACCGGTATGGTTTTTAGATGACTGTATGGTCGGGAGATTTACTGATACTGAAGAAATTAAACTCCCCAGGATTATTTTTCTATACTTCATTCTCTGGAGAGCAAAAGCAAACTCCTCACATGTTGGTCAAATTTAACTTGTCATCTTCAGCTCTAGGAAGCACGTGTACCAATACCAACAATGCCAAATGCATAAAAATAAGATTCTTCTCTATAGGAGATTGTTTTAATGAGGGCTTCTTCCTTGGGGAGATGCTGGAATTTCAGGGTCCAGAGTTCTGCTCTGCTTCCTAAGGGGTGATCTTAATGGACAGACTGAGCAAGTAACTGAAGTCCAGACTCATCCTTAAATTGGAAAAATTTTATATCATTGCATCATATGGGGGTGGGAGAGATGGTGGTATAAAACATGTGAAGCCAGCTGAAAGGAGATCTTTTTTTTTTTAATTCTTTGTCCCCAAATTTCCTTAAAAATAAAAAAGTCAAATAGAGGGAAAGATATCAGCATACATTTATTAGATGTCCGCTGTGTGCACAATAGAGGATAAAAAATGGCAAGTAATTGGCTTTTCTAGGTCTCAGCTTGGATTGTAACATGGAGACAATGGACAAGGTCCCTTCAAAAAGTTTGCTGAGGATTTAATGAAATGATGGTCTTATAGTGGCTGGAACCTTAATGCTCCATAAACTTGTTGGTTTCTTGCATGCTATTACCCTTGATGTTAACACAGTTGCAATAAGTTTTATCATATAGTTGATCAGCTTGTAGCCCTCCCTCCCCTCAGATAGACTGAAGTAGAGAAAGAAAGCTGGGAAAGTAAGTGGCAACTGAAACAGTGCTGTGATAAAGAGGGGAAAAGAAATGCTACAACCCTCTGTAATATGTGGACCCCTGTGCTCAAGATGTCACAGAAAATTTTGAGTAATATAAAGGGAAATAAGCACTATAGCCTGTCTAGACAACACTGTAATGTAATCCATTACGATAGCACATGTCTATAACGAATGATCCTGGTTAGCCAATCCACACTGATAACTAATAAAATGATTACTACTATTATATGAACTGTGATAACTTCTTCTCTCTCTCTTTCTCTCTCTCTCTCACACACAAACACACACACATACACACACGCATGCGCGCGCATGCATGCATACACCAAGGACAGTTGCCCTTAGCTGATGGTAAAGATTCATGTGGGTGGGGGGCTTTGACATGTACAAATTTGATGATATCTGGCTCAAACTGTGTGTTTTTTTTTTTAATGACTCATGGGTAAATAAATGAATAAGCACACTCTTATTTACACTGTGGTCCCAAGATGCCAGATGGTGTTGTTATATTTCAGTAGATCTAAGCATCCAATGAGTTGCCCTTTTGCCTTCATGTTTTTGTGTTTCCAAGTGTCCTGATATAGTTTCTTTCCCTTCCCGCTTGAACTACTTCTCTTCCACCCATAGGGAACTCCCATATGGGTTTTATGCCAGATGAGGGCTAAGTTGCCAGCTCTGGTGAAACACATGATCACTGGCTGTAATGATCTCTTATGAAGTGCTATTTCTTCCTTCATGTGCGTGTGATGGAGAGACAGTGTCTTCTATTTCTGAGGCTTTATGTCTGCTGTGGCTTCTGTCAAGTAAATCCTTCTGTGAATCAGTAAACTGGGGAACTTCCCCGTAAGCCTCAGAGGCTATTAGCGAGGCTAATAACATACATGGAATATGGATTTTTAAGATAATTATAAAAAATACCTGGTCAGAGGTATTACAATGTCCAATCACTTATGCAACTTTTTTCTCTTAGTTTATAAAATCTAAGGATATTTATTGATATGAAAAAAGTATCAACAATATGTTAAACATAAAAAACAGATTCAGGGTGCCTGGGTGGCTCAATCAGTTGAATGTCCAGCTCTTGGTTTTTGCTCAAGTCATGTGTTGGCTTCCATGTTTAGCAGGAGATGGGGATTGTGCTTGGGGATTCTCTCCCTCCCCTTACTTGCGCATGCTTATGTGCAGGGGTGTGCTCTCTCTCACAAATAAATAAATACATAAATAAATAAAAATAAGATTAGGGGTGCCTGGGTGGCTCAGTCATTAAGTGTCTGCCTTCAGCTCAGGCATGATCCCAGGGTCCTGGGATTGAGCCCTGCATGGGGCTCTCTGCTTGGCAGGAAGCCTGCTTCTCCCTCACTCCCTCCCTCTGCTTGTGTTCCCTCTCTCGCTGTGTCTCTCTCTGTCAAATAAATAAATAAAATCTTTTAAAAAAAGATTAAAAACAGTAAGCATAGTATGATTCTATTTTTGGAGAAAAAATTATATAGAAAAAAGTCTGAGGGGACAGTACCAAAATATTAAAAATTATTGTCTCTAAGAAAGGGATTGTGAGTAACTCTTCTCTTTACCCATTTGAATTTTCTACATTTCCACAGTGAATGTGATAGTTATGATAATAGTAGTAATGATAGCCAACTTTTATTGAGTACTCACCATCGTGAACTAGCCATGGGCACTGCTTTGAGATCAGATTAAATGGGTTTGGATCCTGTGTTCCCCTTTTATTAGCTGTGTTAATCAGTGTCTCATATCTATTGTCTCACAACATTTCTATGAGACAGATAATACTATAAAGTCCAATTTTATATGTAAGAAAACTAAAGCTTATAGAGTTTAATACAGTTATGCATATTCATATAAAATATGCATATATTAAAATGCTAAAACAAAGGGGAAAGAAAATTATTCTTGTAAAGTATGTCCAGATTCAATCATGTTAACTATATTAAAACCTCACAAATGGATTTTTTAAATCAAGATCACAAAAAGTTTTAAAATGTATATATATGTAAATATATGTATGTATACAGAGTGTACATACATGGAGGGTGTTATATGCTTGTTTTCCTTTGGATTGCGTTTTGAAATTGAGATGTGTGAGGAAGAATATTCAGTTCGAGGAATCTCAGTTACACCTCCACTCAGCAAATTCATCAAGCTTATATTCTCCTCCTTCCCTCTTGCTAAAGTCATCCATTTTCCACATCTCTCCAACCCAGAAGAGCTACATCACCATAGGCTTGCTTCAGGGTGGGAAGACTAGGTGTCTTCCCAGACTTGAATCCTGGTGAGCCGTGCTGGTCATTTAATGTGGTGGCTGACTTGGGGCTTAGCACTAGAGATGATGATCCACCAGAGGGAAGGAGCCGAGGAGAGCCAATGAAATGGGTCAAAAATCAGAAGCTAGGAGACGAAGTTGATCTGTGTGACCATCATAGGGCTCAGTAGTGCTGGTAAGAGGAATCTGTGAGGCCGAACTGTCATTGGAAGTAAGGGATCAGACTTTATGAGTCCTGGTCACTTCCTGGGTAGGTACTCTTGTGTGGCATGACAAGCAGGCATGGGGCTAAGTGAGGGTTGAAAATGTCTAGGAGAAACTGAAAGGAATCAGGCACAAAAGACACTGGATTTATTGTAAAAGACTGGGGAACAGGGAGGATGGCACTCAAGAAGTCAAAAAGTTATTCATCAGGAGGCTATAACAGCTGTTCTCCAATTGCTGTCACATTTAATCAGAGAAATCACCTTCTTTGATTTTATTTTTTAACGTCTCCCCATTCATTGTGTTGTATGGTATTGAATTATCAGATAGGCAAACTAAGGGTGTGCTTAGAGAACTAGCAGAGTATGGGCACCTAAGATGTAAGACAGGCCCTTTGGTAAGCAGACCCCAAATTTTGCAATTAGAAAGATCTAGAAAGAAGCGATTTCAATTGTAGCATATATATGCATCGCATTAATTAAAAGAATAAAACATATTTTTTAATTACATTGGTAAGGCTAGTGATATTTTTAGGTCTTAGGGTTATTAAATGTTTTAATCCAACCTTGCCATTGTGGTAGGCTTTTCCATAGTCACCATCATCTCCTTCATCATCATCATCATCGTCGTCATCATCATCATCACCATAATCGATCACTGTTCCCACAAAGAACACTAAATTTTGAACGCTTGCAATATATTGAAAGGGCATGATGCTAAGTGAATCACACGCATTACCTAATCTATTCCTTACAACAATCGTAAGAGGTAAGCATCACCTTCATATCCCAGATGGGATGACTGAGGCTGAGAGAGGGAAAATGACTTATCTGAAGTCCCACAGCTGATCTATGATGGAGCTGAGATTCCAGTCCTTTCCTCCCTCCTCTGGAACTTTTACATACTTAGTGAGTCAAAGGTCATTATTAGCAATCGAGGGAGAGAGTTAGAAATAATATACAAAGTCCAGGTTGAAAGAATTGGAGACACTTGGAAAACCTCAATCTTCAGCATGTCCACACTACTTGAGAAGGGTCATGTCAGCTCAGATGTTTGGTCCAGAATTCTTCAGAGATCTGTCAGTAGTGCCATGCTTTTATTCAGCAAATATTTTAGAAGTTCCCAACTGACACATACCCTTTTATCAAAATAAGAGAGATCTTTTTTTTAAATTTTTTTTAAATTTTTGGGGGTGTTGTTTTGTTTTTTGTTCTTTTTGTTTTGTGTTAATTCAGTTTATCTAAGCAGTATAGTGTTGCTGCCAGTGCAGGAGGCAATAATGATGTAAACTTATTTTGTATTTTTGAAGCTGTGTGAAACTATTGCCCACTTTTCCCTCCATCCCTTCTTTCCTTCTCTTTTCCTTTCTTTTTTTTCCTCTCTTTCTTACTTGCCTTTTGCTTTATTCTTACTTTTTATAGTAAAGTATTTTACTTAGACTATAAGACTGTGAGTTGGTTCTGGCTAGCATCAGTTTTAAATAATAAGGACACCTACATTTGGGGCTGTAAATTTTAACTATTTGTGTTTTGGAATATATATTTTTTTCATGTGGAGGTGTATACATTTCAGACTGTAAATTAATTTTACACACTCTGATTTTATTTGCCAAGTTGATCAAGAGTAGAATGGATTTAACTTTAATATACAATAGCTTTCTCGGTTGAAATGTTACTTACTCAGAGAAACTGTCCCTTAAGCCTGTCTTACACATTCTGATAGCTTCTAAACATCTCCTTTATCACTATTACCAAGGTTCTAATTAAGTCATATGTCTCTGGTTACTTATTTGAGGGTCTTTCTTATACACTGTTATAAATTGAATATCCAGGCACAGTGTTGGATTACAGTAGACATGCTGTTAATTTATTGAACAAGCTAATAAAATTCTCTATCCCTACTGTTTCTTCTCTTTGGTCCTTAATGTTCTGGACAAATAGATTTCAACTATTTTAATGGTTTGCTGCATTTGAGAACTGAAATGTCAGCAGGCAGTGCTATGCTTGAAAGCTATGTCATGTGCCATTTCTTTCTGGTAAATTAATACACCCATATCTGCTAGTAAGAACAGCACTTCAGTCATGTAGAAGAACTAGCAGAATGCATCAGAGTATCCCCTCAAATGTCCATAATGTAGATCAGAACTCAGAAGTTTGTGTTAAAGCTGAAGATTTCAGGATTTCAACAACAAAACCTGAGGATTCCATCCTGACTCTTGAGATTCTAGGAGACTGAAATATAAGATTGGCATAATCTTGAGGAGGCTGTGAGGATAATTTTCAACTTAAATATTGATTTAGTGAAGGTCCCAGAGTCTTCTTCTCTGGGAAGCTGTTTAATATTCCAGTGTTGTGGGAACATGCCAGCCTGAAGGACATGGGGAAGTATCCCATCTCTGTGCCGGTCCTATAGTTTGGTAGCAAATACCTCTCACCATCACCTCCTTCTTCATCCCCACCCCTACCCCACACATGCTCATATATACAGCCCAGGTCTGTTTCTCTGAACCCCATTATTCTTTTTAAAAGTGTTACCATATCTGTGCCAGTAACATCCTCAGGCATTTTTAAGGTTTAAATGATTTACGTAAGACCTCATATGCTCAGATTCCCAGTATGTGTGGTCTTATGTGGATTAGAGATTTAAAAAGGCTCATAGAACTGACTTTCAGAGAACTGAAACGTAAAGATAAGCGTTATGGATTTTAGTGTTAAGATTATGGTGGTTAGGGGCACCTGGGTGGTTCAGTGTCCTGGGATCGAGCACCGCATCGAGCTCTCTGCTCAGCAGGGAGCCTTGCTTCCTCTCTCTCTCTCTGCCTGCTTCTTTGCCTACTTGTGATCTCTGTCTGTGGTTATTGTTATGGTGGTTATCGTTATTATGGTCACTTTTCTGTCTAGAAACAGATCTGTTTTGTAAATGTTATTCTTATGTGGGTTTCTTCATTCTCACTTAAAGAGCTTAGCTTTAAGACAAAAGTGTCATTAGCCTTTTACTTTTCTGTTACTTAATTGTACTGCCAAAGTTATTAGGAACCAGAAGTGATTGTGTTAGATTACCTTTGAAAAGGAGCCAACTCCTTTCTGGTCCAGTAGAAGGATATAGCAGAGATCAGCAATGTCACAAAGAAGAAACTGTTGTCTGAATGCCAAGTCAGTCACGGACCAAACCCAACGGTTGACAAAGCCCTAGATCATAAGAGAGCATACTTTAGATAGAGCCTAATTTAAAGCAAAAGCGATTGTGTTTTCACTTGTTGAGGAACCATTTGGAATGCAGATGTTAACAGCACAATTTAATTTTAGAAACACTTTGGGCAATTTTTAAAAGACGTTTCCTTGAACGAGGTGTCAGAGAAGTATCAGCCCTTCCCATTTATCCTTGTAATATTCTTTATAAAGCATCAGGGGCTTCTCATGTGAATAGCCAAAAGGCAGTAGATAGGGAAAGTCGTGGAGATATCAGAAAAGTGTGCAGGAATGGAAATGGTGGTCACGAGTGCACAACACCCTACACTGCAGCTCTATAATAGGGACTTCCTGTTGGATGCTCCCTCCTGGAAAGATTTGTTTTACTGCCGTTAATTCATTTTCCATCCCAAATGGTCTGGTACTTTCTGAGGCTGAAAAAGAGCCTGCCCACATGCCCTAGTAACCATACATGGAGAAAGATATGAACATTCATGTCAAGGTTTTCCTTAGGTCAGCTGTGATTTTTTCCAGGTGGAATGAGGTGCTGTTCTGATATGCAGTTTGCCTAATTGGAAAAGACCACCGAGCAGATTGATGGCAAACAGGCAATAATTTCTCCCATTGTCCTCCAGACAGGCTACACATTACCTGCTTAAAAGAGGGCAAGCAATATTCTTTTCTTTAATGGGGAATTGTAAAAATAAGGAAGGAGAACTATCAGATAATTGATTTTATACTTTTCTTTGCTAGCAGATGATTATGAAGAAAATTACATGTAAAGTGATGTACAATTCTTGCTGCACAAATTACACCAAAAGAACATATCCCAAGGATGAAATAAAAGACCTTTCTGCAGAAAAGATAATGTTTTATTGTTAATGGCATGGTAATAAATTTGCACCAGGTGAATTCTCCCAAGTGTATTTTTAATGTCAGTGCCTGGGCTCCAAGTGGGGTGTCTTAAGCCCAGCATCGGTTCTGCAGAACCCAACCCACAGATAATTTTGCATATCATGCTTGCTTTGTTGGCTTATGAGTAAAACCTAGAATAAAGATTTGCTTGAAAAGTATCACAGTGGGCACTTTGGTACTTGGTTGTACAAAGCACATTTCATTTAGCCCAGCAGGTTTAGATGAATTTTCACTATACGGTGGCAAAGAACTTGACCCCAAAGTAGTTGATAATTCATTTCTGCTTGAACTTCTTACCAACATGGGTTTTATGTAATTACAGTTTGAATTTTTTTCCCAAAGCCCCCACAACTTGACTCAGAGTTTAACATTTGAAGTATTTACCAATGGAAGGTAAAAGACTCCTATCACTTTCATTCATTTTTTGTTTCATTTTGGTTTTTTAAGAAAAGCAACATGGCGGAGTAGGAAGCATCAGGACTTAGAATCAGACTTATCTGAGTTTGAATCATGACTTTGCCATTTACTAACTGTGTGACCGCAAACAATTACTTAACTTTTCTGAACCTCAACTTTTTTCATCTAGGTGCATAACTGACTGAGCCACCCAGGCACCCCTCTTTTTTTTTTTTTTTTTCCATCTAGAAATGGGAGTAATAACCATTTGCCTTTCAGGGCTGTTGAAAGAATTAGCTCTGGTTCTGTATATTTCTTGGCACATTTCCAGCATATGATCAATAAATGGTAGTTGTAGCTATTATGATTAAAGCTGCTCTGCAGACAGAAGAAAAGTGGGCTCGCATAAACTCAAACCTCTTTCTCCTGGCTGCGAGAAACTGCAGATGCTCCTGGACTTCTATGAGAAAATATAATTAAGACAAAAACTTTATTTTCAATTCAGCCATTCAAGTTTAAGAAGCCATTTTCTTCAGAGCTCTCAAAATCCTGATTAATTCTTTCCCTAAGGATCATAAATAGGAACATAGGAGGCAAATGCAAATTTCATGCTAGCACTAAACTTAAAACCTTAAATTCTAGATTTCCTAAGTGTTCCTGTCTTTTGCCCATATTTTGAATGTAAAGGGAGGGGCAAGATGTCTTGCGTTTATCCCTAAAAAGGAAATGTGTTGTATGTGAAAACAAGGGGGGTAGTGGAGAGATTTTGCACTGAACACTGAGCTTTGAATTCTGGTTTTAACAACACTTCTTATCAGTTGTCTGACCCTAAACACATTATTTCACAGCAGTGAAATTCAGAGCCCCCCCCACCCTCTGCCCTGGATACCATATGTGGGGCCACCGTGAGGATTAAGATAATTCAAGGATATTTTTTCCAAAAACCAAACTCTAACACAAAAAGGAGATGTGATTTTGCACAGGTTTTCATGCACAGGTTATGGTGTTGTACAAACCTTGATTTTATTCCTGGTTCTGCTCCTTACTAATACTATGACTGTGGGAAAATTATAGAATGTTTCTCAGTCAATTTCTTTATCTTAAATTGGCATCTCAATGTTTACCATGTAGGGTTGTTAGGATCAAATGAAATATCTCTGTTGGACCCACCATATGTACTCAATAAACGGTTGATATGTTGTTGTTAGTGGTGATATTATTTAGCACCTGGCCCAGGGACAAAATGCCCTCCCTAAAAATAGGAGTAAAGAAGTTTAGTCCCAATATGGAATTCTGACATTTAAGTAAAATCAATTGACCTTTATTGAGTGTCTCTATATAGACACTGCAGAATTTTTAAATGTCAGTCTCTGGAACTTGTAATTGAGAGGGGAGTGGAGGAGGAGGAGGAGTAGGAGGAAGAAGAGGAGGAAGATGATAGATAAAGCTTATTGTGCATTATATCACAGGCACTGTACTAGGTACTTTATAGAAACTAACTAATGTTATTCTCACATCAATCCTATGAGATAGGAACTACTACCAACCTTATTTTATATATGAGGAAACTAAGACACGGGAAGTTTAAGGAAATTGCTCAAAACCAAAGCTAGTAATGGTCGGAGTTGAGATACGTACTAAGAAGTCTAGCAGGAGAGCTCATGCCTCATCTATTAAGAATGGGAGGGGGAGAAAAGAATGGGAGGGAAAAAAAGGTGCATAAATGCTGTACAAAGCTTTGACACATTATACAAAAATATAGGAAAAAATGTTCCAAATGAGCAAGAAAGTCCATCAGACTTCAGATATTTATGCAGCAATGAAAGGCTCAGCTTCTAGATGGGCACAAGAAAGAACTCTTAGGGAAAGAAAGAAGGTGCCTGTCCCAGCCTTTGAACAGATGGTGGCAGAGGGATGGATGTAACAGTTGCCTTTAGAGGCCAAGCTTCTAACTACTAGCCATTTGGCAGACTCTTATTGAAAGAATGTACAATTGAAAAAAATAAGCCAAAAAAATTCACCATGCCATATTCTAACTACCTTGCTATGTGTTAAAAATTATAATAAACCTACATATTTATGATAATAATATGCTAAATCTGGTATTTCTACATTCAGTTGGGAGGTATTGTGATTAAACCTAAAGATGTGGACAGGGCATCAGTTACCAGCTTTACTTATGGTGGACACGAAGTGTGGTCTCATGGACTCTTTAGTCCACCTCTTAATTTTACAAATGGGGTCATTAAAATTTAACAGGTCATAGCAGCATATCTAAGATGAGAGAGCTAGTTAGTGGCAGAACTGGAACTAAAACATATTTCCTAAACCCAAGCACCATACTGTCCAAGTTTAATTCAACAACTATTTATAGAAAAATAGTAATTATATTATAAGGCAATAGCAAGGAGGGTGCAAATTTACATATAAAAAATCATCTTTGCTCTTGAGAAGTTTATAATCTACTAAGAAAGACAATATGCCCACATGTAATCATAAAACTCCCATAATGGGACAAGTTCAACAGCAGGGGAGAGCCCACATCTTGTCTCTGCATGTCTCCTTTCATCACTCAGCACACCTGTTTTTCAGGGCCTTTCTGCTCTGCTAAATTGCTAACCTCTCTACAGTTCAGTACTGGATCTCTAGCATAGTTCCTGATACAGAATAGGCACTCAGTAAATATTTATTGAATGGAATGGGGAAGAAAAGCAAAATAATATGGAATTACAGAGGAAGAGGTGATTAATTAAATGTGAATTTGAGATACACAGGCCAAAGCAAAGCCAATTAGGGAAAACTTTACTAAAATGTCAAGTCTCCAAGGAGAGGAAATCATTCAGCCGGAAGAGGGCCTGTCATTTCTGTTAATCCATACTCCTGCCTTTAGGCCAGTCCACGGATGAATTACCTCTGACAAGTCAGAATCTGGCTTATTTTTCACTCGGGATTTTTAAACCTTTTGATAAATTTAGAAAATATCTATTAAAAATCATTTGTCAGAAAAAAAAAGATTATGTATAACTTAGACAAAGAAAGATTCTAGCTCATGGTTTTCTCTCAAATTTTGGGTGTGGTAACTCCAAAAATCACGTAGACTGCTTCAAGGGGAGCTCAGTGGTGTGCCCCAGACTTTCCATGGTCACAGGAAGGTCCATTTATGTTTATTCCAGTTGGATTCTGTGCATAGCATTACTCAACTTGACTCTGTTTTAGCTTTCTTGAGAGATTTCTTTCCTCAGTTTGTGACTGTTGGCTCCGTCTTTTTTCCATCTTCTTTATGTTCTCCCTTTTTAACTTCCTTCCTTGCTTGCTTCCTTCCTTCCTTTTTTATTCCCCCCCCCCTTTTCTTCAGTTATGAGTCACTACCGTAATGTTATTTTTGCACATTTTCATTAATCGTGCATTTCCTTCCTCATGAAACTCAGCACAGGGGATGACATGTGCGTTTGCCTGGTCTAGAGACCCCACACTCTCCCGCACTACCTGCTATGCTCCTAGAAACCAGAAGAGAGTCTGTAGTACATCTAGCATTGTAAGAATGTGAGAGACCAGCACTTGGAAACCACACGTTAGGTCCCCAAGAATCTGATCAAGCGCCAAGAGCCTTCCCCCTAATTTAAATCAATAGACTTTAAATACTGAAATGAACTTTCAAGTTTATTAAGGCTCGAACACAGACATACTGATGCCTTCCATGCACTAAGTTCAGTGTTTAGTGCTATAGTTTCTGTATTAAGAACTAAAGGAGTTAAAAGATAAAAGTATAAAATTAGCTATAACTAAAAAATGTTAATGAATGTGCAATATAAAAAGATATGATTTGTGATATCATTGACTGTGAAGGAGTAAAAATGCAGGTTATTTATATACAGTTGAAGTTAAATTATTATCAACTTATCCGCTTCAAGCAGGTTATTATAACTACATGTTTTATGTAAGCCCCAAAATAACCGATAGAAGATACACAAAAGAAAACGACAAAGGAATCAAAGCATGTCACTACCAAAAAAAAAAAAAAAAAGTCAATGAAACACCAAAAAAGACAAAAGAAGATGTGCAAAAAAGCTACAAGACAGAAAACAGTGAACGAAATAGCAATAGTAAGTCCTTCTACACCACTAATTACTTTAAAAGTAAATGAGTTAGACTTTACAGTCATAAGACACAGAGGAGTTAAATGGATTTTTAAAAAGGCTAAACTGTATGCTGTGTAAAAGAGACTCATTTTGGATTTAAGGGCACACATAGACTAAAAGTGAAAGGATGAAAAATGATTTTTTTTTAGAAAATTTTTTTTAAAGATTTATTTATTTATTTGACAGAGATTGAGATCACAAGCAGGCAGAGAGCCAGGCACACAGAGAGGGGGAAGCAGGCTCCCTGCTGAGCAGAGAGCCGGACGCAGGACCCTGAGATCAGGACCTGAGCTGAAGGCAGAGGTCTAACCCACTGAGCCACCCAGGCGCCCCGAAAAAAGATTTTCCATGGAAATGGTAACCAATAAAGGGGTGGCCTTACTTAGACAAAATATACTAAGTCAAAAACTGTCAAGAGAGAAAAATAAATAACTTATATAATGATAAAAGTGTCAGATCAATTAGGAGGAAATAATAAATATATATGCACCTCAGATCAGAGCACCCAAGTATATGAAGCAAACATTTACACAACTGAAGGGAGAAACAGACACCAACACAGTGATAGGAGGCGATTTCAGTCCCACACTTTCATTAATGGGTAGAACGTCCAGACAGAATATCAATGAAGAAACAGAGGACTTGAACAGCATCACAAACCAAAGGGAACTATCAGACATATAACAAAGCATTCCATCCCCAATGGCAACAGAATACAGATTTTCCTCAAGTACACAAAGAACAGTCTACAAGATAGATCATGTGTTAGGTCACAAAATAAGTTAAGTTTTATTTGGTTTTAAGATTTTTTTATTTTTTTGAGAGAGAGAGAGAATGAGAGCATAAGAGGGGACAGACCAGAGGAAGAAACAGACTTCCCACCAAGCAGGGAGCCTGATGTGGGACTAGATCCTGGGACTCGATCCCGGGACTCCAAGATCATGACCTGAGCCAAAGGCAATTGCTTAACCAACTGAGCCACCCAGGCGCCCAGTCTTAACAAATTTTAAAAAGATTGAAATCATACCAAATATATTTCCAAACTACAGCGGAATGAAACTAGAACTCAATGGCAGAAGGAAAACTGGAAAATTCACAAGTATTTGGAAATTAAACAATATATTCTTTTTTTCCCTATTTTTAAAATTAACATATAATGTATTATTTGTTTCGGGTACAGGTCTGAATCATAAGTCTTACACAATTCACAATGCTCACGATAACCCATAGCCTACCCAATGTCCACCATCCAGCCACCCCATCCCTACCGCCCCACACCCCCCAGCAACCCTCCGTTAAACAGCGCATTCTTGACCAACCGATGGATCAAAGAAGGAAGCAAATTGGAAAGTTGAAAATATCTTAAGGCTAAAATGAAGGCATAACATAACAAAACCAGGAACAAAAGCAGTTCTAGGCAGGAAGTTTAAATGCTTACATTAAAAAAAAAAAAGGGGAAAAAATTTAAAAATGGAAAAAAAAACAGATTTTACACCTCATAGAACTAGAAAAAGAGCAAACTAAACCCAAAGTTAGCAGAAGGAAGGAAATGTTGATAATAGAACAGAAATAAAATAGAAAATTGAGAAAAAAGTAGAAATCAATGAAACTAAGGACAGTTTTTTTTTTAAACATAAGCAAAATTGACAAATCTTTAGTTATATTAACTAAGAAAGAAACAGGGATGACTCAAATAAAATAAAAAATAAAAGAGATGTTTCAGTTGATGCCACAGAAATTAAAAGTATAGGGACTACTGCAAACAATTATACACCAACAAATTGGATAACCTAGAAGAAATGGATAAATTCGTAGGAGCATACAATTCACAAAATCTGAATCATGAAGAAATAGAAAATTCTGAACAGATCCTATAACTATTAAGGAAATGGAATCAATAATTAAAACTTCCAACAACAACAACAAAAAGGCTAGGACCAAATGGCTTTACAAGTGAAATCCAACAATCATGTGAAAACAAGTCAAGGCCAGTCTATCTTCCAAAAATTTAAAGAGAAGACTTTCAGACTGATCTTTATAAGGCCAGCATTACTCTGATAACACTCCAGGAAGAGATACCACAAGAAAATAAAATTTTAGACCAAAATCCCTGATAAGTGGGGGTAGAAACCCTCCATAAATACCAGCAAACTGAGTTCAACACATATTAGAAAGATCATACACCATGACCAAATAGAATTTATCCCTAGTAGTTCAAAAGTAGTTGAATACACAGAAAACATTGAATGTGGCATGCCACATTGACAGAACAAAGGATAAAAATCACATGGTTATCTCAATAGGTGCAGAAAAGGCACTGACAAATTTCAGCACTCTTTCATGAAAAACATGTTCAAAAACTAGGAATAGAAGCTACTTACTTCAACCTATGAAAAATTCACTGCTAACAACATATCCAATGGGGGAAAGCTAAAAGCTTTTCCTCTAAGATCAGGAACAAGATAAAAATATTCGTTCCCAACATTTCTATTCAGTGTTGTACTTGGGAATCCTAACTAGAGCAAAAAAAGCAAGAGAAACAAACAAGAAATAAGAAATATTGTCTCTGTCTGCAGATTCTATCATTTTATTTATAGAAAATCCTAAAGATTATACATACACACACACACACACACAATTAGACCTAATAAGTTCAGCAGTTATAATATATAAAATCAATATACAAAAATTAGCATTTCTGTACAAAAACTAGTGTAACAGTTAATAATTTGAATAAGAAGTAAAGAAAACAATGTCATTTAAAATAGCATCAAAAAGAATATAATAGGAATAAACTTAATCAAGGGATTGAAATATTTGTATGATGAAAACTACAAAACATTATTGAAAGAAACTGAAGATACAAATGTGTTTAGATTGGAAGACAACATTTTGTTTATTAATTAAGATTTTATTTTAACTCCAGTATAGTTAATGTACAGTTGTTTTATTAGTTTCGGGTGTACAGTATAGTGATCCAACAATTCCACACATCACCCAGTGCTCATCACAACAGGTGCACTCCTTAATCTCGATCACCTATTTCACCCATCCCCCCAACCACCTTCCCTCTGGTAACCATCAGTTTGTTCTCTATAGTTAAGAGTCTGTTTTTTGCTTTGTCTCTTTTTCTCTCTTTTCTCCTTTGCTTGCTTGTTTTGTTTCTTAAAGTCCATATATGAGTGAAATCATATGGTATTTGTCTTTCTCTAACTGACTTATTTTGCTTAACATTATAGTCTCTAACCCATCCATGTTGTTGTAAATGGCAAGATTTCATTCTTTTTTATGGCTGAATAATATTCCATTGTAGATGCATATCACATCTTCTTTATCTATTCATCTATTGATGGACATCTGGGCCACTTCCATAATTTGGCTATTGTAAATAATGCTGCTATAAATGTAGGGGTACATGTATCTCTTTGAATTAGGGTTTTTGAATTTTCAGGGTAAGTACCCAGTAGTGTGATTACTAGATCACAGGGTATTTCTACTTTTAACTCTTTGAGGAAACTACAAACTGCTTTACAGTGTGGCTGCACAGTTTGTATTCCTACCAACAGTGCAAAAGGGTTCCCCTTTCTCTACATCCTTTCCAACACCTGTTGTTTCTTGCGTTTTTGATTTTAGCCATTCTGACAGGTGTAAGGTAACACCTCATTCTAGTTTTTATTTGCATTTCCCTTATAATGAATGGTGTTGAATATCTTTGTATGTATCTGTTGGACATCTGGATGTCTTCTTTGGAGAAATGTCTGTTCATGTCTTCTGCACATTTTGATTGGATTATTTGTATGTGTGTGTTCAGTTTTATCAGTTCTTTCTATATTTTGGATACTAACCTTTTATTGGATCTAACATTTGCAAACATCCCCCATTCATTATGTTGATTTTTAGTTTTGTTGATTATTTCCTTTGCTGTGCAGAAGCTTTTAATTTTGATGTAGTCCCAGTGGTTTATTTTTGCTTTGATTTCCCTTGCTTCAGGAGACAAATCTTTAAAACATGTTGGTATGGCCAATGTCAGAGAAATTATTACCTCTTTTAGAAGACTTACATTTTTAAAATATCCATACTACTCAAAGTGACCTATAGATTCAATGTAATCTCTGTAAATATATTTATGGAAATAGAAAAAAATCCTAAAACTTATTTGGAAAATACAAAAAACCCTGAACAGCCAAAACAGTCTCAAGAAAGAAGAACAAAGCCCATTACCTTTTTTTTTTTTTTAACATTTTATTTATTTATTTGACAGAGAGAGATCACAAGTAGGCAGAGAGGCAGGCAGAGAGAGAGGAGGAAGTAGGCTCTCCACGGAGCAGAGAGCCCAATATGGGGCCCGATCCCAGGACTCTGGGATCATGACCCGAGCCGAAGGCAGAGGCTTTAACCCACTGAGCCACCCAGGCACCCCAAAGCCCATTACCTGTTAATATAACCATTATCAAACCAACCAACCAAACAAAAACCAGAAAATAAGTGTTGGTGAGGATGTGAAGAAATTGGAAACCTTATGCACTGTTGGTGACAAAGTAAAATGGCTCAGCTACTTTGGAAAACAGTATTGAGCTTTGTCAAAAAAAATTGAAAATAAAATTACCATATAGAACTATATACTATATACCATATATACCATATTTCGAACCACTCCATTTCTGGCTATGTATCCAAATAAAATTAAATTAGGATCTCAGAGATAATTACACTCCTGTGTTTACTGAAGCATTATTCACAATAGCCAAATGGTGGAAACAATCTAAATGTCCACTGACAGATGAATGGATAAACAAACTGCAGTATATACATACAGTGGACTATTATTCAGCCTTAAAAGTAGAAATCCTGCCATGTGTGAGAACATGGGTAAATTGTGAGGGCATTATACCCACTGAAATATGCTCATTACAAGGATAAATACTGCATTCTTGCATATCATATGAGATTTCTAAAGTAGTGAAATTCATAGATGCAGAAAGCAGAATGGTTGTTCCAGGGGCCTGGGAGGTGGTGGGTGGTGCTGTTCGGTAAGCATAGAATTTTAATCATGAAAAATGAAAAAGTTCTAGAAATGTGCTGTACAACATCATGCTTAGAGTTAACAATACTGTACTATCTACTTAAAAATTTAAGAGGGTAGACCTTATATTGTGTATTTTTAGCACAATTTTTAAAAAAGAAACTAGAAAGGATGCTTGTTTATGAGTAATAATGCTTGATTTGTTTTAAACTTTCTAACTTGATTGGAAGGAGGAAGAGAAAATGTCATCTTGACGTCTGCTCTCTAATACACACTTTTAATATCTTGTGACATCATTCTACCTTTTGGATTATATTTTAAGAGCAGCTTGACTTTGGTGGCGGTACTTTGGAATCTGCTCCCTGCTTTACCACTGGCTGGCTTCTGATGTGGGGAACTTCTCCCCCTTTGCACTATCTATCTAGAAAGGGAGAACAATTGGAAAGCACTTGAGAGAAAAGCCCAGCTGTCAGGAAGTACAGCTTTTATGAATGAATATCTTGCTAAAATAAACAAAAGCTGTTTCAATTTCTTAACATCATAAGATCACTAGCAAATTTCTTCAAAAAAAATTAGTTAATACACTTAGGCTTCTCAGCCACAGTGAATTTTTCATTTAAATGCTGATCTTAAAAGCACATTGTTTTCTTAATTTTGTTTTGTTTTGTTTTTAGGTTCCAATGCTTATTTATTCATTTTACACTGGGAGGTAGAACACAGACCCAAATGCTTATGTTGGTATGAACCCTGAAAGACAAGTTTATCTTCTTTCTTGTTTGATTTATTTTAATAAATACTAATATTTACTTTGTGCTTGGTTTGGAGGATGCAAATTCACAAAAGAGAGCCCTCTCCCTTCCCTATTGGGCATTACCTACACTCTGTCTGGGGAAAAGGGTGCAAAACAAGTAGTAGCATAATTATTGTTTTTAATGCAATTGTTCTAAGTGTTGTAGTCAAGAAGCCCAGGTGCTAAATGAGTGTTCAGTGAGAGGATGATATGATCTGCTCTGGAAAGGGGAGACAGTGTTCTGGGAATGCTCCCTTATAAATGTGACTTTTGAGCTGAGCTCTGGATGGAGGGGAAGATCCCAGAATTTCTGAATAGAAGAGGCTTAGGGATGGCAAACTGGTAGGGAGGAAGGTCTGGGAGATTTGTTTCAGGGTTGTGCTGCCTAGTAAGCTCACTCTTAGATTTTCTGTAGGTTTCTTTGGGGTGGCTTTGGGGAGGTTGTCTGTCCATGCACGCTGTGGAAAGGTAAGCCTGAAGGCATTGTGTGGAACTGTGGCGAGGGGGAGGGAGCATGCGCAGGGGCGCACAGTGGCACTAAGCCTGGGTAGTCAAGGTCTGTGCGGTTGGAGAGCAGGGCAAGGGTGTGAGCACGGGTGAGACTGGGGAAAGCCGCAAAGGCCAGGTCACACAGAACATGATTAAGGACCATGGAAGCCACTTTAACAACTGTTCTCTCTGTGGAGATAAAGATCCCCAGAGAATGGGACTTTATTGACAGCTATCAAGCAGGGTAGGACCTGATCATTTTCACATTTTAGAAGAAGTCCCTCTTGCCACTGTGTGAGAATGAATAGGCGTAAGGGTGGGTGCCAGAGACCAGTTAAGAAGCTGTTTCACCAGTTTGACAGAGAAATGACGCTAACTTAGGTGAGGGTGGTCATCGTGGTGACTGAGAGAGACAGAAATGTGGAAGGTATTTGCTCAGACAAGTGTACAGTGTAGAGTGAACCAAATGGGCCAGGGGGTGTTGGAAAGCTTCACAGAAGCGACATCAGGTTAATCCTGAAGGATGAGAACAAATTCCTGTAGTAGTGCTGTCCATCACTTAGATGCCATTCCTAAAATATGTAAACTATAAATGATTATTACCTTTTTTTAGTATTCCTTTCAGATTCTCTAAGAAATGTCACATAACTTGTGTTCTTATTTCTATAATAGTGTTACTGCATGTGTTAGAATATAATAAATCTGCATTTCCTGAAAACCATGTTACAGTTTAGCCTCATTGTTAATTCACACTGATCCTGTCGTCATCCACACCCACCCAAGTCCAAGTACATTAGTGAGAATGTACTTGGGGACATTTTTCAAAATTTTTTCCACTTTCTAGTAAATCCTCAGTCCAAGTTAAATCTCTATGGCAATTTGGCATGTGTCTTTCCACCCTCTTAATTCTTGCCTGTGTCTGCCCTAGAAGAATGATAATCAATTGATTTAAGGATTTGGGAAATAATTTTCAAGCCTGAAATACTTTAAATATTCTCAGTTCTCTTTTACTTCCAAAGGTGAATGTGCTCAGATCTAGAGATTGCCCAGGCTGAAGGCTATTAGATATAGAAGAATATTAGTTGGCGTTTATAACATCTCCAGGCTGTGGCCCCAGATATGGACTGAGTATACTTTTCAAATCAAGAAGAATTGTAACTATTACCTTATATTATTTTGTGATTATTTCCCACATTACTTATAACTGTTACAGGGCTTGTGCTGCTCAGTCCTTCTTTAGCAAGCACTCAGCTCTTCTTTCGTAATTAATATCTTCATTTCCCCATGCATAGAATGCCTGAAGGAAATTTTTTTCTGAAAACAGAGTCTGCATCGTGCTGTAGTACGGCACAATTTATTCAGTAATTCATCTTTCCTATTTTTTTATTAAACAAATCAAGCCGGATATTAGTTTTAAGCCCTTGCATTAAAACTAGTGGTGGTTCTGTGGAGTCTGTATCAGGTCAAAGAGAGGTCAATAAGATATATCTCATCTAGGCATTACCCTGTACACCATCTGCCCATGTTAAATCACAGTGATAAGTAGGATATGTACTTGTACACCACTAATTCCTCTTTGGCCAGAATTTTGTGTCATCTCATGGTCATTACAATTGTCCAATTACAGTTGATCAAATTGAATTATCTTTAATTTGTAGGTCTGTCTCATAGTACAGTGGGCTAGTTGGATGTATTTATCTGTGTAAGTGGTCTGTCATCAGACTTAGAAAGCCAAATGTCATGTTTGAAAAGGAAAAAAAAAATCAGGGGAAAGGGGAAGACAGGAGGCTGGATATATGTTGTGTATGTTAAAGTGAAAGGATAATTTCAGTACAGCCTTGTAATACGTGTCAGGAAAGTTTGCTATGGTCTTTAGGATTTTTGGAGGAAAGTAACATTAGTTATGCAATGTATGGTGTTTATTTATCTGTATGGAAATGGCATACCGAGGTTAGTAAAACAAAAACTCTATTGCCCTTGTAGTGGAAAGAGATAGCTCATTCCGAACCACCCATTTATAACACATTTAGGTCCCTGTGGAGATTTATAATATCTTTGTGTAGTGCCCAGCTGGGAACTTTTCTATCTTGCTACAAACTGCACACACCATTACAAAATTTTAATGGATTCGTACTGACTTATTCCTGTTCAGATTGATTCTTATACTTGAGAGGCAAATGGGTGAGAACAGGGTATGTGTTCCCTAAAGATGGCAGTGGGCCTTTGAGCAATGATATCTGCCTGAAAAACTTGAGAAGCATCTGTGGTTAGATAAGACTGGAGAGAGTCAAACTTATCACTTCTTGACATTCTCATTTGGGGGTGATTGTATTGCCATATCACATCAAGTCCTACCGTATAGCCATGCATCATGGTGACACCAGGCAAATATGAAGTTCTCTAGGGCTTTATTTGACCTAGAAGTTATTTCAGGCATTATCCCTTGATCCCAGCATAAAAAATGAAGGTGGGGGAAGGAAGAGAGAGAGGGAGGGAGAAAGAGGAGAGAGAAGACAGCAGAGAAGGGAAGAGATGGCTGATAGTCTGCCCTTTTTCCCACTGAGCATCGCATAATGATCGCTTTGCCTTAATTTTACTATTTTTAAGTATTGATCTTAACTCTTAAATTCTTTTTCAGGAATAAAGACCATTAATGCCATTGTTATTTCTACCCAACAGTTCAAATCTTCATCTATTTATTTATTTAGGCAAATTTCCATAACACCTCACTAAACACTGAACACTAAAGCTAACCTTAAAGGAATAATTTAAGTTTCTGGAGCATTGCTGAACTCAATATTATTTCAAAACATGTCAGGCAGCTCCTGCCTGTCTCTCTCCTTCTATATATGCACTCACCCAAGCATTCATTCATCCATCCAAAAAATATATATTGTAAGTCTGCTATGTGCTGTGCAGGCAGTGTGCTAGGTGCCTGGTTAAAAAAAAAAAAAAAAAAAAAAAAAGGTACATAACAAACCAGGCCTGCCCTTTGAACTTATCTATATAGGTCATTATTACTTAGCAAAGGTGTTTTGAATGCCTGCATTGCCAGGCAAGTTACTTATGGGAACCCCTGGTGCAGAATTTGGGAAAGCACCCTTTTATGGAGATACATAGGAAGAGTAGCTCCTACTCCTTCTTCTCAGGGTTTTTATACATAACAGTTGATTTGTCCAGGGAGTTCTAGTGTTGAAATGTAGAATATGTGGTAGTCCTACCCTTTGAAATAAGAACTTTGCCAACTCAGCCAGAAATGAGGTCTACACTGCCCCAGCAGTGAGAAGGTGGATCTGATGGTCTGGGGATAAAAATCATTTTATCTTGGGACTCTCTCATTTTTGTTTGGTGCTGCATAGATGGTAGCTTGTATCCCAATCAAACCAAATTTTTCCCTCAGGGATATGATAAGGATAGACATTTTGGCAACAAATATGGAAAGTTTCAAACATAATAAAAATTCTAAATGCTCTGGTAATTAGCCTTTCTCTTTACTAAAAATACTATGTATGGCTTCTGCAATCATACTAAAATTTTAAAACAATCATGTCCTCTCTGGAAGGCAATTGCTTTAAATTGGATAGATTTCACTCATTTTCCAGTGAAAGAATTTGAAAATTCTGTCTGTGGAAACCAAAATACTGGAGGGTAGAGTTGGATGTGTGTTTCACTTTAAAATGCAGACTCTCTCTGTGGTGAATGTATTTGTTGTGGTAAAGTATTTGAAAGGAAATCCTCAGAATAATTTGGGGTAAGGAAAAACACTATGTTAAAATAAGCCAACCCATCAGTTTTGAACTTTGAAAATTGCTTCATTTTGAATCAGAAAGAATTAATAATCATTCATAGCATTAAAAAAGATATGTTCAGATTATAATATGTAATCATGATCTAAAACAAATAAAACCTCCTAATTTTAAAGGACTGTAATATAATGCTGTGACCTCAGTGATTTTTCTAAATGAATTAATGTTGTTGAGCGTTAATATTGACGCTCTTAGTTCGCCACCTCGTGATGTGCTCCGTGTCTTGGCAAATATCTCTCTACATAAGTGATTCCTGTAAATGTTGGAAATCTCTTTACAGGTTAACTTTCTCATCATTTTAAATCGCCAATCCTATATTATTTCAGCCTAGAAGGGTCCTGCTAGTCTGATAAGCAGCTTTCCCTCCTGAGGTCTGTATTTCGTGCAGGGCTCATCTAGCAGAGGGAAACGCCAGAATGCCAAATTGCAAAGAGTATTCTTTACCGTGGGGCTCCATCCAAAAAGGGTTTGTAACACAGTGTACAGTCTTGTAGCCCAGCTGTGTGGAGCATTGATTGCTTCTGCCTAGAGCAGGGATACTGTCAAGTTGCTCTGTGAGTTGAGTCATCTATTGACAAAGAGCTACCAGCCCGCAGATAATGCTGTGCGGAGCTGCTCTCGCTGCTCCCACCATGCGCTGCTTATAGCAGCTGTCAAAGATACTGAGGGATCCACGGGAGGACCAAAAAAAAAAAAAAAAAAAAAAAAAAAAAAGACTTTTACAACTGCCTGGAAGAAAGGGGTGTGAGGGAGGAGACATTCCTGTGCAGAGCTGACCAAAGGAAAGAGTAGGCATCAGTGCAGTATGAATGCATACCTCACCAAGCAACACAGCTGCAGCCGGGGATCCGATGGGATGGATGCCGGCAGGAGCGCCCCCACCCTGATCAGGGATGCCCACTGCGCTTGTGGCTGGCAGAGGAGCCCTCAGGGGCTTGGGTACAATTCTCAGACCATGCCCGCTTCAGGACCTGGGGGCCCAGCTTCAAACAGGACCAAGCTGGTCACTTTGTGGGACAGTGTTCGGAAAAGCCCCCACAAGATGGGCTCCAAGGGCAAAGGGACTTGTGGGGAGCGTTGCGCCTGCCCACATGGTTGGTTCAGCCCAACACAGGTGAGCCTTTTCCTTATGACTTTCCCTTGAGTATCGGAAGAAACTGAGAGCAAGTCGCGTGAGGGTGGCATGGTTTGGAAACTTTGCCGGGTCCTCCTTGCTGACTGGGTGTGTGCCTGTTTGGAAAATGGTGGGCTTGGGAAAACCTGTCATTTTCACAGGTGTTTGGGGGCTCACAACTCTGGGTGGCCTGCGAAAGTCCAAAGATGCTGTGCCCAGTTTCTTTCAGTGACTTTTCCCCAAGTTCAACTTCTCTAGTCCTCAGATGATTTTACTATTTTGGCTGTATTTTGGCAGCACTTTAACTCCTAATTGTTGTTAACTTTTGCGTCCTGCCTAGCCTTGTTTTTTTTTTTTTTTTTTTTTTTTTAAGGGAGAAAAAAATAAACTTAGATACCTTCCGTCTCTTTAATCATAAAAGGGCATTTATTTCTTCAGCTACGGAAAGCAGTGATTTGAAGTATGCTATTCTAATTTTACTCTTATAATACTCTATACTTTTTCAGTAATAGGGAAGAGATTTTGTTTATACTAAATAATTCATTTTACAAACAAAAGGAATAATTGAGAGCAAACTAGAGGATGATTACACTCAGAATAAAATAATGAAACATTTTATTTATTCATAGGGAAGCAATAAGGTTATTTATATTAAAAACTATAACTCTCTTTCTTTCTTCTATAATGTATTTCTGAAGCAGATGTGCAGATTCCCTTAATTTAATTTCTAGCTTATTCTTGCCCCAAATTACTGGCATTTTATCAGAAATGAAATTGGCTCATTTTTTCCTGGCCCCATCCAGAAAAGGGAAGACAACTTCCTGTAAATGCTGTAAAATTTAAATAAAGTGCACCTGTAATCACTATCATAAATATTGAATGATAGTTCTTAAATATCCATTGAAGAAGAGAAAAACTGTTTGGAGAAAAAAAAATCCTTTCTTGATTTTAATGTGATCTTAGCATAAATGAGAAGTGGCTATTGCTCATGAGTGAAATGTTATGATCTGAGAGGTGGAGAGTACATTCTAATTTTAATATTAGTTTTTTTAAAAAGTACTTCCAAGAATATCATATGTCACTAGATCTTAATGATACTGTTCATATATGTGACTTTTGATCCATTAATATCATGCATCTCAGCATCTTGATTTAAATAAGGAATATATTGTCATTTTAGTATTAAACTGGTTCAGTTTGAAATGGAGCCTGATATCTGGGAACTTGGTTATTTTTTAAAGTTAACATGAATTCCAAACTGAAAAAACAGTCTTGACAATTTTGAAGTCTCTACATATTCTTTTACAAATGCATGCATTTAAATGTCTTTAAAGTATATCTCTGTGTCAATTATGTTAGATTCTCAAGGCTCACATAGGCAAAGAAGACAAACACACATCTAGCTTCTAGTTTTTGCATAGAGTAGAATAAGCCAACTTGTTTTAGAGTAGAATAAGCAAACTTGTTTCATGGTCACAGTTTTTTTCCAACATGTAAAAAGATGTGCATTTCATAAATGATAATTTCTCAAACCAAAAATCTCTAATTGTACATTAAAATAACCATGCTTTCAAATTTTTGTACATTTTTCATCAGTCAAGGGAAACTTTTCCCTTCCTTGGTTTTTAACAAAGTCAGCCTCCTACTTGCCTTAAATTTACAGACATTTAATGCTTTAAAGGATTGAAATAGACTCTCTGTACTGATAGTTAAAGATCCAGTGACATATGAGAAGGCAATAAATTGAGGCAGACACCATCTCCCATTCTTTTTCACACACATTTCTATAAATTTTCTCTCTTATTCACAGGTCCTTTATTCTTAGCTAGGAAGAACAAGGATACCCAAATATTGGGGTTACAATACTGTATTTGTATTGGGTCTTTAGTGTTGTGACACCTGACCCTTCCTGTCTTTTACCATCTCAGTCCTGTGAAAGTGCTGTGAATAGATTTTAAGATATGTATTTAAATATCCCTATAATACCTAAATACTTGCACATATTAATGTATTTTCATGTATTTATAAGTATATATACATATACATGTAAGCATGCATATACATGTATACATATAAAAATTAAAGTTCTGTTTAAAGTTCTCTTTTCTCACCCAGAAAGTACTAACTTTTTCTTCCAAAGGATGTTTTATTCTCTCCATATAAAGTACATTTCTTTACTTCTTATAAGTGTTCTAAAATGTTGATTTATGTATGTATATTCATATATCTATGAATACATGTATAGATATGTATATTCATTTACACATGTATTTATAGACTATATCTAATATTTAAAATATGCAGATATGTGTAAGTCCTATACACCCATAGATACCATCACAAAAATAAGACCATCTGTGTGTCTAGGTGTATGCATATGTGTCATTAACAGCCAAGTCTGTTTTGAGAATTTTGTGGTACTATTCATACCCCTTAAATTAACTAGAGATATCCTGTGAAATACTGTGAAATGAAGGATGGAGGTTAATGATACTAAACAAGAGAATTCTTGATAAAGTACACAGGAGCAGAGTGCAGGCTATAGAGAAGCCTCGGGCCCCACATGTGGTACAGAACGTGCCTCAGGGCTGTTAAGTGTCTGGGAGCTGGGATCCTGCCCTCAGAGATATTTGCTGTATTACATTGACATCAGCAGTGTGATTTCCGGCTGCTATAATAGAGGGCCATGGTAATGACTTGAGTTCCTCCCAAGGCTCTTTGCCAAACTCCTGTTATTTGGGGTGCTGTGTGCTAACAGGACACTGTCATTATGTTGTTCCTCAGCATGACTGAAAAATAGCTTCTGTCCTTTCTCAAATAAGTTTTCATTCCATTTGGATCTGTAGAATTAATACAACCATAATAGTAGGTAAGAAGATGGAAAATTATAGGGTCCAGAAGCGAGTTCTAGAAGGCACATATAGGATAATAGTGTTGGCCTGTGTGGGGGAGTGGGGGAAAGGATGTCCATCATCACTTATGTGGCATTTCTCCCCAGTGTGGACTGATTTGGGAAGGAAGCACAGAATAGTAGAGATTCAAAGCCCAGATTTCAATGCCTTTGTACTTCATTCATTCTTCATTTGCTTATTCAACTATCATTTCCTGAGTGCAAAAGAAATACTCTCCCTACCATTGTGGAGCTTATGGCCTCCAGTGGTATATAATATTTATTAAGTATATCATAATATATATGGAATTATATTGTCATAAGTCACACATTGGAAGGGAACCAAGTCCCATAGAGTTCTACAAAGTCTACAGTAGATATATATTCAGGATACAGAGGAACCACAGAGAAGTAAGAAAGCAAGATTTTTTAATATATATATTTATTTATTTATTTTAATTTTATTTTATTATTTTTAATTAATTTTTTATTTTTTATTAACATATAATGTATTATTAGCCCCAGGGGTACAGTTTGTTAATTTTAATGAAAAGACACTGCATCTCTTTAAGCCTAGATTTTGTTTTATAAAATGAGCATAAAATTAGACCCTAACTCAGGATTGTAGTGAGGAATTAACATAGTAAATGTAAGGTACTTAGCACAGTGCTTACATGTAGTAGGGGGTTCAATAAATATTTGTAGAATGAATGAATAAGAAGCCTGCAGTAAAAGTTGGCTATCATTAACCTATTCCTTAATTCATTATATCTGATTGGGTAGGAAGAGAAAAATAAGTGAATCAGGGAAGACTGCCAGAGGTAGTGATCCTTGGGCTGCATTGAATTGAACCTGAAAGTAACATGCCTGTGTTTATCAAGTAAGCAAAGAGAGATAAGCTTTCTGGGTAAAAATAACAGAAGCTGAAACACATATATCACGCGGGTTGCTGTGTAGAAACTACTCAGAGTTCTGTTTCCTGGAACATGGGGCACTAGAGAGTAGGTTCATCAAGGGCTGGGGCTGGAGGCCTGGGCAAGGCTTGGTCACAGAGTCTCATGGGCTTCTACGGGGACTCTGCTAGGCAGATCACATGGATCCCATCACTGCAGGATCCTGGTGCCCGCTCTCACTCTCTGTGGGTTAGGCTTTGTGCTCAGTGAACCATTCTGGCCCTCAGTTTCTCTGTTTCTAAGAAAAACGGTCTTCCCTAAATGAATTCCCATATCTCTTTCAATACTAATATTCTGTGACTCTGTCAACTGATACCCATCCATTAATGAGAAGTGCTTTGGAAATGATTTATGCTTATTTTTTTTTAAGATTTATTTATTTGACAGACAGAGATCACAAGTAGGCAGAGAGTCAGGCAGAGAGAGAGATTGGAGGAAGCAGGCTCCCTGCTGAGCAGAGAGCCCCATGCGGGGCTCAATCCCAGGACCTTAGGATCATGACCTGAGCCGAAGGCAGAGGTTTTAACCCACTGAGCCACCCTGGTGCCCCAAGATTTATGCTTTAAGGCAAGACAATCCTAAATGTGAACTTACTAGCTCTGTGTGACCTTACTTTCTTAACTTCTTTAAGGTTCATTTGTCTTCTCTGTAAAACTTAGGTTGATAAAATTATGTTACGGGAAAATGTAATAAGAATTGAAAATACTCTACGTAAAAGAGCCCAGTGTGGTGCTTAGAACATAGGAATTGTTCGATAAGTGGTATTTATTATTACTGATGATATCCAAATGCTTTTTTAACCTGAAGAACTTATTGTCCATCTAACTAATTAATCAGTATTGTGGTCCTTTATTAGGATTTCTACTTTGTTCACTGAATTTTTTGATGTCTTACTTATAATGATGAAGGTTAGGTTGGGCAACTGTCCAGAAACATTAGGCACAGTACCACAGGATGACGGGATGACATTTTGCCCTTCAGGTTTCTCAGAGATTTACGATAATGCCTACACACACACACACACACACACACACACACACACACACAGAGAGAGAGAGAGAGAGAGAGAGAGAGAAAATATACATAATAGAACTGTGTTGATGAAGTGGCATTCCCATTGTCTTATATTAGAAGGTAGGTGGTATTAGATTTTCTCAGCAACATCCTGCTAGAACAACGGTGTTTGAAACATTTAGCCAAACTCTGTAAATCTTCCCTAAGGGTCCCTTTGCAGCTCCTCCAAACACAGTAGTTTGCAGCAACTTGAATGCAGAGAACCTTTTTTTTTGTCCAAGAAGTAGGATTGCCTTGGGCTCAAATCTCAGGCTCAGCTTATGCCCAGCCAGAAAGATCTGGCAGCTTGTTTTAACTCTGCAACTGCTTCTACAGATTCCTTGTAGAAAGAGAGCCCCTTACCAAAGAAGAAGACGACTTTTTAGTTTCTGGAAAACACCAGCTGCCCCCAGGCAAAGAAACAGAATCCTATAAGAGATAATACCAAAGGAATTAAAGTTCTAGGCAGTTCCTTGGGCAGACTTGAAGCTGCTTGGTCAACACTTTAGTTACCCACCCCCCCGCCCCTTCTGGATGCTGACATGAGCAGAGCATTTTCTCTAGGGCTGGACAAGTAGGACAAAATACTGAGGGTGGGAAAGGAATGAGTAAAGGTGATAGCATTTATTGAATACTCAGGATACCCACAATGTGTGCAGCATTACGCTAGAGCTCTTTGCTGGTCATTTTTTGAATTCTCCTGACAACATTAAAAGACATATTAAAACCCCCATTTTATAGGGATGTCTAGGTGGCTCAGTCATTAAGCGTCTGCCTTCGGCTCAGGTCATGATCTCAGAATCCTGGAATCTAGTACTGTATCAGGCTCTGTGTTCAGCGGGGAGTCTGCTTCTTTTGCCTGGGTCTCTCCCCGTGCTTGTGTGCATGCTCTCTGTCTCTTTCTCTTTCTCTCTCTATGACAAATAAGTAAAATCTTTAAAAAAATAAAAGAAAAGAAAATCCCCATTTTATAAGTATGAAAATTAATGCTGACTTTCTCCTGATGGCACATCTAATAAGGGTAGAATTTGTTTCAAAGGTAGGTGTCTATATGACCCTTTCCACAGAATCTTACAGAAAAGATCTCTTTGAGGAACAGTGGGAAGTAGAACATCCCCAGAGACCTTTTTAACTTTCTGATTTAACAGGAAATCTCCTTAAGGAATTGGAGTATTTTACATGGTTGGGAGAACTGGCATCCCCTAGCAGAATCCTAGATTTTCCCATTCTGCTTCATTTTCTGGTGTTAGGAACCCTGAGTTGCTTGGGCCACTGAAACCCCCTCCCCTCTCTGATTAAGTTTAAGAATTGTGCTGCTCTGAAGGAGTTGAAGTTAATTCTCACAGCACTGATACTTGCTCTTTGAAATACCTTGAAACAGGGCACCTGGGTGGCTCAGTTGGTTAAGTGTCCAACTCTTGGTTTTAGCTCAGGCATGATCTCAGATCATGGGATCAAGCCCCACATCAGGTTCTATGCTCAAAGCAGTCTCCTTCAGATTCTCTCTCCCTCTTCCTCCTTCTCACTCAGTCTCACTCTAATAAAGAAATAAAATCTTTAAAAGGAAAACGATGAAGAAATACCTTATAACTTGTGGTTATTTGCAAATTAGATTCAATCTTACAAAAGTTTATAGTGAGGAATTGAGAAGCATATATTTTAAACTTAATATACATACATAACAAAAGCACAGGTGGGCATTATATGTCTTACGTCCAAAAGAATTACCACACAGTGCTGAATGTTGTAAATCTCACATGTCAGTTACTTGTGTCTTTATGATACCAAGAATCAAATATCTAACTTTAATACCACCATCTCCATGGTCCATCCTCTTCCTTTTTATGATATTGTTTGATGTGTTACAAATGTAGCACCACCCGATTTTATCCTCCTCCATTCTTTAGTCCACTTTGTTCCCTTTTAATTTCCCAAAGGCATCTATATGTGTTATAATTATGTCAGAGGTAGATGGGAATTTAGAGGTCATCTAGTACATTTTCCAAAGGAGAACAGGGTCCTTCGGTTTGCGGCAGAATTGGTCCTTGTCTTTGAATGCAGAACTGAGTTACCTTTTTACTGTCAAGCTGCCTTCCCTCTTGAAGCTCTGTGCTCCTCTTTATGAAGCTCATTATTGGCAGAAAGTTGTGAAGCATGTAATTTGTTGGCATTGCAGTGGTGGGGATTATATAAAAAGTTATCTTACTTCTTACCTCTATTGTCTCATAATTTAGAGCAGCAATCCCAAAGAGATAGAGAGAAGAGCCTCTAGAAATAATTTTAGAATTGTATGGAGATATTTTATGTATTACTAATGATTGGGAGGTGATGCTAGCATCTAGCAGAAAGGAGCCAGGGATGCTGGATGCACTGTCATTTGCTAAGAAGTTCTGCACAGCAAAGAATCCCCCTTTGTACTACACAATTTTTAACATGGTACTGGAAATTCATGAAGATTTTTTCAAGTTTATGATTTTTTAAGCCTGAAGTCAAATTCAGTTTTACAAACAGATATGAAGCATTTTCTGCAAGGATTTACTAATCGTTAAATCTTCTGGGAATATAACTTGTAAGTAAGTCAAGGAATCATTGTATTTTGTTCTCTTAGGAATTTGACAGGAATTGATTCCCATTTTGGAAGACCCCATCCTAAAGCTAAAGCTCCTGCACTGGTTGCTGTCACCAATACATCTCCCCCGCATGAATCTCCATTTGTAAATATCACTTGCATTATGGGATAGAAGAGATTTGAGGCTTTTTTTAAATAGATGTAGAACCAAAGATTTTAAGTTGTTAGAAATACATAAAATACTGACTTTGATTGCAAAATAAGTCAATCGGAGAAAGACAGTTATCATATGATCTCACTGATATGAGGAATTTGAGAAACAAGACAGAGGATCATAGGGGAAGGGAGGGAAAAATGAAACAAGATGAAACAAAAGAGGACACAACCCTAAGAGATTCTTAATCTCAGGAAACAAACTGAGGGTTGCTGGAGGGGAGAGGGGTAGGAGGGATGGAGTGGCTGGGTGATGGACATTGGGGAGGGTATGTGCTATGGTGAGCGCTGTGAATTGTGTAAGACTGATGAATCACAGACCTGTACCCCTGAAACAAATAATACATTATGTGTTAATTAAAAAAAATGTAAAATACAAAGCTCTCACTAAATTTCATTAATAGGATTGTTTTAAAAACATTTCATTTCATTGACATACCATATATTAATTTTTAAAACATTTTATCATATAGTGAGAAATATGTTTTGTGAAAGTAACCGAAATTACTTATTGTTTAGTTCTCTGTTGTTTTCAGTACTACTCTGATATTATCCCAAAGGTCATCTGCACTCAACTTCCCTACAAGCTCTTACATTCTGAGTTGTTATGTTGCTGTTGCTGCTGCTGCTGTTGTTGTTGTTGTTGTTAAATCCAGTCCCCATTCTCCATTTTTATAATCAAAGGATAGAGTTCCAGGTCTGTGGAAGTACTAGAAATCAAGTGTATACCTTTACACTGGGGAGAATTCCAAACAGGGATAAAGAGATAGGGATAGAGAGATGATAAATTCCCTCACTGGCCTGTCCTATAGAAAACAGGAATTATTTTGACACCAAAGTTATAAATGTCAGTTTATTTCTAAAAATATGACTTTTTTTTTAAAGATTTTATTTATTTATTTGATAGAGAGACACAGCGAGAGAGGAGCACAAGCAGGGGGAGTGGGAGAGGGAGAAGCAGGCTTCCCTCTGATCAGGGAGCACGATGCAGAGCTAGATCCCAGGACCCCGGGATCATGACCTGAGCCGAAGGCAGATGCTTAATGACTGAACCAGCCAGGTACCCCCCAAAAAATTTTTTAGCTATCTCCACTTTAACTATTGACACTCTTCTTAGATTATCCATGTTGAATTGAAGTTATTTCCTTTGATCTCTTATTATCTGCAAGTTATCTGTTATTATTTCTTCCAACACTAATTAGTAATCTAGGATCCTTCATATATGTGTTTCTTCTTTCCTTTTCCTATGCTTCTTGTAAGAAATGGTATCTGGTCTCTTTAGTCCATTGAAATCCATATTTATTAACTATAAGAATAGGTAAACATTTGATTACTCCATTGCACTGTTCAGTACAGTTGGGCTCACAGACTGACAAATTAAAAACATTTTTCTAATATAAAACACATTTTTGTATTTTTCTTTTCACTTTAGTATAGAAGTATGTATAGGCCATTGTATTATCTATGAATTTCATTTCAGATGGAGAGAAGAGGATCTTACAAAACAATCATTGTAAAGTGGAAAGGTTGAGTCAAATAGAATTGAGAATCTGGCTCTTTGCAGAAAAAGTTTGCCAACCTCTGCATTAGACTATCAGTTTTCATTTCCTTCTGGTGCAGTGTACCATTCTGCCTCACAGTCTCTCCGGTTTTTAAAGACCTGGTTCAAGTACATCCTCGTCATTAATGCTATCCAGCTCATCGTTAGCTCGCAAAACCTATACTTAACATGGTGTCTTGCATCATTAGCATATTACTTTGCATTGTGGTTCGTTTCCTTCTCGTTCTGCTGATGAGAGCGTGAGAGATTTCTTGTATGCTCAACTTAGAGTCCAAATCACGATGCTAGTTGTCCAATTATCTTTGTGATAATTCTTATAGTATCATTATTAAGTCATACATTTGGACCCAGACTTCTCATCTGGATCCTAGGCTGTGGAGAGGAGAGACCTCATCATCTATACCTTTATGTCTAGCTGGGTACTGTATATGATTTACCTATACATCGTATCCCAGTTATGAGTACTTAACCTTATGTTCCACTAAGCTGAATTCCATTAGAGCACAACCTATTCACCTTTGTTTCTCCAGAACCCAATAGTTCAATAAAGTGTTCTTGGTTTCTGAATGAAGATTAGCACAGGGCCTTGTATATAAAGTACTTAAGTAGTTTTAAATTTCTTTTTAATTATTATTATTTTTTAAAGATTTTTTTATTTCTTTATTTAGCAGAGAGAGAGATCGCAAGTAGGCAGAGAGGCAGGCAGAGAGAGAGAGGGTGGGGAGAAGCAGGCTCCCTGCTGAGCAGAGAGCCTGATGTGGGGTTTGATCCTAGGACCCTGAGCTCATGACCTGAGCCGAAGGCAGAGGCTTAACCCACTGAGCCTCCCAGGCACCTGCTTTTTAATTATTATTATTACTAATTATGTATGTGCCTTAAGGTCAAGAGTGACATTTTACCCTTGTAGTAGCTCTCTTTAATAATAGAATGTAATAAAAAGTTAACAATCATTTATTGGTTTGTTTTTAGTTTGACTCAGATTCTTACTCTATTGTGGTGCTATTGAAATATTGGAATCAGTGTTCAGAAATTAGGTTCTGCATTCAAGTGGGTCATGGTGTTCAATGATGAAAGGTACAGTACTGTACTTTGAGAGGACAACCAGAGAAAAAATTGATTCTGCACAGTTTCGTTGTCCAATTTAGGAGACACTTGTTCTCTAGAAGGCTGAAATAATGTCATGAAATATTATTTTATAATTCGTTTCTGTACAATCTATTGTAGACTGCATGACCTTCTTTATCCATCATTTTCATTGTTAAATATAAGTGCTCAGAGTACTGTAGTTGGCACCGCCACATTAAAAATCCATAATTGAAGATCTTTGTACTTTATTCTGATAGGTTGTCCTCTTTAGCTAGTGGTCAACAGTGATTGTTATATTTGTTTAAAAATGTTAACTTTAAGACTATGTAAACAATTCTTAGGAGTTTATTACACTTTAGAATGATTAATAAATATATCTGCGGGGGGGGTGAGAGAGGGAGAAGCAGACTCCCTGCTCAGCAGGGCTCGATCCTAGGACCCTGGGATCGTGATCTGAGCTGGAGGCAGACGCTTAACCCACTGAGCCACCCAAGCCACCCAAGCACCCCTGTACCTGAGCTTTTGATTTCACATTTCTCATAGAGATATATTTTCAGGAAAGAAATCACTGAGTCAATTATGCAACTTTTTTAAAAGCTCATAGTATTTATCTAGTCATTCAGTCGATTTTTATTCAGTAATTAATGATTGAATAGTTCCCATATGCCAAAACACTGTGTTAATCAATGGGGATACAAAGGAAAACAAAAGAGACAGATTCCTACTCCACAGAGCTTAGAGTTAATTGCCAAAGTGCTTCTAAGAAGACTTTACAAATATACAGTCCTTCCATTTCAGGAGTGTATGAATAAGCCTTTCTTCCTGTACTCTTGATGGTTTTATCATTGTAAAAAAGAGTTCATGAATTTGGTAAGCTAAAAAATTGCATGCCATTGCTATTGTAATTTGTTTTTATTTGTTAATGAAGAGGAGTTACTTTTTATGTGATTGTAGCCAATTGTGATACTGTTAAGGAATTGTCTAGAATATCTAGCATAATGATAATATCCAGTTGGCTATTTAATACATGTTTCATTTGTTGATTGGGTGGATGGATGGGTGAATGGATGGATGGATGGTTGGGTGGATAGATGGGTGGAAGGAAAGAAGGAAGGAAGGAAGGAAGGAAGGAAGGAAGGAAGGTAGGAAGGGGAAGAAGGAGGAAGGGTATACAAATAGGTGAGTAGTTTCTGCTTAAAAGTCCTGGTGAGAGAAATTTCTGACTATCCTAAATATAGCAGAGTAGTTCTTTAACCACCTTTGTGAGTGATACCCCTGTCTCTCCTGTCACTATAACTCCTTTCCTTAAGTCTGTTCTCTGGAAGGAAAAGAGCTGAACGCTCTTCTTCTCACACTGACGTAGGTGAGCAAGATTGAACTGAGTGACAGATGAAAAGATAATTAGTACAACAGGCAGACTTAGACAGGCTATCTGACTGTGTCGGTAGAGGGTTTGCTGAGGAAGGCAATGTGGGCACTAAATTGACACTCAGGGAACCTGAAGAGGAAAAGTGATCTAATGGATGAGACGAGGAAAAGAAATATTCTGGAAATATCCTGCCTATCTTACAATTTGTATATAGACATATTCAAGGATGATTTGGGGTCTACATATCTTAAAATGCAGGCAGGCTGCCCCTAAAAGTCAGAACCATATCTTAAAATGATTCTATGAAATGTTATCCTATAAAAACACACTACTACAGTGCTGATGCCAATATTTAGAATTAAATTTATATATGCGATAATTCTATAGACTCCTCTTATCACAGCTGGACACTCCCTGGCTGTCCTAAACAAAATGTGAAGCCGATCTATCCATGATGTGAGGGTGACTGTCGTTTTTAGCACAGGAGAGAACATCATTCAGAAAGGACCTAATAGAAAGGTGACGGCTAAATAGGTTGAGGACTGTAAGTAAATTAAGGACAGAAACTCTTCTGAGTTTATTAAAGAGCCCAGTATAATTGGTAGTTCCTTGTAGACTTAAAATTATTACTTTCCTAATAATTAAGGCAAAAAAGGATGGATAATGATTGACATTATGATCCCTTTCATTTTGGGGGCAGTTCACGCAGAGTTTTCAGCCTGTTTTTTTTTGTTTGTTTGTTTCTTATGCCAGGTGCCGCTCTCAACCCTGTTCTGCAATTCAGTCCATTATCATGCCAGAAAACCAGGGAGTCATCAACACCATCATGATCCCCTTTCCCCTCCCAGGGCCCTCACTCATTAACTGATGAAAGCTAATACAGAATTGTATCTCAGAGTGTCTCAACCATCTTCCCTTTTTATATCCTCATTCTTGACTCTTGAGTATAGATGTACATTACCATTAACATAAGCTATTTGCAGTAGCCACTGGTCTCCCAGACGCCTTCCATCCATTCCAGATGTTTTTGTTGCCAGATTTATCTTAACATTCTGTTCTATTCATATCACTCACCAATTTAAATGACTTAGCAAATCCAGATCATTTAAAGTAGTGCTTCACTTTAAGAGTACTCTGACTTCTAGAGAAGGCAGGTGTGTCTGGAAATATTAATGGATGGTCAGTGTTGGATGTTAAATAGTTGTTTATTTTTTAATATAAGATTGTTCAAAGCCCTTGGGGTTTTACATCTTTCCAAGGCAGGTAAATTAGGTGCAATGCTTCCTAAATGTGTGTGATGAAATATTTACCAGCATTTCATGAGTCACAAGCTTCCAAACACTAGTTTACAAAATAAAACTTCACTTTCCTAGCAGAGCATTCAAGAGGGTCTACATTTTGGGCTCAACCTGCTCTATAACCCCATCTCCAGCCACTCCTCTTTTATCTGGTAACAGCCAAACTCTTGTGCCCTGGTTCCCTGAAGCCACAGTGCAGTCTCCTGACAAATCTTTTCCCATGCCCCCCACCTTTATTATGACTCTCACTGCTCCTGTGTTTGATAGCATCACATCCATTATTCAAGGATCATCTCAAACATTATCTTCTTTATTTTTTTCTTATTTTTTTAAAGATTTTATTTATTTATTTGACAGACAGAGATCACAAGTAGGCAGAGAGGCAGGCAGAGAGAGAGAGAGAGAGGGGGAAGCAGGCTCCCTGCTGAGCAGAAAGCCCGATGTGGGGCTCGATCCCAGGACCCTGGGATCATGACCTGAGCTGAAGGCAGAGGCTGAAGCCACTGAGCCACCCAGGCGCCCCACATTATCTTCTTTAAAACTTCCTTTTCTGTGCTCTCTCAGAATATCTTACATCACCTACTGTGATTGCTTACATGTCTGCTTCATCTACCATATTAGAAGCGTTGAGAGAACACAAACTGTGTCCTATTTATTTTGGCATCTTTAGTGCAGGAATAGGGCCTGACATATTTTATAAGTGAATGAGAGAATAGTATCCTTAAAAATTGGTAGGGAGTGAATAATGTGTTAGGTAAGGCAAGCTAATGAGGTGCTTCTTTAGGTCCCTGGATCCCACATTATTTTCTTTTTGAAAGCCCAGATAGGTATCTAGTATCTGACAAGTATCCAGAGGAAATTGGGACCATGAAACTGACTCAGACTGACTTAAATGTATATAATATCAAATTATGTAAAAGTAATTTATTTTAGTAAAAAAGACAATTATCAGAAGAACTGAAATACCCATGTACATAAAATTAATTTTTATTCATTCACAAAGACTTATTCATTACCTAGTATATGTCAAATTCTGTTCTAGAAATTTGAAATTATAGCAATAAATACAATAGGCAAGATTTAGTTGAGAAATACATAAAATTAACAAGTAAACAAATACATAAGATTACTTCAGAGAGCGACATATGACTAAAAAATAAACTAGGGCAGTCTGGTATGGAGGATAGGTTGATGAAAGAGATGCTTTTTTGGATAAGACACTAGGTAAGGGAAGGCTTTAATGAAGAGGAGACCCCTGAGTTGATATTTGAAGGATGAAAGATGAAAAGGAGACAGTCTTTATAACAAACTTCAGATGATGTTACAAATTTAAGAATAGCATGTTCGAGGAGTCTAGGGTAGCAACAAGTTTGATATGTTCTGCAACAGAGGAAGGTTAATATAGAAAAGAGAGGAATGGAGAGTGGAGAGATAGGTAAGTCCAAGTCATGTAGACTTTGAAGACTATAGGAGGGAGTCTTAATTTTATTCAAAATTCAATAAGAAGCCATTGGACATGACACAATCTTAATGAACATAGTAAGGATGAGCTGTGGGGAGGCGATAATGGCTGGAGGGAACCTATTTAGAATATCGTGTAGCAGTGTGTGTTTCCAAGGGAGGGATACTGCTGTCTGAACTTCGGTAGCAGCAATGGTGATGATGGTGATCCACTGTATGGATTGAGTTTATAGTCTGGATGTAGAGCAATAAGATGGATTAAATAGTGTGGGTATCTTTGTGGTAAAATATGACAAAATGACAGATAAGAAAAATGGAAGAAGTGAAAGATAATTTCCAGTTATTGGATTTCTCTCCTTGGAGTCAAAGCATCTTCGGAATTCGTTAATTATTTGAACTCAAATGGTTACACTCCTTCCCACCTAGTGTGGCCCTGATTGGTAGACATTTCTTGTCTCTGTGAGTTCCCTTTTTCTTTGCTTCCCTTCTTGACCCATAATATCTTTTCCAAACTTTGGATTGATACAGTTTTTTCCTTAGGGAGAATAATATTTTCAACCATCCTGCTGTCCTGAGTGTTCTTGCATTTCTTTTAGGTATTCTTGAATGACTGAGCTTTGGTATTATAAGGGCAATTATAATTTACTTCACTTTTAAGCTGGATATTGGAAGGGTATCTTGATAAAGTCCCCAGATACTGAGCACAAGGCAGTAGGTCATGACTTCTCAAATATGTGATGCTGACCCTCCCCTTCCTCTATAGCTCTGGCATTGACCCTTCCCTCTACAACTTTCATGAGAAAGGTATTTGTAATACCGTGTTTAAATACATTGAATGACTGATGATCTTTATCTAGGAAAGTCACTAGATAAAGAGAGTTTGGGTAGGATGCTAAGAAGGAAATAATCACTTGACTTTACTGAAAATTATCTTTATTATTATTATTATTATTATTATTTAGAGCATATCTTTCAAGCATATGGTCTCTTCTTTCTCTCTCCATCCATTTCTTTTCAACTGAACTATGAAATCTTGAATATATCCCTGGAACACCATTCATTAAATTCATTAGAAATTACCCCCAAAATGAAGGAAAGATGGTGTAGGAAATTGAGTCCATTTAAAATGGAATCTAGTCTCAATTTCTTAAGATTAAGCTTCAAGTAAAAAAAGAGTACTGCAGGTACATGTCCATTGTTCTTTCTGAATCTTTTATTTTAAAAGTTGATATCCTTCTTTTGCTAATTAAATTCCAAGGGGACTTTTGGAAAATAAACAAGCATTTTTCTAAGAGTTGTTCTTCTTTAAACTTCAATTTGATATTAAGGCAGTAATGGGTAAGTTGTATTTTTTATGAATAAACCAGCCACTGGGAACAGATACTTCCTTTATATATTCCACACCAATTGACTAAATTGATGTTGAAATTGATAAATCATATTTTGTAGAATCTGAAAATGTCCTCTTATCATGTGATGGCTGTGGCTAACATGTCAGCAGTTTGGTATAATATCCATTATCCCATCACTAAAATCACCGTATTGTTGACCCCATTTTAGCATTAGCCTTGACAGAGTGCATGAAGAGTTTCCTAAGCAGTTCCTTGTTGCAAATCAGTCTGTAACTGTATATTGCAAGGGTCATGGTTTAATCTGTGCCTCAGCAGAAATCACATAGTGCCAGGCTGTTCAGTGATCTGTCTCTCCCAGCTTGGACTCATGCTTGAATTTCACAACTCAGAGGAGAGTGAGTGAGTGTGCTCCAGCAGAAAGATGCAAAACTAGAAATCGGGAAATTTACCTGAGCTAACTCTGGATTCTGAATCACCTAAGCCAAGTCTCAGAATCTTAGTGCATGTCAGCTGGAGGAAGCTAGACTAGATGAAAAACATCATTCGTATGTCTCACAGTGTTGACCCTGATTGATTCATGATGGCTGAATGGACAGTGATGCTAAGAAAGATGGCGAGGCTACATCAGAACTACTTAGAAAAGAGCAGTGAAAATTAGCATAGTTAGCCATGAATAAGAAAGAAAAAAGTGGCAGCCTAGAGCTGTCATTTCTTTTATAACCCTGGTATTCAAAGATCCTGTGTACTTTATGTGAATGGCGTAACTATAATAAATTATAATAATAGCTATCACTTATGAAACATTTCTTATATACTATCTTAATTTAACTTACCCTTCAAAAAGGATGGGGTTATGGGTCATCCTCCCCCCGCTTTATAGATGAGAGAATGGACTTTAGAAGCAGAGGACCAGATTTATGTTTGGGGTTTAGGTCTGACCCCAAAAGGTCACTCCTTTCATTGTGCTGTACTAATTCATATGTTAGCCTGAATTGTTGATGTTGACTTGATTTATGAGAAGTTGATAAGTATTAAGTGATCAGAAAACTAAACTTATTTAGGTCACAATAGGGCTCAAAAAATAACTGATTATGGTTGCGACTTCTGCAAATGTAATAGGTTTGGGAATGACGTAGGAAAAATACAGTTTTATAAATAATTTACTTACAGCTCTTTTGGGAATTCTATTTAAATATTTATTTATTTATTTATTTTCTTAAGACTTCATCATTTTGTAATATGGATAAATGTGTCAAAAACTAGAATGGGAAAACTTTCTAACTTCCTTTGAATTTTGAAAGGACAATTGATGGTTTAAGGGTAATGCCCTCTCCCAAGCTCAGAGTCCATTGTGGCTGCTGCAGTTTTCCACCCAAGAGACAGAGCTGTCACTTAATTAACACAATGGAGAACATCCAATAAGTTCTTAATAAATACTTGCTGAATAAAGAAATACAGCATTGCTTCCCTAAGTTTTATTTCTCATTTCTGCAATAGGGAACAAAGGATGTTCTTCAAAGAGCTAGCTCAATTTGCCCTTTTTAATGTATGCATGATAGCTTTAAGACATAAACCCATACTATTTAGTTAATTCAAAGCAAAGTGCTTGTTTAGCAAGATAAACACAGACCGGAATATGGACGGTTAGGTAGGTAGCTGTGATTTCCAGTCCTGTTCTCTATTAGAACTTCCCTCCTATTGGGTTACAGCTTACATCATGAGATGAATGATATCAAAATTATCTTTCCTGTACCCTTTATGACCTAACCTGTTATATGGGTACTGTTATATGTGTATTCTTTTCCTGGTGGTGGTAATGATGATGCAAGAGGCTTGTATGCTCGTTCCCCCTTACCCCGCCACCCCATCCCCGGAACATGTAGCTATTGCATGATGGGAAAAATTTGGCTTGTCTTTCAGACAATGGTTTTTAAATTAGGTGTGATTATTTCTGATGAGTTCTAGATTGTCCACATAATCATCTCTTCATTTCAGCAACAGCTGAGCTTAGTTCCTCTTATTAGAACACTCATTACAGATATTCCTCAACTGACAATGGGGCTAAGTCCTGATAAACCCATTGTAAGTTGAAAATATCATAATTGGAAAAGGCATTTAATACCTCTAACCTTCGGAGCATCATAGCATAGCCTCCCCTACCTTCAACATGCTCAGAACACTTAGGTTAGTTAGATGGCAAAACCATTGAACACAAAGGCTACTTTATAATAAAGTGTTAAATATGTCATGTAATTTGTTGAGTACTGTACTGAAAGTGAAAAACGGAATGATTATGTGACTGCAGAATGGTTGTAAGTGTCTTGCTTGTCTACCCTCATGATCCCAGGGCTGATGGGGAGCCTCAGTTTGCCGTGCTGTCCAGCAGCACAAGAGGGGCTCATCCTACATATTGGTAGCCCAGGAAAAGATCAAAATTCAAAGTACAGTGTTTACTGAAAGTGTATCACTTTCACTCTTTTGTAAAGTCAAAAAAACCATAAGTCAAACCGTCTGAGTTAGGGACAGTCTGTATATGCAACTTTTTTACCCTTTGGCCTTTATGATATTTTAAAACTATAATTTCAAAGTAAGGTATATTGGCCTTCTACCTTACATTTCTTAGATTCTAGGAGAATTTAGAGCTCGATATTGGATTGATGACTAAATCTTCCCACAAAGATCTTACCTGGACTATTGGAACAGTGTTTAAATTGGCTTTCTGCCTCCAATGCACCACAAAATCCATCCACCTCAAGCTGCCAGAATATTCCAGGACCCCTTCCTCCCACAGAATGCCTGTTCATACCTTTCCTGCTTCAAGCCCTTTAATGGCTAAACACAGCTTATGGGGTATAGTCCAAATCCCTTAGGATAACAGAAAAGTCCTACCCCACCCCAAACTCACTGACCAGCCTAGAACCTTAAAACCAGTTTCTCCTCCTTTCCCTGCCCCAAGTGTATTATCATCCTGGAGAAAAAAATGGGTCGCATTTTGTGTACACTATGCACTTACTTATTTCTAAATTCTCACTCTCTATCAAGTCTAAGGACCTCAATAAATAACGACCTTTTTTTTTTATCTTAAAACTAAAACCAGATTGGATAGAGGTATCAGATTCTGATAGAGATTTAAAAAAAAATCAGATTTATTACTAATAAAAGCTACATTGGAGGAAATGGCTATGGTAGGCAGTCAAATGGGCTTGCCGAGATCTTGAACTAGATTTACTCCCCACCCCAAACTGCCAGCTTCTGCAGAGGCAGAGCCTGGCTTGCTAAGCTTATCTTACAGTGAAAAGAGACTGCAAAGCTCAGACTGGCTGGTAGGCTCCCAAGAGGAAAGAGTGAGAAGAGCACGCTCAGTTTCTTTCTTCAAACTTACCCAGCATAAAACTTTCTTCTTCTGAGGATGGGGTAAAAGATGCACATCATTTCACTGGAGAAGTCATCTCTACTCTAAACCATAGGAGTGAAGAATACTGCCTCATGTGTTTTTATTCTGAGCCTGGGAAATCCTTTCCTTCCTTGTTCTTCTGCAGAATTCTGGCCACCCTGCACATGCAGCCTCAGTGGCATTTCTTTTCGTCCATACTTTTCCTTGGTCTACTTACTCCTCACCCTCCCCTTGACCCCCCAGCTAATTTGCTGCTGTTTTCCATTACACTCCATATTCCTTCTATCATAGTGTATGAGGTCAGTTTCATGAAATGATTAGCAGGTCTGTGATATCCTCGAGGGCAAGAGCAGTTAATGTGCTTCACAATACCTAAAAATGAGTTTAGAAACTTGTGGGCACTTAATAGATTCGATGTTTTCTAAAATACTTTAGGAAAGGGAAACTGAGATTCCTGGGTGGCTCAGTCTGTTGAACATCCCACTCTTGATTTCAGCTCAGGTCACAATTTCAAGGTTGTGAGACTGAGCCCTACGTCTGGCCCTGCACTGGGCATGGGGGCTACTTAAGATTCTCTCTCTCCCCCTGATCTTCCCCGCCTTCTCTAAGAAAATAAATAAATAAATAAGGAAAGAAAGAAAGAAAGAAAGAAAGAAAGAAAGAAAGAAAGAGGAAAGAAGAAAAGCAAAGCAAGGAAAATAAAAAGAAGAAAGAAAAGGGAAACTAAGTGAAGATAACTTACTTCAATGACTGCCTTTTAGGTACTAGGAACTAGGTTATACATGTAGCCATATCCTCTTCTAACCTGCACAATGACCATGAAAGATTAAAGATATTATTCCCATTTTACAGATTAAGAGAAGGGTTCATAGACGTTTGCTTAAATATCTGTGGAATTGATATTTAAGCCCAAGTTCACCTGTTGTTCTTAGATGGACCCTTGTATCTCCCAGATCTTTGGGTCATCTCTAGATTATTTTTAGATTATAAATCAAAGATAAAGGTCATTGTATGAGGAGAAACCTCACACTTAAATGTGTTTTAGCCTTGTTTAATAAGTTTTTAAATAGGTAAATAGGGAGTATAAGTCCAGAGGTTAGCATTTTAACACTGACTTTTTAATGTTTTCAATGAAAGGACCATATGTCCCATATTATTTAGTATGTATAATGTAAATTATACTACACAGGAATGGATAGCCAAGAAGTCAGACTACACGTTAACTGTCAGTCAAGATATTAAAAGATTCATGCATTGCCCATTTAGTCTAATTTGGCCATATTCATTCTTTTTTCCCTGACTTTACTCATTCTGTATTATCTTGACCATAATTTTCACCTTCACCTTATGTCTGATTGGGTTTATTTCTTTAATTCCATCTATTTTAACTAACCCAGCTGACTTCCTATGATTTTAGTCAATGTTTAGTTGTATATGATAAAATCTACCTCATCTTCAAGAAACTCAGAATAAATTATAAGGAATTTTGATATTTTCCTGACACATCCACTAAGCTGGTTGTTCATAAACTTTTTTAAATGATGAAACAGTAATAACATATACACTGAATGCTAACTATGTGCCAAGTATCCTGCTAAGTGCTATGTATGCATTCTTTGTAGAAATCTTCACAACTATTTGGGTAAAGTCACTCAGTCTTTCCCATTTTTAGATGAGACAACAAAACTTTAGAGAGGATTTAAGCAACTTACCCTTGACAACACTGAGAGAGTGGCAGTGTTAGCATTCAAGCCTTTGCTGATTCACTCTCAAACCTTGCATTTTTACCACTATGTACCAAAAGCATAATTTCCCACTTTCTGGAAGCTAAGCATTGTCTTTGGAGAGCAACAGAATTGATTTTCATTTTGTCTCTACAATTATCAAGCTTGGAGAGCTTAGATACATTACTCAGTCTCTCTATCATTTCCTTTGCTTGTCTGGTCTGTAGACAACATGACCATCTCATGGGGTCCTTTATTAAAAGACCTAGTACATAAGGGGCTTAGTGCTGTACCTGGTATTTGGTCGATGTCCAATAAAGGCTAAATACCTTTTTCTTTCCCTTACACAGAAAAATAATGACCCCTTAGTATTTCCAAATCTTTTCTATATTTTTTATTTGAGCCCCCAAGATCCCTATCATGACGGGGATTATTGCCTCTGTTTTACAACAGAAGATAAAGGTTCAGAAATGTCACCAAGCTGAGTTTCAGCCACACACACCTTGTAAGGAGCAGAGCAAGGGCTCCATGCTTCTCACTCCTTTTTTATGCCCAAGTATTTACTTCTCAGCAAGAAAAAGACAGAAAGCAGAGGATGTCAACAAAATCTAAAAGATCCTTCTAGGAAAATACATTCTGGGAAAAAAAAATTGATCAATCTTCTATCCCTCCTTTCCCTGAGAGGCAAAAATGAAGAAGTAATTCTGTCAGGAAGGAAGAGTAGAAACTATTAGGAAGATTGCCCATTTGCTCAGTGAAGGCCGTGATCTGAGTTGACATCTAATTGTATTTGCTTATTTCAGAGCTGCAGATACTCAGCCTTTAGTGAGGACTGTTTTGCAATAGGTTAGAAGCTGCACTGAATATTATCAGAATGAGTCGGCTTAGTTCCTGAGAGTAATCCTGCTGGTCCTGACTAATGGACCATTATAACATACATTGCTGTCTTAGGGATCTGGTTACTACTCCCTCTAGCAAAAGGCACCTGGAAAGAGACTTTCTTCCTTTTATCACCACACAGTCCCCTAAAATACTTAAAACACATAAGCAAGAGTTAGAAATAGTTGATGCAACCTGCTCATAATTGTAAAATTTGCATTTAGGCTTTTGGAACTATTCCCCACCCCATTCTCGTGATGCGGGTGAGACAATCATAGGGAGATGGATTATGTCCCATATTCATCTAGGGTCCTCACCTTCCTTCTCCTCTCGGAATCAGGAGGTTTGGGGGTAACATTAAAAGATTGTTTGTCAGTCTGGATCTTGGGGCAAAGCCTCACCTATTTAGAAGGATAATGTGTTCTGGCTCTCTCTCTGGACCTGGACCCATGAAGTTTCCTTTTACTCATACTAAGCGACCAAGTGACACACATGCCCCATAGCTGGGAGGCAGAACCCATTTTTCTCTCTCCGTGGCACAAAAAACGCAAATCACAATTACTTATTTGATCTCCCACTATTGGTGTTCTAGTGGGGTTTTTCTGCATTGAAAAACATAGGTTAGTAATGGCCAAGATTTGTTTGATTCTTGTAATTGTCCCTCATTCTCTCACAATACCTCAGGCCAATATTAATTCCAAGTTTGTGGCTTTACTGTAGAAGTAGTATTACCTAATGACTATGCTTTTATCTCCCATTTCTGAAAGGGAGACTCTTTTGTTATGTTCGAAAGAATTTAAAAATGAGGAACCTAAGGTTTAACTTTTTAATTAGATGTAATCATTAGAAAATTTTCATCACAGCAGTTTTTCTTTCATTATAAAAGGAAAATTGACAGATTTTGTTCAGTTAGTGTTCACTGAAATGTTTTTTTAAAGGAAATTATTACTGAGTGAAAGGATATAAAAAGCATATGCTTTTTTACATTTTTATGGGGAGAGACTCCTGATTGAAAGGAATTATAAAGCCCACAAAACATTATATTTCTGTGCCTGAGTAATATTTAATCTCAGTGCATTTAGAAAAGCTTCACCCCGGTATAAATGTTTGTGATCTCTGTGTCAAGTGACCTTTGATCACACCAGCACAGTTCAGTGAAATCAAATTTGCAAGGCTTTTTATGGTGGAATCCATTATTTGTGCTTATGGCCCGTCTTTCAACTTCGGAATACTTCACATGTCACTGTCTTGGCTTCATAGTGTAATTTCAAATGACTTAGTTTAGTTTGGGGTTTGCTATTGATACATTAACATTCTATGTGCAACTTCATTTTGGGTGAATAGGCCTGGAGTTCATGAGCACTAGGATAAATGCTTTTGATCACTCCGAGACTGGAGTTTAGCTTTTGTTCTAGCCCAGAACCACCTGACTTTTGAAAATAAAGCCTAGCTGAACTCCATGCATCTGTGGTACTTACCTCTCAGTTATTTAACAAATGACTATGAATTTTCTTTGAATAATACTCTATCCTCCCAGCTCTTTATTGCCTAAAAGTGCCAACCAGAAATTTATTCCCCTCACCTCAGAGGCCTTCTCTATTTTCTCCTTCCTGATAGCATTAATAATATTAATGATAATGATAATAATATTGATAATACATTTACATTTGTTGTTATTTACTTAGCATTCTAATGTGCAAAGAAATGGTAAGTAATCCATTCAATCTTCACAGTTTGCCTGCAAGTTTACAAACATTACTATTAATTATTATTATTCACAGTTTACACAGGAGAAAGCTGAGACTTGGTAAGGTTAACTAAATTTCCCAAATTCACACAGTAAATAGTTAATGGAGCAGACGCACAAAACCATTAAACTTCCTGCAGCAAGACTTTTTGTTAATTGTTGTTGTTCCCTGCCTAAAAGCTTTGCTAGAATCAAGAACTCTCTCCCCTTTTCTCCCTCCCTCCCTTCCTTCCTTCCTCCCTTCCTTCCTTCCTGCCTTTCTCCCCTTTCTCCTCTTTCTTTTCTTTCTTCTATCTATTTTTATATCAAACTCCATTCCTTTTGCTTTTTCATCTAGTGCTTGCCCCTTCCCTGCCCTAATAATCTGAGCTCATTCTCCCTAGCTCTCACCTGATCCCAGTCTTTTCATCACATTACTTGGAAACCTCAAAGTCATCAGTGATGCCATCAACTCCTTCCATGTGAAATAGACCAATAAGATATTTCTTCAGGGGTGTGTGTGTGTGTATGTAAGAGAGGGAAGGGGGAGGGAAAGATGGAAGGGGGGAGGGAGGGAGAGCTGGAGGGGAGGGAAGGAGAGAGGGAGGTGGGGAGGGAGAGAGAGGCAAAGGAGAGAGAAACAGAAAGGAAAGGGATGGAGGAGGCAATAGGGAAAGGTAGCAAGAGAGACAGAGAGTCTTATTCAAACACCGACTAAAATATGTAGTTGGTCCCCAGAGGAGACATGCTGATGAGGAGGAAGGAAAAGGGAGGACACACTCTCAGGGAGCTTCATTTTAGGGCTATTTTGATATTTTGAGTCGAGACAGAAACGGATATATGACAATTCTATGATGTTAACTGTGCAAGAGTATCCCTAAAGCCACCAGCTAGACCTGGCCCTACCACTATCTAACTGCATAATCCTTGTCCCATTCCAGTCATCTGGGTCTCAGCTTCCTGTCTGTAAAGTGGATAAAGCCATCTGAGACTCGTCGGATTTTTTAAGAATTGATGAGATACTTACACAATGATGAAAATACAGTGGCGATTAGGTTCTCAAGGTGCTTACAAACTAGTGAGATAATAAACATAGGACATATGGATAGAACTTTGTGCTACATAAAAACAGAAATAGGTATAATTGAAGAAAGATATTAGCTACTGATTGTTTATTGAGCATTTTTTCTTGCTGGTCCCATGAACTCACTATTTAATCCTCATGATGACCATATAACGTACATGCCATTATCAAACCTATTTTATAGATGAGGAAACTGAAGACCAGGGTGTAGAGAAACGTGATCAAGGTCACATAATTAAAAAAATAGTCCAAGATCTTGTACCCTTAACCATGCTCACTGCCTTGGTGTAGAGATAAGAAAGTATAGGCATTACTTGCAGAGGAAAAAATATCCTTCAACCTCCGGCTCTGTGCTGCCAGTAGGGAAGTTGGAACATCACAAAGCCCACCAACACAGCTCCTCTCCTCAGTGACAGCTTTACCTCTGGACAGTGTGCCCTGTCCTCTTCCTCATGGGCTAGCCACACATAGGTCATTCAAAACAAAAAAAAATTGAGTAACTATGCTGTAGGGATCTTGCCTGTCAAACCTTTGGAAAACAAAGTTGTAATAGGCATGCTGAAGGTGCCATTAACTTTTATTTCTGTTTCCAATTGGGATGCTTCTGCCTGGCCATATTTAGGCAGCATGGAAATAAATGATAACTTTAATCGGGCATCCTTATAAATTCTTTCATGTTCTAGTTAGCAGTTCTGCAATGCCTACATTAAAATCAGATTATCCTCACCTGTCATGTGACTGCTTCTTTCCAGACTTTTTACTAGAGTGCACCACAGGGCTAAGAATACCATAAAAGCAAATTCACTCAGGGGAATTATTGATTTTTTTTCTTTCATTCCTATTTCAACATGAAAAGCCCTAATCGCCTCCTTCCTAAATTTAATATGTTGTACCTTTTCAAAGCATCAGAGTGCGGCATTACTGGAAGCCACTATGAGGCCCTGAGCACCTCAGACCTTGAAATGCAGTTAGGTATTTTCTACTGTTGCATAGACTGCAAGGCAAAATGCTTTGGGAAACTTCGAAGGCAGGGACGGAAAGCCATCTCAGAAGGTAAGAACATGGTGATGGCAATCAAATTAATATAGGCTATCAAAAAGACCCGAGCATGGAAATCCAAGTTCAAGTCTTACATCTACCATTTATTGCTGGTGTGATCCATGTGCCTATCATTTAGCCATTCCCTGTGTCTGTTAGCTCAGTTTAGGAATGGGAGTGCTACTTGTGTCTGCACACACTCCATCTGGTTTTTGTGATAGTCAAATCCATTCATTTATTCAACAATGTTCAGTGAGCACCTATCTCGTGCTAGACACTGTGTACATACAGTTGATACAATGATAAACAGAAGGACTCTTTTCAGTCCATAAGGGGGTCCTTCAGTGAGAAGTCCAGCAAAAATCTAAAAGTCACAAAGAGATTTATAAACTTGATTCCATGTAAACCTATGACAGGATGCCCTGATAGGGTCAGGAGCAGTGGGGTTCTCAACTAGACAGATTTGCATCCCCCCCAGGGGACATTTGGCAATGTCTGGAGATCTATTTGGGTGTTACTACTGGGGGAAGGGCGTGTTACCGGCATCTAGCAAGTAGGGGACAGAGAAGCTGCTAAGCCTCCTACAGTGCACAGTGAGACTGAGATTTGAAAGCTAAGTGGGAGAGAATTCTGGAGAAGAGGTGGGAGAATATTTGAGGCAAAGTAACATTTGCATAGGAACTGACATGACAATGAGCTTCATCATATCCTACGTACTGGAAGCAGCCCTCTGGAGCTGCAGCACAGAGAGGGGAGAAAGGGCGCCTGACGACATCGGTGACAGGCAAGGTTAGAGCCAGTCAGGCCTGGGGTCGTAATGAAGTGGATATTGGGGATTCCTGCGATGAATGCATATAGCTTAAACAACCGAATGGAAAGAGCTGGGATTTACTGGATAAGGAAATGAAAGCCACACAGATTTGAGGGGGCGGAAGGAGAATAAGAGCTCAGATCTTGAAAGCAGTAAGTCTGAGATGTCTGCGAGATACTTGGGTGGAGATGACCAGCAGGCAGCAGAATATGCAATTCAGGAGAGGTATCTGGGCCAAGAATATAAATGAGGAAGCCATTGATGTACTAACATTTTTTTTTTTTTAACCTAAGCTCTAGGCCCAACATGGGCCTTGAACTCACAACCCCAAGACCGAGTTGCTTGCTCTACCTACTTAGCCAGCCAGGTATCCCTAATGTAGTAACATTTATTTATTTATATTTATTTATTTATTTTACTTAAAAAAATTTATTGTGTTATGTTAATTACCGTACAGTACATCATTAGTTTTTGATGTAGTGTTCCAAGGTTCATTGTTTATGTACAACACCCAGTGCTCCATGCAATATGTGCCCTCCTTAACACCCACCACCAGGCTCACCCATCCCACCCCCAAAACCCTCAGTTTGTTTCTTGGAGTCCACAGTCTCTCCTGGTTTGTTTCCCTCTCCAATTTCCCCCACTTCATTTTTCCCTTCTTTCTTCTAATGTCCTCCATGCTATTCCCTATGTTCCACAAGTAAGTGAAACCATAAGATAATTGACTTTCTCTACTTGACTTATTTCACTGAGCATAATCTCCTCCGGTCCTCTCCATCTTGATGCGAGAGTTGTATTTAAATGAGTGAATAGAGAGAGGATAAAAAGTAAAGGGGAAGAGACTTCCTAGCTGTGAATGTGCTTTGTCAGCATATTTGTTCTCTATAAATATAAGGATTTTGTGTCATCATCAACATTAAGGGCAATACTTTTCACATCTCTTCACTTGTTTAACAAACCATTGCCTGTCCTCATTATATGCTATGCTGTGTGCAAGGGCCAAGGAATAAACAGATAAATAAGAATGACACTTGCCCTCAAAAAGAGTCAAGGAAGCAAGTGGAGGAAGGAACTTAAACTCTTGATACTGACCTATCAATGAGTTCATGTAACTTTCCTTCTGTCAGGAGAGTCTAGAGAAGAGGTGAGGGCTCTGGAAAGAGAAAAAGATGAGGAAAGCAAATTTGATCTGCCTTATAGTTCTGTCCAGATAAACCCTGCCCTCAATCCCACCCTGAGGGTTAATAGGCTGTGATCTAGTATTTGATAGAACTGTGGTCAAAGGAGACCTAGTGCCCTGTTTGTTCCACTCAGCTTCTTTGGGATCACTTGCTTTCTCTCCCTTAAAGTACTGGACTTGAGTTTTCAAAGATTCAGCAGAGAGTAGGGAATAGTACTCTATGACCATGATTTCCATCTCAACACCTCTGAAGTACAACTGACTGACAAATTGAATAAATAGCATATTTCTCTGCTGTATGAATTTTTATATACTGCTGTCCATTTCATGCCCTCTGGAACGCTGCTGCATGCAGGAAAAGTCCATTTGCCCTTTTACCCTGGTACAGTCATGTGAGTCTTGCCCCACCAAAAGAGACATGTCATTCCCTCTTAAATAATGGAAAAATGGGACACCTGTGAATTTTTGATAATAAGAATGATGGCCAAATTCACCATATATTTTTGAAAATACAAAATAACATGGTAAATATACCAACATACGTTTTCTGAAGTTTTAGTACGCTTTCATCTATTTTAGGGTTCATTAGTAATAATATCAAGCAAACACAGAAAGAGCCCATCATATCCCAGGCACTGTGCTGAGTGAACATTTGCTTCTCTTCTCTGAAACTATAGTTTAGTGGGGAAGATAGAAGGAAAAAGGAAATAGGGGTGCCTGGTGGCTCAGCCAGTTACGCATCTGATACTAGATTTTGGTCTCAGAGTTGTGAGATCAAGCCCCGAATCAGGCTCCACCCTAGGCATGGAGCCTGCTTAAGATTCTCTCTCTCCCTCAGCCCCTACCCCCTTAAATAAATAAACAAGCAAATAAATAAATAAACAGTGAATAAACAAATATATTTCAAATTAAGATGGGAATGGTGCCGAAGCAATCAGGTTTCAGGGAGAAAGAGCGTTAGGAAGATACATACTTTAGACTATGGTGTGGTGATAGTCAGGGAAGGTGAATCTGCAATTACCTAAATATTTCCTGATCACTGGTCAGATGGAGTCAACAGGTATGAATTTACTGTAGATCTTACTTACTACATACTTATTATTTCTTACTTACTAAATATATGAATAAATTAAAATGAAATTTATTAACTTCATAAACACCAATGATGGTGCTTACTGTGTACCTGGTTCTGCTCCAAATATTTACAAATATTAACTCATTCAATCCTAAAAGTACTGTTATAATCTCCATTTTATAAATGAGACACTGAAGCAAAAAAAATCAAGTAATTTGTCCAAGGTAACATAGCTGGTAAGTGGTGAAGCAAGTTACTTTAGTGAGAATAGTACCTTCATGGGGATGAGAAGGCGCTGCAAGGGAAAGTAGTTTTTAAGAAGGAAAACAGTAAATTTCTATTCTTACTATCTTAATATCAGTTATAATGTCACTGTTACAATGATGTAAGCTCTGAACTTTAAATGTGACAGGTAAGCCAGAAATTTTAAGATGGAGGATCCTACTCTTTAGAGAGCTTACTGTCTTACTAGAGAAAGATTATCAGCGGGCGTGACATAATGCATAATTCAAAATTACATGGGTTATCTTTGCTAAATTTAAGGTCATATCTGTAAGTGCTTACTTTGGGAAGAAAATGGGATTACTAAGGATTAAAATACATTCACATATCACTGAATTACAGCTCTGAAAGACAGAAGAGGTAGTTGAATCTAAGCTTTTCATTTTATAAATGAATAATTGAAGCTTGTCAAAGCAAAATAACCAAACCAAGATCTTACAGCTAATTAGGGCAAGAATCATAACCAAGAGTAATGCCCCTGGATATGAAATCTCAGCCCTTTTTCCCTGGTTAAATTACCCATATATTTTGTTTCCCTTCCTACTAGAAAGTCATTGCTTTCTAATCCTGTCCCCTTCTGTGGGAGGTGGATCAAACTATAGTTTAACGTTAAATGGTGACAGAGATTGTCACATGGGATAAAACCCAAGAGAGTGAGACTTTCTGCTGGTTTTTCTAGCAACTTTAAAAGAATTAAAAAAAAATAGCTTCAGTGAGATATAATTAATATCCAATTATTTGAAGATATTTAAGACATACAGTTTGACAACTTTTGACTTATGAAACCATCCATTCAAGTTAATGAATGTATCCATCACCCTCAAAAGTTTCCTCCTGCGCCTTGTAATCTCTCTGCCCATCTCCTTCCCCCCACCTTCCTTACCTCCTCATCCCCAGGTTCTCCTTTCTGTCACTGTAGGTTAGTTTGCATTTTATAGAATTTTATGTAAATGGGATTAAACAATATGTACTCATTCAGTCTTCTTTGATTCAGCATGATTGTTTTGAAGTTCATTCACGTGTTGTATGTACCAGTAGTTCGTTTGTTTTCATTCATCTGTTACAATTTGTTTATCAATTCATTTGTTGTTTCAGTGTTTTGGTATTACTAATGAAGCTGCTACAAATATTTGTGTACAAGTCTTTGAATAGACATAAGCTTTCATTTCTCTTGGGTAAATACCTAGGAGTAGAATAGTTTAGTCGTATGGTAGGTGTATGTTTAACTTAAAACAAAAACAAAAACAAACAACGACAAAAATCACTGTACTGTTTCCAGAGAATTTGCTCTATCCTCGTTCCCACCAGCAATGTATGAGAGTTCCAGTCTTCCACATCTTCATTAGCCCTAGGGATAGTCTGGCTCTTTTTTTTTTTTTTTAGTATTAGCCATTCTAGTAGGAATATAATGTATCTCACTGTAGTTTTAGTTTTTATTTGTCTACTAAGAAATGACATTGCTCATCTTTTTACATTCTTACTTGATATATGTATATTTTCATTGTTGAAGTGTCTGTTAAAATGTTTTGCTCATTTTTAAATTGGCTTGTTTCTTTCCTCATTATTGAGTTTTTTTGAGAGTTCTTTATGTGTTTTAGAAACAAATCCTTTATTAGATATATGGTCTATAAGTTTTGCCTCCATTCTATGGCTTGTCTTGTCCTTGTCGTACCAGTGTTTTTTGAAGAATGGAAATTCTTAAATTTGATGATGTCCAGTTTATCAGTTCGTTCTTTTATGGTTGTGTTTTTGTTATTGTACCTAACCTAAAGCCAAAAATATTTTCTTCTACTTATTTTTTAGTTTAATTAGGTTTTACATATAGGTCTGTAATCTAATTTGAGTTAATTTTTAAAGATAGGCATACACCAAAATTTGCTATTTTGTGTATAGATATTCAAATTGTTCCACATCATTTGTTGAAAAGATGACCTTTTCCCCCATTGAATTCTCTTTGCACTTTTATTGAAAATCAGTTGTTTAAATGTGTGGGTCAGTTCCTGGAGTCTCTATTCTGTTTGTTGATATACTTATTTATCTCCGTGCCAATGCCACATTGCTTTAATTACCTTAACTTTACAAGAACAGAAAACAAGTAGTACTTTTCCTCAAATTGTATTTTTCCTTCTCAGAGTTATTTTGGCTATTATATATTCTTTGAATTTCTATATAATTTTGGGATCAGCTTGGCAGATTCTCCAGGACAAACAAATAAGCAAATGTACAAATAACATTGCTGAGTTTTTGATTGGGATTATGTTGCATTGAATCTATAAATCAATTTTCAGAATATGATATCTTAACAATATTGAGTAGTCTTACCCAGAAACATGGTATATCTCTGCATTTTTATGTCTATAATATCTTGTATTCTGAAATCTTTCTGAAGTCATTTATCCATGCTAAAGTTTGTTTTAGATTCCATGCGATTTTCTACATAGACAGTTATGCCATATGGAAAAAAAGACGTTTTTATTTCTACTTTTCAATTTTTATTTCTTGACCTGTGCACTATCTAGAACCTCCCAGATAATGCTGAATAGAAGTACTAAGAAAAGACATCCTTATCTTGTCCTGAGATTTTTTAAAATTTTTTTATTTTTTATAAACATATAATATATTTTTATCCCCAGGGGTACAGGTCTGTGAATCGCCAGGTTTACACATTTCACAGCACTCACCATAGCAGATACCCTCCCCAATGTCCATAACCCCACCCCCCTCTCCCAACCCCCCTCCCCCCATCAACCCTCAGTTTGCTTTGTGAGATTAAGAGTCATTTATTGTTTGTCTCCCTCCCAATCCCATCTTGTTTCATTTACTCTTCTCCTACTCCCTTAAACCCCCATGTTGCATCTCCTCTCCCTCATATCAGGGAGATCATATGATAGTTGTCTTTCTCTGATTGACTTATTTCGCTAAGCATGATACCCTCTAGTTCCATCCACGTCGTCGCAAATGGCAAGATTTCATTTCTTTTGATGGCTGCATAGTACTCCATTGTGTATATATACCACATCTTCTTTATCCATTCGTCTGTTGATGGACATCTAGGTTCTTTCCATAGTTTGGCTATTGTAGACATTGCTGCTATAAACATTCGGGTGCACGTGCCCCTTCGGATCACTATGTTTGTATCTTTAGGGTGAATACCCAGTAGTGCAATTGCTGGGTCATAGGGTAGTTCTATTTTCAACATTTTCAGGAAGAATGGGAGAAGATATTTGCAAATGACATATCAGATAAAGGGCTAGTGTCCAAAATCTATAAAGAACTTAGCAAACTCAACATCCAAAGATCAAATAATCCAATCAAGAAATGGGCCGAGATTTTTTTTTTTAAGCCAGGAATGGATATTGAATTTTGTATGTTTTTCTTACCCCTACTGAGATGATTGTATGTTTGTTTATTTGTTTGTGTTAAAAGAATATCATAGATTGTATTGGATTGTTTTCAAAGGCTAAACCTACTTGGTCATGATGCATAACTTTTTCTATGTTGCCAGATTCGATATACTAAAATTTTATTTAGAATTTTTGCATATATATATAAAAATTCATGAAGGCACATGGGTATTTGCTTTGCTGGTAATATCTTCATCTGGATTGGAACCAGGGTAATCTGCCCCCCCCAAAACAAGTTGGAATTCATTCTTTCATCTTCATTTCTCTGAAAGAGTTTGTATAAATTATTATTTCTTCTTTAAATGCTTGGTAGAATTCATCAGTGAAGGCATCTGGGCCTGAAGTTTCTTGGTGATAGGTTTTTAATTACAAATTAAATATCTTCAACAGATATATGGAATGACTATTTATGTTACTTACCTTTCTTGAGTGAGTTTTGGCAGTATATATCTCTGAAGGAATTCATCCATTTCATCCAAGGTGTCAAATTTGTTGACATAAAGTTGTTTATGAGATTTTCTTATTGACCCTTTCATAGCTATAAGACCTATAGTGATTCTACTACCTCTCTTATTCATGATTTTGATAATTTATTTTTCTCTTTTATCCCTCATTAATCTTATGAGAGTATTATCAATTTTATTATCAAAGAACTAGGTGTTAGTTTTATTGATTTTCTTTACTTTCTCTTCTGATCCTTTTTATTTCCTTTCTTTTGCTTCTTTTGTGGGTTTTTTTTTTATGTTGCTATATTTTTTCTAGTTGTAAAAAGTGCAAACTGAGATCATTAATTTGAGATCTTTTTTTCCTTTAAATGTAGGTGTTTAGTGCTCTATATGTACTCTTAATTCTGTCTTTAAGGGTATCCAACAAATTTTGATATATTGTGGTCTTATTTTCATTCACTTCAAAATACATACTAATTTCTCTTTTTATGTTTTATTTTATTTTTTCCTTTGGCCAGTGAGTCATTCATAAGTGGTGGGGTTTTTTGTTATTGTTTTTTTGTGGGTTTTTGTTTGTTTGTTTTGGTTTCCAAATATTTTGGGACTTTCCAGAGATTGTTTTACTTTGATTTCTAACATAAGTTCACTGTGGTCAGTGAATTTCTTTGACCTGACTCCCTTTAGATTTATCAAAATTTGACTATAGAAATTGAGACATGCAGAAAGTATTTTTAGACATTCTAAGGCCTGTAATCTAATTTAGGGCATGGCAGTGTATTTAGATATGATAGACATATAGCTTAGTGACTGTGTTTAACAGAAAAATGGTAGTCATTACATATCAGGCATTTTGCTCTCAGGATGAAAATAGGGTACACTGTACTTTGTGAGCAGGGGCAAATGCACACTGAAGAGTAGTTGAAAAGAAACAGTCTTGAAATATATTTATCCTTGCATTCTTTGTTGCCAGCACAGTGCTGAGCACATAGTAGAGCTCAATAAATGTTTGTTACCTGAGCCAAGTTGAGCCAAGTCACATATTTGATCAGGTAAGATTCATGTTGTACTCCATTTGGAAGTTGAAAGTAATAGATCACAGAACTTACAACAGTGATTGAGTGGGAGTATAAATCATGTTATAGGTACTTAATAAAAATGAGCTCATTAAGTAATATGACCTAAATAAGCAAGCCAGCTAAAGCCTCCAAAAGTATACCAATGCACTACTTCAAAAGTGGGGAATAAATAAATGGAAATTACCCCTTCGTGAGGTTTAAGAAGAATTTCACTGAGTTAAAGCACATCGATGCTCTGAAAAATTGGTTAGAGCTAAGACTGGTTAGCATTAGGAATAGGAAGCTACTGAGTTTGCAGTTAAGAGCAACTTTGGCTCTGGTATAAATCTTACTATTAAGCTCTTTTAGTGTCATGTTCCTTCCAAACCAACCAGTAATGGACTCCAATTTCCCACTCTGCTTTTGTTCTACTTTTTCTTCCCCAGGAATGTCCCCTGTCTATCCCTGCATATACAAATTTTACCCTAACTTCAAGCTCTAACAAAGTGCTGAATCTTCCATGAAGCTGCCCTAATTTCCCCAATGGACGTATTTTTTTTTTCCCTTTTTCATTGTTTTGTGAATAGTTTATGCTATCTCTTTTATGGCACTATCCATTTTCTAACTTGGCTTTTTGTTATTTGTGTCATGTATCCTCCCTTTAATTAGACTTTAAGCTCCTTAAAGGCAGATTCAGTGTCTAATCTATCCATTTGTTCATAGCACAATCAAAAAGTGTAGCACATGAGAGGTGCTTAATATGTTTATTGGATCAATGAATGAATGATTCTAAGGTCATTTTTTATGTAGAGTTCCTACATGTAGACTGCAGATTATCTATCCTTTTTTCTAAAAAGTAAAGAAAGGAGAATCTTTTGGGACATGTTGCTTAAATGAAAGAATGAAGGGACCTGATGAACAAGAGGCAGAGGAAGTACACGGTAGGACAGACGATCCAGCTGGGACTGAAATAATGGTGAATATTGACTCAAGGGATTCAGAAAGGAATGGTTGGAATTTTGGAGGTTAACTTACCAACTTTATATTTTCTTGTTATTTGCTAAGAAATACAGAACATTTACTAGTGAAAGAATATTTTCTGGAAGTTGTGGGCCGGCTGGTCGACAGTGCTTGAGGAAGAAGCATGTGGCTGGGGCAGATGGGGGAGTCTAAGGGCAGGAATGAAGGCAGAGGAGGGACTGTGGGTGTGAGCTGAACAGAAGAACATCATGAATGAGCAAAAGAGAAGGTTGGTTGAATTGATATTGAAAAATAAACTAATGGCAATAGGCTTATGGTGGGTCTTCCCGAGATATTAAGGAAAAATAATCTTCCTACAAATTAACCCAGGTAAAACTTTGGAAGATCAATTCTACTTCCAATTCCTTCAATAAAAGTTGGAAAATAATTGAGATAAAAGGCCCTCAGCCTTTGAGATTTTCACACCACAAGGTCATTATCATGAACTAATCTGCCATTGCCAAGACAGAAATGCAGAAAAACTAGGTAACCCAAATCATGCACCTCTTCTAAAAATAATACAGCAAAAATCCTTCATTTATGTCATCACTGTTTCCTATAACTTGTACCTTGTTTTGTACTCCCTAGATTTTCTAGGTTAATTAAAAGTACAACTTAATTTTTTTTTAATGTTATGTATTGCCCTTAGTTTACCCCCTTACCTCTAGAAATGCTGGAATATATGTTCTTCTTGTTGGCTATGTAACTATATCTGAGTATAGATTCTTCTGGAACTTCTGAGAACTCAGCACATTCTCTTAAGATGCATTACCCCCTACTGAGCAATCCACAGAGACTAGAGCGGGCTAGTAGAGACTCACTTTACTCTGTGAGCTCCTGTCTTAGGTGAAAGAACATTCGGGATATGTCACTATATTCTGTCATCCAGATTTTATTTAGTGCCCTGGACTAGCCTTTTTGTTGTTAAAGTGTGTAACAAATTTCTCTGGAATTAACATGTTCTGATTCTGTGCAGACCACTCTCTAGTCCCAAGACTATTTAAAGGCTCGATTCTCCTGACGTTAATGCTGAGAATTCTTCTTAGAATGACAAAATAAATGTGACTTTTCTCTAATACATAAAGCAACAGAAAGGTTTTCTCGTGGCTTTTAAATTTCAAGATAAATAATTGACTGCCTCCTCTACCTAGGAACCTTCTGTCTATTCTTGACGGATACTTTCAGATACACAATCTGTAGTTAATAAACGTGGTAATTCTCCATAGATAAAAATGTCATGTGTAGATCTTAACTAAAGTGAGAAGAGAGTTGGACATATTAAATAACACTGTGAGAATAAATGTATATAATTGGATATCTCACATAGCAGACAAGTGTAGACACCTGCACATGTACATATGTGTGTGTATGTAATCCACTCCCATCAATTTTAATACTTTTCACAAGCTACTCAAATTCTACCTTCATAGCCTGCCACCCAAATCTTCTGGTAGAAATATTTTTTCACATCTCTTTCCCTCCTACTTCTTTCCCCCCACACACTTATGGTATGTGCAGTTTCGCCAGACCCGTGTGAAGACAGGGGAACATTGATGGGATTGCTTTTCACAAGTGTGGGAACGAAAATCCTTCCCAATGAAAACATCTGTCTCTGTTCAAGTCATGCCCAGTTATCCCCCAAAAGAAATGTTCTGATTAACTTTTTTTTTAAAGTCTTAAGATAGCAGTTTGTGTAGCAGATCTAATTAAGAAGTTTATGTAACAGATCTGCAGGGTTTTTTCCTTCTTCAACTGGGTTCTTTGAGCTCAGTTTGAGTGTTACTAGCTTTCGCTATGCAACGGCCAAGTGCTTCCCGGGCTGAAAATTATCAGCTTTTGTGGGATACTATTGCTTCCTTAAAACAATGTGAACAGGCTATGCAACATGCATTCATTCTGGTAAGGAAAATTTCCTTTTATTCTCCTAAAGATTTTTTTTTCTTTTTTCTTTTTCTTTTCCCTCTTATGGCTGTAGATAAGTGGCATATATTATATGCATTTAAAGATGTGGTATCTTCTCTGTAGCTCTTGTTTGGGGTAAATATATCTCTGCCTTTCTAGGTATGAAGTCTGAATTCTTAATACAGTCAGACATTGATCAATGAGAAAGAGTAAACAGTGGTGCAAGCAAACTCATCCCCCTAAAGAAAGTAGTTTCTAAAAGTAACATGTGCTAAGAAAGGGAACATGATTGGTGTTTCTCATAATTAATATTTGATACAACTTACAGTTCATATTTCTTGGTTGATGCCCCCGGAATGCCTTAGAATGGCTTGAATATCTTTTGCAGTAGGTATGATACATAGATCAAGAATCCGAAAGTTAATTCTTACATTTTGGTTGCTTATCCAAGTAAAACCCACCATAAAATCTCTCTTTAAAAGCATGACTATTCCTTTAGTAAACCAGTGATGGACTGTTTAGAAATTTGTGAGTATAATTGGTAGAAATATATAGATATATAAAATGAATTAATAAGTCAGTGTCATTGTGTTATTTATTGCAGAAGTACTGTTTGCGCTTATAATTATTTAACCAGGGGACCCATGCTATCTACATCAGATAGGCTGAGATGAAGTAAATGGGACTTGGAAGAAGAGTTTTTAAATAGTCGATTCTTTAATTAGATCTGTTTCGAGGTTTAAGAATAAAGGAATTAAGAATTAAGAAGCACTCTCAACAATTAGTCTCTGCTAAAATTTATTTGGAATCTCTCAAGAAAAACATTATTTCTGACATAGAAACTCAAGAGACATACCCCTATCCTTAGTGGGAATAAATCTTTGAAGTTCAAGTTATTTTCAACTGACTCAAGTTAGGTGCCATTATGTTTTTCTCTGTAACTTGGGAATCACCTAAGTGTTTTAAAGGCTATGCTACATTTAGAGTTCTTCTCATGGAGTACTGTTTTGTAGTCAGATCTCTATAAAGTGACCTTGATTGTTAAAGACATAAAACATCATTTTTGTGAGGAATTTAAAAACCATTGGTGAAAAGCTCTCTAAATCAGATTAACTCATAATGATTCTACATTGAAGTGTCTTTATTAAACTGCTCTTCCTTGGCTTCATCACGGAGAGTATGATATTTTCTGTGAAGTTAATATCACCTAATTGTGGAGATTTCTCTAGCCAGGCAATTATTTCCTCCCTTCTATGTTCCTTGCATGCACCTCCAGTTTATCACCTAACATATTTTATTATAAGTGTTTTCTTCTCTCTTATATTGTAACTTCTTGGAGTGAAAGAGAAAAGGAAAGTAAGTTGAAGGAAGGAACTAACACTTACATGTTTGTTTTCTTATTTTCCCATCTTGAATTCCGTAAATAGAGCATGCATCTATCCTCGGGGTCTAGCACAGTGCCTAGCACAATAAGGGTGCTTGGTGAGCACTTGAGAAATGAAATCAAATAAAAAATCTCCAATTCTAGCATTTCTAGTTAATACACAGCAGTTTTCGTCAACAGCTCTGTCTTTTCTGACCTCATAAAATTATTTCCATTTAAATCCATCTAGAGAAAACAATAAACCTTGATTAAAGCATTGCAATGGTGTGATGGTGGGAGCAGCAGTGTGTTAATGCAGGGGATAGAGCCTTATGGGAAAAAATAGCCTTGGATTGAATTCCCCTAGTCCTTGGGCCACTCTTAATTTCATTCTTGTGTCTCCTCTTAATTCCCTCTACTGCACACACAAACACACACACACACACACACACACACAGAATTTCCAAGTTTATTTGGATTTGCTTCATTTTGACGCCTCTAAATCTTTTTAGACGATATTAGGAATTTGCCAATCTCTCAAATCTCAATTTTTTCCAAGTCTTGCATTCAATATATCATTATATCATCACAATTTTATGAAGACTGCTTTTAGAAAACATCCTATTATTAAAATGTTACTATCAGTTGGAGATAAATCTGTTTAAATTGAGCCTCAGTTTATTTTTTGTTGGAAGATGAAAGTTAGATCTCAGAACAAAAACTCTTCTGTACTTTTTGCACTTTTTAAGCCCAGTGATAATGTGTTTCATATACTCATAGATACACACATATACATGCATGAATGCATGATATTCTTGCCTGATGATACCCTTCACTATTTGGGATATACAAATAAATTCCAAAATATTTATATTTGCCATGATGTATTTAGCATGTCAAAGAAATGACAGAGTATATCAATCTAATCAATTACCACCTTTAAAATAAAACTGGTTCTCTTTTCAAATAAAATACTGGAAATGAATAATGTGTAGGAAATGTAGACCCATATTATGTAACTCTCTTAGGAAACCTGACCTGAGAACTTCACAAGCAGGTAAATGCTGTTTGTACATCTCCTATAGGTGTGTACTTCTACCACATCATTAGTGCAGCCGGACCGTGTCTCACACACACAATAAGCTAGGGAACACAAAGACTTTTTCAGTCAGTGTACTTCACTGAACTGATAATAAACTTGAGGTAAAATCTCAAGTCATTATACAGTCAACCCCAGAGAATCTGCCCATACAGCCTAAAGTTTAGCTTGATGAAGGAAACTTAAAGTAACTGATAGCTGGACAATGTAATTGTTCCACACAGTCAACACAAACAGAGAAGCCAGTCCGGGAAGTCCTTCAGTGCTCCAGTACTTGATTTCATATAACAGATCATGCCTTATAATGACGAGATGGACATCAAATCTGGAAACTCAAGCAGATTCATCTACTTGACCCAAGAGCCTGGAGTATAGAAAAGCAACTCGGAATTTCCTGTATGTTTAGCCTAAGTGCCAGCCAGCATGAGTTGTAAATATTTATTAGATAGATGGATAAAAAGCTTTCTTTCGAATCCTGTAAATTGGTTTCATTGTTGGGGCTATAAGCACATCTTTCTAGACATTCATTATCTTTGGGGTCCAGGCAAATCAAAGGTTTTGCTCTTATATTATTCAAGTAAATAGATATGCTTGTAAAAACAGTCCCATAATTAGTGGTTCTTTTCATAGACTGACCTGTGTTTCTGTTCATTATTAGTTCATTCACTTCACTCATCTTTCACTGAGCTCCTGCTATGTTCCAGACACAGTCCAAACACAGGCCAAGGACCTGAAGGTACACTTTAACTTTTATGACACCATCACTTTGGAAGAGACACTTCATTACCCCTTGCCCAAGTGGCACCCCACTGTTTCTTGCTGCAATGAACAAAGTTGATTTTCCTTATGCTGCTAGTCATCGTGTTTTAATTTTGTCTAATGTGAATGTCATGCAGCTTGCTGAGCCTTGGGAGAAATACTGAGATGAATCAGTTAGGAGAACCCTGATGAAACCTACACAGAATTCGGCTCATGAGGAATTTTTTCAAGTGGATACACAGATGACTCTAACACCCGCTACTAAGTGTTGAGTGCCCTAAGTACCCATGACTTACTCTGAGAATTAAGGAAAGTGGTGAGTTTCACAGAAGAGTATCAGCTAGATTTTAAAGGTTAAACAGAATATTGGCATGCAGTGATGATGGAGGAAGAGGACCTTCGAGTGGAGGGAACAGCAAAGGCACTTCCTAATTGTGTAGATGTGGTCCATTTTTCCAACTGTTCATTCATTCGACCAATATTTATTAACTTTTTATGTATCTGAAAATTGTGTAATATGACTGACCATGTAACAGTAAATAAGACAAGCTTAAACCTGCCCCAAGGGCATTCACATTTTAGGGGTGGAGACAAACACTAAATAACCAATTACATATATATGTATCTGTATTTCACCCTTTGATGCTCTCCTATGCGAGTTGTTCACAGAATTTCTCAGCTTATCTAGATATATCTAGATACATCTCTTAGAATAGTATAGCAACTGTAGATATTTTGCAAAACCTCTGCAAACAAGACAAATGGGATAAAATATTCTTCCCCAAACATTTTTTAGTCCTAAACTACATGTTAATTTCCCTAACAAACAATTAGTACATCCTGTCTCACACATCCTGGGCTTGGTACTTACAGTAGAAAAGTGACTGTCTTGACTGAGAACCTCTTTTATGTTGTACGCTCTTCTAAGCACTTCACACGTTAGTTCACCCAACCTGTCAATAATTCTCTGATGTACGCACTCTCTTCTCCATTTTACAAAGTTTACAGAGGGTAAGTGACTTTCCCACGATCACATAGCTAGTAAACGGAAAGAGCGGACTTTGAAACTGGTTATGTGACTCCAGAACTCATTTCTTAATGGGTTCAGTAGAATAAGGGGAAAAAAAAGCAAAACACTAAGATCAAACTGTTTGCAACACAGTGTAGGAAGAGCATCAATCAAGGAATGCATAAGCCACAGTAGGTGCTGGAAGGTGGGCGTGATCGATCTGCCTGGATGGGAGGTGAAAGATGAGGAAGGAAGACTGAAAAGAGAAGTCTTGGGATGGCTTTAAAACAGGTGAAGGATTTGATGGGGGGAGGGGGGTTGGGAGAGGGGGGGTGGGGTTATGCACATTGGGGAGGGTATGTGCTATGGTGAGTGCTGTGAAGTGTGTAAACCTGGCGATTCACAAACCTGTACCCCTGGGGAAAAAAATATATTATATGTTTATAAAAAATAAAATTAAAAAAAAAAAACAGGTGAAGGAGATAGGAAAAGATGAAAGAGTAGGTACAAAGGCCCTGAGGCATAGAAAAGTAGTGTGCAATGAGGGCTATCAACTTTCCCCAATTCCTGATCTTCCTCTTTGAGTACCAGGCAAGAAGGACAGAGACAACAAGGCTACATGTTGTAAGGTCAGGCATCCTGCAGATCAGTCAGAAGTCACTGAATAACTCAGGCTCAGACTAAGGCACTGGAGCCTTTGAAGAGAATCTCCAGTGGAAAGAAGAGGTGACTTTCAGACACCTGGTTTCATTAGCCTTACTACATATGGGTTGGCCTGCAGGGTTAACACTTGTCTGAAGGTGAGGACATATGCCTAGAGAAACAGAGATAGTGTATGTACAGATATGAGAGAAATGTAAGAAGAGAAAAGGAGATGAGAAACCACATGGGCCCTAAGAAAGATACTGATACAGATGAGTCTGGGAGGAACAGTGAGCAACTGGCAGAGGCCACCGAGGCCTCCTGGGTCTCTCAGAATCCCCAGTCCTTAATTTCTGTCCATCACGTGGTTAACTTGCTATGCTTCCTGCCCTTTCAACCTGATAGTTCAGATTTTGCTTAAGCTCCTGTAAGTGGCTTTCTATTCTCTGCAAGTAGAGAACCTTCACGAAGACAGTGGCCAGTTAGTGGCTAGTGGTCCAGGGATAGGAACTGGCCCTACAAGAAAGAGCAGAGCAAGAGCGGGAGAGAAGGAAAACAAATCAGCTGAGGACACTGGGCTTCAAAGGTGAGGTTCCCTCATTTACGACTTAACTCAGTTCACCTTCCCAAGACTTCTATGCCTTCTCCCTCATTATTTCAATCCTCATTAACAACACTTCCTGAAGAAAAATAAGAGTAGAAAATGTGCTCATATACTGCTATAATCTGTTCTTATTTAGTCCTCACAATGCCAACATGAAACGGCCCCAATATTATCATCTCCATTTTCAATGGCGGGGGCGGGGGTGGAGGGTGGTCAGCTACCTTGTTTAATATCATACAGGTGGTAAGACCAGGAGAGAACCCAGGCCTTCTCACCCTAATCCCACCTGCCTTTCTCTTTCACACCCACCATGGGACTTTGCCCCTACATCTCTTACGCTACTGCTTGACTTTTATTACAAAAATATGAGGGATTTCTCTTGTTTTTACATCACACTGTAAAATCCTCACAGGGCAAAACCGTGTGCTTCTTCTACCTACTTTCTGCAGTTCCTTGTATAGTGCCTTAAATATGATGTTTGCCCAATAAATCTGCAGGGGCTGATTAATACCTAAAATGTGAGAACTTGGGCAACAATGGGAAGATAATGAGGGAATAATCCTTCTTGTCTGGAATTCCTCCTTAAATCCTGTCTCCTCAGCCCATAGACCCTGCCTTTGGTCCCTGGATGTTGACTTTGAGCCACTGTAAGCTTAGGTCAGCTCTAAATAGGATTTGCTCAATGATGAGTTTCAGTCCTAGTTCATGGTGTTCCAAGTTGTGTTTTGTCCTTTCTGGATTCTAAATATTACTTGACTCATCATCCTCAATCATGTCGGATTCATCTCTCGGTTTTATTCCTCTTAGCCTCACTTCGCACTTCTGTCTAGTAATACCCTAGTTTTTAGTCTATTTCCTCTTGAAGAATATGAAGGAGGCTATTCATGGAATTCCTATTAGTAAAGGAACAAAGATGACTCTTAATCTATAGAGATATTCAACCTAAGGTGGGGGGAGGGGGGAATACATCAGAAGCGACCTGAATAATTGCAACAGCCTGGGACTGCGTGAGCATTTGCAGAGTTTTGGTAAAATGGAATGAGATTGTTGCTTTTGTTTTTTAACAAAAAGTAAGAACTTGCTATCTTTTTTATCTTCCTCTCTTCTGCAATTTGCATTTTCTTTGACTGCTGGTCTTGTGATTCTTGTGCATAGGCATCTCAAGTCCATGAAAAATTAATGCCAGGTGCAGGATGTCTTCTCTTTATCCCATTGTTGCGCCTACTGTACAGTGTTTATGTTGACTCATCACAATGGGTATCCGTGCGGATATACGTTACTGTACAACAGAGTAAAGCCCATTCTCTGCCCCTCCCACTTTCCCCACCCACTCCAAAAACTGCAAAAATAGGACCCAAAACAGTTTTGTTACAGAACAGGAAAATAAGCAGTTGTTCAGAGCTAATAATATCAGTCCCCCTCCAAGTAGCAAAACAAAATTAAAACACACACACATATCAAATCTTTAAAAACTTTAATGAGCTAATACTAGATATGTTGTACTTCTGTAAGCTTCATATAGATATTTTTACTTAGCAGAGAGATGCTTAACAACAATGGGGTTTCTGATTTTTATCTTGAAAATATACTGTTCTTGCTATTGCTGCTTGCGAGATCCCCGCTACCCTGCTAATGCTGTCTTCCTTATATTGCTCTATCGTGTTACAGTTTTCAAAGCAGCGTAAATTACATTCTTTCTCTTTATAACCTGGCAAGGGAGGCAAGGCAGGTTTTAATATTTCTGTATTATTTATAAGAGAATTAAAATTAAGATACCTGAAGTGGCTGGAATCAGAAGTGGTTAAGGACGAAGATACAACCTACTAAGACTAGAAGCTCAATCCTGTGTACATTTGCTCAAAGTCAAGAGTTTTAGCTGCTTTGAAAAATCTGGGTCTGAATGCCTGCTTAACTTTCCTGGACTTCAGCTTCATTCTCTGTAAAATCAGGTTTTATACAGATCCTTTTGAGGGTTGTCTCTGGTTTAAATGAGATATTGTGAGTTAAACCCTTAGCACAATGTCTATCCAAAGAAAGTGTCCAGGGAGGGTTGCCATTATTTACGCTGCTAATTTTTAACATTATCCCAATGCATCCTTTCACAAATTGCATGGGCTTTTTATATATGATCCCATTTGCTTCTCACAGAATAATTATATCTCCCTTTATACACAAACAGAAAATTTGACTGTTTCAACAAGGCTAAAATCATAATATGGGTGAGGAGAAAGTTCTTAAAGCTCAGTCAGATGACCCAAATCCTAAACTCCTCTTATTACTATTTTTATGATATTCAAAATTAGGTTAATATTAAAGTCAGGAATTACCCAATCCTTATTCATAGCTATATGCAGCCTTAGAAACAATTTAGAGAGTCAAGTGACCTGACCAAGTTCTGCAGTGACACAACCAGCCCTAGACACCTTATCTGCTGACTCCAAATGCAAGACTAGGAAGTGCTCATCCTATAACATAAAAACATAACAGGCAAATGTTTTTATTGAGTTTTTGTGGGCAAAGAGGGGTCATACAATATAAGTTGGAGGGGCACCTGGGTGGGTCAGTGGGTTAAGCCTCTGCCTTCAGCTCAGGTCATGATCTCAGTATCCTGGGATTGAGCCCCGCATCTGGCTCTCTGCTCAGTAGGGAGCCTGCTTCCTCCTGTCTCTCTGCCTGTCTCTCTGCCCACTTGTGATCTCTCTCTCTCTGTCAAGTAAATAAATAAAATCTTTTTTAAAAAATGTAAGGTTGCAAACATTATATTCATAAGGAAGTTATCATCACTTTTCCAGTTAAGGAAATCTTTTATAAAACAAATGAAGGTTCTAGTATGTCTGAATTTATAGTTTCAATGGACAAAGTGGTCTGAGAGTAAAGTGGAGAGTCAGCCTGAGAACTACCATTTTGCTCTCCACTCGTGGCCAAGTCCCCACGCACCATAAAACAACCTCCCCTATGCCTTCTTTCTCATCCTTTTATCTTCTCTCATACTGTTTCCTACTCTCTCCTCCAGCCCACATCAACAGATAATATTCTTCCATCTTACTCTGAAGCACAAAACTGTAGCTTATCCCGAGCCCAGAAGGAGGTTAACTGGCAAGCAGAGCCTTTGCTTTGCAAAATAACTGTGAGGAAGGGAGCCATCGGAAAACTGAAAAACCAAGACTGACATAGACATTGCCACTCTGGGAAGCAAGGGCAGCTGTGGGGCTAGGAACTGGTTGGCATTTTGGACCTGGAGAGTTGTAGGCTCTTTCCCGTGGAACAAAGAGTTCATTGCCTAGTCAATGACAATATACAAACACATCTGCAGAATATATTCTTTGGCATGAGCAAATGCTAGCAGTAGTTAGCCAGCTTCTATTTTTCTAGTCCTCATTCACTTCTTTTCTTTTTTAACCTATTTTTTCTGTTTTTCCCCAATGAAAATAATTCTAAATATAACATTAATTTTGAAGACAGAATGGCTAAAGGGAGACTGATAGACTTCTAGATATTATCAGAATTTAAAATAAAGGAAATGGAACTAAAGTGTTTTCTACTTTGTTCCTTCTGCAACCCAGCCCAAGTTCTATGTTTCAGAAACAGGTACTGAAATACCTTCTAATCTAACATGGACGTGAGCACATTATGAGTTACTAGTGGTAAAGCAGTAAACCAAACTCATATCTCCTCTTTGTCTCTCCCCCTAACATTTTCTCTCATACCCTCCCCCCCACCAAAAAAAAATCTAAATATGAAATATTTTAAGGCTTTCATGGTTTAGTCTATTGTGTTTTTAAACTTTGACTGTATGATCTAATATCAAATTATGATTGATAGGGAGGAAAATGAAATAGAGGTTGGATGTTAGTAAATTCTTCATTTTGGAGACAAGGCTTATCGAAAATAAAGAAAGGCAAGGATAGAAGAAGGAGCTTGGTGAGACTACTTCACTTCAAATATTTTTGAGTTTTTAATATGGGAGGGAATTTTTTGCCACTAATTGCATGGTCTTAAAGCCAGAAAATTAACTGATTCGCAAGAAAAACAAAATGTATACTATAAACATAGAGCAAGATGATCATAAATGCATTTGGAGTTACCTTTCTTTACCCAATTCATTAGAAGCCATTTTATATCATTGATATTTTCCCAATTTGATTTTTGTCTTATTTCACCACGGCTTGTTTGCTTGTTTGCTTGCTTGCTTTCTCTCACTCTTTCTTTCTTTCTTTTTCTTTGACAGAGAGAGAGAGATCACAAGTAGGCAGAGAGGCAGGCAGAGAGAGAGGGGAAGCAGGGTCACAGCCAAGCAGAGAGCCTGATTCAGGGCTCAATCCCAGGACCCCGGGATCATGGCCTGAGCTGAAGGCAGAGGTTTTAACCCACTGAGCAACCCAGGCGCCCCTCACCATGGCTTTTTTAACATTATCTCTTCTTTCTGTAACTGAATGATAAAAGCAGAGATCATTATCCGGAAAGAAGATTTGAATAGCATCCCTGATTTTTTTCTAGTGTTTCCCAGCAGAGCAAAATTTATTATGAGTGAAATCAAATCCTTGATGAGACACAGACTCTTAGAGGTCATACATTTCACTCCCTATTCCTCAAATATAGAAATGAGTAGGGAGGCTCAGTGAATTGCTTTTTCACCCTGAGTTACTGAACTTCTTGGGTCTCAAGCTTCAATCTCCTGATTCCCAGTCCAACCATCTTTATGCCAGTAACATAATCCCTCAACTGGATTGTAGTTATTTCCATGGAGGTAAAGTGTTTAACTTTTGATAGCCATGCAAGAACTACGTGAGATGTTAGGTTGATTACATTATAAATAACTTCAAACATTTTTATATTTAAAAAATAGTTGTGAAGTAAAATATTAAGACTATGAGAACTTTTTAAGGTAAAACATGAGACTTCAAGTGAATGTTTAGTTTTGGGTGAATCTTTTGATATAGGTCTTCACATTCATCTGAAAAAATTTAGCAAGCTGTTAGGATGCCATTTTGCTTTATTCATGATCTTTGAATCTTTCACTTTTCATTAAACCTCATGTTTCTTTCTGCCTTTCCAACTTCTAAAATGTACAGTTCGAGGTAAGTTAGTACATGGAACAATTCCAGGGCTACCTACCTTGCTTTATACAAGGTGGTGTTACAACAAAGGTATGGATTTGGAGTCATGAAGAGTGACCTTTTTGGCACTGTTCCGTTACAGGTAGTAACTTCTTTGAAATCAGCCATAGCAACTTCTTTCTAGATAGATCTCAAGAGACAAGGGAGAAAAAGAAAAAAAAAAAAAAAAAACAACTCTTGGGACTACATCAAAATAAAAGTTTCTGTGCAGCTAAGTTAAAAATCAATAAAATTAAAAGGCAACTTACAGGACAGGAGAAGATGTTTGCAAATGACCTATCCTATAAAGGGTTAGTATCCAAAATATGTAAAGAACCAATACAACTCAACACCCCAAAAACAAGTAATCCAATTAAAAAATGGGCAGAAGACATAAACAGACATTTCTCCAAAGAAAACATTCAGATGGCCAATAGACACAATGAAAAGATGCTCATCATCATTATCATCAGGGATATGCAAATTAAAACTACAATGAGATATCACCTCACACTTGTCAGAGTAGCTAAAATCAAAAACACAAGAAACAACAGGTATGGATGAGAATGTGGAGAAAAAGGAACCCTCATGCACTGTTGGTGGGAATGCAAACTGGGGCAGCCACTGTGGGAAACAGTATGGAGGTTCCTCAAAAAGTTAAAAATAGAACTTTCCTATGATCCAGGCATCACACTACTGGGTATTTACCCAAAGAATACAAGAACACTAATTCAAAGGCATACATGCACCTCTATGTTTATAGCAGCATTATTTACAATAGCCAAGATGTGGAAGCAGCCTAAGTGCCCATCAGTTGATAAATGGGTAAAGATGTGAGATATATATAGATATAAATAAAGATATACATATACATATATATAAAATATTTAATTATATATAATAGAAGTATAATTTTATTCAGCCATAAAAAAGAATGAAATCTTGCCATTTGCAATGACATGGATGGAGCTAGAGAGTATTATGCTAAATGAAGTCAGTCAGAGAAAGAAAAATACCATATGACTTCACTCATATATGGAATTTAAGAAACAAAACAACCAAAAGGGGAAAAAATAAGAAAGAAAGCAAGAAACAGACTCTTCATTATAGTGAGCAAATTAGCTATATATATACCAGATATATATATATATACCAGAGTGAAGGGGGTGGGGAATATGTTAAAAAGGTGATGGGGATTAAGGAGGGCACTTGTGATGATGAGCACAGGGTGATGTATGGAATTGTTGCATCACTGTTGTATACCCAAAACTAACACATTTTTAAAAATTTAATATTAAAAAAATAAGAGTGATACCTGGCTCCACTAGTTATTAGTCTAGTGACCTTGGATAAGTTGCATTATAAGTCTATGCCTCACTTTTGCTATCTGGATAATAAGCATAATGATAGCATGTAATTCATAAGCTTGTAATGAAGAGTAGAAAAGAATGAATATAAACAACCTGTATATGATAGGCATAGAAAAGTCTTTCAGTTTTTAACTGTCCTTAATTTACATGTCACGCTTCAGACTAGCGTAGTCTGTGGTGCATGGCAAGTTCCAGATGCTTCCATCCACAGCATCAGTGGTACAAGAGTAGTCACCAGGGGGCAGTGTACAGTTTACCACTTTGTACCCATTTCACCTAAACTGTGGGCTCATGGGTTTCTCATGAGTCCTATCTCTTGTTGCTATGGCTCTAGTTTTAAAGGTCTAAAAACCCATTAGCAAATATCTTTGAGTGTATTTTAATGCCAAGCACTGACGGTAGCTAGGTGGGGAAGGCTGGTTAAGAGTCCCACCGTCAAAACAATTACAATTTCAGCAAGGAGATACAAATATCACACATGAATCAGTTAGCCATCAACATGTATAAGAACAGAAAGAAATGGTCATTAAGAATGTCAGAGCTTGGGCGCCTAGGTGGCTCAGTGGGTTAAGCCGCTGCCTTCGGCTCAGGTCATGATCTCAGAGTCCTGGGATCGAGCCCCGCATCGGGCTCTCTGCTCAGCAGGGAGCCTGCTTCCTCCTCTCTCTCTCTGCCTGCTTCTCTGCCTGCTTGTGATCTCTCTGTCAAATAAATAAATAAAATCTTTAAAAAAAAAAAAAAAGAATGTCAGAGCTTAGTGCTTTTGCATAATTTCTTTCCTTTAACATTTGTAATTCAGTGCGAATGGAAATAATACAACTAATGTGTGTTTTTAAATTTGGAAGGCAGGACGGTTAGATAGATTGAGACCTGTAGTCAGGATTGAGGAAACTTTCATGGAAAGTCAAGGGCTTTAGATTGTCCTTCAAGGATGGATGGAATTTGGATAGTTAGATAAGAAAGGGGACCATGATTGATTCATGATATAAGAGAAAGAAGAAATGGAGATAGTATCTCATGATAGATATGAGGGAGGCGTGTGCTTGGAGTCGTGAGACTCTTGACTTAATGGAAAGAAAGGAGAGGGAAGGGAGTGGATAGTATCCAAGTACTGAGCCGACTGTGTGCAAGACCTTCATCCAGGTACTACAGAAGACTCTAGCCGTACCTTAGCCTAATGAACCAGGCTGACAGTTTGCTTAGAATTCTGGTACCTCGGTGTGGAAAACACAACCATGCTGCTGAGATTATAGCTCTTTGGTGGTTTAGCAAAAAGGAACAGATGGGATCCACGTGGATCTTTCCAGGAATAGCACCACATGGAGTGAATCAGTGAATTAAGTATGTGTGGTTGTATGGCATGGGGCACATTGACTAAACCACACTTGAGATTTGAGCTAATGACTCCATTTTTCGTGCGATCTTCAGAGAGTATTTGCATAAATAAAGCAGTTAGGTTTGTAAATCCTCAGTGTGAATCAGTGGAATTTGTGGCAGAAATGGAGAAAAGCAAGGGATTTAGAGTCCAAGGACCTGGGTTTGAATCCCAGCCTCCTCTTCTCTAGCTGTTTGACGTTAGGAAATTCACTGAATCACTCTGCGCCTCTGTTTACTTACCTATAAACAAAGAAAAATTCCACCAGGTTCTCCGGGTTCTTGTGAGGAGTAAACAAGGAGACACAGGTAAAAAGCTTATCGTATTTGCCTGGCACTCAATGGGTATTTGCTCAATCAATGTTAGTTCCCTCTTTTTGTGGAAATTAAATGATCTAATGTATATCAACACATTCTATAAGTTATAAAGCATGGTATTTGAGGTCAGTGTAATGCAGTTACCAATTTGAGTTTTAGTGATGACCTGAAGTTTGGTGAGTCATTTATTTTTGCCTTTTATACCAAGTGTAAAGAGGTATGTGTCAGGGAGCTGGATCAAAATCCAAAGAACCCTCATATCTAGTAGTTCCAGCAACTTTAACCTCTTATTCTAAGTGGAATTAATTCTAGAGAAAACATAAAGAAAATTCTCTTTGGTTCCAGGTCTCCACTTTTCTGTTCCCTACTCTGCAAGCTAGCCCACCTTTTCTGTACCAAGGATAGAGGTACCTACCTCAGCCTACTTACTTGTGGCCTTTAGGATATCATGTATTTTCTGCAAAGTATTATACTACCTTGTATTTTAAGGGAGGATCAAGCAGGTATGTTAACACTTCAGTCCAAAGGGATAAAAGACTAATGGTGTGTTTTCAAGGATCCATGAGGGAAGTTGTGTTAACTAGCACAGACTTCTGGAAACTTACCAAACCCAAGCAAATGTTTTGTGGTTGTTTATGAGTTACCCACATAGGAACCAGACTTCCAGGTTCGACTCTTGGCCCTGCTGTCACCAGCTAGACGGCCTGGGGGGCAATGGGTAACACCTCGGTGCCTCAGTTTTCTGTAAAGTGAAGATAATCTGATTTATATTATTGAGAGTTCAGGCAGGCAGAGTTGAATTGAATTCAGGCAGAAGATGAATCTGCCATTTTTTCCCATCATCCTTTTTTAAAATTATTAAATATTTATTATTTGTTTGTTTGTTTGTTTGTTTCAGAGAGACAGAAAGAGTGCCCGTGGTGGGAGGGACTGAAGGGAGGGGAAGCAGACTGCCTGCTGAGCAGGAGCCGGAAGTGGGGATCCATCCCCAGACTGGGAGATCATGTCCTAAGCCAAAACCAAGAACCTGATGCTCAACCAACTGAGCGACCAAGCATCCCTTTTTTCCCCCAGTGTTCCAAGCTAGGCTGATAGTTAGTTGGTTGGGTAGCTATCTGTGCATTTTGTTAAATGTTAGGCAGAGGGGCCAAGGTCTTTGCTTCGTCCAGAGTTGTTCCCCTGAGACATCCTGCATCATCATTAACCTGCAAACAATTAACTGTTCATTCACCCACCACCCTGTTATTGCCTGAGTGTCCTTACTGGTGTACATGGTTGGTGGGGGGGGCGATATGTCACTGAAGGGTAAGGGCAAAACAGGGTACAGACCAGAACCACGTGGTGCTACTGATGACTCAGAGCTCTCCTGGATCAAACTGCATGCACCCGGTTGGTCTTGTAGAGAGAAAATATGAAAAAGAAAAGAAAATCCAGGAAAACAAAAACAGCCACAGTAATAAATATTATAAACTTACATCTGTGGAATATCTCTCTTTTCGCTTCACATGCATTATTTCTCCAGCTAACTTCTCGGGAAATAGGTTAACTGGAAAATAGTGTTGTCCCATTTTTAAGTGGGGGTAAGGGACTTAGAAACCCTCTGAGAATTGGGGAATTGAATCCGAGTCAGTACAGTGAGAAATTTCTCATCACACAGTGAAAGAGGAGCCAGCAACTTGCAAGACAGAAAATAACTGCATTCCATCATGTAGCCTGGAAAAAATCAGCAGAGGGAATCAGGAGATGGTGGTGGTTAATCAGCATGAGATCTGGGGCTAGAAAGATATGGGCTTGAAACCTGGTTGTGGTCCTCTTAGATGTGTGATATTAGGCAAGTGACTTAGATACTTGGAGCCTCCCTCCCTTCCTTTCTTCCTTTCTTCTGTCTTTCCAAATGGAAACAATAATGTTTTCCTTGAAACATTTTGAGAAGTAAATGCACTGATGCATCTTAAGTATTTACCAAAGCCTTGGGAACATAATAGTAATTTAATATATGCTTAACAGTTTATTCTTGTTCTTGTTGTTGTTGTTATCCTGTCTTCAGTTTTGATATTAAGTAGTTATGAGATCTGGGGCATGCTACCTACTTTCTGTTTCCATTTCCATATTTACAAGGTGAAAGGTAGAATTAAATGACACTTAAGATCTCAGCTTAAAGTTTTATAATTCTAGAGTAGATTTGTTTCTTTTGTTTCTCTCTCAGTCTCATTAATATGTCTTTAATAAGTTATTTACCAAAACTTTTTCCTTGGAGCTTACTCAGAAAAATCCCAATTGAGTCAACTAAGCTATGACTGTGCCATTAACCTGTTCATATGATACACAAGGGCCCAGTAACTGGGCCAGAGTGAGGTAGGGAGGGCTCTGGCCCCAGCCAGGATCCACATGGATGTATCTAACTTTGTTTTGAGCTGGCCTCTGACTTGTTAGTGAACAGTGAAGGTTAGAATCCAAAGAGCTCTGGTAAAGTCCAGTTCCATTCTGAGAGGCAGTAGAGCACAATTATCAAAATTAACTCTGAGCTAGACTGTCTAGGTTTGAAGATGGTCTCTTTACCATATGTATGACCTTGGGAAAATTACTAACCTCTGCTTCTTCATTTGTGAGCTGAGAATAATGGTACCTGACTCACTAGGTTATGTGAAGATTGAATAAATTAATTGATACAAATAGGTGTGATATAAATGCTTGACCTTATTATTATCCACCCCAGTGTTAATTCAGAAGGTCCAGGTGTGGCTGGGTCAGGATACTCTGAGATTTCAGAGTGATGATGCTTGCGGACAATTGCAGGTTCCTGGTTAACCCTTCACGTAGGAGTAGGACCCTCTCTTCCCTAAGGATGTGGGGCTCTAGCTCAACAGATTATGAGACAGGAGAGGGAAGATAGGGTTTCATGTCTAGTGGAGAACAAAAGGTAGGAAATTGAGGTAGAAGTCTCCCCCACGCCAACCATATCACATTTTTTAAATTTCCAGAATGGGCCAATATAGTAGAGGATTAGGGGGAAAACTTGAAACAAAATAAAGTTATCCTGAGTTCAATCCTTAGCATACCAACTCAGTATTTAATGTTAGAGCTCTCATTTCAGACCTGACATGGGTAGTAACTCCAGTATTCTACTCTGTGGTTAGAATGAGGACACGGTCTGATTGGGGCTCAGCCTAATGTGTGAATTGTATGTGTGTGAATTGTGAAGCTAGACTATTAATAACCTTGTATCAACTGACCTAAGCCAGCTAATTTCTATCTACCTGGAACTTTGTGGATCTTTAGCTGTCTCAGGGAAATCACATGCATAGATTCCATTGTGTTTCAATTTGTCATGCCATACCATATATGAAAGTCACTTATAGGACCTGTGTTACTTCTTGCACACTCAGGAGACTTGGCTTTTAAGCCTGAGAAGATAAACCAAAGATACTGTGCCCCAAAAGCAGCTGACATGTTATTCTTGCCATATTTTACCTCCTACTTGTTTTGGCTTGACAACACTTGCCTTCAACTTGCCTGTTCCAGGTCATTTGAAATCCCTGCACAGTTCCTAACCCATCTGTGTTACTTTCAGTTTCTGCTGTATTTAGGTTCCTTGACTGTGTGGATTTCTCTCCTTTTCCACTTTGCTTCTTAAAAGTTTAAATATAGACCGAGATTCAATCTTGTGACCTTCTCACTGGTTAACCTACACTGGTCAGATGGAAACTTCCCAGAGTGTGCTCTTTGGCTGACTGGCTGTTGTGTCTTCCTTGCCTGTACCTTGCTTGACCTGGCTTCCTGACTATCTGACTTGGTAAACACTCTCCCATATATGTCAGAAGTATTTCTCAAATCTAGCACTTAGCAAATATCAAGAAGTAACCACATCAGTCAGAATCAATGAACTGGGGGTGCCCGGGTGGCTCAGTGGGTTAAGCCTCTACCTTCGGCTCAGGTCATGATCTCAGTGTCCTGGTATTGAGCCACATGTCAGGCTCTCCACTCAGAGGGGAACCTACTTCCCTTTCTCTCTCTGCCTACTTGTGATCTCTCTCTCTCTCTCTCTCTGTCAAATAAATAAATAAAATCTTAAAAAAAAAGAATCAATAAACCCCTTTGATAATTTGCATTCATTATGTCAGATTCTTTTTTAGTTACATTTTCTTGGTGGCAAACAGCAGGAGCTTAACTTTTACTAGCATAAACAAAGTTATTGATATAATTTGAAGAGGACTGGAACTGATGAATAACTTGATCTAACAACTTAAATTTTTCAGTGTTCTCTCTATTGGCTTCTAGCTTCTCTACAATTAGCTTTATACTTCCCTCTTGCTTTAAACTGACTTTCTCCATATAGAAGAGAATGTAATATAAAACGCAAACCATTTATATTTCATAGTTTGGGCCACCTAAGAGAGATTGATTTTCTGCTAAGTCACCAGTTTGATTTAGGGGTTCAATTAAATAGAATACCCAATATGGAAGGAGATTGTGTATACAGCAGGACAGTACACATTGTAGAGATAAAGCTTAGAGGAACAACAAAAGTAACTAGAGAATTGGTTTGTATTAAGAATCTGAACCACACTTGATCAAACTGGCATGGACTCACATGATTTCAAAAGTGAGAAAAGAAACAGAAGCCAGGATGACCCAAGGGGAGATCTGAAATTAACAACTGGTGAGAAGAGCACACTCATGGGCCAGACTTAGAATTCGACTGCATTCTGTCACCACTTGGGATTTTTATTCTCTGCTGATACGTGCCATTGAGAACCTTAAGGATTCCAAGAAGCTTCTGTGAAAATAGTCTGGAGAGGACTGTGAGGGTGCTGGAGCCAAGATATGGGAGATCTGATCTTCTGAGAGCCGGATATAGCAGCCCAGTGGGATACAGAACAGCCAACCATGACATCTCCTTGATGATCAAGCCAGGGGTTTGCCAATGTCAGATGTATGTGCTGTGTCTGTGGATTCACACATTCCATACATTCTGTTTCTTCGTGACTTTAATATATACAGGCATTAATGGGGGATTCTGGACCTTTCTAAGTACCAGAAAGGAGCAATGAGCTGTCCACATAACATAGATCGTACTTTACAACATCTAGAATCCGCGGTTATGGAATAATCATTATTTTGTAAAAGCTGGACAGTTAAGAAATAGGGGCAGGTTAAGGAAAGAAAGTGACAGTGGATATTGGAAAAGTAGTCACAGTCTTGTTGGCACCAGAGGAGATTTTGGAGTTATTCTAGAAATGTTCTCCTGAGCTTACAAAGAGGCATGACTTTCCTTTATACCTGCACCTATACTTTGTAGCTACATTTAGTCAATAATTCCTAAGTATTTAATGAGATCCTTCAGTATACCCAAGTGCTGTGAAGAACTCTAGGAAAGTATACAATCCTTGTCACTTTTTAAATATAGAGTTCGATTAGAAGAACCAAATCTACATATATGAAACAGAAAATAGCAGCATAAACAGATGAAAGTGATAAATGGCATCATGTAAGAAAGGGGTTTTCATACAAAATTTATTCCTAGACAACATTAATGTAATTTATAACAAGAAAAACAAAAGTAAGATGGGTTGAATTCAATTGATGCATAGTTATTGATTAAACTGTAATAGATAGTAGGGGAAAATATAAATATTGGGTGTGATACTTGGAAAACTTTTAGTCTGGTCAATGAGACAAGGCCCAAATGTTTTGGGTCATCCTGGGAACCAATTAGAAAGCATAGAAGAGAGGGAGTCAAAACTGAAACACAGACTAGGAGGACCATTCCAGCATCACCAGATTGCTTTCAATGTCTGGCACATGCAAGACCCTATGGAGCCTGTAGAGTGGCTTTGCTTTGCCTCAGTTTCATATGCTGCTCTAACTAGAGATCTTCAATCACTGCAGGACACTTGCAATGAGCCACCTAGATACTGAGATGAGGGGGCAGCTTAGGGTGGAAAAATGGATTTTGAGGTCAGAAAGGCCAATGTTAAATCTAAGCTCTCATTTTCTCTGAGCCTCTGTTTTCTCACTTATAATGTGGGTATAGTGATAGTGATGCTTCATAATAAGGTTTTGTGGAAATTAAAGAGGATATGTGTGCACATTCTTATACATGGGCAAGTAATATCGATTTAATAAATAGTGCTTCACATGGTCTAATCTTTAGTTTTCTTTAGTGCAATTATAGTCAACAACATAGCATTGAAATCTCTGGCACATAAACTGTTCACAAATCATTTGGTAATATATTCTTACAGTAGTTCATCTTTAGGGACAGTAATAATAATGTTTAACATTTAACATTTCTGAAATTTAAGTTTACAAAGCATGTGAAATATATCACCTCACTTATTCTTCAAGCAACGCTTTCAGAAGGTGATCATCTCCATTCCCATTCTACAGAGAAGGAAAAAATGAGGCAAAGGGAGTTAGAGTAATTGCCCCAAGATCATACCATCAAGAAGTTGCTCAGTCCCCAACACATATAATCAGGAGGTTGCCAAACCAAACTCAAGCCCAGGTTTTCTGACTGTAAACCTCGTGTTCTTTTCCCTACACCACAGGCCCATAAGCACTGTGTGAGTATGTGTTTGGGGCTGGGGTTTTTTTTGGTGGGCTCCAGTGGAAACTGTCTTTCTCCTATTCACCCTAAGGTACTTGCTTTTAGGAGTTAATGAATAAACTGTGAACATCTAGCTGACCCACCATGTAGATATGTAGACCAGGGTCCTACTCTTAATGCCCAGTGTGTTGTGTTAAAACATGGAATTTTGTTTTGTGAAATCTGCTGGATTGCCATTTGTTTTATCATTCTATTAGGATTCCACAAGCACAGATTGACATTAAAAAGCTGTTAACTCTGTTAATTCCAGAGGGCACAGCTAATGAAATGTCCCAAAAGTTGAGTACTTGCCAAAGCCACCGTGTCTTATAGGACAGCTCTTGATTAATCATGATGAGAGTATTTCCTCTATCTAAATGAAATCTGCAATTTGGGAAGGAGATTAAAGATCCTGCAGGGGATGAAGGAGAAAATGCTGTGAAAATTCTAGAAACTAGGAAATAAAGATAGGTCTACTCAATATTCATGAAGTCAGATTGGTGGATGCAAATAGATTGCAATCTCTTATTTGCTAATAACTTGGCTTGTAGCACTTCTGTATCAGTTTTACACAGTTTCCTGCTCAACTTTAAAGAGAATGACTGCAGTTTGTACTAATTTCCTTTTTAAAAAAATTAGCATACCCAATATGATTTTATGCCATCTTTGATGAATTTTAATTTCCTCTTGAAGGATTTCTAAGGTATGTGTTCAGAAATGCATACATGACCAAAGATAGGATAAAGAGTACATAATAGGTAAGCATCTGTAAGATTTCAATGAGTGACTCGAGAGGAAAAAAAAAAAAAAGATGTCAATGAGTGAACCTGTTTTCAACATATTCTAAAAAGGCAGTTTAAAGAGAAGGATTACAAATGCTGGCTTGGGTTTAAGTTTGCTGCCATGAGAGAGAAGTTAAATTTATTTGTACAGCTATTTTATAAGGAAATGCTATATGTTTTTAACTGTCACCCAATTTATTAGAAATTCTTACCTCATATGCAGCTCAAATCTTCACCTCCTACTGCTGAGCAGAATTCAAGAGAAAATGAGTAGAAGTGCAACTGCTTACTTCATTTCATCATATAGCAAATGCAGCAAACACATATTTGAAGGAGGAGGTTGTAGCAAACGCCAGGGTATTTCATGTATCCCCCAAAACCCTGACACAGTGCCTGTACAGTTCCTCAAGAAATGCTTTTGAACTCTGTTAAATCTGTTTAACAGATCCTATCTCAAAATAGACTACTTTTTTATTTAATTTGTTTTTTCTGTTTCTCTTTTTCAGGCCAGCCCTGCTCCTATAATTGTCAACACAGATACTTTGGACACGATTCCTTATGTAAGTAACATTTTTATAAGATTTTCTTTACAAATTATGTTAGAACTTAATCAGCTAAATATAAAATTCAGTACATATTCAGTTTTACCCAATCCAGATAACCTGAACTGTATAGAATGAGTTTTTTGAGTTTTGTTTTGATATCTGTTAAATCTCAGCTTAGTCATGCAAATAGTTACCTCTTTCATTCACTGTTTTCTAAAGCACAAGGACACATCATGAGAAAAGGAAAAAAAAGAAGTCGATTATATTCAAATAATGTTAGTTTCCTAAGTGTTTTCCTGAAAAAATAATGAATTGCTTATAGAAGAGATGGATAAACTTTTTTGGGTCTCTTAGTAAAGGGATACTCAAATCAATTTCTGTGGCAGGGCTTAGAACATAAGTAAGCTATCAATAAATATTTAATGGGTTTTGCTGGGCTTCTAAAGAAGTTGTAACAAATTTTGGTGAGAGGTGGTCTATCTATATATAATGAGACCTGTGGTTTTATGAAAGCCTGAAGCATGAGATAGGTGTGAAGATCAAGCAGGGCAGTAAAGTTTGGGATTCTGTACCTGAAATACGCCACTATAAGGGCCAAACTTCTTGACAACAAAGTCTGGCAGGGGCAGGAGAGATTGGGGGGTGGCAACAGTCCACAATGTGGGTAAGTGATTGACATCATGGAGGCCCAACAAGGCTTTCTGAGCTGCCCTGGCTAATGGATAGAGAATAGTGATTGGGGAAGATGCGACAGACACAGATGCATGCAGAGAGAGAATTTGAAGCAAGGAGAAGGACTGCAGGGATAACGGATGAGAACAGATTCCTAGTCTTTGATTAAATGAATAAAACTAGTGAAGCAATTGAAAGTGTACCTGGCGCAAAGGAAATGCTTGGTAAGCATCAGCTATTCTGAATCTCGGACTCCCACTCAACCTCAAATGCCTACACAGAGCAAGTAACACAGAAATACATGAGGCAGAGGGCGTGGGGACGGTAGGAAATAGAGAGCACGTGGCCTTCCAAAGGGGGCAGCTGCCACTTGGCTCCAGTGGGTGGTATCAAGGGGGAAATGAGGACCAAATGCTGCCAGGTCATCCCATTTTTCCAGAGAAGTTGTAAATTTGAATTTTTATGTAAATTTTTGGAATTTTATATACAGGCAGCTGATTTTCTGAAGTTCATACACGGTGTGCCAAAATGTGTCCAGTCCCGAGGCTGCCCTTTGGGAGGTGTCTGCCTCAAAGGAACTGGAGATCCTGAGCAGGTCCTCCAGGCCAGGATTCACCCCCAGGGGAGCAGAATGCTAGAACTGGAGTACAAGGTTGGGACTTGATTACAGGAACAAGTGACTAAAACTGGGACACAGGGTCAGGACAGGAATAACAGCAAGCTTGACTTGATGCTGACTCACCTGAGCTACTGAGCTTCTTAAATTTTTCTGAACAAGAGTCATTTAGGGTCAGACAAGAAATGGGTTAAAAGCTCACTGGTAGGAATCAGCGGCCCCAGCTGAGGAAAGAAAAGGACTCAGAAGGCAGCAAAGCAATACGTTAAAGACACATAGAATCCACTATTCTATCTCTTACTCTCCCTATCTTCCTTCATTTATCAAACATTTATACTGGGATTACAGTACATCTGACACTAAGCGCTTGACAAATATTAACTCAATCCTTAAAACAACCCTATGAGATAGGTTCTATTACTTTCTCTATATTATAGGTAAGAAAACTGAGTCATAAAGCGATTAAGTAACTTTTTCAAGTTTGCATTAGTGGCAGAGCCAAGAATGAACCTGGGTAGACTGGCTAAAGAGTTTCAGGTCTTACTTAACTCCTGTCATGTAGTTGCTTCTGTTTCCTTCTCCCCTCCCTTATTTTCTGCCTCTCAATGTGGGAACAAAGCATGCTTTCTCCTCTGCCATAGGTGGCTTTGGGTGGAAGACAACTTGTCACAGAGGCTCCAATACCTTTGGGGTACGGAACCATGTATATTAAGGAATTCTGTATTTATACTCTAGTTAGTTTTTTGCTATATCCATTGGCAAAAGCAGATGAGCAGTGCTTTAAAGTAGGCATTAAACACAGAGACTTGATTTTGTAAGTAGGACTGCTTTCTTGTGGTAGATCTGTATTATTTCAAAACCTTCTATTAGGATTCTCATGCCTTAACTGCCAGATGCCCTCATGTACAAATAATTTATCAATAGAATCTAAGGATTTTGTGTAGACATGCTTGATTGATAACCCAACTAATCGGCTAGTAAAATCAGCCACATATAACAAATTAATCAAATTGCTTTCTATTCCCTAAATACCGACTTTGTACATGACTTCTTCATGGCCTTCTTCAAAGGGCCTTTTATTTTTTAATCATTTTTTAGTTGTGTTACCTTAGTCACCATAAAATACATCATTAGTTTTTGATGCAGTGTTCCAAGACTCATTGTTTATGCACCATACCCAGTGCTCCATGCAATATGTATCCTCCTTTATACCCACCACCAGGCTCACCCATCCTACCATGCCCCTCCCCTTTAAAACCCTCAGTTTGTTTCTCAGAGTCCACGATCTCTCATGGTTTGTCTCCCCCTCCGATTTTTCCCCCAGTTCAATTTTCCTTTCCTTCTCCTAATGTTCTCCATGTTATTCCTTATTTTTTAATCTTTAATATTTTTGTACTTAATGCAAAACCTCTTTGAGCTTCCTTAAGAGTAGGATCTTTAGAGAGGTTTGCTGAGTAGCTCAGTATGGTGAAAATGTCCCAAAGTGTCCCCTGGCAATGTGTTCTTCAGCAACTCATTTAATTTTTCTGGATCCAAATTAATCTTTAAGACAGGAATTACAACACCTACCTCAGAAGTGGGTGTGGGGATGAAATGAAATTATGTGTGCAAAATCATGCTTTGTTAACTTATGATTCATAGGTGTTTATTTATAATTTTATTTAAATAATAAAAACTTATTAGGTAACACATGCTAGATCCTGAGAGAATGGTAAATATGACTGTCTTTCCCCATATGTGAGTACATCATTTATTAAAAATGGCAAACTTAGTACATAGCCATTAATGTAGATATACTTTGGGTCTTGGCATGGGTCCAACTCTCCTCTTTGTTCCTGACTCACTGGGTAACCTTGAACAAATCACTGTTCCATTTGCAGGCTATTTTCTCATTCCCCAGTGTTCTATACTTTGTTTTCCTCTTTTCTTTCTCATGTTCTAGTTGTTCACATAATTTCAGATCTATTTAATGAAAAAATGATCTCAGAGCTCCCCAGAGCATTTCAGTCATGTTGCATAAGAACATTTCCTTTTTTTAACAATATTACCTAAATGACAAATAACATATATTACCATCTTTCTTACAAATAATTTCATTGCAAGTAAACATATTAATTTTGCCAATTAGCAAGTTTGATTTTAGAAATACATTGTCCTCATGGAAACAATTCCTTGGCATGCATGCAAACAGCATATGAATAGAGGAAATCTGTGGTCAAAGGACATTTTTAATAAAGGCACAAAAAATATTTAAAGAGATATCTGCCCTTTTTTTAGGACAGTAAGTTAAGGGTTATTAGAGCTTCTAAAGTGTCTGTCTGCCATTAACAAAGAAGGGGTCAGTGAGGTTCTTATGTAAAAATGCTTCAAATAAACTCATTCCTGCATGATGTCATGATATTGTAAGGTTGAATAGAACCTTACTTGCGGTACAGTCCCCCCTCTCTTGCAAAGCTGGAACCCCTACATGAAGATTAAAATCATTCAAGGAAAAGCAAAGAAAGAAAAAGCAAATTGCTATTTCAACACTGTAGTTTACATTTTTCCCTCCATCTTTTTATTATTCCCTATTACATGTTAAATATCATCTTATGATAGATGCTGAAAATACTTGTTCTTAGAGAGTTCTGGGGGATTGGAGCCTGCATATGATCTGTATGTCTACATCCCTGAAGACTGACTTAGTAAAAAGGTAGCATGACGCCCTCTCAGTACTCTGCAGCCAATAGACACGGAGGCCTCCTCTCCTGACATACTTTGCCCCTCAGTAGACCTGTCAGACTCCTATACTGAACAGCATCCAAACCAACCCCAGTCTTTCTACTTTAGAAAAATAAAATTGAGCAGAGAGATTCTAGGATCCTTTTCTCTTCATTCTTCTCTGGACATCATTTCATAGTGGTTATATTTTGACTTGTTTTCTGGAAATATGCTGTGGGAAGTGGTATACTCAAGAACCATGAGTTTTTAATCTTGTTAAGGAACTTGGGATCCAATGAATGCAAACCTCTCATTTTACAGATACAGATATTCGAGCCCAACCAGTAAATGGTAGAGCTTGGTCTATCATTTACTTTTACTCCACGTAAGAGTCAGTTTTTGGTGGGCAGCCAATAACCACATAATCAGTGGCTCATAACAATAAGTATTTATTCTCCTGGAAGTGTCTGCTGGTTGGCTGGGCCAGCTGCTTTAGGCTGCTGGTTACCAGGTTAGCTAGGGCATCTCTGCTTCACATGTTTCATTCAGGGGCCCAGAGGGGGGACAGTACTACCCAAAGGATATTCTTTTCATTGTGATGGCCAAAGCACAAGAGGACAAGCCCAGGGCACAAACACAGTTAAAAGCTATGTTCACATCACATCTACCAACACCCCACTGGGCAAAGCAAGTCATATTGCCAAACTCAAAGTAGAAGAAAGAGTGACTATTTGCTAAATGAAAAACAAAGTTACTATACCAAAGTCTTAAATAAAAGGGCTAAGAATTTATATATGTCCTTTGTAAGGAAAGCAGGTACAAAAGAACGAATCTTATGCTTTAAAAATATTAGTAGGTCAATGATAATAAACAATTGAAGTGTCAAAGGGACCTGGTTCAACTGATATGGGAAGTGAGTGTCTAGATTCTTAAGGATGTTTAAGGGAAACTATTGAGATATAAAAGAAAACTCTAGCAAGTACTGACAATATAATGACCTTACTTTTCTTTGAGACACTTTGTTGTCTGAAACTTTGCTTCCAGAAGTAGAAATAATAATGGAGACAGGGGATTTGTTCCAGAAATTCCAAGACTGAGGCTTGGAAAATCTCCCAAGAAAGTGAGGGAGTAAGAGAAGTAGAGGAGAGAAGAAAGAGGAATTAGGTTATGAAAACAAAAACAAAAACAAACAAACAAAGAAACATGAAAAGGTCCTTAACAGTATCACTCACTGTATTTGACTTCCAAGATCATTTAAATAAAAGTTATTTGAAAACAGTCATAATATCCTTAAAGTATTATCAGGAAGGTTTTTTGTTTTTTTTTGTTTGTTTGTTTGTTTGGTTTTTTTTTAAGATTTGTTATTTATTTGACAGAGAGAGAGAGAAAGAGCACAAGCAGGGGCAGGAGCAGAGGGAGAGGGAGAAGCAGGCTCCCCACTGAACAACGAGCCCAATGCCCGGCCTGAGGCCAGGATCCTGGGACCATGACCCGAACCGAAGGCAAACATGCTGAACCAACTGAGCCACCCACACACTCCTATCAGGGAGATTTTTGTAGAGAACTTTGAAAGTGGAAGTTCATTGGCTGTAGACATGACCTCACTTCTGGGACAGAGGACCAGAATGTGGTCTTGAGGGAATAAAACAGCCCAAGAGAAGTTGACAGTGTAGTAAAGAGTGTTGAGAAGAGTGGGGGATAAGAGAAAATAATGGATGATGTGGGTTCAGGGACATAGAGAAACAATCAAATTAGCAATGAGTTTCATTCCAGAGCCAAAGAATGGGCTTGAAACTAAGAGGTGTTGTTAAGCAAGGTTTAAATGGCATTTCTGATTGATTCCAGCAGCAGGAAGCTGGGGGTAAGAGCTCTCTGAGGAGGAAGTTGCTGTATTGCAGAAGTGGGATGACCAAGCACTTGGTCACAGAGCTGGGCAGTTAGACATTAATTCCTCTTAGTCACTTTGTACAATAACAGGCCCTTGTGATTCAGGCTACTATTCACTCTTAATTGGATAGTTCTCCAGAATTACCCATGAAGAGAGAGGAAGCAGAACTATGTTTGTTTCTTTGAACCATTTAATAGTGATTAATAAGGTTAAGATATTTTAGAAGACTTTGCTGATTTTAATTTAACTTTGTCTTTCAGCAAACAAGTTTATTTCTTTGTTGTGTTTCTTTGTTGTGTTTTTTTCCCCCCATGAACACTGGTAAAATTATATTGTTGATGTTTTTATCTGTTGGGAATATAGTATTATCCAAAACTAAAAAATCCTTACCAACCAGAAAACAGCTTAATTTTGGCTTAAACTGTGCCCGTGAGACAGTAAGATTTTAGCAACAGAGGTAAAGCTATCAATATTTATTCTAGAGTCAACCCTAGCCAGTCTAAATCCATTCCTTAGCTGCCACAATCAGCAGATCCCCTGCACTTCCACCTGTTGCTCTGCTCTGTAAAGGTAGAGATGGCACATGATAATGCTTTTCAAATATTCGTGTGCATCAGAATGACCTGAGATCTTCAAATGCAGATTCTGATTCAGTCGGCCTGGGATAGGGCCCGAGAGTCCTCATTTCTCATTAGCCTCCAGGTGAGGCTGATGTTCAATTGTACACCACACTTTGAGTAACAAGATTGTACAAGGAGAGAGGCTAGGATTTGGATTCAGGAGTGACTGGGTTCTGAGCCCATCTCTGACAGTTAGAACTTGGGTGGGTTTTGGTTAAGTCAAATTATCTACGTAAACCTGTTTTATCATTTGTAAATGGGAAAAAATAATATTTGCTCTGCAGGGGTTGTTATGACTACTCTTTCTAGGATGTAGAAGGTGGGCTTAATAAATGTTCATCACAAGAGTGAGGGCGATGGTGTGCCTTTGATAAAATGGAGCATTCCTTGGTTCGAGCTGGGACTACTGAGTCCAAAATGCAGATGTTGTATCTTATTCAAAGGTAGATCCCATAGAGGTTATGCTGATCCATTGGCCTACCTACATCTAGATCATTGCTCCTTGAAATGGACTTTTTAACTAGCAACAATTGTTATTACCTGGGACCTTGTGAATTCTATGTTCACAGTATCTCCCTTTGGAGACCTACTAAATCACAGTCTGTATGTTTAACAAGAACCCTAGTGATTTGTATGCATATTAAAGTTTGAGAAGTATTGATCAATATGACCGAAACTTCTTTTTTGGCTTGGATCTTCTGTTTGTTCTTTCACTACACCTTTTGTCTTACCCTTGGGGCAGCTGTCCCTTTCACTCACCACCTTAAACATATGCATATTTGTATGAAAAAGGATCAGTCCAATACAGTTCAACAAATTGACACAATTACCAACTACCTTGTCCTTGCTTCTAAACCTGTATTCTCCAAGACAGTAGCTACAAGTCTCATGTAATTATTGAAATTTAATTAAAAGAATATAAAATGAAAAAATTCAGTTTCTCAGTTGTACTAGCTACATTTTAAGCATTCAGTAGCCAACATGGCTAGTGGGTAATGTATTCAGCAGTACAGGTATAGAATCCATCATTCCAGAGAGTTCTAAGGGACAAAACTGTTCTAGATAATAAATAATTAAAAATAAATAGAACTGGGGGAAGAAGCTAGGGTTTATCAAGGGACCACTATGTTCTACAAATGCTTTATATGTATTACCTAATTAATCATCAAAATTATCCTCTCAGCTTTTGTGAGTTGCTTTCATTTCCTCCTTTTTAGAGTAAAGTATTTTCAGATTCTCTAAGCAGTTATAACTCTCCTAGGGAGTTGTGTGCTATGTTCATAGGAAAGACATGGAGGTGAATGCCAGCAATTGCTGAAAGCCTTCTTAACAGTTCAGCAGTTCAAAACAAAACAAAAACCAACCCCCCCCCACAAAAAAAAACCAGTTCAGTGATTCATCATTTTCTTTTTGTGAAATTATAAAAATCCTATCCAGACTTACACGGATCTTTTAAAATCACAAAATAAATAGAAAACCTGACCTATTTGCCCATTCACAAACCTACTTTCATTTTTCTTCCCTGGGGTAGAAACCTTAGAGAAGCCTTAGAGAAGGCTGTTTGCTGGCCGTTTGCTGGCTACTCTTTGGGTAACTCCTCAACCATTGGGAAACCTCTACAGAGGCTGGGTGGGGAAGGTGGTGACGAGAAAATATAGCAGTTTCCCGGGTGGAGTATGTGACTGATGGGTGAGAGTCACCACACAGGCCCTTCTTTCTTTTTGGGCAAAAGAGCCACTTTTGGTCCAAGGAGCCCAACCTGGCAGAGCAGGTTTAAGAACAAGGGAAAATAATTCTGAGAAATATTTAATATAATTTCTCTTTATAGAACTGCTACTCGAGATGTGGTCTGTGAACTGGTAGCATCCATTCTTCCCAGGCAGGTTATTAGAATTGAAGAATTTCCCACTCTACCCCAGATCAATAGAATCAGAATCTCAGGGGATGGCCAAGGAACCTATGTTTTTACAAGCATCCCAGGTAAATCTTATGCCCACCGAAGTTTCAGAGACGTAGTGGGGATCCCAGGAAGCTTCTGGATCTTGGACTGAAGTGGCGGTAAAGGGTGGGAGAAGAAATACTATATAGAAGAAAGGCAAAATAAAACTTTAGGGATTCACAAAAGTACAATGGTAATACATCTAATGTTAACCTGAACCAGCATTTAATCTTGGTCCTGGTGGTGGTGTTAAATCACTTAGGATGCTCTTTAAAAACATTGACTTTCACAGTCTAATAGAGTCTAGTGGACAATCATTAGTTCTGGTAATGCTATTAAAACCCCCTTGCCATTCTCTGCCTGACTCATTCCTATACATCCTACGGGATTCAGCTTAAATAATGCTTCTTCTGGGAAGCTGAGGTTAGGTGTGGTGCTCCTAATGTGTGTTTCCACTTCAGACTCATCCCTTTGGAAAAAGTTGTCACACTGCACTGTAACTGTTTGATGCCCAGTATTTCTTTCTAGAGTCTAAACTTCATAAGTATGAGAAAACTTGTTCCATTTTTATTACTGTCTTACCTCTATAATCAGACACATTTTTTGCTAGGTTGGTTGGAGGCTGAATGAATAAATGAATGAGATGTGAAGAAAATGCTTTAAGAGAATATGGTATAAGGAACCATCCCACTTGAGGAAGTCAAACCTGGGTCTTAAAGATTGAGTAAGATGTTTTCAGGCTGGGTATGGAAAAGGCATTCCAAGAAGGAACTGTATGTACAAAGGTCAGAGGCCTGGAAACTCATATATAGTGATTTCCGTGAGGCGAAACACAGAGCAGGCAAAGAGTATGAGGTTGGGAAGGCAGGGTTCAGTCTGACTGTGAAGGCCTTGTTTGCTTGATAAGGGATTTGGACTTCATCCTGTAGGCATAGCCGGTACTATCATCTTCTCATATTTTTAGAAATTTATAGACTTTTTTTTACCATTATACCTCTAGGACCTTGGTTATGCCTGCCTCTGTAGCAGGTACTCTGAAATAGATGTTGAATAAATAAAGCCAAGAAACAATATTGATCACCTAATGCCACAGACCCCAGCCTTTCTTGAGTCTTTCCTATGCTTTATCTCCCTGCCTTTGTTCACTCTGTTAATCAGCACAGAATATCTTTTCCTCCACACACATTTTTTTTAAAGATTTTATTTATTTATTTAACAGAGAGAGAGAGAGAGAGATCACAAGTAGGCAGAGAGGCAGGCAGAGAGAGAGGGGGAAGCAGGCTTCCCGCTGAGCAGAGAGCCCAATGTGGGGCTCCAACCCAGGATCCTGAGATCATGACCTGCGCCGAAGGCAGAGGCTTAACCCACTGAGCCACCCAGGCGCTCCATCCACACACATTTTTTAAGATCTCATTGAACTGCTACCTCCAGCAGGAAGTCCTCATTATTTCCTCTACGCAAAGTTTATGTCTTCTTCCTCTTTGATTCCATAGTATTTAACTTACAGGGTATTGCCTGCATTAGTGAAAAGAGGATGGATTCTGGGTTTGTTGTTTTTGTTTTTAAGATTTTATTGATTGATTGATTGATTTGAGAGAGAGAGAAGAGAGCACAAGCACGGGGAGGGGTACAGAGAGGGGAAGAAGCAGGCTCTCCACTGATCAGGGAGCCCCACACAGGACTCGATCCCAGGACCCTGGGAACATGACCTGAGCCAAAGGCAGATCCTTAACAGACTGAGTCACCTAGGCACCCCTGACTCTGGTTTTTTTTTTTTTTATTATACCATATAATAGCTGAGTAACCTTGGAAAATTAACTTCTTTGGCCCTCTTCCCTCATCTGCAAGTAGAGAGAATAGTAACTCTCTTGCATGATGCATTATTTAGTATATATGTTCAGTTATATATAACAGAGAGCAAAATAACAGTGCTGTTGCAAGGTAGAAATATATTTCACATATAACAGCCTGTAAGTCAATTGTCCAGAACTGAAATATCTGTTCTGTTCCACAAGTTCTTAAAGAAATGGGACCCAAAACCTTTATCTTCTTGCTCTACCACCCTTGGACATGGCCCTCGGGTGTATAGTCACCATGATGACATGTCAAGGAGCTGGTTAAAAGTACAGAGTGATGAGCATGGTTTCTCCATTTAAAACACGATTTCCCTTTATATCTCAAGAATTAGAACTTAGGTACAAAGCTGCACTTAGCTGCAGTGATAGATGGTTACATGTAATATCTATTGCTTGCAGTTCTAGTACAGAGAATTAACCAAATGAAATAAAAACACTAATTCAAAAAGATATGTGCACCCCTATTTATTACAGCATTATTTACAATAGCCAAGATATGGAAGCAACCTAAGTCTCCACTGATAGATAAATGGGTAAAGATGTGGCATGCATGCGCGCGCGCGCGCGCGCGCGCGCGCACACACACACACACACACACACACACACACACACACACACACACACTGGAATATTACTCAGCCATAAAAAATAATGAAATCTTTCCATTTGTAGCAACATGAATGGACTTAGAGGATATTATGATAAGCGAAATAAGAGAGAGAAAGACAAATACCTTATGATTTCACTTATATTTGGAATCTAAAAAAAAAAGCAACCACTAAAAAAACAAAAACAGTCTCATGAAAAGAACAAACTGGTGGTTATCAGAGGGAAGGTGGCGGAAGGAATGGGTAAAATACATGATGGGGGTTAGAGTACAAACTTTGTTATAAAATAAGTCATGGAGGTGGAAAATACAGCATAGGGAATCTAGTCAATAATACTATAATAACATTGTGTGGTAACAGATGGTAACTATGCTTATCATGATGAGTATTGAGTAATGTATAGAATAATTGAATCATTGTGTTGTACACCTGAAACTAATATAGCATTGCATGTCAACTGTACCCCAATAATAAATATTTTTTAAAAAAGCCTTACAAAAGCAAAAGATAATCCCTGTGCTATCTTGTCTTAAAACTGTGTGTAGCTCACAGAAATCCAATTATTTGCCACGCTTTGTAGTTCCTTACTGCAGAGACTAAATTCTCATGGATCATTCTAACCTTTTTTCTTACCTAATGCCAAATATTGTAGTACTCTAGTGAGTTAGAAAGCCCATTAAATTTGTTAGTATTTTTGCTGTAAAAAAATATTTTTTCTTTCTCACATATTTTGAAAGAAAAAGCAGGCAGCGTATATGATAATGGTTAGTTGGGTGAGATCAAATAGAAGAAGGAGAAAAGAAGAGTGATCGTTTAGTAAAAACCAAAATCAATAATGGAAATAGAGTAGAATAATAAAGAGTAATGCCTTGAAATATATTATCTTGCCTCAATTTTAAGTGTATTACTGAAATGAACCTAAGAAACCCTATTTTGGGGCACCTGGGTGGCTCAGTGGGTTAAGCCTCTGCCTTAACCCACTCAGGTCATGATCTCAGGGTCCTGGGATCGAGCCCCGCATTGGGCTCTCTGGTTGCAGGGAACCTGCTTCCCCCCATCTCTCTGCCTGCTGCTCTGCCTACATGTGATCCCTCTCTCTGTCAAATAAATAAATAAAATATTTAAAGGAAAAAAAAACTATTTCAAACTTTTTATTAAGAAAAAAAAAAGCAGAAATACTAAAACATCATTTTCCTAGGGCATGAGGAATTTTATGTGATGCTTAGAGTACTTTGTAATCTTGCCCCTCCCTTGTTAAATTTTGTTGAGCTTTTAAATGCACTTTTCTACATGGATATTTTTTAGTTACCAATTCTTGGGAGTTAACTATAGCTACTTATTCTCTGGGCAACTGGACAGACACCTTGTCTCTGACTATTCCATTATAAGTCCTTCCTTTGGTGCCAACACATCACTATTTGAAGTCACTGAAAGCCTCTCCCCATTGCTATTCATCCTTTTTTAGTTCATCTTCAGGATACAGGCTCTTTAAAAACTAAAAAACAAAATAAAACAAAAGCTGTCTTTCTCTTAGTGCCTAATTATCTTTTTGAGGATTCTGTGATATTGGCTGTAGAGATTGGTTGTATCATCTGGTAGGCATAAATTTATATCCTTCTTGGTCTACCTACGAGTCCTGTGACACTGGGCAAATGACCTGAATGTTCTATGGCTCAGTTTCCTCACATATAAAATGGCATAACATCAGCTACCTCATGGGTTCGTGCATTAAGTGAATTATTGAATATGAAGCACTTAATATAGAACCTACCAACATAGCAATCAATTATCTCTGATCTCTGATTTTTTTGTAGAAGAAATCAGCCTTAAATAATCACATTTTGAGGGAAAAAAATTCTTGATGATTTTGTTTTCAAAAGACCCAAGTGATTCAGTCTCCCTTGTCTATAACAACAGGGTCTAAGACAAAGAGATGTTGTCCCTAATCAGTTCATACTGGGAGCTCTCTACCATGTGGCTTTCAGTGGTTGGCTCCCCCTAGTATCTTCTCTTTTCTAAGTGTATCATATCTTGGCCCTAAAATATTCTCCTTCAATTGTCACTTATAAGCTCCAGGTTTGTTTGAATATTTGAATAACAAAATGAACCTTCATGAACTTTTCCTTTAGTGAAAAAGCCTAGTGCTGCTTCACAAAGAGCTTTAATAGCAATATATTTTGACTATCCTGATTTCAACCGAGTGCTCTAAATGATCTTGCGCCCAGAGGTGTATCATTTTGAAAATTCAGGAGTATAAAACTCAGAGAATGGCGGGCTAATGAGATGTCATAGGAAGGAAAAATAGTCATGAAATAACAAAGCCAGATAGGTCGGCCAGCATGCTGACAGCAAACAATAGACATTCATAATCAGTATCTCTTTAAAGATAATCTCTGGAATTTTTTTTTTTTTTTTTAGCACGTTGCTAATAGTTTTCCTGATACCCTGAAGCAATAATTCTCCACCTTAGCTGTTCATTTCCTTTCTTGGTGTGCTTTAAAAACATTGATGCCTGGACTCCAGGATCACAGATCCTTTCTTAATAGACCTGACAATAGTCTGGGCATACACATCAGGGTGTTTAAAACCTCCCCAGGTGATTCTTTTGTGCAGCCAAGTTTGAGCTATAAAATGGAGAGAGTTTGATCTATTTGAACTGAAATTATAAAAGTAGACACCAACACTTGCATGCTAATTATTTGGGGGGGGGAGAACAGTAACCGTCATGTGGACTCTGTCATAAATCATCAAGAATATTAAAGCATGTAATGTTTCTAATGCATTGTGAGTCTGAAAAGACCTTGCCATGCGAGTGTTTGGTTTAGTGGGCTCATTATAGGTAATAAACTGAGCTTGCCCCCTGTTAACTTGGAAATAGACACAGTGACTATTTAACAAAGCTGTCTATGCAAGGCACATGCCCCCAGGTACAGACATGATCGAGTTAACGAAATGCCCCTCCAAGGGTAGTTCTGCTGACACATGTCACCATTTATGAGCTGTAATTGGGTTAATTTAAAAAAAAAAAGAGGCATGGTCTGTGCTTGATCAGTTTGCCTGTGGGTCCCCAACAAAACTGGGAAAAGAAATTTGCCGGCCAGACCAATGCTAAAAGCTGGTCTGGCGTTGACCTTTATGTAGGTTGTTGTAGTAACCTAAGGCTCAATGTAATTAGAAACAATCAAATATCTGGCTCCGTTTGGGTCCTTCAGAAGCTTTCCCTGACAACCCATCTCACTGAGCTTCCCATTTTCTGAATGCCTATTGCTCCTGCCTTACATCCACAGTCAAAAGTATATTTAATGACAGTTTATTTGATGGCAATTTGGTTTAATAAATGTCTGCTTTCATGATGAGATGATCTGGCTTCTTTGTTGACATGGCCAAGAGCATAGGCTTTGTTTCCCAGAAAAGTGGCTCTTGGATTAATATCAGCACTGCCATTTCACTATGTGAACTTGATGTTACTTAAATTCAGGAGCTTTAATTTCTTATTTGGTAAAATGGGGAAAACTGGAAATATCTCATATTACTGATAAGAGCGTGATGGGAGTAATTTCATACATGGTTTAGGAAATAGTAAGAATAACAATAGTTAATAATTGTTGCATTGTATGCTAGGTACTATTAACAATTCCTTACATATGTTAGTTTATGCAGTCCTCACAATAACCCTGAGCAATGTATTGTTATCTCCATTTCACAGGTGAGGAATCTTAGGCAAAAAAGAAATCTTTAACTTGTCCAAGGTTACACAGCATGTGGTGAGGGACATTTAGTAAGAACAGCGTTATGCTACCCTGCCTCTCAGTAGTTGTAATAAAATTTAATTTGCTGAGTTACTCACTTAAGAGACTGAAGAAGACACTCAAAGGAAACTAAGGTCAAACACAGGACTATTACATACCTCATTAACAAAAGGTCAAAGAGCTACAGAAAGTAGGAAGTTGTTCCAGAATGTGGTAAACGGGAAAATTATAAGTATACAAAACATGTTGTTAAAGTTAAAACTCATGCTGGGAAGAGATCTTAGAAGTAGCATTAGTGATGTCATTGTGTGTAATGAATAATAAGTAGGAATCGAGAATGAATGCTTTAGGACAGATTGGATGAAAGTGAGGAACAACATGCTTCCATGTGCGTTTTCCTTTTAATTCTCAAAATATCCATGGAACAAGCAGTCTTTTTTATAGCTAAGAAAACTGAAAGATACTTTGAAGTCATGAAATTCATGAAGAGCGTGTCATTATTAAGTGTCAAACTGGACCCAAGTCAGGTCTTCTGACCCCTCCCAACTAACCAGCTGTGTCATTTTGTGACAGGTTTTTATGGGCACTGCTGAAGCTCAGCTTCCTTGTCATCTGTTACTGAGGGACATCTCATGCGATGGCTTTGGTTCCTTCAATCCTGTTTTTAGTTTTTATTTCTATGTATGATCTCTGAGTTCTATACTGTTATTAGGTATTGTGATTCACTCATACAACAAAAGGTTTTGAGTGGCCACTGTGTGTCAGGCACACTTTAGTTTAATTAATGGGAACAAAATAAAATTTCCACTCTCATAGAGCTTATATTCTGGTCAAAGTACACAATAAAAAAAAAAGGTAACTATAATAAGAGCTCTGAAGAAAACACAGCCAAGTGCTGTGACAGGACTGGTGGGTGTAGGGGGTGGGGCAGTGGCTTCTTTAGAAAGAGGATTTAGAGAAGACTTCTTGGAGGAAGTGATACTTAATTTGCAACAGAACACGAGAAAGAGCCAGACATGCAAAAATCTTTCAGTGTTGCTGTTTTTTTTTTTTTTAATTTTTCTGTTTTCCCCCTTCCTATTTCACAAAGCTTGACTTCCATCTGCATTTTTTAAAGTCATCTTCCTTCCTCCTTCATTCTGTGTCTTGGTGAATAACATCACCATTAACTCAACTGTCCAAGCTATCTCATTTCTTCTAGTCATCCTGACTTCCTCTGCTTCACATCCCTGCCTTTATGGGGTTACGAATTCTTACATAATATGTTTGCTAAGTATCTCTTATCTCTGTCCCATGTCCTCATGGTCAAGGCCCTTAGGCCTGGCCTCTTCACTCTCCAGGACTCCTGCCACTGCCTCTGAACCTGTTTCTTTGTTTCTTGTTTTTCCTTCTTTGAGTTCACATAGCTCTCTGAGTTATTTCTAAAAACCAGTTATTGTCCTGTCATTTAACTACCTAAATTGTTAATGGTCCTGAAATTGCCACACAAAATCTAAACTGCATAGTGTGATACTGCAGGCTTTTTACTGGTACCTGTCATCCTTTGTCCCCTGTCCCCTCCCCATTACTTTTCTGCAGTACACCCTGTGTTCTCACCACACAGAACATCTCCTAGGTTCCTGAACATCCTGTATTCTGGGTGATTTTTATGCACATGTTTGTTTTTCTTTGGTTCCCCCTCTCCTTTTGATCTCCTTCCTTTCCTTCAGTAGCTGCTTTGAATGCCACATCCTTCCTGAGGCCCTTCCATATTTTTGTACTTGTCACACTGAGAATTAGGGCAAGTGGTATACAAATCCCAAGATAAGAACAGCAAAATCAGGGGAAAAATCATTTTCTTTCACATAAATTGAGTTGAAAGTGAGGCATGGTGCTCTGTAGCTTAAGACATCTAAAGTCAGGGGCACCTGGGTGGCTCATTGAGTTAAGCCTCTGCCTTCGGCTCAAGTCACGATCTCAGGGTCCTGGGATTGAGCCCCACCTCGGGCTCTCTGCTCAGCAGGGACCCTGCTTCCCCCTCTTTCTCTCTGCCTGTCTCTATGTCTGCTTGTGACCTCTGTCTGTCAAATAAATAAATAAAATCTTAAAAAAAAAAAAAAAAGACATCTGAAGTCATTCTGCTTAATTCTTCTAGCATTTTAACACCAGGATTCCTGTTTCCCAATCACTTCATGGTTCAACTGAGACTTTAGCTCCAATCATTTTATCACATTTCCAGCAGCAGGAAGTGACATGAAGTAGAGTATTTTGCCTATTTTTGAGGACACTTCCAGAAATTACACACAAGAATCACCTCCTTCATTGATCAAAAATGGTCATGTGGCTACAGCTCACTGAGTGTGGGAGAGTGATTCACTTTTCCCAGGGTAACAATATCTAAGGAGAAGAGGAGAGTAGATATTCACAGGCAGGTAACGGTCTCTGCTCTAGTCGCTCTCTGAAGAGCATTATTAGTATTCAGTATGATTTTAGTTTTTTTATCTTTCGAGTTCTCATCCTTCCAACCTGACTCACGTGCTATGGAATAGAAAACACCTATGTTGCCTTCTAGGATCTGGACATTATCTTTGTCTCTACCATGTATTTCTAGGACCATTCGTCTCCTCATTACCCTTTCTATTGAAGGTTTCTGATTTATCTGACTATTGTACACTTTTGGGAAACTGCATGAATTTTTCCTTTAATTGCAGTGATCTATTTCAGTCCTACTTCTAATTTATAAGTGCTCTCCTTATGCATCCCCTACCCTTTGGAATTGATCTTGTATTCAATTCTTTGCTCACATGTCTGTTCCCAACTAGAGTATACATAGCTCCTTAAACATATAGATTCTGAATCTCCAGGACCTAGAAAATCACCAGAAAAAAAAAAATCACAGATTCTTAATGCATTCTTGAGTCAATGAATGAAATGTACAACCAAGGTGTATATTCAGCCATTCATTTCATATTTTTACAAACATTTCTTTATTAACAGTATATCAAATATCAAGCAGCAAGCTGGATGCTGAAATAATAATGGTGAATAAGGTGTAATAATAAATAATAAAGGTGAATAAGGTAAACATTGTCCATCCCTCATGGAGTTTAAACTCACGATGAGAGGGACAGACAACAAACAAACAGAATAACTTTGGTTTTGAAGGAGATTAGTACAAAGGGGGAAGAAAACCAACTGCCTGAAATACTGTGGGGTTAATAGCAGGACACATTTCAGTTATTTACATACATATTTAGGGATGCCTGGGTGGCTCAGTCGGTTAAGCGTCTGCCTTTGGCTCAGATCATGATCCCAGGGTCCTGGGATTGAGTCCCGCATCAGGCTCCCTGCTCAGCTTGGAGCTTCTCCCTCTTCCTGCCACTCCCCCTGCTTGTATGCACTCTCTCTCTCTCTCTCTGACAAATAAATAAGTAAAATCTTTAACAAAAACATATTTAGTTCTTATTTTGCTGTATTCCTCATAAAAAAATAGATGAAGAAATTTCTTGCTATATCATGACAAGTTCATGCCTCTGAGTATAGCTACCACCAAGAGAATTGTTAATTGGCTGCTTTTTTAAGTTCAATGACTTGAAAAATTATAACATGCCAAGCTTTGGATGTGGATGGAGATTAATGTGATTGTTGACATTAATGGCTTAAAATAAATTATGGTGGTGAATTAAACTCAATTAAAATTTGTAGGATGTTCATCTCTGTTGACTGGCTAAATGTTTATAATGAGAAACCTTTAGTTATTCATAAAAAATTATATTGGGTGCTCACTCAGTATTGGGTAACATATAAAATGTTTTATATGCATTAATTAATTTAGTCCTCATGTCAACCATTTTAGTTTGATACTGATATTATCTTCACTTACAGATTAAAAAAAAAAAAAAACCTAACAGAAAAAGAGGTTTATTTAAGTGGCCACAGTCATGTAGCTTCTAAGAGAAAGAGACAGCACTAAAACCCAAGCAGCATCTGTGCCTCTACCCTCTACCCTTGCTACTCAAAAGGGTAGACCTCAGACTGGCAGAATCAGCATCACTGGGCAGCTTGATAAAAATGCAGACTCTCGAGCCCATCCCAGACCTACTGAATGTGAACCTGCATTTTAACAAGATCCCCTGATGATTCAAATACATATCAAAATTGGAGAGAAGCACTGCCTTAAGCCACTATTCTGTAATGCCTTATAGGATCTTATAGCGGGGGTTACTTGCATTTTTTTTAAAATTTAATTTAATTTAATTTTTATTTAGAATGAACTTTCTTTTTTTTATTTAAATTCAATTAACCAACATATAGTACATCATTAGTTTTTGATGCAGTGTTCAATGATTCATTAGTTGCATATAACACCCAGTGCTCATCACATCGCGTGCCCTCCTTAATGCCCACCACCCAATAACCCTATCAGCTCACATACACAGTGGCGTATTACTCAGCCATCAGAAAGGATAAATAGCTATCATTTGCACTGACATGAATGGAACTGGAGGGTCAATCAGAGAAAAATGACTATTATGTGGTTTTACTTATGCGTCGAGTATAAGGAGTAGCACAGAGGACCCTAGTGGAAGGGAGGGAAAACAGAACGGAAAGAAATCAGAGAGGGAGGAAAACCATGAGAGACTCTTAACTCTGGGTAACAAACTGAAGTGGTTACTTTCAAATGCTAAATGTATATTTAGTTCCCTTTGTCACTGGACCAGACACTTGTGTCTTCCGATAGCCTCAGCAAAGTAAGATGTGAAACGGTCCATCCCACATAAGTGTTCCCTCAGAGAATATACACCTTACATTTCTTATGTTCTATATCACAGTACTACATCCAATCTGGGAATGTGGCTACTTGTTGAGGTCGAATTAAAATATTAGTCAGAAATGTTGGCACCACTGACTTTCATTTCCATGAACCACTTGGGTCATGTAGATTAAGAGAAATGTGGTATCATCTCATCATTAAAAGTGGCTATACTCTGATATTGAAAAAAAAAAAATTGGAACCAGGAGGTTAGATGTCAAAGCAGAAAGAACATTTTAAATCCTCCATTGATTTTCTTTCTCTGTGTTTTGCTCTTTCTTATTGCAGGGATACCTGCCAGCATCATTTTCTTCTTTCTCTGGTTTATAACTTTTCCATTAAAAAGTAATTTGAAAGACAGTATAGCCAGAGAATTTTATCTCTACCTTTCTTATAGCACTTTATCATTTTGTCTCACAGTTATTTGAGTGCATACCAGGGTATAATTACATTCCCCAGCATCTAAAGAATGTATGTGATAAACCAGGAATGGTGCCAAGTGGTTTGTGTTTCCTCGGAGAACTCATTTGATCCTCACTGCAACTTTGTAATGGAGAGGTGATTATGATCCTTGTTGAAAACACGAGGAAACCAAGACCCAGAAAGTTTAGAAATAAACCCAAGTCTCATAGCTTGTAAACACTGAAATCAGAGTTGAACCCAGGCAGTGTGACTCTAGAGCCCACCTTCTTTACCAATGTCCTACAGCAGTCAGCCATGACTTCATTACAAGTAGTGGGAAAAAAATGGGCACAAATAGTAGTAGAGTTTATTTCTTTTCTTCTTTTTTGCTAGACCCTGAAAGCAGGTGTTACCTTACTTGTGTTTCTGAATTAAATTTTTAGTCTCACAAAATTAACTTTTTAAATGATAGATATTTCACACACACACCCTTTCTTTTATGTATCATATTGCATCAGAATGTATAACATTGAATTAGAATTGCATGGGCATTGAGTTTGAAGATCAGTTGGCCAAAACTCTTAAGAACTATTTGGGATTCTTTTCCCCCTGAATTTGCTGGCATGAACCACATGTAAATTAGTGATTCATGGCTGAGAGTAAAACTCTGATTAAAGTCTGGCTCCCTATAGGTAGTAACTAGCAATTGAACTCTTGCCAAGAAGCACCAATTGAGTAAGTACCAATGAGGGTTAAGATGAATGTGTCAAGGGCTAATGTGCCAAAACAATTAGTCTCTAAATCACATTGAATCATAGTACATCTATGAGTGGTGCAATTAAAACAAGCATGACTGGATTGGACTTAAAAAGCAATAGAAGAATTCTGGAAAATGTTCCCAAAGAGTCAAGATCAATGCAGGCTGGAGGTGGGGTAAGGAGGTGATAGTCAACCAGAGGCATTAGAGGGGTAAGAAAGTCTATCATATCTATGAGGGAACCAGAAAACAAGTCAGATCCTTAGAGAAAACCTCTCATGAAATGATTCTTCATCTTGCTTTTATTTAAAATGAACACAAGATTTTACAATCTTCCCATATAGTACCATAGATCCTAGATTTTGAATCTGGATTTTATGTGTAAGAAGATACAATTTCCTCATTCGATATATATATATATATATATATATATATATATATTTTTTTTTTTTTTTTAGAGCACCACTACTGCCTGACAAATGTTAGCTGTAGTATAAGAGATGGATTCTGCCCTCAAGCAGTGGATAGCTTAATAGAAGACTAAACTATTGTAAAGCAATAACTACAACTTACTATATGTTCTGTGACAAAAACAGATGAAAGGCTCAGTGGGGACACAAACACAGGAAGGTTCAATTCTCTGTGCAGTTTTTCTTGACCGGCACGACCTTAGACCCACTGCCTGGCTTCCTATATGTCTACACCCACTCTACATTTCTCTCCCTCAGCCTCCTTCCTTCCCGCCACACAGAACTTATTTTGCCAATCACGTAATGATCTTTCCTGACCTGTATGGTTTCGCACTCATTGCTCTCTGAGTCTGGAATGTCTTTTTTCCTTTTATCTCTATCCGACAAAATTCGACTCATCTTTAAAATGAGATCTTCTGAAATGCCACCTCCTTTGTGAAGCCTGTGTTCTAGTAAACTTTGAACTTAACTCTGTAGTAGCAGGTTATCACATTACATGTGGTTATGCATCTGGAACTCCTTGGAGGGAAGTTTGTTTTTTTATCTGTCTCAAGATTTATCAGAGTGTCTGATGTGTACTGGGCTTGCAGTAAGTGTTTTGTTTTCTTTTTTCTCATTTGTTTTTGATGCATAAAATTTTTCAAGTCCTTCTCAAACCTACTTCCCTTTCTGGCCCATGAGGTGGCTGTCAGTTTACACATATTATGATATATGTGCCATTGGAAGTAGTATTTCTAATTGATCCTACATTGACCTATTTGGGGGTTTAAAAGTCCTATTTCACTATGAAGTTTCTGTTTGATCTTCCTTCAGAATATTAAGGATTATTAGGACATTCCTATTCCTGAATTAGAATAAAGGGTATGAGGCTAGTTCTATGTGTGTGAATTAACCTTCTTAAACTTAGATCTGATTTCAAGGAGTGCCTTTTGAAGCTAGCCGAGTGCGTAGAAACACTCAGACATGCCAGCAGACAGCTCTGAAAAGCTACATTTAGAGAACTTGTAATCTGCTATTCCAAACAATTCAAAATCAGGAAGAAAAATTAGACATATAGCATCCTAGTAATTTAGTGACCTAATAATCACAAAAATATTTCTTTTAGGGGCTAAAAACATGTCACTATCCTAGTGAGAAGGTTGGTTAGAAGTCTATCAAAATTTTAAATAAAAATTAAACAATAAACTGAGAATATCGTTGAAGTCTACATATTTGTTTAATAAGTATATTTTAGGGCACCTCCTCTATGTAAGAGAGTATGATTAATGCTATGGAAAGCCTAAAGAGGAAATGCATAGAAACGTAATCCTCCAAGGAATATATAATGGGGGCAAGGACAAGATAGGGAAGAATATGAACATCAGTGTCCCATCACTGTGTGTATGTTCCTTCACAGTGACACACAGCTGACAGCAAGGAGGCCCATTAAAGGAGAGGCTTATCTGTGAATCCTATTCTAGTAGAATGTGATCAATAGTAGAATATCCTGCCTAAGAACAGGTAGGTCTGTCAGGACAATTGGAAGACCTGAAACAAGGCCTTCCTTTGTTGGAAAAAATTGTCATCTCTAGATCCCCAGAGCAGAAGTAAAAACAGGAGAAAATGAAACCAATTTCTCCAAGCCCTGCTTTTTTAGTTGTCAGAAGAGGTTAATGATCCCCACTTTCTAGTTTATATGGGCATCTGTCATATGTGCATGTGTGTAAATTAGAGAATGTATAAAAAGCATATCATCAACTCTTAGGTGCTATCCATATTTTGACCTGTGCTTCTCCAAAGCATGGGGTAGGAGCAGAAAGCTCTGTGGTGGGCTGGTGCTGGCCTCACCATGCATACATAACATGACCAATGAGCAGGAGATGGAAAGCACATCTTAGTGGCTAGAAAATAGAGGAGAATATCTTAGAGGGTTAAATTCCTAAAAGACGTGCTCTTTAGCTTCATCCACCCAGAAAAGGACATTATTCCATGTCACACTCTATCTCCGTCAGTGTCTTATTCAGGACAACAGCATTTCATTCAATTCTGTGGTGCTTCTTGGTCTGACCACCACTGAATCCCTCCTCACTCTTGGGTCGTGTTTCTTATTTCTACAATGCAACCTGGCATTTTCTGTTGACATCCCATCTTTGTACTGAATTATTCCTTAGAAATTCTAACCATGCTTATCTTAATATTATTTGGGAGCTGAACAATAACAGATCTTTGAACATTTTGGCCTCTTCAGGAGTCTGACCCGGCTGTCCTTCTACTGCACTGGAAGAAGGTTTAGCAATAGAAGGACGTGCTGAGTATTCCCGTTACACAGACAAAATGACCTTTACCAAATATTAAACTCATTAACATCTTCATTATGGCATGCATTAGCTAAGGATTTTATCACCTTTTTTGTTCCTTGGCAATTTAACCAAACTGGTGATCTGTTTTTAGTATCACTCCCATTATTAATAAGAATTAGCAAAGATTTTTAAGAGTCATTTAATTAGCATTAAATGTATGTCTCTGGATCCATCATTAAGCTCTAGAGTGGATTTCTACAAACTGATCAGAGTGAGGTAAATAGAAGCCACGATGTGTGACTTTGTCCATGCCTACTGCTCTTTCCAGCTAACCCTGGAATTTATAGACTTTAAGCCCAGAATACTGATACCCATCTCTTAATGCTGTGGTTCAATTACATGATCCATGTGAAAAGCATTTTGTAAGCTTTAATGTATGTAAGAGATTTTGAATATTATTACTAATGTTATTAAGTATCCAAGGAAGAGAAATTTGGTGCTTTGTAGAACTTTCCTCTCATTTGTGTCTTTTTTGCAAGGTATATTATAGTTGAATTCTGAATTATAGTTGTAAATATATTAAAACTACAAAGCAAAAGAGAGGCTGTAGTATGATATTTCTGTGAAATGTTATGAATAATTAATTTATTGTAAACACCAGCACTTAAAAATATTGGAGGGGATGCCTGAGTGGGTCAGTCAGTTAAGGGTTTGACTCAGTTTCATCTCAGGTCATGATCTCAGGGTCTTGAAATCAAGCCCCACATCAGACTTCTTAGCAGGGAGTCTGCTTCAGATTCTCTCTCTCTCTCCCTCTCCCTCTGCCCACTCCCCACCTGACACCATAACCACACACATTCTCTCACTCGCTCACTCTAAAATAAATAAATACATCTTCTTTCTTGACCTACTTAAAAGATTTCTGTCTTCTTTTTTAAAGAACTATTGATTTATTATCTTTCATAGTTCCTATGTTTTATATGTAATTTTCCCTTCCACAGTTGATTTTCAATATGTATTTTAACACCTAAAATATTTCCATTCTTCCTGCTGCAAATAAAACTGAAGTGTTATTGTAAAGTAAAAATGATAAATAAATAAATAAATCTTTAAAAATATATTGGAATGCATTGCTTTGTTAATATTAACATAGCATCAATATGCTAGTATCATGTTACTGTTAGGTCTTTGGCCATTTATTTAATATCAGAAGAATAATAGCTGTAAATATTTAGAAGAAGTAAAAAAATGAACATAAATTTTTCCATATATTTAAATTTTGATGTCACAGAAGACTCAAAGTTATATATCATTCACTAACTCAGGAAGCATTTTGCTAAGTTCCTGACATGAAGCGGATGTGGCACTAGTTAGTACAGATTAGGAACAAATGAAAAGAGGGAGTTCCTGCTTTCAAATGGTGAAGGAGGCCCTAACTCTCAATTCCTTTAAAAGAAAATATTTTCTAGTATTCCTTAGAAAAATTGAAAGTGGTCTTCTCAGCAAAAACAGGGTATGACATGTAAAAGAAATTTTGTTAAAATGTAGCTCATAGACATCAAACTTCACAGCTATCCATAAAAAATAAAAAATAAATTTAAAAAAAAAACGCCTTTTGTTAGAAAACGGCCTGGAACAAGCTTAAAGAAACTTTGCTACTCAACACTTGATATAAATAGCACTAATTGGGAATATTTGCCTCTTAATAGTAAATGTTAATGGTTGTGCAGATATAGGCCTTGTGATTTGTTTGTTTATTTTGCATAATCAGGATGCTTAAGAGACTGCATGTGATACTGTTTGAGCTAATATAAATTCCTCATAATATAAACAGTCAGTATTCTCAATCCCCTAAACTCATTTGGTGAAGCAATTTTTATACATTATTGGGCTTTTATTTCTCTTTCATTAACAAACCTTCTTGAGTGTGTAATTGTTGTACAAGTGTTAGAAGATTAATATTATTCCCTGAGTATACTAATTCACAGATTAGCACTGCCCAAGTTCTGTTCGGTTTTATGCATTCCCTATCTTAATTTTTAATTGAGTTTGTTAGCACCACAGGTGGAATATAGAAACCAATGGAATTAAGTTTGTGTGTACGTTTTGGATTTGTGATTCCTCTCCTTGGAGTCACTGAATTATTTGGAAAACACATGGTAAAGAGTATTAATAATGTCTAGCTCTTGTGTGAAGCAGTCCGTGTTAGACTTACGAGGCACCTACTATGTGCAGGTCTAGGCGACATATATAAATTAGTAATCTGTGGTCTACTTCCTTAAGGAATTCAGTCTAGTAGGAGAGGTGAGGGAAAGTATAATGGACTTCAGGGGACAGAGTGGTTAAGTCTCAGCACAGAGCCTGGTGCTTACTGATTACTGTGGAATGGGGAAATCAATGAGGTAAGTAAACACATGAATGAGGAATGAGGAAAGATACTAAGGCAATGTTTAGCAGATGTCTCGGAGCAGTTTTCAGGGTGAAAGTGAAGCATTCGATAGAGTGCTAGAATAGGGACATGAAAGAATTCCAGAAAGGAGAAACAATGTGAGATTTTGACCGGGTTTTTTGTTTGCTTGTCTGTTCCCCCAGTTGTTTTTTAGAATAACTTTTTGTGAACAAATGACTAAAAATAAGAACTAGTTACAATATCTGTACAAAGCACACAGGAACAACTTTAAAACTACTATGGTAAAACGATTGAATGGCTACCGAAAGGAGCCCATGTGTAAGGGGACTGCAGAGTCTGAGTGTCACAAAAACAAAAGGCTAGCCCTGAGTCTGAGTCTTCTGTGCAGAAGCATGTGTGTAACTCTGGACAGTGCTTGGATTGTCTTAAAGATTTCCTACCATCCTGAATAAACTCACTGAATAGTAAACAAACATCTACTTAGAGGGAGAAGAATAGCAAATAGTTTGGTGATTCTGGGGCAATGCATATTTCTTTTTTCCTAATAATCTCCTAGGAATTAATGCATACTTACTATATTCCAAGTAGTATACTATTTCTGTGTGTGTGTGTGTGTGTGTGTGTGTGTGTGTGTGCATGATTTATTTATTTATTTGAGAGAGAGAGAGAGAATGCACACGTGCGTGCACACATGAGCTTTTGAGTGAGGAGAGGGGCAGAGGGAGAGAATCTTCAAGTTGACTCCCCACTGAGCCCAGAGTCCAACTTGGGGCTTGACTCATAATCCATGAGATCATTATCTGAGCCAAAACTATGGGTTAGACACTCAACCAACTGAGCCACTCAGGTACTCCAGTAATATTCTAATTCTAATTCTTTAAAAAAAATACAACAAACAAACAAAAAACTAACCTTAGTATTTTTATCTGTTTTACAGAAGAAATAAAACTCAAACACATGAACTTAGTGTTTTCCAAAATTACAAGTATCAAAGCTAAGACTTAAATACATCTTTTCAATCATCAAATCCAGGATCTCTGTACAATAGGCTCTCACTTTTCAATGTAAAGTACAAAAAATTTGGAGACAAAACCTTCAGTTCAAGTTCTGGTTCTGCCACTACTTAATATTGTGACAGTAACTAAGACAGCTAGAGACAAAGAGCTCATTTAGGAAACTGTTATTCTCATAGACGAGGAAAGGGGAAATATATACATGAATATGATATTACCAATGAAAATAAGAGAGGTTGGAATGAATTTCAGCAATTTTCTGAAGGTATAGTCAGAGTGTCTTGGCAGCCAGTATAATGTATTATCTTGGTTTACAGTAACATTTATATAGTCTACTTTTCCTGAAGTATGATCTTTGGAACACTAGCTCTGGAAGAAACTGCATAGAAATTAAGGTAACAGTACCTGATATAGAAAACCCTGAGATTTTAAGGGCTTAATACGATAGAAATATTTATTTTCTTCTCACATTACACAGTCTAGTGAAAGGTCTCTCAACTGTGACATTTTGAACTGGATAATTCTTTGTTGTGAGGGGCTGTCTATGCATTGGAGAATAAGGATAGCATTCTTGGGCTCTGCTGATTAATGCCAGTATCATCCCTTCCTCAACTGTGATAACCAGAAATGTTTCCAGACATTGCCAGATGTCTCCTGAAGGACAAAACTCACTGATATAATATACATATTCTGGTCACTGAGATTTCCTTCACACAATGGTACAAAAACCCAGGTTCCTTTCATCTTAAGGGTCTGCCATTGTCCTCTCCAACAGCTGACAGAGGAGTAAAGAGATCATGGAGAGACCATTTCTTACTCACATGATTTTCCCTCAAATCACATTGGCACGAATCCAGTCACATGCCATACCTAGTTGTAAGAAATAGACTCCTTAGCTGGAAGCCTCTTTCCAGTTTCTACTTTTTATTGTAGAAAAGAAAGCATTTTGCCCTATTGCCCATTCTTTGTCCTCATTTTCCCTTATCCCTAAAAATTAAACTAGTTTATTTTTTGTATCTTTCTATTTCTTAACTCATCACTCATTCCAACCCAGATCCATTGCAAATATGTCTGTTTTGAGATAACTTACTGACAAAGCCCTTTCATATAAAACAGAAATATTAAGGATAAAGAGTCCTATGACACTGTCATAGGAGGAAGAGTTTCAATTCCCATGATCTTGGCTGGTTAGTATTATTCCTATGGTCATAATGCTTTATATTTACATGAAAAAAGGAAATTTGTAGATATTAATAAGATTACTAACCAGCTGACCTTAAGATAGATTTCCTGGATTCTCTGGGTGGGCCCACTGTAATCACAGGATTCCTTAAAATTAGTAGAGGAAGTCAGAGAGATTTGAAGAGGGGAGAAGGACTTCCCTGTCATTGCTGCTTGAAGAGGTAGGGGGCCCCATGCAAAGTGTAAGAAAAAAAAAAACGAGTTCAACCAGTGAGCCTGAACCCCAACCTTCAGACAAGAACACAATCCTCAGTGAAACTTTCATTTAATCCAGTGAGATTCTGATTAGAGAACCCAGGCATGCCATGTCAGACTTCTTACTTATAAATAGCTATTGTTTTAAGCCCCTGAGTTTGCAGTAATGGGAAACTAAAACATGGGCAGCAGGTCAGTTTTTTCCTTTCCAAAACTACTATACCTGTTTTTTTTTGTTTTTTTTTTTAAATTCAGCTAGCCAACATATAGTACCTGGCATTCTTCTAAGCAGTGAGCATTTGCAGTACATTCAACATTATAATTTGATTCGAGGTATTGCCCAATATACCATTTTTTCTGGACCAGTTCTGTACTAAAAAGAAGGTAATCCTGTTTATGACAAATGATGGTATCTCCTTTGTCTTCACCCCAAATTATGCCCATATTCATCTTCCTTCCTCAGAGATTTTTGTTTCTACCAATGCTTGCACTTCTTTGATATCATCTAACTTATCATGCTCACTTGTAACATTACTAGCGATCCCCAGTATCTGGTTCTCCTCTTCTTCATGGGTATATAGAAGATTGTGTCTCCCAAATTACACAGGGTCTTGTGATTGATTCTCACTAATGGACTATGAGCTGAGGTCGTGAAAAGCCCCTTCTTGACCTTTCAGCCTGGAGAATTACTCACCCTGTAGAAGATTTGAGTCAGAAACAAACATTCGTAGGACTAAGACACTGAGATTTGGGGGTTAATTTTGTTCAACAGTGTAATCTAACCTATTCTGGCTAATGCAGGTAGGAACAGGACAAGTTCTGCCCAATGACAATATTTTATTAGGTTTCCAGATTATTACTGATTGTATAGAAGTTAACCCACGACACCAGGCCTACAGTCATGCAGAAGTTTGGCTTGTAATTTTGTTTATATTGAGATGAAAATTAAGAGTATGATTTCTTAAGAGCAAAAAGTTTTGACATGTTTTGGACTTGTGTATCGATTAAAGCAAGCACATGCATAATTCCCCCAGCAAAGTCTGTACTGTGATTCATACTCATTTTCTGTGATTTTCTTTGAAGTTGCTTCATTCTTTTGAAGTTCACCTTGAAGAACTGAGCAACTCTAAGACAGTCATTATTTCTTCACCATGACATGACTAATAGCTTCTGCCATAGGTGACAGTTCTTTGCAATCTTTAATTTCTCTTTCTATTCTTCTTCAAGATTTGTATTGAAGTGTATTTTCTTCAAATGGATATGCTTATACCTATCTAGACTTAATTACATTTATAACATATGAAAACTCTTTTCAGTAGTTATCTAAGTGCCTGAAAAATAGCCAACCTTAAGATAGAACCACAGTGATTTTCTCTCACAGTTGAGCTGGAAAAGAGTCCCAACAGTTGATAATCTGTTCAACAAGGGGGGTGAGGAGGAGGGCTATAAATTGAATGTATTAGTTATGGTTCTCTCGCGAAATTAAAACCAGTTGAGCTTTAACTTCCAATCTGAGATTTTATTGACACATACTTTTAAAAAGCTGGACTGGGAATGCAATCTTTAAATTTATCTAAGTTTGCAACATTACTTCTCCATCGAGTTCCCAGGACATGGAAGTATTAATCTACAAAGTTTCTGGTCAACTGAGGTGATATTGGAGGGTTTGTTTATTAATATGTGTATTATATATGTTATAATGTATAATTATATGTATTATACTATATATATTAATATACACACATGTATATGAAAAGACCCTGGTTATGGATTTGAGTTGATAATTCAAATAGTATGTTTTATTCATCACCACTTTCTTTCCACCAATTCTACTAAGTTTGTGCTTTTTAAAATTATGATTTAATTTTGTTAGGAACAAGAAAATTTAAGTGAGATCATAGGCTATTGGCTCATTTGCCTTTTTTGCTTATGATCAGTGTACCCAAGCATATTAAGAACAAATGAAAGAACAATTATTGTGAAGTATATATATATTCTTCTTGGCACAGTCCTCCTTTAAAGCCAGAGCAATGACCACCACCATATTTTTCAACTTTAATGGGCACAGGAATCACTTAAGGATCTTGTTAAAATGGACATTCTGATTCAGTAGGTTTGGGTCCTTGTACTAGAAATATGCATCTTTAATTAGCTCTCTGATGACGCTGATGCTATTGATTCATACTCTGGGCCATGCTTTGAGTAGCTCACCTCTAAAGCACTTATTTATTTATTCATTCATCCATTCTTTCAATGGATATTGATTAAGACCCCAAGATGAGCTAGGCCTTTTAGGTTCAAAGATAAGACATTTATTTCCTTGCTCTTAAGGAGCTCCCATTCTACAATGTCAAGTTCATACACAGATAACTAAAGAAAATGAGCAAAGTAATGTGATCAAGATGACTACAAAGGCTACAAAAAGAAAGACAGGGAGTGATAATTCTTCTTTTAGTGGGCAAAGGAATGGGAGTAGAAATGGAAGACTTGCTTTAACCTAAGACTTTGGGATTAGGAGTTCTTTCATTTTGAGGAATTGATATTCACTGGAACAAGCCCTAAGGAATTGGTAAACAAGGTGGCAATTCTTCCTCCAAGTAAAGAATATTAACAATATGGCTCGCAACTTGCAGATGGAAGCTATCCGTCTCTCCCTGCCACCAAAAAAAAAAAAAAAAAAAAAGAAGTGAATGCAAGTACAGTAGTTGAATTTAAAGAAATGACTAGGTAGAAATTAGTCACTAACCACTAATTTTCAAGTCAGTTTAAGAAATTCCAAATGCTTATTCAATAGTTCCTAAATAGGCTTTATGTAGACAAATCCTTTGATCTATTGCCACTATCTCCTTAAAAATATGCTTGCAAAGGTAGCTTTATCTTTAAGTTAATGAAGCTTCCAGGTTATTCATTTGCACAGACTGTAGGAGGGATCTTAACAATTTTGCTTTTGTGATTTTGTGACATTTTTCTTTTAAAAACAAAGCAGAAACTTCTGAAATTATGCAAGATTCAGATTCTGCAAAATCTGGATCCACTCCTAGAAGCATACCTTCTATTATAAGAAGTATTATATGTTTAGTGTTTGCTTTGAGGAATATGTTCTGGCATCATTATAATTAGAAAATGATATTTAATCAATTTTCATATAGTTGAGCTCTGCAGGTAATAAACAACCAAAGAAAGAAACTCTCCAGGGATGATAAAAATTATCTTTTAGCTCATGAATATTCCATTTGCTCATTTTCTACAGATGGATGACTTCATTTGAAAGTAATAGAAAAACAGAACAGCCTGCATTAAGTAAATAGTGCTTAGTGTAGAAAGGTCATAATGAAACCAGCATCTTGGCCTAACTCTTCATGTGTGATGCATTGAGCCCCTTGAGCTTTCCCTCGAAGATTTACACATACCCATTCTCTTTCCTTTATATAGAGTGGAAGGATGGTATATATGCTAAATTTGGAAATGTTGAAGCAATCTACTTTATTTAATTTTGATAAATATGTCTTATCTCTACAACAAACAAATGTCTGGATATAATTAGCCTTTCTTTTTTCTTTAATGGGAGGGATTTTCTACAGAATTAAATCTAATTCTTAGAACCTGAGTTTCTTAGAGGTGTAAAACTAGATAAAATTATTTTAGACATAGTTGTAATATGAGGTCTGTGTTCTTTTAGTTGAATATTTTGTCTTCTATTTTTATTATTATTGTTTTTGTATGTATTGTTTTTGCTTAAAACGGTCGAGAAAACTTGGGAGATAGGCTACTCTTGTCATATATCTATAGGCTTTCTTTTTTCTTCTTCTCCTTTTTTTTTTTTTTCTTAACCTGTTAAAAATTATTCAAGATAATTTTTTGCAAGCTTCTCTGGTACAAGATATGGCACTGGTCTTGGATAGGAGAAGAGTGAATTACAAGTAAGATAATATTCAGTTCCTAGGCTGAAATATTGTCCTTTGCACCCATCTCCATCCTATAACAGAAATGCCATAAGAAAGATTTACAGAGTTTTGACAAATGTACTCCAGATCAAGGTAGAGAGTATTGCCGTGACCCTAGAAAATACCTTTGCGTCCTTTTCAGTCCACAACCTCCCAGAAGCAACCAGTATTCTAATTCCTCTCTCCATAAATGAGTTTGCCTCTTTCAGGTTCATACAAGTAGAACCATACAGTTATGTACTTGTTTGTGTTTAGTTTCTTTTACTCAACATAATGGGATCCTTCAGTCTGACAATCTCTGTCTTCCTTTGTTTCTCATAACCTTGGTGATCTTAAGGAATACTGACCATGTATCTTCTAGGATATCCCCAATCTGTATTTGTCTGATTTTTTTTCTTTCATAATTAGACTGAATTTACAGATTGTTGGAAAGAAACAGAGTCCAAGTCTTCTCATCACATCATATAAGGGCATATGTGATCACCACAAAACATTTCTAGTGATGTTAACCTTTATCATTTTTTTAAAGTAGTGTTTTTAGGCTCTTTCAAGGGGCAGGATTAGGTACTGTGTGCATATCAACCCACATATAGACACATTATCTTTAATTTTTTAATCTATCCATTTGTATGTTGAATCAACGTATGAATGTAAGTTCATATTGGTGTCTCTGACTCATGCAGTTCCATAGGAATCACTCTACATTTCTCTCCTTATCAAAATTTCCCTCTTTGACAGTTAGAAGCCCACCATCTGCCATCTACCATCAATTACTTGTTTAATGCTGATATATATATAGTTCTGAAATTTTTTACTTGAATCCCTATGAGAAAGAAATTTACCAGTTAGAGTGCCGTGTTTATGTACAGTGTACAGATCATTTTATCTTCAACTTTACAGTTTCCAGCCAAAACACCATTTTCCAGCATTACCTAGGTCAGCTCTTATTTTCCCAATTAAAAACATGAGTTGTTTTCTTCTTTATTTGTAAGAGTATGTATATATCCAAAATGCAAATTTTTAGGTATTTGTTTTACAATTTTTTCCAGGCTGTTTCTTGCATTTTCATATTCCTTTTTTTTTTTTTTTTTTTAAGATTTTACTTATTTATTTGAGAGAGAGAGCACAAGTGGTTGGGTGGCAGGGGGACAGAGGGAGAGGGAGAAGGAGACTGCACTGAACAGGGAGCCTGACATCTGGGGCAGGGAGCCTGACACGTGGGGCAGAGAGCCCAACAGGGGACTGGTTCCCAGAACTCCAAGATCATGACCTAATCTGAAGGTAGATGCTTAACCGACTGAGCCACCCAGGTGCCCCTGCATTTTCATATTCTTAATAGTGACTTTTGATAAAAAGAAGTTCAAACTTTTATGAGCCCCACTCTGTCATATTTCCTTTGTGATTAGTGCTTTTTGCTTTCTTTTGTTTTTTAAAATTATATTTATTTATTTGACATGGAGAGAGACAGCAAGAGAAGACGTACAGGCAGGGGGAGAGGGAGAGGGGACGCAGGCTTCCTGATGATCAGGGAGCCTGATGTGGGGTGTGATCCCAGGACTCTGGGACCATGACCTGAGCCAAAGGCAGATGCTTAACAACTGAGCTACCCAGGTGCCCTGCTTTTTGCTTTCTGAAATATTATCTCCAGGTCACAAAGTTCTTCTTTAAATTTAAAAAAAAAATGTTTTATTATATGAATTTCATCATCTTAGCTTTAATATATATGTCTTTAATCTATCACAAATTAATTTTTTTACATAATGTGATATAGATATTGGGGTTCAGTTTTGTCCATACAGATATATAGTTGATCTAGCATCATTTATCTGTACTTTTTTTCATATTTTAAGCTACATGCAGCTCTTTTCCTACTTGACTTTCCTCTGCCCTTATTGTGTAAATTCCCATTTCTCCAACAGTGATAAAGTGCTAGCACTCAGTTTTACATTTTTACCTTACCCTTAATTCTGATATATCATTTATTTGAATATTTCTAGATAATCATCAGTTTTGTGTTTTTTTAGGATATGTGCAGTTTATTTACAAATGCCTTCAAATTTTATTTTGTTTTTTTGATGTTACATTATCTGTAAAATAGTACTATTGTGATTCTATTCATTTCCTGTGTTCTCCCACAACTAGAGTAAACTGTCGGCTAGAGGCAATTCAGTACATTTCAATTTCTTTAAAAATAAAATCAAGAAAAAAACATACTTTCCTTTTATCAAACACATTTTCTTAAAGCTATTGTTCCTTCTGAGAATTCCTAAGTAGAGGCTCTAACTTTGTTACATCCTGTATTTAGCATTGAAAGTATATGGTATTGTGGAAAGAGTATCAAAGGCTTTAGTTTCTGAAGAATAGTGTTAGTATATATTCCGTACCATTTAGTAGCTTTGTGAGGTTGGGCTAGTCATATCTTCATTCCTAAGATGGGGGTAATAATATTTACTTCATAGGGTACATGTGAAGCTAAAATTAGTTAAGTCAGAATATCTTTACCTACGGGTAAACAGAAATAGTCCAGGAAGGTACTCAAACCAAAGGAAAAACATGGCTCGTCAATCTGAAGAAGTATATTGGTACTATATTTGGAAAATATGTATATTTTTAAATATAAAGTATGAGGCAATTAACTTCGGGGAGGGGTTGGGGAAGCAGTATGTAAGGTACACTTCCAAATTCTACATCCCAAATTCAATTATTTTGTAGCCGTTATATATGTTAGTGAAAATATTTCAGAACCTCTAGACTGACCCATGAAAAGTGCCCAGAATTGCTTGGCACACAGCAGGTGCCAACAAAATATTGGCTGTTATTTTTGTCATTTAACTGAGTAGGCATTTGGAACATAACTTAGCTTTAGAAATTCTTTTAGTCAATAATGTGCCCTGCTTTTGTTGTTGACCCTTAGGTTGTTTTAGTGCACCTTTGATATAGGATATTTTACTAAATTTTTAAAAACCTTTTTAAGCCTAGAGTACCTGGGTGGCTCAGTTGTTTAAGCAACTGCCTTCAGCTCAGGTCATGATCCCAGGGTCCTGGGATGGAGCCCTGCATCAGGCTCCCTACTCTGTGCGGGGAGCCTGTTCTGCCTCTCCCTCTGCTGCTCCCAGTGCTTGTGCGCTCTTGCTCTCTCTCCGTGTCAAATAAATAAGTGAATGCAATCTTTAAAGAAAAAAAAATTTAAGCCTAATAGTTTGAAATATTTTCCATGTAGGATATACTTTTTGAACCAATGTAATAGTTTCTTGATTTTTTGGAGTTGTTTTAATGATTTGTGTTAGATTCTTTTTCCTGGAACATGAGCATCATTGCCCCAGTCCTGGATTAAGTAATGGGACATCTTTATTTCTTTTTCTGCAGAAGAAATAAAAAATGGCAAAGTAAATTCATTGTGTTTTAACTATATATATCATATCATAATTTTAGGGATGGGAGATTTCTTCTTATATTTTGGTTATATATGTAGATCACTTTACCTATCATGGATCCCTCCTTTTGAAAAATAGCATAATATAAATCATTAGGGATCCATTCAGAGGGAAATGAGTGTACGAGGCAGGTGGACCTAGAGATAATTTGGAAATCAGTCTTCATTTCTCACATATATTTAATGTACCTTAAGTCATCACTTAGTATAAAATTATTCAACCTATGGTCTAAATCCTTCTATTTGAAAATAGATATTGACTTGATCATTATTTTTATCTCTTTTTTTATTTATTTATTTGAGAGAAAAAGAGATAGTGAGAAAGAACATGAACAGGGAGTAGAGGGAGAAGCAGGCTCCCTGCTCTGCAGGAGGAACTGGATCCCAGGATCCCAGGATCCCAGGATCATGACCTGAGGCTAAGAAGGATGCTTAGGAGACTGAGCCACCCAGGTGCCCACATCATAATTTTCATTTCTAACCTGGTTCATTTGGGATTTATTTGTTCTTTATTCTGGGATAAATTTATTTTGGGAAACTCTCCACGTACAGAAATAAGTTTAAATGACAGAAATGACTCCTTCCCTTTAATTTGTGATAAATCATACTGGCAAATATATCAGAAGCCAGTCTTCCTGAAACATCGGTTGATTATATTATTTAAAATTCTTCAGTAGTTTCCTGACATCAAGATAAAACTCTGTTTTCCCAAACTAATTTTGAAATTATAATTTGCAGCTTTTCCCCAGTATTAGATTCCATTATTTCTCAATGGAATTATTCTTTTATACCTCAAGGGGTCTCATAATTGTCACTCATACTCTCTAAGTGTCATTCCAACATTAGCGCGCAGCTCTCCTCACCTAGAATTCCCTCTCTTCTCTTCTCCACTGGGGCGCAATGGAACAAAGGAGGATATTTCTAATGAAATATCTCTAGTATTGTAGTTCCTATCATAATTTCAACTAAGCTGGTCAGAATAATCTAGGTTGACCTAAAAGCGACTGGACACTATTTCCTGTGAAGCACAGAACCCTGAATAAAATATATGTTTCTTTCCAAGATGAAATTCTAATAAAAACAAATATATAGGTTTAATCCAAAAGAGAAAAAAATTCCAAAATATTCCATAGAAAACATAGAGAATTAATTATATCCACTTTGCTTTGATGAGGGATGGTTCACTCTATAATAATGTTGGACATTTACTCATTATTTATTATATGTCAGCCACTGTTTTTAGCACTATTTTCACATGTTGATTCATTTTTTCCCCCCCATGGTCTAGTCTGGAGTCCTTGTTTTAATTACCACCATTAACCTCCTGTATAGATGTCTTTTCTCTGGGCTGTTTACTTGTTAATTTAACATCTATGAATTTCAAGGCAATCTAACAGTAAGAGATAGGGCTGGTTGTATTTTTCTTTAAAATTAGTTTCCTTAAGTCACTTTAAAATCCATGGTTGTATCAAGTGTTCCCCTTTTTACGCTCCTATCACTGTTTCGGGCATGGAATGTTTTCTTAATTTATTATTCTCCAGGGATAACTTTTTTTTTTTTAACTAGATTCCATTAATAGTAACAGTGCTGAATCAAAGAAGACAGAAAGAGTACATATTGTATGATCCCATTTACAAAATTCAGGATCCCATGGACAGCAGTAGTATCTTAACGGCACACTTTGAACTAACCTAACATTTTGTGTCCTTTTAAATCTTCAGACCCACCTAGTGTCATCAGAGTGGCCCACTTCCAAAATAGAAATGAAGTTAGCTGATAACAGCCTGGGGAAATTCTAAGATATTACTACATGCTTAGGTTTCTCTGTACTCAGCACTTTTTTTTTTTAAGTTTTCAGTGGTAGATTTAACAGAAGTTTCTGTGCAAAATTACAGTTTGTTCTTGAGATGGCTGCCAGAATTTGAAGCTGAACTAAATGTCCACAGTTCTCTTCTCCCCACCACCACCATTCTCACTACTCACTTTGTAGATTCAAGTAACAGACTATATTCACTTGTCAATTATGATTTATTAACTAATAACCATCTGTTCCAGGATCCCTGCAAGAACTATTAATCTAAGCTATTTCTTCCAGCTAAGACTTTTCTTAAAGAAAGCATCATAATGAGTATGAGAAAGTATTTCAGAAAGCTCTAACTTTGGATATTTATAACAGTTTATTAACAACCTGAGTTTTCTAGTTCTCACTAAATGGCCCGTTAGCTTTGAGGAAATTTGGCTGAAGTTTCCTTAGGAAAGGGATGTTCTACTGTAGTTTACACTGTAATTCTTGAAAGAGTAATAACCCACCTTGGCCAAAGATTTGATGATATTTCCTTTTATGGGCCAACCATATCCAAATTATTTTCCCCTCTTTGATTTCCAGCTACAATCAGATACAGAGGGACCAGAAAAGAAAGACTAAGGTAGCCTACTCAAATAATCTTGGGTAGAGTCCTATCCTGCCAAGCTCACATGAGCAGTCATTTTCCTTTAGACTTAAAATTGGAATTCCTGATATTATTAATATTTGGGATATTAAAAAGCAAAACCAAAAATGAAACAGAACCTTAGTGATCATAACTCAAATACTAAAATCATAGATTCAGAAACTGAGACCAAATAGAAGATTGGACTTCTTCAGATCACACATTTGGATGGCAATAGGGTCAGGATTTGCTACTCCAGATCTTCTGATTCCTATACCACAAATTAGAGTGCAATTTAAATGGACAAACTTTTAATTTTTTATCCTTTTTTTTTGGACTGATGTTTTTTGTCCTTTCCTTAAAATTACATCAAAGACTACTCAGTACATATTTAATGAACATTATCCTTATTTTAGTAACACAGTACTAATTTCCATTTATTTTTCTATTTCTCTCTTAGTGTCTCTCTTAGTGTCTCCAACTATTTTTTGTAGTATACAGCTATTTCCTACTTGTCTGAAATCTTACAGGGAATTTACCAACTGACAAGGAAGTGAGGGAAGCAGAAGGAAAACATTTTGCGTTGGAAGAAATGTTTGAGTGGGAAGAAAGGCCATTTAGCTGTCCCTCCTTTTTCCTCCCAGAATGTTGCAGATCATCCCAATAATATCCCAGTAGGGAATACATTGTGGGCCTCTAAAAGAAACCCAAGCAATTACTATCCATTTGAATATACTAGCCAATTTTCCTTTCTGAAAGAATTTTCAGTTTAGCAGCATTAGAGGGCTATGTCTTAAAATTTACAACCTGAATTATTTCAGCAAAATTACGTGCCTCACATGCATTGGCTTTTGGTTTCAAATCCAACTGCATAATAGGGTGTACATTAAATCAGATGTCATTTGGAAACTGCAAATTTAAAATTTGTGACATTTTCTAATCTTGGTAAACTCCTTGTCATCCAGGGATGCTTTCTCTTTGTGTCTTTCTCTTTATCTTTATGTATGTTGAGCCATTTATCTAGGCCTCTAGAGTATACTTCCCCTCTCCTTCATTCATTCTTTTATTGCCTATTCATCCTTCAAGGCTGTTTAAGCGTTACTACAGCTACAAAACCTCTTCCTGGATACTTCCTCCAGTCAGAGCTATGTGTGTCTTCTATGGTCTCCCACAGCACTATATTTCCACCTTAATCATGACACTTACCTTACTGCCTATTTTTACACTTGTCTCCAAGATGCTTGGAACTTACATTAGCATTGACTATTCACTTGTCCTAACATTAGCAATGATCCCCTTTGAACCTATAGCATTGCACATTTCTAGAACATGGTAGGCACCCAAGACATATATGAATGAATGAATGAATGAATGAATGAATTGTATTAGTTAATGGGCTTCATTGGACACCTTACTGCTCCTTGGCTCAGCTTTGAACCTAGTGAAGCAGATAATTCAGTGACACTTCAAAAATCTTTCAAGAAAGGCACTACAGATGATTATTGCAGGCACATTGAAGGCCTTTTTACAGACTGCCCCCCCCACCAAATAACCACTACTCTTTGGCTCCATGGGCTGCTCCTTTAAGAATGTTTCTTGGCCAAAAAAAAAAAAAAAGCAACCCTTTGCCAACACTCTTCTGCTGGAAAAGTAGGAGGAGCAGAGGGATATATTTCGGGAGAGCTGTGGCTTTGGGGTTGCAATTTTGAAGACAGTTTTTATAAGGAATGAATCTTGTTTGAAATTTTTATTCCAATATTAGCTCAGTGGGAAAACATTTTCTTGCAAAGCTTGTGAAAATTCCTTGAAGTTCCCAGGTTCGCAAAAGGAGGCCTGAACCAATAGTCAAAAAATATGCTCATCTCAACTCAATAACTTGTTAGGTGAACTCAGACAAGACAATTAATCTCTCTAAGATTCAGCTTCTTCATATATTTTTTAAAGATTTTATTTATTTATTTGAGAGAGAGAGAGACAGAGAGAATGAAAGGGAGCATGAGCAGCGGTAGAAGGATGGGCAAACAGAGAGAGAGAAGCAGGCTTCCTGATGAGAGGGGAGTTCCCAGAAGGTCTCAAGGCAGGTCTCAATCCCAGGATCCCAGGATCATGACCTGAGCCAAAGGCAGATGCTTTACCAACTGAGCCACCCAGGCACACCCCATAGTTTCTTCATATATATTTTTAAGATTTTTATTTATTTATTTGACAGACAGAGATCAGAAGTAGGCAGAGAGGCAGGTGGGGGGGGATAGGCTCCCCTCTGAGCAGAGAGCCTGATGCAGAGCTCAATCCCAGGACCCTGGGATCATGACCTGAGCCAAAGGCAGAGGCTTTAACCCACTGAGCCACCCAGGTGCTTCATAGTTTCTTCATATTTAAAACAGGAATAAAACCAATACTTTTCTCATAGTAAGATAATGTATTTGAGAACACCTTGAAATGCTATTTTGAAGTCTAATGATTTGTCACTTACAAATATGTCTGTAATTGAAGAGTTAAAAATGATTCTAAATTATTACTTTTCTAAAATTCAGATTTTAAGTGGACAAACATACTGATTAGTCAAATGTTTTTTCCTGTATACACTGTCATATAAACATATATACATAAAGTATGTAACTGTTTTGTGTGTAAGAGGCTCCATCAAGATCCCAGAATGTTTTTCCTTCTCTAGTAACTGAATCCTTGGTCAAGAACGTTCTCACAAGACCGCTTGCATATTTGGATACTGGCAAGTTTATAGGAATGTACATTTAAAATGACTTTGAATGTTGACTGGAAACCAGCAACAGTAATTGTATCCTATTTGATATTGGGAAAGCTGAGTGCTGTGGGCATTCTGCAAAGATTTTAGGCAGTAGTGGTTACATTTCAGAGTCTTTCTAATGATTTCTTATAAAGAACATATGCCACATTGCCAAGGCAATTTACCTTATGTTGAATACTTTCTGTTTTTTAATCCTGTATTTAAAGCAGTCAAATATATTATGAAGGGAATATTCTTATTCTATCAGTTAATAATTTAAGTAGTTTGAAGGCTTTTACCATGAACATTCCCTCTAAAAAGATACTCTTCATTGACTCTACTAGACAAGAGGTATAAGGCAGTCACCATTCTTTTTACCTGGAATAATGCTCATTTGGGTAATTTCTGCTGATGACAATACCAGGAATACTTAGCAACAGCAAGAGAAAAATTCTCCTAAGGCTAGACCTAGAAAAAAAATTGGGTCCTTGTTAGTTTAGAATGCATTTTCTCTTTTGGTTTTAAAATGCTCAAATTCCAAAACAGCAATAGTTTTGAAATAGTCCTTGGTCAGATTTGATTCATAGCTCAAACAAGAGGGAGCCTTCTTTCATTCCTTGTGTTGACAAGGGATAAAAATCCATACAAGTATACTGCCTCGGAATCTTTATAAGCCCTGTGATTTCAAAGAAAATTGACAAATAGCCCTCAAGTGGCCTTTGAAACAGAATGTGTGCTCTAAAAATGGGAACTGCATTTTGTCTGTTTTCTTTCATAAGCCTAGATATCTGGCAAAGCATTATGAAAATAATGAATATAATAAGGACATACCAACTCTGTTCTTACCATTTTTTTTTACTTTTTCCCCCAGTTTTATTGAGAAATAATTGGCATACATCACTGTATAAGATTGAGGCAGACAGCATGATGGTTTGATTTACATATATTGCGACATGATGACCACAACAGGTTTAGCTAACGTTCATCTTCTCATATAGCTATAAGAAGAAAAAAGAAGAGGATAAAAGGGAAAAAAGTTTCTCATTGTAAAGAAAACTCTTGAGATCTATAACTTTGCTGTATATCACATAGCAGTGTTAGCTGTAGTCATCATGTTGAACGTTGTATCACTAGTACTTCTTTGTCTTATAACTCTAAGTTTGTACCTTCTGACCATCTTTCCTGATACACCCTCCTCAACCCCTGCCTCTGGAAACCCCAAGTCTAATTTCTTTTTCTATGAGTAGATTTTTGTTGTTGTGTTCCACAAATAAGTGAAATTGTATAGTATTTGACTTATTTCACTGAGCATAATGCCTTTAAAGTCCATCCATGTTGTCAAAAAATGGCTGAAAAGTTCCATTACACACACACACACACACACACACACACACCCCTCTCATAACTTCTTTATCCATTCATCCATCAACAGACACTTAGGTTGTTTCCATGTAAATCATGCTGCCGTGACCTATGGGTGCAGACATCTCCTCCAGGCTGCTGATTTTGTTACCTTTGGATATGTTTCCAGAAGTGAAATAACTGGGTTGTCCTAGTTTTAATTTTTTGAGGATCCTCCATACTGTTTTCCATACTGGGTGTAGTTTATATCCCCACCAATGGTGCACAAGGGCTTCCTTTTTTAGCTCATCCAAGTCAGCATTTGTTATCATTCATTTTTTTGGTGATGGCTGTTCTAAGCATATGGTGATATCACATTGTGTGTCCTTACTAATTTTTAGGAAAGAAGAATGCTATTATTTTATCCCTTTATTTCAGTTGGAAACATTAACATCTCAAGACTAATGTATATATACATATATAATTTATATATGTGTATATGTATGTATATGTGTGCATATGTATATACACATATATATCCCGAAGGATAGCTTTAGCAAAATCTTCAAACATCAATGTCAAATGAACTTAATGAATGCCCACAGCATTCACTTAATGCACTCTCATTACAAGGATAAAAACAAGTTGAAACGAACAACTGAGTGGTACTTAATTTTTTTCAGAAAGCTATTTATCAATAATTACTATTCATACTTATATTTCTGCTACTAGTAGGTAACTTTCATCTACCATTCATTTACTTAAGCTTATTTTTGCTTCAAAAGGAGTTTTCCAGCCTTACCACAATGCTTAGCATAATGCTGCTATTTTATTGAAGCTGACAATATTGACAAATTGATTATATATATATACTTTATAAAATACATTTTTTATCTATCATTTTTATTTTATTTGTAGCCTATAACTCTGGGGATCTAGGTAGAAATAGTGTCCCTAGGCAGCAAATACTCATTTACTTAACATGTAGAACATTATGAGTTTCTCAAATTGGTTTTGGGGACCTCTAGGATTTCCCCTAACCTGGAAGTTTTGGGTCTGACAAAGTTCAATATAGCATATATTTATTGTAAATCTACTATGTACCCTATACTATGGTAGATACTTATATAGGACGATGAGTAAGACATAATTCCTGTCCTTAGAGAGCTTGAAGTGCAATGGAATAGGAAAATACAAATAGACAGTTAAAATATAGGATAATTATAATGAGTGCTATGCAGAGGACAGTAATGAAGATATTTTTTTCCAGTTCCTTAGTCTGGTTTGCTATTAGGGTGATATTGGCCTTGTAGAACCAGGAAGTGTTCTCTCCACTTCAAAGTTTTGTAAGAGATCCTAGAGACTTGGTTCAACTTTTTCCTCAAATGTTTGGTAGAATTCACTAGTAAACCCATCTGGATCTGGTGTTTTCTATTTTAGAAGGTTATTAATGATTCAACTTATGTTATAGAAATATGTATATTCAGATTGTTTCTTTCCTCTTTTGTGACTTTTGGATGATTGTGCCTCTCAAGGAAATGGTCCATTTCATCTAGGTTATTAAATTTGAAAGGTGCATAGAGTTGTTCATACTATTCCTTTATTACGCTTTTAATGTCCATGGGACCCATAGTGATGTCCTGTCTTTCCTGTCTGATATTCGTAAGTTATATCAACTCTCTTTTCCTCCTATTTCACCTGGCTAGAGACCTATCAACTTTATTGATATGTTCAAAGAATTATTATTTGGTCTTACTGATTTTCTCTATTTCCTTTTTTTTTCTTTCAATTTCACTGATTTCTGCTCTATTTTTTTCTTATTTCTTTGCTTCTCCTTCCTTTGGATTTAATTAGCTCTTCTTTTCCTAGTTTCCTAAGTCGAAGGCTTGGATTATTTATTTATTTTTCTTTATGTTATTGATTCCCACTTGAATTCTGTGTGGACAGAAAATGTACTTTGTATGACTTCAATCCTTTCTTACATTTACTGAGGATTGTTTTATGACCCAGAATATGCCTTTATCTTGGTAAACATTCTGGGTACACTTGGAAAGACTGTGTGTTCTGTTGTTACTGGATAGAATGTTCCATAATTGCCAATTAGATAAAGTTGATTGATAGTGTTGTTCAAGGGCTTTAAATCCTTACTGTCTGTGTACTTATTCTATCAAATACAGAGAGAGAGATGTTGAAATCTTCACATATTATTTATGGATTTCTCTGTTTCTCCTGATACTCTAATCAGTTGTGCTTCATGCATTTTGAACCTTTTTATCTGGAACATAAATATTGATAATCCTTATATCATCTTGACATCTATCTCTGATAATATTCCTTCCTGTGAAATTTACTTTTATACTAATATCATCATTATAGCTTTCTTTTTAATTACCAGGTTCATCTAATTTCTACTCTTTAACTTTTTCCTTGTTTCAGAAACTTAGAACACTAGTATTTACATAGCAAAATGCCCTTTTGCTTTTCTGTTTCATAGAATTGTAGCTTTATTGGCATAAAACTTGATGTTGATGTATTTTAAATGTTATATTGATTGATATGGAAATATATAACAAAATTTATACATATATGCACAAAATATATATACTTTTTGCTTTATTGCAACATTATTCACATTAAGTCCCTGGTAACTGAATGCTCTGTGAATATAAATACAAATTTCATGTGAACAATGTGTGTCCTTGGGTAAGTAACTTGACTCAGTTTTCTCTTCTATAAGATGAGGATAGTAATAATACTTCCCTCTTTTAATGGTTGTGAAGATAAATGAGCTCATACATCCAAAGTACTCAGAACAGTTTTTGACACAGAATAAGCACTATAGAAATGTTTACTACCACTCCATCCTTTAACTTCTAATCAGTCTGTCTCATTACATTAAAAATGGGCACCTATGGTTGACAAGAGGTAGTCAGATCTTTCTTTTTATCTGGTCGGACAATATCTACCTTTTATTTATTTATTTTTTAATTTACGTATTTATTTCAGATAGATAGCGCCTGCATGAGGGGAGCGGTGGGGAAAGAAAGAGAGAAGGAGAGAGAGAGAGAATCCAAGCAGATTCTGGACTGAGCACAGAGCCTGGAGTATGGCTCGATCTCAGGCCCTGAGATCATGACCTGAGCTGAAATCAAGAGCCAGAGCTTAACCTACTGAACCACGCAGACACCCTGACAGTATCTACCTTTTAATTTGTGTTAACACCATTTAACAGAAGGGCAGTTGGAAAACCCTCCAAATTTAACCTGAACATTAAATAACACCCTTCTCGATAACACATGGTATAGGGAACAAATACAAAAGTGACCCCGACATTAGGCCTTAAAGTAAGCCATAATAAATTCCTGAAAGTAGAACAATTTAGTCAGATTTTCTGAACACAGTGTAATAAAGCTAAAACTTGGTAGCAAAAGGTCATTGAATATTTCTGAACCATTTATAAATTTTTTAAAATATCCCTCTTAGAGCACTGAAAGGCAAAATCAAAGCAGATGTTCAGAGATGAATGACAATTAGAATACTAATTGTAATGGTTAAGAGAACGGGGCCTGGGAGTGAAGTCGCGTGGCCCTGATCCAAATTCTGGCTTTGCTGCAAATGACTGTGATTCTGATCCAGGTGCTTGAAATAAAGATAGTAATAGCTGTCTTAGAGGATTTTTCTTTTTTTTTTTTTTAGATTAAATAAAATGATAGCACTCTTTAAACATCACTGATTTTTGTGTATGTAACATTCCCTGTCACAATGTAGATATGTAAAAAGCTACCATTTTACATATCTGAAGGTACTAAAAAGTAAACTCAAATTCTGCCTGGGGTGGGAAACTGCTGCAGCCTGATCTAGCTGGCCTGGAGCTTGCTTCCAGATCAAGGGCTACTGCCTGAGGGCAGCGTTTGTGTGACTAACAGGTGCCAAGGACCTGAACCCTTCTAGGTCAGGGATGGTGGGGAGTCTCAGGGAGCTGGGGAGAGACGCTGGAAAATGGAAGGGCTAGAAGAGGAACCAGGAAGTGAGTGGAGGGAAGGAGGTGCAGTGGGGGACACCTCCATAGGGTTAAGGCGAGAGGCCTTCCCCATCTTTGGGCGATGGGCTGGAATGAGTGGGCAGATACTGTCACAGTTCTTTGCCCTGGCCTGCTGTGCTGGTGTCTTCTTTCGGTTCCACTTCTTTTCCTAAATCAACTTCCTGCTCTCGGTCAGGAAGGCTGACCTATATAGTTAGGGCAACAGGCTCCCTTGTCCTCAGGCTTCTGAATGGGTTTAGCAATGGGCAGGAACAGACAGGTGGAGGAAATGGCGCCCTCCTAACCACTTCACCGAGTTGGGCTCAGGGACCCTAGCAGCACCCTCTTACAGCTCACATAGTACTCTCCCTGTGGTTCCCTAGGCTCTGCTAGATTATTCGCTTTAGGTCTTTTTAATCTTACGTATGCACTCAGTGCTATAGATTTCCCTTTTTGGCCGGCTTTCACTACCTCCCACAAATTTATTAGGTTGTATTTTCATTTTCATCTAGTTCAAAGTATTTCAAAATTGCTCTTGAGATTTCTTCATGTTTTATCGAGACAGGTGTTATTTAATGTTCAGGTTAAATTTGGAGGGTTTTCCAACTGTCCTTCTGTTATTGATTTCTAGTTTAATTCCATTGTGGTCTGAGAGCAAATATTGTATAATTTCTACTTTATAAACTTGTTAAGGTGTGGTTTATGACCCATAATGTGGTCTATCTTGGTAAATGTTTTATGTGAGCTTGGGAAGAATGTGTAATCTGCTATTTTTGGATGAAGTACTATATAGATGTCAATTGTATCCAGTTGATTAATGGTGCTATTGAGTTCAACTATGTCCTTACTGACATATCTATCTATATATAAATATATATAATTAAATATATTGTTGGTAATACTATTTTTTACAAAAACTTATCTGTTAAATCAATTAAGAATAAGAAAAATATCTTTTTTGTTTTACTTATTCATTTTCTGATGTTTTTTCTTTCTCTTTGTAGGTCTATTATTCTAATCTTTATCATTTTTTTTCCTCTCTGAAGAACTTCTTTTAACATTTCTTGCAAGGCAGATCTGCTGGCAATATATTTCCTCAATTTTTCTTTTTTGTCTGAGAAAGTGTTTCCCTTATACTTTTGAAGGGTAATTTGTCAGAACACAGAATTCTGTATTTTTGTTTTTGTTTTCTTTTATCTTTAAAATATTTCATTCCATTTCCTTCTTGTTTGCATCTTTTCTGAGAAGACAGATAGAATTCTGGTCTTTCTCTTATAGGGAAGTTACTTCCTCTTTTCTGTACTACCCCCCCACCGCCACCCCAGCTTCTTTCAGTTTTTTTTTACTTTTTCTTGAAAATCTAAAGTTTGTATATGATACACCCTGGTGTAGGTTTTCTTTGACAATTGCCTTCTTGGTTTTTGCAGAGCTTCCTGGATCTGAGGCTTGATGTCTGACATTAATTTGGGGACGTCTTCAGTCTTACGGCTTTATATATTGCTTCTCTTGTTTTTCCTATTACTTCTGTTCTGGTATTCCAACTATGTTACATTTTTTGTAGGTATCTCTATTTTGGGATATTTTGAGGGTTTTTTTTCCTGTCGTTGTTTGTGTTTTTTTTTTTTTGTTTTTTTTTTTGATTTTTGGATTTGTTTTTGTTTTTGGCTTTCAGTTTTAGAAGTTTCTATTACCATATCCTCAAACTGAGACATTCTTTCCTCAGCCATCCCCAGGTTACTAATGAAACCACTACAGACATTTTTTATTTCTATTACAATGTTTCTATGTCTAGCATTCCTTTTTAGTTCTTTTCTAGAATTTCCATCTTCCTACTTAAATTATCCATCTGTTCTTGAATGTTGTCTACTTTTTTCATTAAACCTCTTAGGATATTAATTTTTTTAAAGAACTCCTGGTCTGATATTCCAGCATTCCTGCCATATCTGACTCTGGTTATTTTACTCATCTGGTGTCTTCAAACTGTGTGTTTTTCCTTTCATTATGCTTTGTAATTTTTTCTTAAGATGAACATCATGTACCAGGTAAAAGGAACTGCAATAAATAAGCTGTCAGTAATGTTATGGTAAGGTGTCAGAGGAGGGGTAATGATCTATACTTCTGTGATTTAGTTTTAGTCCTCTAGTGAGTCTTTAACTCTGGACCGTAAGTGTCACCAGTACTTCTCAGTTTTTCCCCCTTTAGGTGGTTCAGAATGTCTAGACAGATGCTAGAGTTTATACTTCCTTTCCCCATGTAGATTAGGCTCTAGTAAAGTGGTTTCTTCTCAGGGCAGGTCTTATTTAGAACAGAATACTCTGGCATGTTTCATGTTTTAGATGTTCTTTTGCCCCCCTCCCCAAACCCGACTCCCACTCCTGCTATATGCTGGAAGGATTTTTCTCCTATCTTCACTGTGAGTCCAGGAGATTTACTGGAGGACAACTCACGAAAGTATTGGTAGGACCTCAAAGACCAAATGAACCCCTCTGGAGTTTTTAACTCTCAGACTTGTCCACACTCCTCAATTTATCAATTACAGTTCAAGTTTTCACATCCCGACTCTGGTTCCTGTGAATTTCTGCTCTAGTTACTTGTGATTCTCTAGATTCACCTATCTCCAACTTTAAAATATGACTTGAAGTCCAGAATTGTGATGTCTCTAGCTTTGCTTTTCTTTTTCAAGATTGCTTTGGCTATTCAGAGTCTTTTGTGGTTCTTTACAAATTTTAGAATTTTTGTTCTAGTTCTCTGTTGATATTTTCAAATGGATTGCATTAAATATTTAGATGACTTTGGATCGTATAGACATCTTTTTTTTTTTTTTAAAGATTCTATTTGAGAGAGAGAGAGAGCATGGGAGGGAAAAGGTCAGAGGGAGAAGCAGACTCCCCACCGAGCAAGGAGCCCAATGCGGGACTCGATCGCAGGACTCCAGGATCATGACCTGAGTGAAGGCAGTCACTTAACCAACTGAGCCACCCAGGCGCCCCTGGTATAAACATCTTAACAATAGTCTTCTAATCCATGAACATGGAATGTCTTTCCTTTTCTTTGTGTCATCTTCAGTTTCTTTCATCACTGATAGTTTCCAGAGTACAGGTCTTTCACTTCTTTGGTTAAGTTTATTCCTAGGTGTCTTGTTATTTTCGGTGCAGTTGTAAATGGGATTGTTTTCTTGATTTTATTTTCTGCCACTTCATTATCAGTACATAGAAATGCAATAGATTTCTGTACCTTGATTTTGTTTCCTGCAACTTTACTAAATTTATTTATCAGTTCTAGTAGTTTTTTGGTAGGCTATATATAGTATCATATCATCTGCAAATAGTAAGTTTTACTTCTTCCTTACCAATTTGGTTGCCTTTTCTTTCTTTTTGTTATCCAATTGCTATGGCTTGGACTTCCAGTACTATGTTGAATAAAAGTGGTGAGAGTGGACATCCTTGTCTTACTCCTGACCTTTAGAGAAAAATTTTTTTTTCCTGTTGAAGATATTAGCTATGGGTTTTTCATATACAGCCTTTATCATGTTTAGGTATGTTCTCTCTAAACCTACTTTGTCAAGGGTTTTTATCATGTATGGATGCTGTACTTTGTCACATGCTTTTTCTGCATCTTTTGAAATGGTCATTTTAAATTTTATCTATTTATTTGAGAGAGAGAGTGAGTGAGCATGAGCAGGATGGAGGGTCAGGAGGGAGAGAGAGAAACAGACTCTCAGCTAAGCATGGAGCCCAACATGGGGCTCAATCCCAGGATCCTGAGATCATGTCATGAACCCTGGTCATAAGGTTCTGATCCCTTCTCTTACTGATGTGATATATCATGTTGATTGATTTGCAGATATTGAACCAACTTTTCAACCCATGAATAAATCTCATGTGACTACAGTGAATGGTTTTTTAAAATGTATTGTTGAATTCAGTTTGCTAGTATTTATTGAGGATTTTTACATCAATGGTCGTCAGGGATATTGGCCTGTAATTCTCTTTTAGTGGTGTCTATATCTGATTTTACTATCAGGATAATACTGGTCTCATAGAAAGAATTTAGAAGTTTAGCTTCCTCTTCTATTTTTTGGAATAGTGTGAGAAGAATAGGTATTAATTCTTCTTTGACTATTTGGTAGAATTTGCCTGTGAAAGCATTAGACCCTAGAGTTTGTTTGTTGAGAGTTCTTTAGTTGCTGATTGAATGTCTCTGCTGGTTATCAGTCTCTTCAAATTTTCTGTTTCTTCCTATTTCAGTTTTGGTAGTTTATGTTTCTAGGAATTTATCCATTTCTTTTAGGTTATCTATTTTATTGGCATATTGTTTTTCATAATATTCTCTTATAATTATTTGTGTTTCTGTAGTGTTGATCATTTTTCCTCTCCCGTTTGTGATTTTATTTATTTGAGTCCATTCTATTTCTGTCTTTTCTTTTTTCTTTTTTTATTTTTTGTAAGTGTGGCTGGAGGTTTATAAATTTTATTGAATTTTTGAAAGAACCAGCTCCTGGTTTCATTGATGGGTTCTATTATATTTTTTAGTTTCTGTATTATCTATTTCTATTCTAATTTTAGTCTTTCTTTCCTTCCACTGCTTTTAGAGTTAGTTGTTCTTTTTCTAGTTCCTGGTATAAGGTTATTTATTTGAGATTTTTTTCTTGCTTCTTGAGGTAGTTGTATATTGCTATTAGCTTTCCTGTTAGTACTACTTTGCTGCCTCGCAAAGATTTTGGATCATTGTGTTTTCATTTTCATTTGTTTCCTATACTTTTTAAATTTATTCCTTTTTTTCCTGGTTGTCCCACTCATTTTTTAGTAGCATGTTATTTAACATCCATGTATTTGTGGTCTTTCCCAATTTTTTCTTGTGGTTGACATTTATAGCATTGTGTTCAGAAAAGATGCATGGTATGACTTTGATCTTTTTTAATTTCTTGAGGCTTGTTTTATGGGCTAATAATCCGGAGAATGTTCTCTGTGCACTTGAAAAGTATGTTTATTCTGTGTTAGATGGAATGTTCTGAATGTGTCTGTTAAATCCATCTGTTCAGTGTGTCATTCAAAACCATTGCTTCCTTATTGATTTTCTGTTAAGATGATCTGTCCATTGGTGTTAAGTAGGGTGTTAAAGTCCCTACTGTTAATAACTGTTTTGTGTATTTTGGCACTCCTATTGGGTGCATAAATATTTAAAGTTATTATATCTTCTTTTTGGACTGTCCCCTTTATTATTATATAGTGTCCTCCATTATCCCTTATTACAGTCTTTGTTTTAAAGTCAATTTTAGGGATGCCTGGGTGGCTCAGTTGGTTAAGCTGCTGCCTTCAGCTCAGGCCATGATCCCAGGGTCCTGGGAACGAGTCCCACATTGGGCTCCTTGCTCAGCAGGGAGTCTGCTTCTCTCTCTGCCTCTGTCTGCTGCTCTGCCTGCTTGTGTTCTCCCTCTCTCTCTCTCTGACAAATAAATAAATAAATAAAATTAAAAAAAAAATAAAGTCAATTTAATCCTATATAAGTATTGCTATATGGCTTTCTTTTGACATCCATTTTCATTTAAGATGTTTCTCCATTCCCTTACTTTCAACCTGTAGGTGTTTTTAGGTCTAAAATGAATCTTTTGTAGGGGGCATATAGATGGGTGTTTTTTTTTTTTTTAATCCATTCTTTCAACCTATGTCTTTTGACTGGAGTGTTTACATTCAAAGTAATTGTTGATAGATATGTATTCATTGCCGTGTACTTACTTTTTTTGTGGTTATTTTTTTAACATTTTCTCTGATTCTTGTCTTTCTGTCTTTTATGTTCTTGCTGATTTTGTTTAATGATATATTTGGATTTCTCTCTCCTTAGTCTTTGCATATTTATTAGTGGTTTTTGATATATGTTTACCATTAGAGTTGTATATAACTTCTGCATATAGCAGTCTATATTAAGTTGATGGTCATTTAAGTTTGAACCCATTCTTTTTTCCTCTCCTTCCCCCATTTTAGGTATATTCTATTATACTTTACATCCTTTTTTTAATTGAGTTCCTTGACAATTTTTTACAGAAATGTTCCTTTTTACTGCTTTTCTGTTTCCTACCTTCATTCTGTCACTTTTGGTCTCTTTTTTTCCCCCTCAGAGTCCCTTTTAATAATTCTTGCAGAGCTGGTTTAGTGTTCATGAACTCTAGGTTAACTCTAGATTTTGTTTGTCTGGGAAACTCTTTATCTCTTCTATTCTGAATGATAGCCTCGCTGGATAGGGTATCCTGCCTAAAGATTTTTCCTATTCAGCACTCAGAATATATCGTGCCATATGCCACTCTCTTCTGGCTTGCAAAATTTCTGTTGAAAATCTGCTACCCTTAAGGGTCTTCCCTTGTAAATTAAGGACTTCTATTGTCCTGTTACTTTAAAGGTTTTTTTTTTTTCTTTATCACTATATTTTGCCAATTTAAATACAATATGTCTTGGTATGGTTCTGATTTGTTAATATTTATTAAAGTTCTCTGTGCCTTGTGGGTCTGGATGTCTGTTTCCTTTCCCCAGGTTAGTTTTCAGCTATTCAAATAAATTTTCTGCCTCCTTTTCTCTCTCTTCTTCTTCTGGGATTCCTACAGTATGAATGTTATTACATTTAATGGAGTCACTGAATTTGCTGTGTCTATCCTTGTTTCATGTAATTCCTTTTTCTCTCTTTTGTTCAGCTTGATTATTTTCCATTACTCTGTATTCTAGGTCACTAATTTCTTCCTCTGCTTCTTCCATCCTACTGTTCATTTCCTCAAGCATGTTTCTCACTTCATTTATTGTACCCTTTATCTCTGCTATGGTATTCCTTATTGCTGTGCTAAGGGTCTCACTCACATCTTACACTCTTTGCTCAAGTCCATTGAGTATCCTTATGATTGTTTCTTTAAATTCTCTAGTAGGAATTTTACTTATATCTCTCACTTAGATTTCTGGCCATGGCTTTGTCCTATTCTTCCATTTAGGATACATTTCTCTGTCTCATTTTGTCTGCCTCTCTGTGTCTGTTTCTCTGTGTTAAGAAATTTAGCTTTGTCTTTTGCTCTTGGACAGTAGTGGCTTTATAGAGAGGAGGTCCTGGAATGCCCTGCAGAGCAGTGTCACCTGTTCACCAGAACCTGGTACTTCAGGACAACTTCCTGTGTGTGTTGCTCCCACCGTGTTATTGTGTCTGAGTCACTTTTCCTTTCAGTCCAGTTGTCTTCACTGACTCTCTGTTGTGAGCTGGGCTTGCTGTTAGTGGGATCTAGGCAAGCCAACTCTGAGGAGATGTGCCTGTGGGGGAACATGGAAGCAGGACAGTGGTGTTAGCAAAATTTACACTGCACCACTGCTCCTATGCCAGATCCCTGAAGCTCTTGCAGCCAGGCCCCCCAGGATGTGAGGCTGGGCATGGAGCACATCCTTGGCTGGAGGTGTGTGGTTAGTATGATTTGTGGCGATGGCCATGCCCCCAGAAGCTGGGTAAGGTGCATGTAATAAACAAATTTGCCCTGAGCCCAGGACCGAGGCTAACAGGCTTGGAGTCAGTGAGTCCTCGGGACTCATGGGACAGATGCACTGCTGGCAGGTTAGGTAGCAAGTGTCTGTGCAGCCCCACCTCTTACAGGTGGCTTTGTATTTATGCTGGGTGGTGCAGGAGGAAAATGGAGCCTCTAGCTTCCTCTTTTTTGGAGAAGTGTCCCAACACACTCCAAAATTGGTATGAAGAGATCTGTCTCCTATTTCTCCCCCCTCCTCCAGCATTGTTCCAACTGCCATTTTTATGTTGCTTCTCTGTGCAGACTGCAATCTCTTCAAGGTGTCCACCCAGCTGTCAGTCACCCTCTGGGCTCACCCAGTGCTGAATCAGATGATGTTTCAACCTCCAGGCTCTAAGTCCCACTGGTTTTAAAAACTTAGGAACTCAGCCCCTCTGGTTTTTAAGGCCAAACATTATGGGGATTAATCTTCCTCATGTGAGCTCCCTGGTGTGAGGTCCCCTCTCTCTGCCCTTTCCCTGAGCAAGGCTCTGTCCATTCTGCAGCCAGCCTCCCTCCCCCTTTCTAACCTTCCCAACCCTTCAAATGCAGCTTCATTGCTATATTTAGTCCTAGAGTTCTGCCAGTCTTTAAATTGCTATCTGGTTTATTGCCTTGGATGTGTCTGATATCTAGTTGTAAATGTGGGACAGGGAGAGCTCAGCATCCTCTTTCAAGTTTTTATCTGCTAATTCCAACATCTGAGATCCCTCAGATACAATTTCTATTTCCCGCTTTTCTTTGCATGTCATATAATTTTTTTTAAATAATCCTTATGATAATATGTCAAAACAACCATTGATTCTGATCTGTTCTTTCCCCCTTCTCCAGTTGTTGTTTCTTTTTATTTTGGGTGTACATTTAATCACATATATGGGCGAGATTTACAGAGTCTGTCTTCCCTGCATTGTTTAGCTGCTGATGTATCTTTTGAGTTTTTGTTGTTGTTGTTGTAATTTCGTTGTTGTTGTTGTTCTTCTTCTTCTTCTTTTTCTTGAATCCAAGCTTCCTCTGGTTGCCTCTGGATCAGCATAGCTGAGGCACAGTTACCAATGGGTTTGCAAGTGGGTTAGGAAATGTGTTCAAATTCAAGCAGTATACAAATCTGTCTGAAATTTTAGTTTTCAGTAGACCTTATTATAACTCCTCTGCATATGTGAAAGGTCTCACACTCAGCCAGGAATGTGTAGATGACTTCAGTCTCTGCGGTAGCTGAATGACCTGCACTCAGTGTTCTAATCTGGGAGTGATATGTTAGAACTATTGATATGTTAGAACTATCAAGACCTTCCATGACTCATTCCACAGGTCCTCCTGTTAAATTTCTGGCTTTTCTAGACAGTTGGTAGTTTTCACCAACCAGTATTGCTACCTTAGGCCACTGCATTGTTGACTTTTGCCAACAATGATATTTGCCACCAAACCATGATTATTTTCAACACCTCTGAGCATGAGGTTTTCACACATGCTGGTTCAAAAGAAATTGTCCCTCTCCAGTGGTAGCAAAGATGCTGATTTTCATAGCTTAAGCTTTCTCTGCCCTGGTAGAACTGTGGTACCCATAGAATTTGGGGGAAAGGGTGTAGGAGCAGCCCAAGGCTACAACACCATAGAGGCCAAGTGTTATTAATGGAGGTTCTGGAATCAAAGTTTTTCAACTTGCCATATGCCTTTAATCAGTTTCCAGAGTCCAGAAATCGTTAATTTTGGCAGTTCTGTCTGTTTTCAAGTTGTTCTTTGGGGAAAAGATTTGCCAAGCTCTTTATTCCACCATGCTTTAAGAACAATGATGAATATAATAATAACACTTACCCTGTGCCAAATACTGTTCCAAGTACTTGACTAATTATAGTCATTTATACCAATTTACTTATTCACTCTAGGAGATTATGAATCCTATTTCACAGATGAGGAAACTAAGGCAGGCATCTCAAAGCTAGTATCTAACAGAATCAAATAAGGAAATCTGACTCCAGAATATGTATCTTGAGCACTCTGCTTTATCACTTAATTTAAAACTTCTAACAGCCTTATTGGAGTAAATAAAAATAGTACAGTAGTCCCCATTAGCTGTAAAAATATGTTCCTAGATGCCCAGTTGATGCCTGAAACCACAGATAGTACCAAATGCTATATATTCTTTTCAAATATATATACCTATAATAAAGTTTGATTTATAAATTAAGCACAGTAACAGATTAACAATTAATAAAATAGAACAATTATAATAATATACTATAATAAAATTTATGTGAATTTGTCTGTCCCCCTTTCTTTCTCGAAATGTCTTACTGTACTCACCCTTCTTCTTGCAATGATGTGAGATGATAAAATTCCCTTGTGAGGAGTGAGGCAAGGTGAATGATGTAAGCATTGTGATGTAGGGTTAGGCTATTACTGACCTGACTCTATGTCAGGAGGAAGATCATCTGCTTCCAGATGGTGGGTGACTCTGAGTAACTGAAACCATGGCAGATGAAACCATGGGTAAGGGAAGAATATCCTACCTTATATTTCTGAAGGGGAACTGAAGCTATACATCTTCTCTAAAGCCACAAAGTTATTAAGTAGCCAATTTAGGATTGGTATCTGTGTCTAATTGAATCTAAAGTCTGAGATGGTAGCCAACACATTATACAATCAGGGAGAATGATCCACATAGGTACTCTGTAAACAGAGAAACAGTACTAGCGCAGCCTGGCCTATGTACATGTGTGTGCACTGTCTACGTGTGCATGGATATGTGTAGGAGAGCTAGGAAAAGAAAAGCAGGGCTTGCAGTGGCATTAGATGGTTTTTTAGAAGGGTTTTTTTGGAAGGATAAATAGGAATTACAGAGAGAAAACATGGCAAGCAAGGACATTCCAGGCAGGGTCATTAAGGAAAGTGATAGGTTGGTGAAAGTCTGATTTTAATTTCCTTGAATATCTTCTCCCTACCCTACCATGTTTGATTCTTCATGTTTTCCAGCTGAGATTTACTGTCTGATTAATATTTCTTTACTATTGCTAAGGTGTTCATGTAATTTATTTCATTTAAGGTAATTGAGAATTCACGCCAGCACCCTTTTGAATCTGTCTTCCTCTTCCAAGAGGGTATTAAAAAAAAAAAAAAGACTGACCTATGGTTAATCATAACCTGTTTAGAGTTTATACTATTCGTTTTCTAGTTGGCACAGTGTCCAGAGATAGATTTAGTGCATCCAACCAAGAGCTCCCTGGTATGACTAAGGATTGTCACGGCCACAACTTAGTATGTGTGACCCTTTTTAAAATTTAGGAGCTATCATAAGAAGCACTGATATAGATACAGAAACTTGAACTTTTAATTATTTCTTTGAAAAATATATTGTTTGTACCTTTTTCCACTGTAGAATTGAATCTAACAGTGGAAAATAGGGATAACTCAAGTCTTCTGTAGGAATACTGAGCACAGTATATATATATATATATATCTTGATTTTTATAAACATTATTAGCTGAGCAATTTTGGGCAAATACTTTACCATCTCTAAGCTCCTTACTCATATGTAAAATTCAGTAATAGTATTATCTACCCACATGGGATTGTTATGAGTTGCAATACAGTAATGTATCTAAAAGTAGTATGTAAATGATTAATCTTGTTAGTGTAATCTGGGAAAAGGTGTGTATAAACAACTTGAAACCTTACAATTTCCATATTTTATCAACTGGTGAGGGCGTATGTGTGTGGGGGGGGGTAGGTAGAAACAGAATTAATAATTTGCTCCTTGTTATGATCCTAAAGTACTTCACAAAAGGTGAAATAAAGTAAGTAGCAGAATGCTTTCCCTTAGTGTCTGTTCCAGAAAGATAGATCTGACTCTTTTTTTTTCATAATAAGCAGATCAAAGCATTTTTCCTGAATCATACAACTAAAGAACTTTTTCATGTGATCTAGATGAAATAGCAAAAGAATTAGCAGGGCGGTATAGCTCTGTAGCTTTTTTCCAAGGTTGTGAAGATGGTGATGTGCTTTTAAAATCAGATAAAAAGAGATCATATGAGCTAGCAAAGCACGTGGGGATAGTCACTCAATATATATTTGTTGATGGATGGAGTGATCTTGAAGGATGCCAAAAGGTGACATAAATTCAGAAGAAAAGGGAGACAGTTTATTGTTGGCAATATCTGAAGTAAAATGATGAGAGGGAAATTAAGGCAGTTCACTCATCTGGAAACTGACTGTGGTGAGGAGAACTTTTTAAAGACAGAAAGATTTGAAAGATTTATGGCAAATCAGAATCCCTTAATGTAAGGTTCCATTAATTTATTTCTTCAGTAACTATTTATGAAATGATTCTATAGACAAGTCATTATGATAGGTGCCACAAGATAGTGCCTCATCTGAGCAAGAGGACTGTGTATCAGGAAAGGTAAAATACAGCGTAAGGTGTTGGATCTTGAGGAAGAGCACAGTATAGTACAAGAGGGACTGTGCTCTGTGTGGTCAGGGAGAAAGACTAGCATTTAATATTAGACATCCCTTGATTCAAGCATTAGATACTTCCATCCTTGCCTCCCTCCATATAGGCACTCATTCTTTAATTTCTTTCAGCAAATTTGTATTGAGAACATATTTCCCATCACTAAGTGATGAGAAGGATGAAACAGTACTCATTTCATGTTACTTAAAACTGTATAAACTTGGCGAAATCACTTACCTTAAGAAACCTGACTTAATAGTAAAATTAACATTAAAATGTCTCACTCTCAGTGCTATTTTAATTATTAAAGCAATTTATGATAGTGCCTGGCATGTAGTAGATACTTAATGGAATGTGGTGGTGGTGGTGGTAATTATTTTTTTTAGCATTATTTTTTTAGCATTTTTGTGGGAGCAGTTTAGAGAATAGGATGGTAATTTCTAGGAGATTTCTAGGAGTTTGTTAAGAAAAATCTTTTCAACTTTATGAAAGAGAAAGCCGTGTGTTGACAGTAATAGAAGCTTTCCATTAGGACCTAACACACTAATATAGTCCCTGGGAAATCCTAGTCATTTAAGAATTTTTTTTCTAAATTAATTGAGATTTTAATAAGCATATATTAAAATAAAGACATTTAGTGTGTACCGTGTGACATTAATAAAGATACCAAAGAGAAGAGTTGCTTTATACAACTTCAGCACAATTACTAGGCTCAAAAATGTTTTTGAAGATAAGAAGCAGGGTCTGTAGCTACAAAGATAGATTGGGAAAAACTGGTGGATGTTCTGAAATGTTCTTTAGTGATAAAGAAAAATTACTTAAAGCTACTTGTACAGCATTATTACATGACATACTGCTTTTTCGAAAGGTAGCTGGGGGTGCCCGGGTGGCTCAGCCAGTTAAGCGTCTGCCTTCAGGTCCTAGAATTGAGCCTTCCATCGGGCTCCTACTGCTTCTCCTTCTCCATCTGCCTGCCACTCGCCCTGCTTGTTCTCTCTCTCTCTCTCTCAGTCAAATAAATAAATAAAAGTCTTTAAAAAAAAAAGGTAGCTCTCAAAGGATATGAAAAATAGATTGATATTGAAAAAAATGATCTGGACAGAAATGTTTTTAAGAAGTTATAATGATGGTATTAAGAAAGTAATAGTTTAGAACTTGAAATAAAATGTTAGGTATTGATCACAAAGATAAAGGACACATAAGAGGATTCCTGGGGCTCCCGGGTCTCCTGGCTGGTTCAATAGGTAGATCATGCAAGTCTCGATCTCAGGGGTTGTAAGTTCAAGTCCCACATTGAGTGTAGAGGTTACTTGAAAAAATAAAATCTTAAGAAAAAAAAAAAAAGAAGAAAGAAAGAAAAAGGATTCCCTTAACCGATATAGAGAATAGTCTGGAGGAAATGATGATTATAATTGAGCATGATTAGTTCTGTCTCAGACTTATTAAGACGGGGTGACATCAGGGCATTTACTTAGAAAATAGAAGGGGGATTGTATAACAAAAAGAGACAGACCTTGGCAAATGCTCATACCCGGCAGGAAGAAAGGAAGCAGATAAATGCAGTGGACAGAGCAGTAGGGAGGAAACCAGTGAGGATATCAACCGTGTGACAGAAGGAAAGGGGAGTTTCAACTGGTGATCCCTCCAGAGTGCCAAACACTGCAGGAAAGCCAGGGAGGCTGAAGGCTGGGAAAAGATCATTGTATTCAAATGTGGGAAGGTCTTCATGGATCCTCTGCTTTTGTATGGCGGTAGAAACAAGATTGCAAACGAGATTGAAGAGAGAAGTTGAGGATGAACTGGGTGAATTGATATTCTGCCTCTCATTATAGTTGTATTATACCCAAGAGAAAGAGGAAAGATTCTTACTATCGGCTCACATCGTTATATTTGTAAAGTCTCTTATGGTTCAGCACTCACTTTTTTCGTTGTAACTCTAAATCTTTTGGCATATGTTTGAGCTCTTGATTCTCTTGGACACTGCTTACAGTTGACAAAGTGTTTTATTTATGGGGATAGTCAAGTGAGGGAGGGGGCTTGATGGTGGGTCATGATGTCTTCACAACGATTCATCAGTATGTTCTTAACACCATTTCCTGCTCTCAGAGAGCATGTTTTAACTTATGAATATTTAAAGCCCCAAAACAAAACAGCATACATCAGACTGGAGCCAAATGAAAGCATTAAAATCACCTATTACTACTCCATCCAGCAAATGTTGCAAAGCAAGGGAGCAAAGCTGGGGAGAAATCGGCCATGTCCAGATCAGAAGCAAATCCAGTTCCGAACTTACTAAATACTGTATTTTTCCTTCTTTACAGAAGCCTTTAATCAAGACTCATTATATCTATCTATCTATCTATCTATCTATCTATTATCTATCTATCTCTCTATCTAGAGTTTCTTCTTACACACGTAAGAACCCTAAGCTATTTTTCTTGACAAAAAAATAAAATTTGTCACATTATTACAGGTGAAAATCTGTTTAATAATAATGATTTCTAAAAAAATCCATGATTTCTAATTAAATGAAAACACACATAGTAATTATTGAGTCTTGGAATCATTTTTAGACCCAAAGTTCTGTGTTATAAAGTCTTAACACAGGCAGAGGGAGTAACAGAAACAAAGGAAAATTGTTTAAGAATGGAAAAGGTTGTAGGATACTGATTAATTTTTTCTATTTGGTGGATGCTATGATTTAGCAGTTCACTGAGCTCAGAAATTTAATTAAGATTAGAAGTTTTAACGTGAAATCAGGGTTTACTGGTAGATCACAAGTGGTGGATAATAGGAATAGTGGTCTTACCAAAACTAGAATCTTGACTAAGAATGTCAATAATTATTTGTATAGTTTGTGTTTATTAAAAGTAAGAAGTAATTACTATGATTAGCTTCTTTTCAAACTGCATATTCTTAAATGAGTCTCATTATAACTGAATAGTATTTCTAAAATAACCAAATCCATCCATACCTTAGATTAAAACAGATCCTCTACAAAGCTTCAACTGAATTTTTTTCCTTGCTGTTTAAACAATATCTATACACAAATGTGTATAACACATAAAAATATGAATTCTAACAGCTTGTAAGTGACAAAACTGGTATTGGAATTCGAGTCTTTTGGATCCCAGAACCTAAGCTTTTTATTTCTATGTGATAATTCCTCTTAGTATGAATAGAGGGCACAATTTTAGGCAATAGAGACAGTCTAGGAGAAGGAACATAAGTTAAAGGAAGGATGGACTGCTTAGTTTTGTGCTACATACCTTGAGCTTTGTCTAATGATACTCTCCTTCTGATTAGAGTTTCCATGTTGGTCAAATGACTCTCACTTTCTCAGTACTTGATTGTTTTTCATCCCTTCAGCAGAGACACTTAAAATTAAGTGTGATAAAAAGAGATAATATACATCAGACTTCAGTTCTTTCTTTTAGATTGAGGTAGAGCAAAACTGCCTTATCTCCCCCCACCCCTTTTCAAAGAGGCAAAGCTACTTTTTTATTTCTTCTAAAAGTCTCAAGAAGAGTTCAGCCTTAGGGAAGTGCGTGCCAATAGAATAACATAATGGTCAAGACTGGGCAAGACAACGTTAAAAAGAAAATATAAGAGGGAGCAACGAAAGATTGCAAGAAAGTTCAGTGGAGGTAATATTCTGAGTGAAGCCCACACTGAACTGATTTGGGAGGGAAAGCTAAGATGATTCCTCTCCACAAGGGAGTACATCTTAGATGGGTTCAGGAAAGAGATGTTTAGGTTAAAAAAAAAATAGTAGATTTTGTAGAAGAAAGCAAGTTTATTTGCTTATTAAATTATATTTTATATTACTCGGGAACTTAACAAATATTCACTAATTGATCATAGAAGTTTTGTGAACCTTGAAGATTATGAATCCACAACTAATTAAAATACCTCTCTGTTGAAGAGTTATTATGTTTCAGGTAGTTGATAATGTATAATCTCATTTATTGCTCCCAAAAACTTCATGAAGTGGATTGTGTAATATTATAGCTAAATATAATTTCTTTATCACTTAAGGTGTGTACCAAATATTTTACACCAATTATCTAATATTCACAATGTCCATATTAGGTACTTGTTAGTACCATTTTGCACGTGAGAAACTTAAGGTTTTGGGAGATTGAGGAAATTGACTACATATGCATATCTCATAAATATTAGAACTAGGATTCAGATCTGTGTCTTTTTTTTTTTTTTAACTCTGGAAACCGTCTTACCTACTAAACATAATAGAATGTATATAGGAGATTCAAGTGTAAAGAGCCACAAAGCATCGTGATGTGTTAGCTGTAATAGAGCTCCAGTAGGAAAGGGGGATGACCATTGGCAACGTACTAAGATGAATACCAACAAAGGGTGTGTGTGTGTGTGTATGTGTTGTAGACTTTCTGGGGAATCTGATCATGATTGCGACTCTGCGGAAGGGAATTCCTGAGAAGGACTGATATCAAACAGGATATCTAAGCTGTAAATCTCCAAGGGCCTGGGTCCTGTAGGAATTGGATCTCCCTTTGAGGCCACAATTTTCTCTGAGAGCATCAAATTTTACCCACCCCAAAAAATCGCATTCACTGATTCACATGGTCACTGAGCCTCTATTTGGTAGGCACCATGTTATCTGCTGCAGCTACAGATGAAGCAGAGTGATGTGGGCTTTGTCTTGCTCTGGGAGTGGCAAGAGCTCAGCCTCTGTGGTCATCACATCCCCTCCCAAAGTCCAACAGCAACTTTATATGAAAAACCGTAATATTCAGAGATAAGTCTTGCTTACCGCATCATGTTTATTTTTAATAAAGGGCAGAATTAGTATATCATATTATATCCTACTAGGGAATCATATATATATATATATATATATATGATATGTATCATATATATCCATACATATACATATATACAACAAACAGTCCTTCCATGTGGCAACAGTGGAGTTGTGGTTCTAGTCCATCTCTCTGTTTTATATATTGGATACCACACTTCTCTGAGGCCTTAGTATGTTTGGTGCCTCCTTAAGAACTGTGCATTTAGTGACAATAGGGATTATATCTTAAATCTCTATTTTTTCAGTACCTGTCACACCACTTGGCAAATCATGCATGCTCAATAATTGTTCATTGAATGGAATTAGGTTTAGTTTTAAGAAGCCAGTCCTTTGATATTACTGTATTGGCACTCGTTATAATATGGAATATAGAGTTGTATAAACATTTATTTATCCCAGATTTTAGGAGCTAAAGCTGTTAGCTTTAGTGAAATTACATGTGTAGCAATGAACAAAAAAAAAAAATTGTGGAAAAGTCATTTCTATAGATTCCAATTAAATGCATTAAAACATGAAATTAAATTAATTTACTTAAATTAAATAAAGTAAATTAAAACGTGGAATAGCTCATGTACGTTACTCATGAAAGACCTCGTTTCAGAAGATAAAAATACATCTCAATTAAATTATATGATCACCTGGGCAGGTAGTTAAAGTAGCACTGGAGAAGAAGTTAAAAAAAAACCAGTGTGATAGCATTCAAAGTTCATGAAATTATAACTTTAAATACCAAGTTTGAATTTGAATGGGTCACTCTCTTAACTTCTGTAGGATGCCAAAAAGGCTACATGCCCAGAACAGTGCAGGACAACGTGTGGCATCATTATGATTTTCTAGCCTCCATAGAAACTGCCCAGCTGTCACCACAGAACCATTAGGTTCAGGAAAATCAAATCTTTGAAGAAAAACAGATTTTTCAAAACCGGGAAATTCCCCCTATCTCTGCAAAAATGTCCCCTCTCATTTTTCTAGCCTTCAGTAATGATCAGTGCAGGAGATGGGAAAATTTGAACCTCGTCCACATAGCTGTCCAGGCCCCAGACTGTCAGGTGCATAAAACATTCCTGGGGACTTAAGTGTCACCAGAAATGTCACCGGTCAAGAGCAATAACAACAAACGCATGTGGCAGAACTCTTTTCAGGAAGAGAGTCTTGTGAATTTAAAGACATGCATTGGTAAACTGATTGGAAATCAGGGAGACCACCAAGGCAAGTTCAGGCAACAGATGGTCTGGAAGCCCCCAGAAGATGATGGGAGCTCATTCACAGCACGGTTTTTGTTTTTTTTTTTCTGGGCATTCAGGAAATTATGGCTAGGGGACAATTACTGTCTATACTTCTTGTCTCTTTACCAAGCAACCACTCCTCTAACTAAATACAGAAAAAATTATTCAGAGAATATTGTATTGGTATACTCATTTGAAAAGTCACTAAATCGGGGCGCCTGGGTGGCTCAGTGGGTTAAAGCCTCTGCCTTCGGCTCAGGTCATGATTTCAGAGTCCTGGGATCGAGCCCCACATGGGGCTCTCTGCTCAGCGGGGAGCCTGCTTCCTCCTCTCTCTCTGCCTGCCTCTCTGCCTACTTGTAATCTCTGTCTGTCAAATAAATAAATAAAATCTTAAAGAAAAAAAAAGAAAAGTCACTAAATTTTCATGAACGTCACAACCCACTCTTACGTACTTCTGATTAAATGGAGGTACACTGGGACACCTGGGTGGCTCAGTCAGGTAAATGCCTGGCTTCACTCCAGGTCATCATCTCAGGGTCCTGGGATCGAGCCGTACCTCCTGCTCCTTGCTCAGCAGGGAGCCTGCTTCTCCCTCTTCTTTTGTCTCTCCCTCTGCTTTGTGCTCTCTCACTCTAGCTCTCTCTCAAATAAACAAACAAATAAAATCTTTAAAAAAAAATGGAAGTATACTTAGCCATGCTTTTTTTTTAATTTTTTTTTATTGTGTTATGTTAGTCACCATACAAGACAACATTAGTTTTTGATGTAGTGTTCCAGGCAGACAACACCCAGTGTTCCATGCTTTCTATCACTTCCCCCAAGGTTTTTGCCCAGAGAGGCTGTGAGATTTCTTGTCTCAGGTGTCTTGAGGCCGAACAGAGATCACACTGCCCTAGTGATGACGGAACAGACAACAGGACCTCTTAAATGGCTTTCCTTAACTCCCACATTGGCTCTTGTGATACCATGTTTTAAATGTTCTCAATTCACGGTGGAAATCTTGCCTCAACTATGCTAAAAACCTTTCATTCCTCTATAATTTCACTAAATCCTGTTGCAGTCATAAGATTCTTTTTTTGAGTATAGTCAAAATACAATTTTACATTAGTTTCAGATGTACGACATAATAATTCAATGATTCTCTATGTTATGCTATGCTCACCACAAGCCTAACTACCATCTGTCACCCTACAAAGATATTATTAATAATAATACCTTTGACTCTATTCCCACTGCTGTACTTTTTATCCCTGTGACTTAGTCATTCTGTAACTGGAAGCTTGTAACTCCCACTCCTTTCACCCACTTTGCCCGTCCTCCTTCCCTGATTTCTTTCTGGCAGCAAGGAGTCTGTTCTCTGTATTTATAGCTCTGATGCTTCTTTTTGTTTGTTCATTCATTCATTTTGGTTTTTAGTTTTCACATCTAAGTGAAATCATATGGTATTTTTTTAAGGTAGCAATGATTATTTTTATTGTTTATTCACAGATTAAACAGAAGAGCTGGGTTAGTGAGCTGCTGAATATTTTATTATACTCAATTGAGAAGTCTATAGTTTCTTTTTTTTTATGTTATTTTTTTAAAAAACAAGGAGCCATCCCAATCTGGATGGCATCATCTCTTCTTATGAAGACATCCTGGATACTAGGGAATTAGGCAACTGCCATGACTTGTTGAGGTTGAAAACTAAAGACCCATGGAGGCTGTAAACTTCCCACAGTTTGTCTGACCAGGGAACTTTTGAGTAGCACTCGGGGTATGTATCCATAGTGTGTGTAGGAACTGAAGTCAGCATACATGATCATAGATTTGTTAAGCAAACATTCAGAGAGACTCCACTAAAGACTCCATGCTGCATGCCACAAAGGACTTTTGTCTTTTAAGAACTTTTTTTTTAAGATTTTATTTATTTATTTGATAGAAAAACAGAGCACAAGTAGGCAGAACGGCAGGCAGAGGCAGAGGGAGAAGCAGGCTCCCCACTGATCAGGAAGCCTGACATGGGGCTCTATCCCAGGACCCTGAGATCATGACCTGAGCTGAAGGCAGATGCTTAACCCACTGAGCCACCCAGGCACCCCTTTTAAGCATTTTCTAACAGCATTTCTTTCAGCCTGAGCCCTTAGAATTCATTATCACAGGTTTGTTTTTGTTTCTTTGAAGTTGTTTTTATTTTTTTTGTTTTTTTCTCTCCACTGTTCAGCGCTTTGATAATATGAAGGGCTTCACTCCAGAGAAGTCACTGAAGCAAAGAAAAGCTTCACAGAGCCATACTGGGAGAATTAAAACATATCACATGAATTCAGCCTTCCTTTTCTGTGTTCCATCAAACAAAAAAGGAATTAATATGGAGACGCACCCATACAGGGACTTTGAGTTTTGTTTTATTTTTACACATGAGGAACAAAAACCTCCATAAAGCCACCAAAGCTTCCTAACATCATCAAGTCCTCGTCTATGAGTCATTAACTTGCTGAAGCCCAGAAAATCACATTTGGTTTAAGACTGTTTGATAATGTAGTAACACAGTAAAATGTGATTTACCAATTAGCTCACGTAATTAGAAAATCAAAAACATGCTCTAAGTGGCTGGTGGACACACATAAATGAAGTCTATCGTCATTCTTTATAGCTGTTGATTATAGTTACAATTACACCTTCCACTGATGATACTGCATCCAAGTACCTTATGGAAGAGAATTCACAAGTACCTATGTTTACAAATCCCATAAATAAATGAATATTGAGTTCAGCCAGTCATTCTTTCCGTCCTCTTTTCTTTCCTTCACCAATTATTTCTTGCCAGACTTGTTTAGCAATAGGGTATCTGGTCCTTGCCTTTATAGAGCTCTCAGTCTGCAAGAACTATGTTTAAATTCTTCTAGGGAAAAGTCAACTGGTTAAGACCCTACAAACGTGACGGTGGTTAGAAATTCGTCTTTCTAGAGGATCCCTAAATGCTAATGATGTTGCCGAGACACGTGTAAGAAAAAAGACAGCCACCTCAGGAATTTTCTCGCTCAGAGCTTTTTGCCTGGCTGGAAGGGACTCTGTGATGAGAATGGGGATCGAATATTTGTTAGATTATTTTAAAGCCGCTCTTCATCTATTCTGTGTGCATTCTGTTGACATCAAAGACATATGTGATTTGTTGCCTGGCTATATTTAAGTATTTCTCTCTGTAAATTCATATTAATGCAAGAATTGTTTAGATGGTTAAAGCTTTCTCACTAGGAATTTCAAGCATGTCCTACTTTATTCTCTTCCTGCTGCTACTGAAATACATGAGCGTGGTTATGTTACATGGTCCAGGACTTCCTAATAAATATAACGAGGATAATGGGGATGAATTACCTGAGCTTGAGCAATAAAGAAAAGGCATTTCTTATCTGACATGATTATTCTGAATGCTATTTTTTGGCAAAATACGACATAAGTGTGTGCTGCCTTTTCCACTGACTTTTTAAGGTCATAGTTTCATGTTCATTCTTGGAAATCTTAAAAGATATTAGGAAATTATTTCCCTTGTAAATGTAACAATTGCCCCTATGTGGTTTCTTCTTTGTAACCTCGCAATGCGTATTTTGTATTGTTCCCTCTGTCCCAATTATCACAAATTCTAAGGAATCCAATAAACTTTACTTTTTGCAGTTTCACTCATATATTTAGATGATATTTTATTTGATTGAAACATACAATCACAAACATTAAGAAAGTGTGGTTTACTTATAGCCAGAATGAAACTTAACCCCAAATGTTGTTTAAAAAGCAGCCGTCTCCTCCTTAATATGTATTTAATCATTCTTTCTTTTTTTCCTACTTACAGGTCAATGGAACAGAAATTGAATATGAGTTTGAAGAAATTACATTGGAAAGGGTAAGAAAAATCCAACAGTCCAAAAACCTCAATCTTGCATTTGACATTCTGCATCCTAATGATTATTTTGTGAAATCACACAATTGTGTGTTATACCTTGGAAGTTTCCGACGAGACTCAAAAATATTAATGAAATGCTTGCAATGGAGGGCACAGAGACAAACAGATCAAATCCCCAGAATATTCCATATGTAAATTGCATTGCCAAGATTTGGAGAAATGAATGAGAAAGTCAGAAATATTCAGTGAGCTAGTATAGCACTTTTTCCTGTTCTTTTCATTATTAACATTTTGTTATGCATTTTTAGATATAGTACAAAACATTTTCATTTATATAATGTTAATGCTATCTCACAACTACCATTATCATGCATTTTTTTAGTTAAAAAAAAGTAATGCATTTTAAAGACACCCTCATGGAGAAAAACATAGCAATCCTGTAGATCTCTGCAAGTATGTTATTAAGGCCTTTGCAAGGCTTTGACAAATTAGGAAATTTCTGTGTAACAACCCTAATCTATAAAAGTATTTTGCAAAATGGTAAGAGAAAGACCAAAAACCACCTAGAAAAAATATGACCAAAAGACATTCACAGGACATTCATCAAAAAAGTAAAGGCTAATAACACATGAAAACTTGTTCAACCTTATTAATAAACAAAGAAAACAGTGATGTTAAACCGTTTTTATCTGTCCAATTGGCAAAATTTAAAAGAAAGGCTAATATTCACTGCCATGGAGTGGCTCTAGAAATTGTAGAAGTAATTTGGAAAAATGGATCAAAAGCTTTAAAATGGGCACACTTTTTTGACTCAAAAATTATACTTATAAAATATATAAAGATATAAAGAATGCTTATATTGGTATTTATAATAGTGAAGATTTAAAAAGTCAAATGTTTAATAATACATTATTATATTCCAAATAATAGAAAACTATATTAAATTATATTATAATAGTATTTTTAAGAATATTTAAGCATAAGAATGGAAGGCCTAACAAAGTTATCTTACCAAATTAAAAAAAAATAAATTTTATAATGGTATGTAAATATAATCCCATAAGTACCAACACGTATAATTTGCATTTATAAGTATACACAGAAAGCCTGAAAGGATCCACATTAAAATGTTAACTCTTGTTAAGGATTTTGGATAATTTTTTTGTTTCTTCTTTTCGTTTGCATTTTTTGCTAAATATTCCATAATAAACCTATAATTCATTTATGAGAAATAATAAATAATAAATTTTTCTAAGCTGTTCCATTCAAGTATGAATTCAGACTCTAGACCTGCACTTAAACGTGTATTTCCTTTTAAGTTTACTGATTATTCACTTTCCTGAGTCAGAGAATTTTTCATTTTCAGCCTAATTTTTATTGAGCATGAGTGGTTTTAAAAGGAAATTTACATTAAAAGTTAAGTGTTTGACAGATGTGTTCTTTAAAACTTCCATTATGAACTTTGGTTAAATTTTAATGGCATGCTAAATGGAGAAAAATAAGGCTTATGGAAAATTAGCCCAAATGAAAAAAGAGAACACATTTCTCCTACTAAGTCACTAATCTTCTCTCTAGGACTGGCTATATAATTTGCAGAGCACAGTATAAAATGAAAATGTAGAGGCCCTTGTTTAAAAATTATTAAGAATCAAAAAAGAGGTCAAGACCCAGGCATTAAGTGCCACATGACTTTTCTTAAATGCAGGAGCCTGTTTGACGGCACAGATCTCACACTCATGGAGTCACCCCTTCTCTCTCCCCACACGCCCTCATCTTCAACATGACACCGTTTGGTTATCCTGGTTTTATAGGTCAGAAAATTGAGGCTCACTTTGGTGCGAGGTAGAACAGTCAGTGGGAGTGAGACAACTGTGTGCTCTAGGCTGTGTTCTGACACTCCCTTGCCTCAGGATCTGGTGGTCATCTCACCTCCTGCCCTTGGAGTCTCAGTCACACTCTGAACCTCATCACTGCCATGAGCTACACTGGCCCCCAAAACCTCTGTCAAGCATCGTCTTTGTTGAACATGACCTCTTTTCCATTCTTTTCATTTATTCCAGTACCACCCCCCTCAAAAAGTCTTCCAACTCCACTGGGACCTGGAATCACCAATTTTACCATTTCCCTCCAGTTTTCACCTTTCCTATGCCCACCCCACCCCCACCCACCATACCCAAGTCTCCCTCTCACAGGCTTTTAATATGCCTTCTCCTCTCTCCCTTTCTGTGCTCCTCCAGCAGAGCCTCAGCCCTCCATGCCAGAGCCTGGGCAAATGAATGGGTCTAGAGAAGCCCTTGTTCACCTCACTTTAATTTTATAGCTATTGATTTCAAGCGAACCTTCAAAGCATCTTAGCAATTCTTATACGTTTCTTTAGAAAAATCACTCTCTCATTCTCTGGGACAACAGATTCACAACTTATTTGCTCTTCTCAAATCTCAATCACCCCCAACCTCATCCTCCGTCTCAGCAGTTGAGACTGCTCTCTTCCTATGTCCTTGAGAAAACCCAAGTAGTCACAGGAAGACCACGTCACCTTCCTGCCACCAGCTCTGCCAGTGTGCTCTCCCTGTTTCAATGGAAGAACATTCCCTGCTCCTTTAGGAGGCCGGCCCTTCACTTGTGACCCACACTCTGCAACCTTTTGTCTGTTTAAGGACTCTGCTTCTGTAGTTGTCTCCTCTCTCGCTCTCTCTCTCTCCTGCAGTATCAGTTTCTCTCTCTCTTTTTCCCCTGGATATTTAATACAGACATGATGTAATATCTCTCATTAAAAAAGAAAAAAAAAGTCCTCTAGCAATGGAATGATATAAGAAAAAGCAAAACAAAACAAAATATCACTTGGCCCAATGTTCCCCTCTTGTTATTGTTTCATAATTCTAGTTTCTTTACCAAAAATCTAGGAAAGCTGTCCGTTTTCAGTAAGTCCACTTTATTACTTCATTTTCTTATTTTAACCTAGTTCACTATTTTCATCAGTAGTCCTACAACCATCTTCATCAAAGTCTTGACAGTTTCCATCTTACGAAATTCAAGCATCACTTCTCTGCGCTGACTTTTCAGCAACATTTGATGCAGTTGTCACTGGCTCCTTCCTTCAAGATAATAATCCCTTGCCTTGCAGGACAAAACATTTCTCCTGTTTATTCACTACTTCATTGACACTCTGTCTTCGTCTCCTTGCTAGAGGCCTCCTCTAAATGTTGGAGCACTCCAGAAACCCAATGCACAGACCTCTTCCCAACCTCTCCTCATTCCTTCGTGATCTCATCCAGACCCATGGTGTTGAATACCAACTATCAACCGATGATTCCCAAATCTGAGTTATGATCTCTCTCCTGCATTCCAAATGTGCACAGCTAACAGTCCAGTTGGCATCTCTGCTGAATATCAAGAAGGTCTTCTAAACTGAGTATGTTCCTAACAGAATTCATGATTTCCCTGCACTCCCAACCCTGGGAGCAAAAGCTGCTTCTACCCGAATATTCCTCTTCTTAGCTAATTGGTTCTATCAGTTCCCTTATTATTCAGGCCCTCAAAAAAAGCCTCCTCCAGGAATCTTGCTTAATTGCTCTTTTTCCCTTGGCATCCAGAGCAAGCCTACCGGTGCTGCCATGAAAATGTATTTCAAAATCAATCAAATATTATCACCGACCCTGCTGAAGCCTAGTCCAAACTAAAATCATTCCCATGCCTGGCCCCCTATAGTAGAATCCACTTCTGCCCACTCCTCAAAGTAGCCAGAGTAATCTTTGTCAAAATATAAACCAGATTATACCACTTTTATTCTAAAACCCTCCAAGAGGTGATAATTACACTCATTATCATCACCTATAAGACCTTATACAATCTGACCCCTGCTTCCCTGGGTGACATAGTGCCCTCACCACCAACTCCTAGAGCATTTCACACATACTTTCTTGTCAATCCTCCAAAAAAGCCAAGCTTTTCCTACCTTAAGTCTTTATGTTTGTTGTTCTGTCTTCTTGCTAGAATCTCCCCTTGGATCTTTACCTGACTTGCTCTTTTCATCATTAAATATCTGCTCAAATGTCTCAGAAAAGCCTCCCTTGTGCACCCCATTTAAATTCATACTGGCATCCCCATTGCACTTTTTTCCACTTTCATAGCTTTATTACTTTTTAAATTGCACTTACCAGTATCTGAAACTTATATTATTAATGTATTTATTGCTCACTTTGTTAATATCTATCTCGTTCCCTAAATATCTGGTATATGTAAATATGTAGTCACTTCTGTATCCAATTTGCCTAGAACATTGTCTGGAATGTAGTATATACTCAGTGAATGTTTGATGAATGAATTATGCTGGTGCTCTACCCCTGCAAATGCGGTGAAGTAGAGACACATGACCTGCATTGGAATCTTGGCTCTATCCCTTACTGGTTGAGTTAATTTGAGCTGAATACTTAACCTTTCTGTGCTTCAATTTCCACACCTGAAAATGAGGCTGAAGTATTTATAATCTCTCTTCAGGTCTTTATGATGATTAAATGAGTTAATATAAAGGTTTAGGACAGCACACATAGTTATTCTTCACTTTTCCTTTGTGCTAACATAGTAGGTCTCACAAGTGTTATTTATTAAGATCATAATGGAAGCTATTAAAAACATAGCCTCCCAGTCTCAATGATCTAACAAGTCTCATTAATCTAACAATTTCTCTCATATCAATTTTTTCCCTGTTACTTTGTTGATTGTCAGACATCCAATCCAATAATGAAGTTATGGTTCTTATTATATGCTCTAACAGCTTCTACTTTTTCTGTCTTTTAATCTCTATAACATTTAACTTAGTAACAAACTAATCACATTTAGTAACACCCCTATGAAGTGGATATGGCCAACTCCATTTTACATATTAGGACACTGAGGCTCAGAAATTAAAGAACTTGTCAGAAGTCACAATGTTAGTAAGGGATGGAGCTAGGCTTCAGTCCCGTGACCAACAGATAACCAGAACCTAAACTCATTGCCACTGAGTTAGAGTGTCCTCGAAATTAAGTTCAAATGTCATTTCTTCCAAGAACCTTTTCTTGATTTTCCCTCTTGGGTAAGGTCCCCTTTATCAATTAACCCAAGCAGAGAACTTCTCACACTAAACAATGAATAAAATATGTCTTTTCCACTGACCTACAAATTCCTTGACAGGAGGAATTTTATTATAGTGTTCTTTATATTACCATGATCACAGAAAAAGAAAGAGGAAAGGCATTGAACAACTTCAGAACAAGTTGATGACCCCTCCTCTATGGCAGCGTTGTTCAGTGCATTGGCCAGTTGCCACACACAGTGAATTCCACATGTATCTAAGGTACATTTATCTGTCAGGCACAGTCCTTGTTTCTTAGAATTTTATGGCCTGGTAAAGAACACAAATAAGTCAATACACAAAAACCATGAATAACAGAGTGCCGTGGATACCTGGTCCAGAATGGGGTATTTCCCTGAGGCTTTATACCTGAGCTGGCTTAGGAAAGATTAGAAGAAGCAAGATATAGAAAAGGGAGTGGAAGGTGGCCTCTCAGGGAACAGCAGATGCAACTGTTGGAGGACCCCATGGAAAAGTAACATGATTAAGGAACTTAAGAAACTTAAAGGAACTTAAATCCAGAATGACTGCATCTCGGGCTGAGGTAGGGCTCCAAGGGAGAGGCCAGGCTAGAGTGTTGGAGAAGGTTGAGAATATAGAGCCCTTAGGTAACCTATAGAGGAGTTCAAATTTTATCCCGAAGGCAATGAAGAGCGTTTGAATAATTTTAAACAGAAAAGTAACATAATTGGGTGGCTCAGTTGGTTAAGTGTCTGACTCTTGATTTTGGCTCAGGTCATGATCTCAGGGTAGAGGGCAGAGGGCTGCACACTCAGCAGGGAGTCTGCTTTTCTCTCTCCACCTCTGCTCCCCCTGGTCCCCTGCTCACACTCTCTCTCCCTCAAATAAATAAATCTTTTTTAAAAAAGTAACATAATCATATTTGTGTCTTAAAAAGATTACTTTGGCTGTGATATTGGGTATATGTTTCACAGCATTCAGGAGATAATACAGGTATGCCATTTAAGACATAATTTAGTGGTTAAATTCTGCCAATGGTGATAAAGAAGGAGATGATTTAAAACATGTTAAGAATGTTAGAAGAACAGATTCTAATGTTTTATAAGATAGGAAAATGCCAGAAAGAGCAGAAAAATCAAAGATACCTAGACTATAATCCAACAAATTCCTTTCATTAACATGGTCTGGGGCTCTCAGAAAGGCCACCTGTGATATTTCAAATCTTTCTGTCACCGTGGGCTCTGATGACATTAACAAAGGTAGCTGAGTCTAAAGTCTATGCCTCTGAGTTATTTATCCATTATTCATGCTCGAAGTTAATAGGTTATGTACCCCCAGTATGACTTATATCAAGAGAAGCTAGTTTACCCAGCATAGATAATAGATTCTTCAAGGCTTTATAACCCTAACCATCATGCATGACTGCCATTTAGTAGAGATATTGAAGTGACTATATGACTATCTGTCACCTCCTCTGACCCCTCTCCTGACAGCTGCAGAATGTATGATCATGTGGTTCTACTTGAATGTTCAGTCTGATGAGTCAGGGATATTCTTTTGCAGTTAAAAAAAAAAAATCCAAAGATCTGAGCCATCTTCCCAAATGTAAGCAATTTGTAGGGCAGAGGAAAGTGACTGATTTATTAGACCCTCCACATTCCTATAGATGGACCAAGTCTTGGGTGTAAGGTGGGTAACATGTGGATTCTGAAGACAGTATCTGTGAACTGCCAGGTAAGAAGTGACCACGTGAAGTTGTCTGGGGGACTTTCCAGATTCATCCCCATATCAGGTTAATTGGAAAATCATTGGGTGTCTGAATGACTTAGGCCAAATGTGTTTATCTCAAGTAACTGAGTTTTCATGAAGATGAAAATTCCAAAATTCAAATGGAATTAAAGGTCTATCACTTCAAATAATGTAGAAGCTTTGGAATTCTAAATTCCTGATTTTCTTCTGGGTGTCCTCAGCTAGTTTCAATTTAATAGTAGCAGGAATAAAAAGCCAGAGTCCCAATGATATCTGATGGGATTTCAGCTTTTATATAGTTATCTATAGTACAGTCATCCCCATATAATTAATTTTTAATAATCAGTACATTTCTTAAATTCCAAAAATTGTGTATGTTCAATTATCAGTGTATATTTTAAGTGTGTTTGAAATATATGCACACATGTATATTTGTGCCTAGAAGCCACTTAAACATAAATGTGTATTTAGATAGAAATAAAAACATTTACTTAATATGTATGAATTTTCATCTGAATTTTGTTGGCGAGATTTGTGGAACAAGAGTAGGTTTCTATAGGCAGTGGAAAGAAGCATAGTCTTTGAACTCAGACCTTATTTGGGATCCAGGATCAGCCACTTTCTACGTGACCTTGAGCAGGTTACTTAACCTATGAAAGCCTCATTAGTTTTCTCCCTAATGAGTGAGACACTAATATCTATCATATAGCATTGTTGTGAAAAGTAGAAATAACATATATATAATACATAAAAGTGTTTATGGAACATCATAGATGTTCAGTAGTATTAGCTACCATAAACTGTGTACACACACTACACTCTTATGGAAGCCTTGTTTTTTTTTTTTTTTTGGTTTGTTTGTTTGTTTTTAAGATGTCACTGCTTCAGGCTATGATTCAGAGGCTAGGTCAAGTGGCAAATTCTTGCTTCCTCTTTCCCCTGTGTGTGTGTGTGTGTGTGTGTGTGTGTAGCTATATTTGTGGTAAACAATAAGCTTCTTAAGTGATCCCCAGAATGTTCCTATATCCAATTATCAGCATATTCTTTAAGCACGCTTGTTGTATAAATGGAGTCTGCTCTTAATTTTGCAGACACAGCTTCCCGTAGAGTAACACAGTGCTGTCTGTAGCTCTCTCCTTTGTTACCTAGTAAGAATTTAGTACCAGGCTAGACATACAGTTGCAGTGTATTGTTTTGTTTTCGATAGCTTCAGGCTATGATATCTGCTTCACATGCCCCAACAGATCCAATAACTTTTGTATTCTATAATCCCTCACTTCCAGTCTCTACATATGGTACCATGAGCAGCTGCTATGTCAGAGAGAACTGATAGAAGGACGATCCCCCTTTGGGGGAATGGCTCCTCTCCCATTCTAACCATGGCATTCTGGGGACAACTGCCAGTCCTGGCAGCCATCACACCGGGAATTGGTCTAGAGCGATTGGTTGGAATTACCCAGTGAGACAGTAAGAAATAATACTGATTCATGAGCCTGGCTGGCCCTAGACCAAATGAGGAAGTACATCAGGAAGGTGGAGCATGGGACATCTTCATTTTGACAACATTCTTAGTGATTTAATGCACAGTTTAGGGGTTGACACCTGAGACAAAATGAGCCAATAAAAGTGCCCCCTCGGGATTTTTCCCACTAGAGTGTGAGGGACAGAGAGGTGCCTCATTCAACTGTGTAGCAAAGCTGGGAGATAGGAGACAGAGGAAGCCTGTGGGTCTCCTGCTGTGTGGGGTCAGCTTGGCTGAGAAAAGGAGGCTTCCTGCAGAGAAAGCCAGAGACAGAAAATAAGAGAAGAAGGGAAGGAGGGAGAGTGAGAGAGAGAAGAAGAGGGAGAAGAGGTTGAGAGAGAGAGAGAGAATTGGAAGCATTCAGTTCCCCCGTTAGGTCTATCCTAAAGGCATGAGACACCACTCCCTGTCCAGTGGCTACATGAGTCTTCCCTTAAATTCTTCTTAGCTGAACTACTTCAAATCAGGCACCTACGACTTGCCAACATTTGCACTTACCCAAATGTATCTTGGTGTTTTAATGGAGCTCTCACTGTGCTGAAGTTGCTGAGTAGGTCCTAGGTGATGGCTAGGCCTGTACTGCCCTAGCCTGTTCTCAAAATAAATGTTGCCTTGCTTAGACTCTTTCCCTTTTCTAAATTCTAGTCCTGTCTCTCACCGCTAAGGTAGAGTCATAAAGCAAAGCTCTCTGGGGGAAGAGTGTTGGCAGGTTGCTGTAAGCCTTAATACCCCAAAGCTTATACATACCATCTCCTTTAAAATAACCCATTACTCTGTTCCAACTCCCAGAAATAAAAGAACATTAAAAAAAAAAAAGTGGCAAGTAAAAAGAATGGCCAGTGACAGGTCTATGAATTTAGGTCTCTACTTTCTAGAAACTTTGCTGATTTGGGAACCAGCAAGCTTTGAACCTGTGGAAAGCAGTCTGCAACATTAACTACTGGACTCAGATGTCGGCGGGGGGGGAAAGAGTGCTAGAAATATAGTTTGCAGTCATTTGAGGGGTCATTAATCTAACTTTTCTTTGAAGATAAGCACCAAAGTCTCAGAATTGAAGAGCTCCTGGTAAATATACCTCAAAGGACTGATTTAGACGAATTGCCACAAAGTACATTTAACTGAAATTCAGCGGCTGACTCCAACTATCTCCATTTTTCTTTATAAGCTCCCCCTGAGTTATCTCCCTTCTTTCACCTCACAAACCCTCTGTTAGCTGAGGTCTTTAGCAAGTACTCCCTTCTAGTTCATTAGTCTGGCCTCAGTGCCCTCATGTCATCTAAACTGGCCAATGTATTTTCTTCATGAACCACTTGTCACGCTGTTATTACCCCCATCTTCCTCTGACATGGCCCCGGATTATTCCAAGCATATTTAATGCTAGTGTAGTGGAACTTCTAAACCTAACTAGTTTTAAACAAAATCCACACTGGAAAGTCTTACACAAAAATGATGAAACTCTATCATTCCCAAGTTGAGTTTTCTAAGCAGAATAGATCTATTTCTGTGGCTTGTACCAACAAGATACGGATGGTTAAGAAACTTTGGCAGGGAGAACCCTCACTAGAGGGTCCCCTGACTGTTTTGGATTATGATGAGGGTCCTCAAAAGTAAAGACCCAAGGAGCAACAGTACAAGCCACCAGAAATCACAGATGGATCACTAAATACGAGATCTTGAGAAATGGTAAAAACTGCGTATTTTGGGGCACCTGGGTGGCTCAGTCGTTAAGCGTCTGCCTTTGGCTCAGGTCCTGATCCCAGAGTCCTGAGATCGTGCCCTGCATTGGGCTCCCTGCTCAGCGGGAAGCCTGCTTGTCCCTTTCCCACTCCCCCTGCTTGTGTTTCCCTCTCTTGCTGTGTCTCTCTCTGTCCAATAAATAAATAAAATATTTTTTTAAAAACTGGGTATTTTGCTACTTGTAACTGAACAAATTCTAACTGATGTAGCTAGAGCAGGAGCAAAAGCAGTCTCAGTAGCCAACTGCCAAGCTCGTAAGCAAATGTAAGCTCAGTCCTTAGTGTTTCTCTTGCAGCCACTTCAGCCATCTCCAGAATGATCCCACAGTTCTATGTCCTTACCCAGCAGTAGACAAAGTGTTCCTTTGTTAGTCATTTTTCCTCACAAGTGACTGCTGGGACACCCACTGCCCCTTATCTGAGGTGTCCTTTCCGGTCAGTCAGGTTTCTGCTGTACCTTCCCAATGTTGGTTGGACATTTGTTGGTTATCTATCCATTTCATTCTTTTTACGTTTTTCACTTTGCTAACTGTACCCAGATTTTAGTTCAGATATCTACCTTGGCCACGATAGCCCATGTGATCTGATGGAAGCTTAGGTGACTCTCAGTTCCAAGGGTAGTTTCTGACTGATTTAGGCCAGTTAGCACATCCTACCACCCTGGCCTCCATCAGGTGGTGGATATGCAACCCAACTCAGTGCAACCAGAATTCCATGACTTTTACTTAGAATTCTGAGACAGGAATCACCCTCTTCCATGGGCATGAGGTGAGGAACTCTAACACTCAGATAGGAGTATGGAGCCATTTATGACAATAAGAAGATTCCAGCTTTAGAATGAAGAAGCATTTTAGATGGCAAGGTAGATAAATGGGTTAAAGATCAGCCTTGGCAACATTTTTGAGACCATGACTCAAACCACTTTTGAAACACCCCTTCTGATTTCAACCCTCTCTTTCTTTACCTCCCCTTACAATGAAAACCCGCTTTAATGGGGAGAAAGGAAAAGGGAAAATACAGGAGAAGAAATAAAAACACTAGTAGTATCTCAAAATAGAGATGCATAGTAGAAAACCTGGAAGTTATTTCAAGAATTTAAAAAATAGTTAGAACTGGTGGGTTTTTAAAGTATATATTTTATCCACTTAGCTTAATGAGCTTGATGCATTTTTAAACTTTCAAATGATCTATCCTTCTGAGAAATGGAATGCGTATGCTATGAAAATAGTCATAGGCAAAAAAAAAAAAGAAAATATTCATAGGCATCAGAACTTCTATGATATACTGTCTAGTTTTAATTTTTTTAAGATTTTATTTGTTTATTTGAGAAAGAGAGAGAGAGAGCACACGCCCATGAGCAAGGGGAGAGGCAGAGGCAGAGGGAGAAGCAGACTCCCCGCTGAGCAAGGAGCCTGATGTGGGGCTCAATCCTAGGACCCTGGGATCATGACCTGAGCCGAAGGCAGATGTGTAACTGACTATTTTATATATATATATATATATATATATATATATATATATATATATATAAAACAACGTTCAGTCTGTATAGACTGTGCATAAATTAGACAAGACATATTTAGTCATTAAGAAGAATGTCATCTTGGATTTAATTCAGGATCACCAATCAGGCTTTATTGATCTTAAAATTGCTCTTCACTGCCTTACCATTTTTGTCTGAGAAGCTCTTCCTGAAAACCCAGTTCATGTATTACCTCACATGAACAGCTTTGTCAGATTCTCTCAGTTATAGTCAGCTAATCCAACCTCTGTCACCTCAGGACTTCCTCATTGTCATCAATGTTCATGTTGTATCTACGTTCTATATAAACTTCAAGGTCCTCAAAGACTAAACTATTTCTCAGTTTAATCCTTTTTATTTGGAATTTTACATCTGGCTGTTTTTAATCCCCAGAAGAATCTAGCAGCTCACTTGTTGAAGCAGTGGAAGAATTATTTAGTCTTCTGACAAAAGGTACAGCATAAGGATAATTTGTTTACTCCTGATTGTGTATATGTACATACATATATACACACAAACACATATGTGTATACATTTTACATACATCTTATATTACACAGTTTATAATATACATAAACATATATTTCTTTCATGTGTTTATGTGTTTATGTGGCTGTAGATAGATAGATAGTATCTTCATTGTAAGCAGGGGCCGGGGCTCAGTGCTACTTCTAGTGCGGGTAGCAGTAGCTGCTGTAACCATAAATACAGCAATCTCTATCACCTATTAAAGGTTGAACCTCATATGCTAATCTCTTACCTGCTAATCTACAGGGTTATGTCATATCTTAACGATTAAGTCATTACATAAGTTGTAGAGCTTCTGTTTTACAATAAGCAGACAGTAGTTCAAGGAAGTTAAGACATTTGTCCATGGTCATAAAACTAGCATGAGGCAGAACTGGTTGATATTTCAATGACTGTGTGGTACCACCATAGCATGAAAAATATGGAAAACTTTTCAGAGTAAAACATTTATTCTTTGACCAGCAGTAATATATTCAGACTGCCTTTAAGGCTTATACGTTTATCAAAAGGAAACATTCAGCCGAAGGCATAATATGTTAGGTTAGCTCTGAAAGGTTGAAAGCAGCTTCAAGAGAAAGACAAAGACAAAACAAAAGATAATAGCAGTGGATAGAGATGTATTTATTTTTCTTTAGGATTATATCTTAATATTTGAGAAATGAGCCAGACTCATCTCTCCACCCACCCCCAGCATCTCCTTAAGCTGCTCAAAACTCTGTAATATAACCCAGTTCTGGGGGAAAACAATAACAAAAATGACATCACATCTTGCATATTTAGCATTCTTCTAATTCAGGGGGAAAAAAAAAAAGGAAATCCGGTTCAAGCAGTGCTCCAATTGTATTTTTCAAATGTTCCTCAGGAAAATGTACCCACGTTTTCTGAAGCGAAAACTGGTGAGATGGTTAGTTCCACTAATCAGGCAGTGTTACTGTTTCATCACTTGATACAATGTATATCTTATAATGTGTTCAAAACTTATATCATGATATTATGACTATATCATATTTCAATATCACTTCATTATTTTCAAATAATTTTCCAGAGATTTCATCCTTCAAACTACTCTGTGAAATAGGAAAAGAAAACATGACTCTCCTCATTTTTGCAGATGGGGAAACAAAGGCTCAGAAAGTGTGTTCCTGGGTTCCTCAAGGTCACTCAATACAGAGCAAAAGCCAGTCTAAAATTCACTTCTCTAACTTCTAGCCTCACTCCTTTTCCTCTCTTTGTTTTATTTTGGTTTTCTTTTAATATCAAATCCAAATAATCATGCTCTTCTTCAGGTAAAACAAACTCAAAATATTAAAATGTGGTTATTGATTTCTCAAACAAAGCTGAAATCAAAACTTTCTCTCATACCAAATTAGATTTCAAATCACCCCAAATTACTTAAACTTCCATTTTTTAAAGCAGCTATCATACACATTTAGGCTATTGAGAAGCATTTACACACACCAGGTTTTTATCTTGCACCTCCAGTAGGAGGGACCCCTTCAAACTTCTAAATTTTGGACATTACTCTAGGAAAGACATTTCTTACATCAGTTTGAATTACCTTCTAGTAACTCATACCAAACTACTTCTACCAGTAGAACACTATTTCAAGTGTAGATTTTATGGCCATTTAACCTGAGATCATATTGTGGCTTTAACACTTACCAGCTTGGTGAGGGTGAGCAGGTCCTTTGATCTATCTGTGCCTCCTTGTGCCCATCTGTAAACTAGGAGTGACAATAATTCCTGCCTCCTAAGGTTATTATATGGACTACATGAGTTCATACTAAAATAAAGTACTTGAAACAGTGTCCGTCCCTAATGCATGCTATACAGGAGTTCGTCATTATTATTACTACTCTAGTTGTTCTTCACAGGACAGACCTCAAATGATTTCACAAAGAAATCAAAATTCACTCTCTCCCTTGAGGCTTTTCTCCTGCAGAATAATCCCTACTTCCCTATTCCTTTCATTATTCTTTACACAGTCCTCTTCCTTTGGCAGTGCTCCTAATGATGATTACTTTTCCTGCTAAAATGTTGTATCATTCTACAGATTTGCATGGACTGCTCACTGCGGCACCAGAATCCATGCTCTGTTCACTCCACAGTCATTAGCTGGTCACCTCTTCTGTGACCACTGTGTTAGAGATTGTCAAGAGGTGGTGAACGAGACAGCCCTGCCTTCAGAGAGCTTAGTATTAGTATTAAGTATTAGTAGTATTAATTGGAAAGATAGACATACTGAATAAGTCATTACTTCACAGAGATCTACAATCATAGAGTATCAATCAGGCTTGTCATCTTGTGCAGTGTAACCGTTCCATGACATAAACCTGAAAAGAAAAAGAAAAAGGAAAAGGCTCTCATACTCACTTTGCAGTGACAAAATGAAAACCTGGGCTTTTACATTGATCAGTCATTAGAGTGAGTGTTTCTCAGTCTATGGTATGTTTCTCTGTGTCTGCATTCAATGATAAAATATGCAGGTGACAAAATATGTTGTGAGGGCTATTTATTACTGCTTCAAAATTAAACTCATGTCAGTGTTATTTAACTACCTTCTCTTCCAGCATGCTACTGGAGGGACAGGTTTTCTTTAGCCTGGGCTGTTTTGACAGAAACTATGACATGTGCTTTTCCAAGTGTTGTGTTGTGTTCAGCAATGCTTACAAGGATGTTCTAGGTGAACTGACTAAATCCTTTGCCAACACTTGAGAATGTAGTTGAAATGCAGTATTCTGCTTTCCTTGGGTAACCTATGCATCACTCAGAGCAGTCTGTTCTGAATAAGATTTTTTAAAAAATATATGGGAAAATATTAAGGACATCTGAACTTAGTGATTAAATTCATTAATTGTGTTACCTTATGTAGCTCTCCTTGCTACAGCTCTCTGAAGTAAGTTTCATACTCTCTTGCAAGCTGAGACTCTGAGTGATAAGTTGCCCAACATTGCACAGCTGGAAAGGGGTGAGCAGAAATCAGAACGGAGACTGGTTCACATCTAAAATGTCACAAAAAACCCCTTGCTCCATAGTTTCAGTATCTCTCTTTCTGCTTGTTGTCGAGGCTGACTGTGTTATTTCACATAGCATGGGATTTTCCCTTTGGAAAGCTTATCATTTGAACAGCTGATGGAAGGATTCTAGCCTTTGGTTCCCAAAGGGATGTTTCTTAACTTGAGCCTAGAGTCTGCATTTGTGCTCAGTGGGGAAGGAAGAGTAATGGCATTAAATGAAGGCAGCACTGACTGTGAAATCAGTTACCTTTTAAATCTCAGGGTTATCAAATTAATGAATTAGTCTTAGAAGGCTGTGTATCATTCTTGGAATCCTGAGAAAGGAAATTGAATATTAACCCAGTTCACATCCATAACACACAATTTATAGCCACATGCAGACTAAACCATATGGCAGAAACATTCTTCCATTCTTTCATATTATTTTATGTTGGGTGCCCCACATACAGCAGGTCTTTAAACTGACTTGTCCTGTATGATCAAAAAAATAAAACATCTGTTGATAATAACCTTGAGAACAAATTGGTGCTTCCCAAACTTGCTTGAGCTGTAAAATGTCTATGGTAATAATGACTACAAGATTCAGAGACAGTATTTTAAACACACACACACACACACACACACACTTGCATGCACACACACAATTTGGTCATGTCACCTCCAAAGTTATGCCCTCCAACATTGCTGAAACCTCATTCACAGAAAACTCAGCTTCACTGTGAATACGTGGGGCTATTTTTTTTTAATGGTTAGCATGGTTGTGAGTTCTTAAAAAGTCCACAGAAGGAGATTAAATAACCATAGTTAGGCAGTTTCATATGAAGCATGTCAAAGCTGCATAGTTTTGAAACCTCAGGAGAAAGTTGAGCTTTCTGAGCATTTACAAGCCACCAATGAATTGCCAAGCCCCAAACCACCAACAGAATTTCCTGATGTCTGGTAAGTTGCCACAGCCTACATGATTGCAGCCAAAAACATACCCAGTACTGGAAAATCTGTGATTCTCATCACAGTCCCCTCCTTGCATGCCCTGGGACCACAGTCTGGTTAGAAGGAGCCCACGGAATATTTTGTAGTTTTTTCATTTCTGCTACTCCCCCTTCCTTCAATTCTGCCATTGGCACGAAGTTCCTTTGGACAGGCCAGAATCCTTAATAGAAATTCCAAAAGAAAAATGCTGTGAAACATTTCCACCTCCTGCTTTGGATAAGTGTAGTAAAAGCATTAGAACTTTCTGCTCCCAGAAATTTGGAGTCTACTGTTTTATTGGGCCTGAGTGGAAGCACACTAAGTTTGTACGAGTGCTGGTACCCACATCCCTTGCCACGTAGAGCCCTCCAGAGGCTTTACCTTAACTATAATCACAAATTAACTTTTATCCAACTGTGAAGTTCCTGACCCAGTATTTCCTACTATATGTTGGCTGAAAATCCCAGTTCTAGCCAGTTGTCTCTGGTTTATTCTTTTGGCTTATAAACCCATTGTGACTATATTGCTCATTGTCCTTCCAAAGACTGCAAACCACTTCCTTCACTTCTTTAGAAAATGGTCCACTAAATGAACAGAAGAGTTTATAATATGCCATTTCCTTTAAACACAGATGTCATGATAATTGTAACAATAGTTCCTAAATACTTGGGATATACTGCTGAGGCCTCCATTATTTTAGTTAAGCTCTATAACAAACAAACATTTCGCTCTTCTTATCCTTGTTGGGAACATAGGAAAACTGAACATAATAGTGGTTAAAGTAACTGGGTTTTAAAATCACATTTCTATTAAGCAGTGGGACCAGAATTCAGTCCCAGCTGTTATGATGACATCTGTCCAAGTCCTGTTTCTTACGATAAACATACATGGTAGATGTGACTCAAACCCTATGCAGATGAAGAGAGTGAGGGGTAGAGAGTTAAGTCACTTACCAGGCGTATAAAGTTTATGTGAAAGGGCCGGGGAGAGGAAAATGATGCAACTGTGTATCTCTAGAGCATGCTTCCTTCTCTGATATTCTCTCCTTGGCATCCCCAACTGTTTAATCAGAAAACAGCCCCTACTGTCCATACCTAATCAGTTGTTGAGCCAATTCCACCTCTCTAATCCCTCTCAAACCCACCTGTTTTTCTCCAGACGCACTGCCTATAGGGTGCTGTCACTTACCGGGATTATAGCAGCCCCCAACTAGTCATTATGCCCCAGTCTTAAGTCCCCTTCTGTGCATTACTCACACCACAGCCACTGTGATCTTCCTTAAGATAAATCAGACAGGGGCACCTGGGTGGTTCAATTGTTAAGCATCTTCCTTTGACTCGAGTCATGATCCCAGGGTCCTGGGATCGAGCCCTGCATCAGGCTCCCTGCTCCATGGGAAGCCTGCTTCTGCCTCTCCCACTCCCCCAGCTTGTGTTCCCTCTCTTGCTGTCTGTCAAATAAATAAATCTTAAAAAAAAAAAAAAGATAAATCAGGACTGTGATATTCATTAGTCCCCATCGACTTTTAGGGAAAATCCAACCTCCTTGGCTCAACACCCAAGGTCTTTTATGTTCTACCTCTCCCTTAAGCCTCCAGCTTATCCATTACTATACCTTCTTGCATCTGGACTCCAGCAACATGGAATGACTTAGAATTTCCCAAACCCACAGGACACTTTTCTCACTTCCTCTTTTCCTGTGAATGTACCTCTCCATACCCCATCCCCTTTCCTAACTAGTGTCTGCTCAGACTGAAGGTAAGCTTAGCCATTCTCTCCTTCTGGGAGCCTCTCCTGACATACTCCTTAACTCTTGAGTGCCTTTCTCTTTTCTTGGCCATTTGAAAGTCCTCTACCAAGAACACTATGGGCCCTTTTCCAGAACTTAGGAGTTGAGCTCCCTTGGTAGCTGCTCAAAATACTATTAACAACCTCAGTGTTCTTGTCCTTCAGAAGAGAGTACGTATATTTAATTAAAGAGAAAACAAATAGGGTGTCCTCATTGCCTCCTCTGCCACAATTGTGTAGCCATTCATGGGACCAATTTTCCATTCTAGCAGAATCCACCTCAGATGGACTCAGATCTTGCATCTCCGCTGATTTAGAAAGATTCATTCATTCAGTCAGTCAGTCAGTCAGTCAGTCACTAAATATGTGTTGATTGCCTACCACGTGTTATGTTCTATTTTAGCCTCAGGGCATATAGCAGTAAACAAAACAAAGGAAAATCTTTGCCCTTGGTGAGCTTATATTCTAGTGGAGGTGACCTTAAATAAACTAAATACGTAAAATGAATACTATATTAGATGGTGGTAAGTGCTATAGGGAAAGTAGAGCAGATTTGTTTTGACCTTAGTTACCCAAACAGAAGAAAGTCATTTACTATTTCCCCCTGAAATAACAGTTATTATTCAAAATAGTCATTGTCCTTCATCCCTTGACTAGCCTGGGTGAGTGGTGTGGTAACTCCCCTCTCCCAGGTGGACTTCAGGCACCTTCAGAAAAGTGCAAGTATGGACTTAGCCCATACTGCTCTTGCAGAAGCATCAAGAACATTCCACAGATACATCAATGGGACAAACATAAACAGAGCTGCTGTCTCAGACAGTATGTACTTTCTCTTTCTCTCTTTCAAACACACACACGCATACACACACAAACACACAGCCCTAACAGAGAGGTTCTTGGGATAAGACTACATGTGATAGAACTCTATTTCTATCTAGCAGATGCCACCTTCAAATATTTGGTGATGGGAATCGGACCTCTTTCACTGTTGACTATGACTGGAACAAGTCAAAAGGCATTATGCATGTGCCCTCATGAGTGTTCAGGAGATAAGAAGCTGGGCTTTGAATATGAATGAACTACTGAGCATTGTCAAGACCTGACATAAGATGCTGACCACTGGTGTAGTTGTCTCCAGAGTCCCCCTGCTTCCCAAGCTAAATTTCCTAGCACTTCTCAACCCACATTAAATTTGCCTCGTTTCCGTGGAACTAAGAAAATAGCTCAAGGAAGTGAACTGTGTACTTGCTGTGAAGCTATGATTGCCAATGGAATCTCTTCAGGAAGGCTCTTTCTGTCTTTCTTGCTTGTTTGGATGAGGAACTCTTCCTAGAAGATACCTGTAACACCCAGGTACATATCCCACTAGTATCATGAGTGCCTGCTTCCTAGTCAGTCTTCATCCCACCCCTCTGCTACACTAGTCTCACGTGAGGGCAGTGTTATTCACTGCTGAATTCCAAACAGCAGAGTGCAGGCACCTAGTTAGAAACACATGAAGGAAGAAAAGAAAATAGGTTTCTATCAAAATAAGGAATTCATATCATAGAATAATATTGGAGCTGGAAAATGTCGACAACTTAATTCAACCCTATAACTGATTTTGATAGATGAGGGAAATGGAGTGTCATAGAGATTCAGGGACTCATCCAGAGTCAACACAGGAAGCTAATGTTAGGACAAAAACTATACAAACTCTCTTGTTTCTTCCTCTGGTAGGAAATTTCTGATTATGACATGAACTGATAAACCATATGCTCTTTTGAGCAGCTGAAAAGGAAATGATTAATAAAATGAATAAAATATAAAGTACTTTTTAAATGAGAAAGTACCACTTCCAGGGGAGCTATATACATTTTGCAACACAGTATTTTTCTGATGCGTTTCCACCCAACTATAATGTAAAACAGAATACTGGGAATGAAAAATCCTGTAAATATTAAGCAGGTACAGTCTTCAGTAGCCAAAATAGGCTACTCAGAAATGACGCTTCCACCAGTTTCTTTGTCCCTACCCTAAGAAATTATGTGGCATCAGTTATGCCTCCAGAACAGAAAACATCAAGAATAAGAATAGACTATATTCCTCCCTTATTTGCATTAGGATGATCATTCTGTTCCCTTGAAGATATTTGACTTTTGAATTTTTCTTGTATTTACATTAAATATAGATAGATATATAAATGCTTCTCATGACCTCATATTATCACTATTTCACAGGAGAAACATTTGAAGCAGGAATATTCCTTCAGACTTCCTGCTGGGTTGTCTGTATCGCAGCATGCCAACCTTAGCTTAAGTGTTTAAACTTTATATATTTTTACAGCTTTTCAATATACTGGCAGCGACCTTTAGTCAAGGGCAATAATATTCTAACCTAACTTCTGTAAATACAGCTTTCCTTTAAAGATAATTCTGGTTGTTTGCTCCTGATCGTTTTGATTTATTTTCCCTATTTGCTATTTAAGACTCACGGATACTTTCAAGCCTAAAAAGTGCAAGATTTAAAAAATGCTAATTCATCAGCTGAAATGCTGTTTCATTCACTTTTTGCCTAGCAATTTCCAGATGTCCTTCAGGTCGTGATTTAACTGTTGCTTCCTCAAAGATGTTGTCTCTGACTTTCGAATCTAAGTTAGCCAGCCCCTGTTATTTTCTACCAAGGTAGTTGTGAATTTATTTGTATTTGCTTATTTCTCTTTTTAACATCTGCCTCTATCATTGGATATTAAACTCTATGAAAGCAGAGACCATCCTTGTTTTGTTCACTGGTGACTACATAGCATCTAGTACAGTGCCTTGTGCATGGTAGGTTCTTAATAAATTAAGGGGCATATTAAAAGAAAAGTTTTTATAAGTATTGAGAGATGAAAATTCTTTTCTTAATGCGCCATTGTTTTGGTGCTCACTCTTATAAGCACTGTTTGTGTTCAGAAATCATTGCCAGCTGGGAGAGTGAGAAGAATACAGTAGGAAGTCAAGTAATTTTATCTTGCTTCCTGTGTTCTTTTCTCAGAACCTCTCCACCACCACCCCTTCACATGGCTGAATTCTGCAAGTGCAAACTCAAAATCACTAAATATCAGATATTCTGATAACGCGTTGGTGAATCTTCTCTGCCCACATGAGTAACTCAGTGTGAATTCCAAACACTTACAAGAAGCTGTGCAAATGCTAAGCTCTTTGGTGATCACCTCCAGCCATTTAACTAACAGCCTTGACCTTGACCTGAGTTAGAGCCAGGACAGAAGCAGTCCGTGTCCTGCCTTTGATAAACATAAGCCTCTAGAAAGCCTCTAGAAAGTCTCCTCATAAAATATCAGAATTAGAGAAGTCTCCTGATATATGTCGGAAGAATTATCTATTATATTCTTTTTGTTTCTTTTTTTTTAACTTTTTTTTTTATTGTTCTTTTCTTTACATTCAATTTAGAGATTGAGATTGCCCTTTATAGCAACTGTGCCTTTTATTTCTTTGTATCCTTGACAAGGCCTATATACTGTGTTATTAGATTCAGGGTTAGAATTTAGTGACTCATCAGTTGCATGTAACACCCCAGTGCTCATGACAACAAGTGCCCTCCTTAATGCCCATCACCCAGTTACCCCATTTTCCCACCTTCCTCCCCTCCAGCAACCCTGTTTATTTCCTGTAGTTAAGAGACTCTTATGGTTGCCTCCCTCCCTGTTTTTATCTTATTTTATTTTCCCTTTCCTTCCCCTACATTCATCTGTTTTGTTTCTTAAATTCCACATATGAGTGAAATCACATGGTATTTTTCTTTTTTCTTGATTATATATCTCTCAATCCTTCTCCTCACCTTTGCCTGTATGACCCAGTGTGGCCATGCCAGGGTCACCTTTCCATCTGTATGCATGACTCCTCTACCTCAGGCCTGCTGTGCTACATGCAAATGAGGTTCATCATTATAATCCTACTGGCTTAGTACTTAACTAAGAGCAGGCACTTGATAAATAATACACGAATAATACCACACCCATGCTTGCCCAATTACAAAGTACAGGTATGTACACAGTTTTCTAATTTCAACATTGAGATAGCTAAATGAAGGAAATTTTGTGGGGCCCAAAAGAAGAGGGTATCAAAACCTCAGTGTTTAGTGTAACAATGTAAAAAACTGACTCGATTTATCTATGTATGTGTGTATGTGTATGTGTATCTATTGTACACGTACACACACACACACGCACACATCTACTTAAAGGGCTTTGGGAATACTATGGCATATTTGTCATTAGAACTTTATCATAGACTTCAATACTCTAAACTGGATTATCTCCCTGTTCACTCACCTCTTTTCTGCTTCTCTGTTTTAGAAAACTGTTCCTCCATTTCTCAGTATATCCAAGTTCCCTCAGTTGGTTCCTTCTTTACCACTTATCTCCTCCATGATATCTTCATGATATCCTTCCAGCCTATGTCAAAGAAGACATTCCCAGACTCTGGCTACCATAACTGGGGACATGTGTTGTACTACATATATGATGTGCAAAATACATGTATAGGGAGGGTTTTCTGAATTCAATGTTGGGATTACACGATCTAGATTTGGTATTCTCTAATACGTTTATCTTCCGAAGGATGACCCTCCTCTTAGTTTCTCTGTCCTCTGTATGAGTTTGTTTCTCAGAACAGATAGTTCCACTTGAAATCAGAGATACTTCCTAAAAAGCAAATTTTTAAAAAAGAGTCAATTGGGTCCATTCTAAGTTTACAAGTATATATTTCGTGTATTTTATGCTCTAGTATTGGTGTTTTTTTGTCCATTATGGAAATGAGTTTATTTTTTTTTTCTGTTGTTACAACCATTTAGGTCACAAGCTGGACACAAATGGAGTACTAAAGAAGAGTGGTGTATGATTGTTTTACCCTAGTAGTTGGCTTGGGAATGCTCATACTGCATATCTGATAAGGTTTTACTTGTACATGTCTGATAAGTCAATACAGAGTAGAGATTGCCCTTTATAGCAACTGTGCCTTTTATTTCTTTGTATCCTTGACAAGGCCTAAAATTAATCTTTGCCTATTGTAGGTGTTGGTGAAGGTGTGATTTTTCTATTGTGTCCTAGGGGATTAGTGAGTATTTAACTTGTCTTCCTATGTAGAACAAAAGCGTTGCAATGATATTTTTAAGACTGTTGTAGGTTGATTCATTTTGAAATATTTTTAAAAATTTAACTTGTGTTTAGAAGATAGTTTTGGATTCACACTCCCCCTCCTTGAGATTGTGTTAGGTCAGTCTAGTCTTGTTGTTTTGTGTGTCACAGAATGTATTCATTCTGTGCTATTTCAAGAACATCTTTTGGTAATTAATAGAGCCAGGGAATAGCTTTATAAGCTAGAACTTTTGTGAAATTATGAAATACTTAGTATGGTACTAAATATTATATTAGTACTTTCGTTAGTGCTTGTGGAAGTATTAAATATTTAACATAGTACTAGGTTCTGTATTCTGTATGTTAATAATTTTATGAAACTTCTAAGCTTTGGAACGGGAAAAGAGGTTTCTGGAAATATATTCACTTTTTTTGAGGTGTAATTCACAGGTCAGTCAATTTAAGAAATTCCTTTTTGGGGTGGTGCAGAGAGAATGCATGAAACTCATAGTTAAGACTCTGTGGTCACAAAGTATAGCTCTTATTCACTTAAAGCCTTACAGTTGAGGTTAGGGTTATCCCCTTAGTTTTTCTGTAGTTGGATATGAAAAGAGTACAAATATTTGTAGGGAAAATGAACTTTGGAGTGAATATTTTACCTTCTCAGGAAAAGGACCTATAAACTCCTTTTCCTACTATGTGTCTTTCCACCCACCATGGCAGTTCTGAGTCAGGATGGCAGACTCCCTCCCATCATGCACTCTTTCTTTGAAATGCATCATTTGACAGTGAAATTGTGTGCAACATTCAAACTCAAACTCAAAAAGTACTGAGACATGTAGCTTAGATATGTGAATTTGGGGAACATTTGGACAGTTTCCCACATCATTGAAATTGGGATCATCTTGGAAAATTCAGATTGCAGGGTAAGGGCCCTTCCAGATGTCCTCCTACGTACCAGACGTTCTTCCTGCTGCCATCCTCAAAGCCAAAGGACCTTAGAAATACCACTTCACTCCTTGGGCCTGTGTCCCCTAGTCTATAAAAGTATAGAAGTTCAGTGGATGACCTCTTAGTCCTTCTCAGATTTAAAAGTTTTCTTCTGGACCTGAAGGACTGAGTCTGTTATATTACATCTAAATATTTTCTCTTCAGTCATTTTGGGGAAAAAAAAAAAAAATCTGTAGAAGAAAACCTGTTCAGGTCCCTGAAACACTTTTCCCTTGACCCAGCTGATTTACTTTTTCACTGCATTTTCATCTGCTAGAGTCTGAATGACTTTGGTTGAGTTCAGGGTCATTAAGCTAAAATAAAAAGACTGTTTTCAAGAACACTAATTGACAGCTTAGAAGTCTCTAGCAGAACATGCCAAAAGGAGGTGAATTATTTCGTAAATTGTATGTTGAACTCTGAAGTTTGGAGAAGTACTTCTAAAACCCATACACGTCTCTTCAACTTAAACTGCTGTTTCTTGCATTTCTTCCCCTTACAGTTTCTGGTTTACCAGCTGCACAGTCTCGGCTGATTCTTTGAAGTGGATATTGCCCCTAAATGCGTGATTGATCCAATTAGCAAACACTGAAATTTCCTAACTCCTGGTGCAACTAAGGGGGGGGGGGGGAATCTTGAATATATTAGAGTCAACTCCAGTGCAGACTGACAAAATTAAGAAGGAATCTGATACAGGAAAAAAAAAAAAAAAAAAAAAGAACAGTTAGGTTTATCGGGTCCTACATAATTATCCACATCTCTAGCAGGAAGAATTGTTTTTGTTACTGGTAAACACCTAAGTTATACAGCTGTTTTGAAATCTGTAAGTGGTAATAAATGGATAGACTGATGGCAGAATAAAGAATTGTGTGAGAAATCAATAATGTAAAATGTCTGATTACTAAAAGGCAGTGAGTTAGCAAAAGGAATGTCCAAGTAGACATTGACAGCATTTAGCACAGGAAAGCAGGATAGCCTTTATAGGCTCTAACTAACTAGACAGATTTCTAAGTATTTCGGTAATGCAAGGTCTTCTTTGATCTGAATCTCAGCTACTGGTCTAACATTGTCTCACACCCTCCTCCTCTCTATCCAGTTCTCTACTCCCACCAAATAACTGTAATTCATTCACTCCACACATTTTAAAGTACTTCTTGTATGTCCACATAATTTCATGCCTTGGGGATGCAACAGTGAATGAGCAAAGTATTCCTTTCCATGAGACAAACATCACAATAAACAAGCAAACAGAAGTTGTACAGAATACTAAAATATGTTAAGGGTGGTTTTGGCTTGAATTATGTCTCCCTCCTCCCCCAGAATAGATGGTGGAGTCCTGACCCTCAGTGATTTTCAGCGCGACCTCATTTGAAAGTAGGGTCTTTGTAGATGATCGTGTTAAGATGAGGTCATTAAGGTGGGCCCTGATTTAATATGAATGGTGTTCTTATAGAAATGGGAAATTTGGACACACACCAAGAACACTATGTGTAGATAAAGGCAGAGACTGGGGTGATGAACCTACAAACCATCAGAAGCTGGGAGAGAGGCATAGGATAGATTCTCCCTCTCAGGCATCAGAAGGAATCAACCTTGGAAACACCTTAGTCTCAAACCTCTAGCCTCCAGAGCTATGATACAATTTCTCTTAAGTCCTCCAGTTTGTGGCAGTTTGTGATGGCAGCCTGAGCAAACTAGTGGAAGCATTCAAGAGACAAATGAAGTAGGGAAGGGAGGGAAGGAATTGGAAAAGTTGAAATTTTAAGTGATATAGTCAGACCTCACTGAAAAGATGGCATTTGACAGATTCAAAAACGAGGGAACAAACCCAGCAAATGATCGGAAAGAAGAGCAAGTAGAAAGTAACCGGGGGCCAAGGGAGGTTGGTGTGTTAAACAAGGTGGCAAGTGGTATAAAATGAGATAAGAGAGAAATTAGGAGATCAGCTTGTCTCCGATAAGTGGTGCTTCTCAAATACTTGGGTCACAGGGTTGCTTAATATCCTTAAAATTATTGAGGACACTGAAGAGTTTTCGCTTATGTGGGGTTCATCTATTGTTGTTTACTGACTAAGAAATTTTAAAACTATTCGTTAATGCATTTTAAAATAGTGATGAGGGGCTCCTGGGGTGCTCAGTCGATTAAGCATCCAACTCTTGATTTCAGCTCAGGCTATGACAAGGTTGTAAGATTGAGCTCTGTGTCCCACTCTGTGCTCAGCAGGGAGTCTGCTTGAGAGTCTGTCTCTCTGCCCCTCACCCCTGCTCTGTCTCTCTCTCTAAAATCAATCAATCAATCTTTAAAAACATAGTGATGAAAACCTACCACTTTTATGGAAAAAAAAAAAGAGCTGTCTTTTCTAAAATGAAATTACTGAGAACAGTTTACTCTAAGATGTATGACCTTGAGCAACTTACTTGACCTTCTGTGTCTTAGTTTCTTCATCTGTTACTACCTTATAGGATTATTGTGAGGAATCAATGAGATAATGCAGATAAAACACTCAGTATGGCACATGGCCTGTATAAAGTGACCTGGGAGCATTGCCTATTACTTTGTGGCTTTTGTTATTGTTTTTTATATTTACATGTAATAGTGAAACAGTGAGGACATCGGTTACATACTGTGTGCCAGGCCACTGCCCTGGATTATTGGAAGGAGGTGTCATAGCTAATTGGGCACCTGTAAAGCAGATGATATAACTTGAATGGACAAATATGTCAAACAAATAATACCTTATGTTACTTCTCTGTACCATTTGTAGTGTGTCTCTAAATTATATCATACATCTATATGTATTTTACATTTTCTGCAAATAACACAAGATGGTGTATGTCAGTTTCAAAATAAGGGGCAGGTGGAGAATCTTAGGTGTTGAGAAGAGGAAATTGCTCCACAGGATTAGGGAATTGCAGTAAGGCCTTGCCGTAGATGTGGAATTTGCTCTGTTGTTATAAATAGGATAAGCAGTCAGAGCAAAGGAAGGAAGACATTTCAGACCACAGAAATGAAGAATAAAATCATCAAAACTGGTCCGTTTTACTGTAGTCAAGTAATAGTAAAGGAAATGATTATTTGAGGAGTGAAAGATCACATAGAGCTTTAGCAGAAGCTGGGTTGGAAAGGTGGGTAGTTCACAGCTAAATGTGACTGGGAACCTATGGTCATTAGGGAATATGGGAATCTATATCAGAATTGGGTGCCCTGCAGCATTTAGTCCTAGTCTTAAAAACTGGCTTCGTCCTCTGGAGTTCCTCTACAAGCCATCAGCGTTGTGGTTTGCAGAATTCCCTGGAGTCAGGCAGTCTAGGTTCAAGTTCCAGTGCAGCCACTCACTCGTCCTCTCTGTGCCTCAGTTTCACCATCTCTAAAAGGAGAGTAATGATGCCCACTTCATAGAGTTATTGTGAAAAGCAAATGAAATCAAATGATGCATGTAAAATTGTTAACACTGAACTGTTCTAACATGGGCCTCGTGCAGCCCTTTTGGGACCCAGAGGAAAATCGGAGAATCTTTTGGAGTTTCCAGACCTGCTCCTTCTCCATCACTCTCCTTTTCCACTCCCTAGAACTATGCACTGCTATTCCTTTACTCTATCAACCATGATCTGAGCAAACATTTACTGTTGTCCCTATTTGTGCGCATTATTGCTAGGTGTTCAGACTAGACCCTTCCGGTACCATCAATAATTAATAAAACCAAAGGCTGTGTGCTCTGTCGTTATCCAATCTACAACATGCACATTGTGTTTGTTACATTGTCTTCCAAAGCTTCTCTCACATTTCACCATCACCACAGTTAGATCTAAGCAAAAAATGAGAGAGTGATTTGAACTAGTCCCACTGCGTTCATGAACCATCAGACAAAATGAGAACAGTTGTGAGTTTTATGGAGGAAATGATGTCAGGATTAGAGTAGCAGAAAAACACAATGAGCCATGCATCTTAGTGATTAAGTGGCATTCTCTAAACAAATATCCAAGCCCTGCTTAAAAACGCTACTGCAACTTAAAATCAGCACTATCAATGCCAAGCTAGAAGTGTACATAAAAAACACCTGTGTATATGCATTAGGGCATTTGTTCTAGAAAAGAACAGGAAACAGAAGTAAAAGTGGTTTATCTCCTCACAAGGGAAACTTTGGAGAGAGGCTTTATTCTAATGTAAATAGCACAAATCGGTTACTACAAAACCAGAATTACTCTATTAACTAATAAAGGCCACAGGAGGCATTAAGAAAATACACAATTCTATTTTGAACCTGCAATCAAATACTATAATTAATATGAGGTCATTAAATTTTTATATCTGCCTTAAATCCTTTAGATGAAGATTCTAATCAGTTTTAAGTTTGGCTTAAATATGCTGTTAGTCTTAAGCATCTATTAAAATATAATCCTAAAAACAGAAATTGTAAAAAAAGAGATAGATTTAAATATATATGTGTATAGTTCTGTAAATATAAGAAAGCTCTGTGCATGCAAAGGTTTTTAGAGGTTAGAATTAAAATCAGAGTAATTAGGAATGATTTGAGACTTATAAAAATAGGCCCTCGGTTTTCTTTACTCCGAACATGGTGGGAAGAAATTTAGTTGTTGTTGTTTTTTTTAAGTTCCAAAGAGTTCTGGAAGGAACTCTTCAGCTTTTTTAGAAATATTTTTTCATATTCTTTGTAGAGATTTTGATAAACATGAAAAAACTCAAAGGTAAAGTCTCCTATGTATTTTTTTCGGTCACTATACGTATCTCAACTTGTTTTTTTAACAGTTTATATCATACATATTACTTAAATCTAATTTTCTTATTTCATGGTATATTTGAGCATTTTTCAAAGCCATAAAAATGATTCTAAAATATTAATTCTAATGTTTGTTTAGTATATTATTAATTTTAATGTGACCATAATTTATTTAATTGGGTATTTATCATTGGACATTTAAAGTATTTATAATCACAATATACATAACTTTCTGGTGAACATCCTTATCCTAAATTATATGAATATTGATTCTTTATCTTAGATAAATCCTTAAAAATGTACTTGCTAGTTTGAAGAATATAAAGCATTGACCTTCTCTCCAGGTGGTTTGTACCACTTGCTGCTCCCTCCAGCACAATAGGCAAGGGCCTTCCTCCCTCACCAATACTCATTCATTCATTCATTAAGTATGTGTTCACTGAGATCCTATGCTGTGCTCCACACTGTACAAAGAATTGAAAATACAAAAGTTAACTGGACAGACTTTTTTTACTACCTTCTTAATGTCCAGTTTAGTGGGCAAGTAAGAGACTAGTTTATAAAATAAACAGACTAATTTATTAAATAGTTATAAACTGTTCTAAGTATTACAAGGTAAATAGGCAGATGGTCTCATTTTTAGGTTTGCCAATTTAATAGGCAAGACCATTTCTCATTGTTTTAATTTGCATTTTATTGCTAGCAAGGTTGAACAGAGTTTTAAAAGCCTACCAATTGAATTGCATTTTTTTCTGAATTATCAATGATGTCTCTTGTCCATTCTTTAATGCTGACACATTTTCTTATTGAGTTTTTAAAACTTATTATACATTAAAACCATCTGTATTTTACCATCTAAATTTTATATCAGATGATTTCTGAGGCATATAAGTGGTCAGCTCTGTTAGTATTTCTTGTATAGTTTCCTTCATTTTGTTATGTTTAAAGAGGCCATCCTCTCCCTGATATCAGTTAGATGTGGCCCTGTATTTTTGTTCTACCATATGTCTCTTGTACATTACCCATCAATTTCCTTCTTTTCCTTGAATTTTCGATCTCTTTCTTGATCTCTCTTGTCAATATTTAAACATACTTGGTTATTTACTGACATAAGTAAACCCTTTCATCCATACCCCTATTTAACCATCCTCCCTCTACATAGGCTTCGCAGCCACATTTCTCTTGCTGCTTCAATTTCCTCGTCCTCTCACTCCTCAAACCACCCTCCTGTGGTTTTTATTCCCAGTGAATCACAGGGCAACTCTTGGTGAGATCTCCCTCAACGTCATTATTCAAATGGATCTATACATCCTCAGAGATGGAGAAGTTCAGACACAGTATTCTTTACTGCGGCAGATGATCTTATCTGCTTGTCTTATCTTGAATAAAAGGAAAATCTTAGTCTTTCCATTAAAGGTATCTCAGTTTCTTCCTATATAAGGTAATCATTTTCAATATATGATTTACTAATCACATGGGATGAATAATCAATTTCACAGTACAAATTTGTTGTTAGAGCTACTTCTTAAATATCATTGCCTCTCCATGGCCCTTTGGCCAGACAACCTGGAAGTAGAAGAAATCATATATGTCCTCACCATGATAGGAGCTTGTAGCTGGTTTGCATATGGTTCCTCGTGCTGTCCTCTGAGTCTCTGCTGAATGTTGTGGCTATTTCCCTGTCTTTCCTGGCCATTGGACATCCTGCTGGCATCTGGGCCTGCAGCTGGAGAATCTGCGGTCTATGTTTTGGATATTACAAGAGCCCATTTATCCTCTGTGGTGTACTTGCCTCCATCTTGGATCTTGCTAACTCTAGAGATCCTCAACCTCATAACCATATCTTCTAAATGATCTTGGCTGAGGTTGTTTATATGGAAATGCCTGCTTAGAGCCACCTCATTCTTCAGCATGATATCCCCAAGGGAAGCCCACTGGCTCTCTCAGTTACTTTCCTTTGAAATCCCATCAGAGGCACATGGGAACTTCTGGTTATTTTCCATGCCATCTGAAAGCCATAACCAGCAAACTGTGAGTGGGAGGTTGGATATGTTGTATAAAGTACTGTCTCAGCTTCACTCCCCCTCTGTCTCCATAGAACCACTTCCAACTCTGTTGTATGAGAGTCCCCAAAACCTATGCAGTGGTTTCCAACATGCCCCCATTGACTACCACCTCAAGCATCTGGGATTTTGGCCTAGAGAAAGAATCAAGGTTGTACTTGTTTGATCCTTTGCCCTTCCCTTCTCCTTTTTGGAGGAACTTTTGTACTTTCTCTTCCTTTTTGGCAAGATCTTCCCTCATTTGAATCTTCAGTTCTTCCTTCCTTTAAGGGCATCCTATTTGAGGCATTACCTTTCCCTGAACTATTGATTCAATGGACAAGAAGTCTTAGGTCAGCATTTAAAGAATGAAAAATTTTAAAAATATATCAGTTTAGTATTTTTAAATATATTGTGTTTGTCATAGGTACTTTATGTCTCTTAAAGGAATGCTTAGCTATGTTTAATACTTTTTATTACTTGCCTATCTTGAAATAATGTATTTTATCTTTCTTAATAGTAGCCTCTCGTGGTCTATGTGTATCTATCTGGTTTGCTTTCTTAGTCAACCTTATCTGTTCCTCTTCACCCAATTTCTAGTGACTGGGTGTTTCAGCCTCAGTCCTAAGTTTTTTTATTCTCCTCTCTCTCCATGGATAATCTTGTGCTTTCTTATGCCTTTAAACCCATCCATAAGCAATTAATTTGCAAATCTGTATTTTTCAGACCATGCATTTTCTTGTGCTCCAGTCCTGTATATCTAGTTGACTAGTCAGCATTTTCACTCGTCTATCTTACAAGCACTCAAAATCAGCATATCCAAAATTGATCTCATAATCTGATCCTCCAAACTAATTTCTCTCAGAATTCTCTATCTCAATACATAGACCATCCAATTTTATAGGTCAGAGACCTAACAGTTAGACTATCTCTTGCCTTCATTGCCTCATCCAAACAATGACCTAATCCTAGCTATTTTTACCTTCTCACATCTCTCAAATCTAATCACTTCCTGCATCTTCATTACCAGCAAACCAGTTTAAGCTGCCTCATTCTCTACTGGGCATGAGCACAGTAGCCCCCCATCAATCTTGCTACTTTCTCTTTTTGTTCCATCAACCTTTCCTTCTATTGTAGCCAGAGTCTTTGCAGTCCTTTGAGTCACTTAACCATTCTCTATTTCAGTTCCCTCATCTGTAAGCTAAGAATATTAACAGTTCCTACTTCATGTAAGAATTAGATGAGTTAACACGTGTACTACAGAACACTGCCTGGTGCACAGTAAAACTCTGTAAGAATTTGCTATTCTCATTATCATCATCATTCTTATTATTGAAATCTACCTTATTCAAAAAATTTTCCGTGGTTTCTTATGATGTTTAGAAGAGAGCTCAAAAGTCTTAGCAGAGCCTCTAAGGCCCAGCATGATCTGGCCCCTGCCTACTTCTTCAGTATTGCCTCCTGCCAAAGTCTGCCTCACTCACTGTGCTCAAGACACTGAGCTAGTCCTCCATCTGCTAACTCCTTCCTGCGCCAAAGACCTCACTTACATTGTTCCCTCTGATCAAGATGCTCTCCCTCACATTCAGACTAATCAATTTCTGCTAATTCAAATGTCATTTTCTAGAAGAAGACTTCTGACTACCCAGACTACGGTAGGGCCTCTCGCTCTATTTCCCCGTATTCTCTTTTCTCCTTTGCAGCACCTAGAGCTATTATACATCAAATAATTTACTGTATGACCTACTGTCTGTCTCTTGTCTCCACCACAGTATTTTCCAGATACGAGTGTAGGGAACTGCACTATTTTGCTTATCATTATTTTCATAGCACAATGCCTTGCACATTGTAGGTATTCAATAGATATGTATTGAATAACCAAAAGTACTGAGTATCTTAGTAAATTTTATAGCTTTTTATTTTCATGTAAATCCTGAATACTTCCTGTTATTTCTTCATACATATTTAAACTTTAAACTGATACTATGGATGGGATTGTATTTAAATTATGTTTTCTAAATCATCACAACTTGTATATAGGAAAGGTTTTTTTTAAGGTATCTTATTCAGTTTACTCAGCTCTGTCATGGGTTCTAATTTTTTTTTTCCATCTCCATTGTTTCTATTTCCAGACTCACAGATATATTGTCTGCAAATTATATTGTTTCATCAATTCCTATACTTCTTACTTGTTTTGCCTTATTGCATTTGCTAGGACATTTTGAATAATGGTAAATAATTGTAATGGTAGAGTGATGTTCTGTGTTGGTTGTAGACTGGGAAGGGTATTATATACAATATTTATGAAGTCTGTTTCTTAATTAGGAGTGGCTGTCGGATTTTATTAGCTTTTATATGATTTTTCAAGATGATCTTATAGTTGATACGATGAAGTATATTAATATTGCTCTAACTTCATATTCTTAGAGCAAGTTCTACTTGGTTATGGTTTTATTCTTTTAGAATATGAACCTTCAAGTGCATATACATATGCCACATTTTTGTTCATGTATATGCCTATAGATGTTTGTGTATGTATATATAATATATTTGTTTATGTTTATGTATATATGTACATATGCACATTTCTTTTTTTTTTTTCAAGAGATTTTGTTTGTTTATTTATTTGAGAGAGAGAGGCAGAGAGAGAGAGAGAGAGCAGGAGCACGAGCTGGGATGGGGGGCAGGAAGAGGGATATGGAGAAGCAAACTCCTCAGGGAGCAGGGAGCCCATGTGAGGCTCAATCCCAAGACTTTGGTATCATGACCTGAGCTGAAGGTAGATGCTTAACCAACTAGCCATCATCCCCCATATACACATTTCTAAAAGCCTAACAAAATTGAAATTTTATTGGAGATAAAACCACACAACTAACTCAAACACCAATTTCCTTTGGTTTTGCCTCTGTTTTTTTTTTTATTATTTAATTTCTTTTCAGTGTAACAGAATTCATTGTTTATGCACCACACCCAGTGCTCCATGCAATACCTACCCTCCATAAGGTTTTGCCTCTTAATTCTTCCAACCCATTGTGATCACACTGGTTACCTTAGGCTAACAAGGAGCCTACACTGGCAATTATATATGTATTGGACTAATTAAAAGTGAAAATAAACTATTTTTCAATAAATAAGATTTCCTAGAAAATGGTATTTCGGTATCATTTCTGGGCAAAATCAATGTAGTTTGTTTGGAACATTAAATCTTTCAAGAGGCTAAATAATGAAGGAGTTCCTGGCCCATGAAAGTGTAGGACCTTTTCAATGGATATTCCTTGGAGATGCTACTGTCAGGCTTATGGTAAAGCTAGGGAGAAGATGGAAGGAGAAAGATCCTTCACTAAATATTTGTTAAGTGCCTACCATGAAGAAAACTTGGTTCCACAATAAGGATCTAGAGATAAATAAAAACTATTTTCCACCCTACCAGAGAGATTAATAAGGTAAACACATTCAACAAATAATTTCTTTTTATCATGTACCAAATGATAGGATAGAAGTGTATGAATGGGATTCTATAGAAATATAGAATATAGAATTCTATAGAATCCCATTGGAGGCAATCTTATAATCTGTGAATTAAAGGTATCTTCTTGGAGATAACACATTTAGGGATTTTCCGTAGCCTGCTCTTTTCCATTGTCAGGTGAAATGTATGTATGAAACTCATAGGGAGACTTGTTTTGTCAGAGGACATGGAAGTTATATTTTATGTCCTCTCTCTATACCACTCTTGGACAAATAGTTTTTCTGACTAAACCTGTAGCAAGGGGACATAGCATGTTTTGAAGATGAGCTCCAGAACCATGCCCCCCCAGACAGGCTTTGTGGCCTCCACAGTACTGTATGTCATCTGAGGTTCATGATAAAATAATCTTCATTAACGGATTTCTTTTAGGAGAGAGTTCTTTTGAATGATAGTTTGCTGAATTCAATATTGTGAATTCTAAAGTAGAATTTATTTTTATATTCATGAGTCACCAAACATAATGTTGGCAATTCCTGGCTCTCTTTTTAGTGAATAGAATACATTTTCAAAACCATTTTGAAACTAATCAGAATGCATACCTCAACTAAAGAATAATTCCTCCTATATCTGATGACCTAGTAAGTAAACCAGCTTATGGAGTGCTCGTAACAGTAGCCAGGAAAGATATAGTAAGATGTTAAAAAAAAAAAAAAAAGCCTCTCTCTTCATCCACTTTGTTGTCTTTTGGGCCCCTATTTCAAGCAAGAAAAGTGCTTTAGACGTTGGTAGCAATATATATATCAACCTTGCCACAGGTAGGAGGCTAGCATTTACCCTGGAAACTCTGAACCGCAAGTCACTGCACAGCAGGATTGACTAAGCAGAGTCCTCCCTCCCAAACACGGGAGCTTAGCGCCAAAACTCACTGAAGGTGTGAGATTTAAAGTGGCTTCATCTGCAAGAGAAACCTCATAGCATGATTGCAGAGTCTAGTTCTGGATCATGTGGTTTGATTGTCAAGGGTGACGTAGACAAGGCTTAAATTTGACTTTACCCTGGTGTTTTATGGAGGAAGCATGTAGTTTAAGAACATCTTATACCAAGATAACTCCAGGCAGTGTTTCTTTCACTTATTGTATGAATTATTGATATAAAATCAAGTATATTGTATGTCCACTATGTGAAGTACTTGTTGCAGATGATTTATGAATTTTAACTATTTTTAATCCTCACAAAAACTCTGTGAGGTAGGTTCTATTATATCCATTTACACATGTTGAAACTGACTCAGGAGCGAGTAAATCTCTTACCAATGATACATTTATTAAGAAGCAAAAAAGTGCAATCAAAGTCTGACTCCAAAACTCATAGTCTTCATTACAGAAAGCACCAAGCACAATCCATGTCCCACAGTCCTATCCCGCAAATGTTACCTTTTTTCCTTCAATGTCCCATTTCTTCCTTTTTTTTTTTTTTTTTATCATTACCCCCCTTTTTAAAATAAACAGCCCTTTCATGGGCACATGGGTGGCTCAGTCGGTTGAGTGTCTGACTCTGACTTTTGGTTTCAGCTCTGGTCGTGATCTCATGGGTCAGAGGATTGAGCCCCACAACAGGCTCCGTGCTCATCAAGGAATGTGCTTGAAGATTCTCTCCTTCTGCCCCTCCCTCCACTCATGCCCTCTCTCTCAAATAAATAAATAAATCGTTGAAATAAATAAATAAATTGCCCTTTTAAAAGTATTAGACTTTAGAACCATAATTCTTCCTCTCTCCTGAGGTAGAATAAACGAATTGCTTTCTCCTTCTCACCAGTTAACATGCGTGTGAGCGTGTTCAGTCTCTGTCTCTCCCACAAGATTATGAGATACCCTCCATTTAATTTAGGGTTAATGCTGCCTCATTTAAACAATACATCTAAGAATTATTTTGGTGAAATGAATAGTACTTTATTTGGGGCACCTGGGTGGCTCGGTCATTAAGTGTCTGCTTTCAGGTCGGGTTATGATCCCAGGGTCCTGGGATCCAGCCCTGCATCGGGCTCCCTGCTCAGCGGGAAGCCTGTTTCTCCCTCTCCCACTCTCTGCTTGTGTTCCCTCTCTCACTGTGTCTCTTTCTGTCAAATAAATAAGATCTTTAAAAAAAATAAAAGAATAGTACTTTATTTATGCCCACAAACACTTTTTAAATCCCTAGTATATGCTTAAAATGAGTATACATGTCCCAAAATGCGGCCTTGAAACCTTTTCTTTTTTGCCCAAGTATCCCAGAGATCCAACCTATAATGTCCGTTGTGCAGTGGATTTAGAGTTGTGAGCTCTTGGGTCACAGGATTCTATGGACAAAATTTGGAGCAAAAATGTCAGTGAACAGAGCATCCTTGGTCATCAGTTGATTTATGAGTTTCTAGCTTTACGGGACATTGCAATGTCCTCTCCCCAGATGTTCTTAGTGTACCAAATTCCCAATGAGAAAATCTTGGCTCAAGAATTATTTTGACTACTGATTGGCTAATTTAGTTTGGATAAAGTCAACCTGAGTTTCTCCATCTTCACTTGGAAAATGGAGCTAGTAAGTCCGCTCTGTCTCTCAGCATTGTATAAAGATGTTATATGGAAACTTGCACAGGCGGTCTTTGAAAATAAGCAAGGGTAAAAAAGGGGGAGGCTAGGCAAATAGAAGTGGACACACTGACTGCTGAAAACATCTACAACTGTACCTACGAAGAGAGAGGAGAAACAATATTGTCTGTAATATTTGTTTCCATTTAATGCGTCTCACTGTTTAAGTAATATTCATCCTTTGCTGCATTCACTGACTTTGTAATGAGCATACAGTGCCCACTGTATGTCAAGGAGCCAGGCATATGAAACTGTGAGTAAGACGGGAATACAACAGCCCAGCAAGGCAGATATTATTAACCCCCCCCCCCTTATAGAAGGAGGAAACAGAGACTCAGAGAAGCTAAGTAACTTGCATAAGATTGTAGCTGCAAATCATTTTCATATATAAAACTTTGTTGATTAATGGGGACCCCAGGAAGTCAGGAATGTGCCTGTTCGCCTTGACATATCCAGCACATCACCTACTGCCACACAAAGAGTAGATACTCAATATTTGTTAACTAAATAAATTAATGAGTAATGAGTAAATGAATGAACAAGAGTTCAGTGGAGTAGAAGAAAACATAAGAAACCAGGGGAATATTTATAATTGAAATTCGTTGCCGTGTGAATCCCTAACTGACCACCAGCACCAAACACATGACAACCAAATGTGGTGATGTGGTTATTTGGGAGACAAGGAACTCCATGCTAATAAAAGCCGTATATTGTGCTTTTAAAACACAGCTCAGAACTTTTACTTTGGCGCATGCCTAACATGACTAACTTAACTTGCTTCTTATACCTTTAGTTCTATTTTGATGACTGGCCATAATGAAAACTTGCTGGCTGGGTGCAAAGTACAGAGCTACTGCACGACACCCAGTCTGGATTCTTCCATTAATTGCTAATGAGGAAAACATAGTCTATCTTTGTAGCCCGAAAGGTTTCAGTCTCAGTATCTATCATCCAGCATTCTTTCCCACCACTATTGCAGACCTGCCATGTAAGTCTGTCTACACCACCACTTAATTTACCTGGACCCTTGTTCCTTATCCTTGATGGAGAAGAGATATGGTACAAACATTTTTCAGACCCATTATGAGGAACAACATTAAAGAATGGATGTTAAGGTATTACATCCATGTCCCCAGTCACATAATCAAATAATTTCTATCTCTCCCCCCACTTAGGGTTAAAAGAAATAAATGTGGTATTCAAAATTAGCAGCTTTCTGGAGTCACTGAAGTGCCCACCCGTGTATTCCCATTTGGGAATACTGTTTCCCTATTTTCATGTTACATTTTGATATGTAACTTGAAAATCTTTTAACAGTGAAATTTCTGGGCCATGGAGAAGGTTTCATAGTTTACAAATAGGAGAGAGATTGTCAGAGAAGCCTGTAGACATTAGGCACCTTTGAAAAATTATTTATTTTTTCAAGGAGTAAAAAGGAATCCACCTCACCCAAAGCCTGGGCAGTTCTTGCCAGTTGTCTTTAGATGAATTGAAATTGAAATGAGTTTGGGCATCAAGCCAATTCTCTTCCTAGTTCTCCTCTTCCAGCCTGGAGATGGGGGGGGGGGGGGGGAGTTAGTGGAAATTATGCAGGCTATATCCTATTCAAAAAGGAAACAAATGTCCCAGTACAAAGTCAGTAGGAGGCTTTTGATACCAGATGAATTCTCTATTCTTTCATTGCACTTGCTTTTGTCCATAATCACACCCACAGTTCTTAATAAATGACCCTTTAGGTTCTAAGTAAAACCTTGCTAATAGGTGACTTTATATGATGCTTTAAGCAAAATGCATAAAGATTCATGTATTGTTCCTAAGCATTTTTTAAGAAGCGAAAGGCTTAGAATTTCTCTTATTAAACTTCTTTTGTTAAACTTGATGTATGTGCTTGTTTGAGCTGGGTAAAAATTAAGTAGAAATAGGGCACATCTTCAAAAAGAAGACTTCTTTCCATGTAACTTCTTTAATATTCTAATATTAACTCTAGATATGACCATCAACTAAATACCAAATATAACCCTGATGTATAGTACAAGTTCAGTATTTTCAAATGAATAATTGAAAGAATGAATGAATGTTCTAGCCTACAATTGAGAATCTATTTTTCATACAGATGCTGTTCTGGACATTGAGGTTACAAATGGGAACTGTCCAGACCTGCCATGAAAAGTGATCATAGAAAAATGTTTTACCTGTGTAAAAAATTCCACTAGTGCCTTTTTAGGGGAAGTCTTCTCAGATGTCCCAAGGTGGCATTCCAATGGGTTGGTTATTCAGGAGATTGTGTTTCACTGTTGTTTGTGTGTATAACGCATATACATGCATACACACACACACACACACACACATGAAATTTATATAGTGTATATGAATTCACACCTACATATAAGAATTTGGTAGTAACACCCTAAAACTTTCATCTGCATATGGTCTTAACTGCCCCTGCTTTGCCATGGTAGTTAAAATCTTTGTCTTCATTCTAGAAGGAGAGCAATATACCCTTAGGCAGACATACCCCCCATCCAACATTAAGGCAGTGAAATGACAGTATTGGGATAATAAGGTTCTGTCTCTAAAATGCTGTGCTGTGCTTTGTTACCAGAGATTTGTGCCCTGACCTTCTAAAGAAGCTGCTGTTTTCAACTAAGCTTTCATTTTTTTCTGAGGTTGTCACTTTTGCCATCTGCTAGATGTATCTTCTGGGGGAGAAGGAGCTGCATGCACAAAAACTTTCAAAGAAGCATTATTGCATAATTTGCTTGAGGTCAAAGCCAATATTCTGGAAGTTGGTTCATCATTTATTGTGAGGTGGCAGATCTTAGAGGACTTTATAAACACGTTGTGCTTTTGAAGTATATTCACAATAGGATTGAAAGTGACAGAATGTGGCAAGTCATATTTACGTCTCAATGAGAATTATTAACCTGCCTAAAGTACAATGATAGACTAAGGCTTTTTTGTCAGCTCTACTCACCCTTGGACTTCAGTATCTGAAAGACATTTTAGGGAATCAAAGAAGTAAATGGAAAATATCTTTGTGTTGCCCGAATCATAAGCATAAAATTTATCTCCCCTGCAAAGTAGGAGAAAATAAATACCCCATCTTTCTGCCGCTGATTTTAAAAGGATAAGTGAAGAACCAAAGAGATTTTTTATACTCTAGTTAAGTACCTTCTAAAAGAAATATATACCTCTCTGTTGCACTCCAATTTAGTTATTTACTTTACCTTCAGATGTAGATATATTCTAGAATTGATGCTGAGAATTAAATATTTTATATTGTGTTCTTAAATCCTTAGTCAAATATGAGCTCTTTAGAGAAAAGTGACTTAGGCAGAACTTTACTCTAATAGATGAGAACAGACTCTAAGAGGAATATGAAGTAGATTTCAAGCCTCATTTTCTTCTAAAGTCTGATTGGATTCTGCTTGTGACTAGGGAGTTACAGGGAAGCCAGGGAGGTGAATTAGTTCCTTCAGGCTTCTGTTGTGCAAACTATTATTCTAGTGCACATCTCGATACAGCAGGAGGCTGAATGAGTTGTTTTTTTTTCCTTCTTTTTTTTCCTTCCTTTTTCTTCTTCAAAAGGTAAACTGCCTAATCTTTTGAACAGGTAGAAGAATACGAAAAATAAACAGATATTTAAGTTGACTATTTTAAGGAATAACTAAGATAAAACACATAAAAGTGCTTAACATAATAATGATCAATAAAAATAAACCTCTCATTCACTCACTTATTCAACAAATACTTTGCATATTTACCGTGTGCTCCTAAGTAAAATTAATGTAGTTCATTCCCTATGAGGCCAGTGTTTGTGATGCAGTGTTATAACTGTGGCAGCAGAAGGAAGGTCAGTGTGCCCTGGGACCATAGGAAAAGCCTGCCACCTAAACCCAACTGGTGAGCCATTCAAGCTTTGTAGGACAGATTGTGCTTGAGCTGAGTTTAGATGAATGGGGACCAGGGGTGATGGGGGGAGGGGAAGGCATGGAAATGGAAATGACTTGGTTATATTCAGAATACTATAAGAAGAAGGAGAGAAGAGGAATGGAGGGAGATGAGAAAAGAAGAAAGCAGGAGCAGATCATAAAGGGCTTTTGTGGGCAGGGCAAAGAAGGTTGAACATAATTCAAAAGCTAAGGAGTACCACTGTGTTCAGCATTTTGTAAGATAGGATATGAAAAATGAGTTATTCATGGATTTGGTTCTCAAAAAACTCTGATTAAAGTAATAAAATGTTAAGAGTAAAAATTATGGGGGCGCCGGGGTGGCTCAGTGGGTTAAAGCCTCTGCCTTCGGCTCAGGTCATGATCTCAGGGTCCTGGGATTGAGCCCCGCATCGAGCTCTCTGCTCAGCAGGGAGCCTGCTTCCCTCTCTCTCTGCCTATCTCTCTGCCTGCTTGTGATCTCTGTCTGTCAAATAAATAAATAAAATCTTAAAAAAAAGTGTAAAAATTATGAAACAAGATGGCCAATAAAAGGTAATACGTGAGGGCACCGTACTAAATTGTGTGGCATGGAATTTCCACGCCTGTATGAGCATCCCTCAAGAGCCTTCTCAACTCAGTGCTCTAGGAAGACTTCACAGTCCATTGGGATTGGCACAAGATATAAAAACCATTTGCCATCCCTAATCTGTAATACTGTAAAACGGGCATAATCTAAGTGGAAGAGCACAGTCTTAAACTGAAAGACCCCAGTAGAAAACTGAGTCTCCCACTTAGTTCCCTTTTTTTTTTTTTTTCATTTTAAATTCATTCATTCATTCATCTCACTATGTCTAACTACTTGGGGGACGTCTATGATGTGAGATGACAAAGATAAACCGGGAACAATTGCTGACCTCCTGTTCTTGAAGGTGAAGGTGAGAGATAAAACAAATACACATCCATTCCAAACACAAAGTAGGGAGTGGAAAGTTGCTTAAGAAGAGGTATAACCACCTGCTCTGGGACCTTAGAAATGGGACCAATTGCTTCCAGTTGTGAGGACTGGGTTGACATGAGGTCACTTCTTGGAGCAGGTGACAATTACTCCAGGCCCTGGGCCAGCAGAATTCAAGTAAGGAGTGGGAGAGCCAGCAAACAAAGCTGCAAGGTTTCTCAGGTCCATATACATACAGTGGAGTTGATTAGGGTGGCTTTTAGCTAGAAAACACCAGTGGGAAATGAGGGTTGAAAAGCAAGGTGGAGTCCAATTGTGAAGCACCATTAATGTGTTATGCTAAATGAAGTCGGCCTTTATTCTCTAGGTGTTAGGGAGCCAATGGAAGTTTCTTTTCTCCCTCTGGCACTCCTTTGGCACTTAACATATACTGACCATTCAATATCATTTTATATCTGTATATCCTGCTTCCCCACAAGGTGGTAAATTCTGTGGTATCAAGGACCTAAACATTACTTGTTCTGCAAGTAACAAGTATCCAGGCTGAGTGGGGGCGGGATACAATTTTTATGTGTCAAACAATATTGGATACTTTTACATAGGAAAACATTCTTCACAACTGTCACAGTTTTGAAATGAGAAAACTAAAACCCAGAGGAATTAAGGTACCAGCAAAGGTTGCACACTTAGTAAGTAAAGTCAGGAATCAAGCAGGTGTATCAGCTCTAAGATTTGTACTCTTTCCACTGTATTACAGTGTCTGATTGATTGAGTTACTCATTTCTTAAATACATATTTCCTGAATGCTTGTGTTTTTGCCTGGCTCTGTTCTAGGAACTGAGAATACAGGATGGGGGTGAACACAGCGGAAAAACCCCTGCCTTCTGGAGCTTACACTCTAGTGAGAGAGAATGACAATTAATAAATAAGCAAACAAAACAAATTCAGATGGTGATAAATGATGTGAAGAGAATAGGGTGATAGATGGGGAGTGCTGTGGAGTGGGGGTGGGGAGGAGTTTATTAGTGGTCAAAGGCAGACTCCTTTGAGGTAGTAACACGTGAGCTGACTTCTGAATAACAAAGATGTAAAAATCATGGAGGGAAACATGAGAGCAAACACAAAACCCCCAAGGAAGAAATGAAATTGAGTTTAAAACTTAAGGTGGGAGGATCGTAAAGGGGGACATGGTGGCTGGAGTCTAGTGAGGGAGAAGGAAAGTGAAACAGAAAGTCAAGAGGAAACAAGTATTCATGAGACTTAAAATTATTTTGCCCCCCTACAAAAGCTATAGTATTTAGATATTAACCCAAGTCCTCAATGGTACACAAAAAGCCGAAGTACCCCAAGGGCAAAGGAGTACACATAGCCTGCCTTTCCCTTTCCCTACCTGACCTCCCCTTTTCCAACATACATCTGTGAGTCTTTTTGCTCTGAAGAAATATTTGTTTCCTGAGTCTAGGTTGCGTGGGCAGCACCCTGAAGTTATGGTTGTTTGGATACCGATGAACAGATTTGGAGATCAGAGACAATGTAGGCTGAAAGGACTTTGGCCTCCTGACCCAAAGGAATGCTTATCTCCACTTGCTCTGAAATCTATACATGATGGTTTTTTGGGGGTGTTTTGTTTTGTTTTGTTCTTAGTAAAAGATACAGACTCTGCAAACAGCATTGCCTAAAAATAAATAAAATTAAAAATAGCTCTGAAATCTTTATCACTGCCAATGCTCCGTGTATATGTCAGATGGAATAAAAATGCTTGCTATGGCCTCAGCATAGCTTTAAGAAGCCTTCGACTAATGATATGCTTGGTGTAAAGATGGGAAATGACACCAGGCATGGGGGAGTTTGTGCTCCAGATTACAAACAAGTAGCCTGTGCAGGCTTTTAAAATCTCAGGGCAGCTGCAGAAAAGCACATCATGTTGAAATGCCTTCCACTTCAGGAGTTGGCCCTTTATATTATGTCTTGAGGTTATAAATAATATTATTAATTTGATAAGTAGTAAGTGATGATGGACCCACCTATTCCCTCCCCTCCTTGAGCAGTCAGCCTCTCAGCCTCTTAAGTACTTATTCACACTGAGAAAAATGTATGTGTCAATCAAGGAAAAGAGGCTGTGAAGCAACCAACGTATTTATTTGAGGTCTTAGGGTTTGCCTAATCTGGGAGGCATAGAGTCGACTGAAATCAAAAGTGTGCTCCAAGTTGCTTGTGAGTGCAGAATAAAGGCTTATAAAGGCAAAAAACCAAGAGGTTATATAACTTGTTTTGACAGAATTATGATTGGTGCTGGTGGAGTTTAAACTATCTAATGCATGTTTGGTTATTTAGCAAACAGAATTTTCATGATCTCTGTTTCCGTCCAAGGTAGAAGGATGAGTTTCAGGAGGTTGTGCAGCTGCAATTGACAAGAGTCAAACAATGGTGTTTTGAGAATTGAAACATGGGCCATACTTCCTCAATGTCCTTTTGACTCTATTTTAAGTGATTTTCTTCGCAATGCTGACTTCATTTTGAGTCTTCTTTCACAGTGAGAATCCAGGGAGGTCTCAAGAAGCCTGTTAATACTGGCTAACACTTACTCTGTACTCAGCGTATCATAGGCTTATTGGCAATTTTGGAGCCCTTATAATGTACCACGTTAAGTTCTTTATGAGAATTATCTCGTACTTTTTACAACAGCAGTTCTTAATAAACATTTCAGTTTCAGGATCCCTTTCACTCAAAATTAATGATGACTTTTTTTTCCTCTTAAACTCATTTTATTTGCTTACTTATTTACTTATTACTTTTTGAAAGGTACATTTCGCTACCTATTTTTTAATTAACATCCAATAATGTCTTATTTGTTTCAGGAGTACAGGTCTGTCATTCATTAGTCTTACACAATTCATAGCACTCACCATAGCACATACCCTCCTCAATGACCATCACCCAGCCACCCTGTCCCTCCCACCCCCCTCCCCTCCATCAACCCTCAGTTTGTTTCCTGAGATTATGATGTCTTCCGTATTGTTTATATGCATTTTATCTTTCAATATGTATTAGATTAGAAATTAAAACTGAGAATTAAAAAAAATATGTATTAAGTAATTTACAAGTAATGATAATAAATCTATTACATGTAAACCTAAGTAGTTTTTTGTTAAAAATAGCTATGTTTATCAAAGCCAAAAGGATTTGTAAGAAGATTGACATTATTTTACATTTTTTAAATTTTTTTTATGTCTGGCTTAATCTAACATCTAAACTCTTTTATCTTCATCTGTGTTTAATCTATTATGCATGTTGCTTTAATTGAAGTAAATTGAGTAAAATATGATTTTTTCACAGATATGTGAATGGAAAAAGGTGAAATGTTTGCATAGCCTTTTCAGATAATTGCAGATCTTCTCCTTTGAAACTACACTAAAATTTGGCAAATGGTAATTTTTTTTTTAATTTTTTTTTATAAACATATATTTTTTTCACCAGGGGTACAGGTCTGTGAATCGCCAGGTTTACACACTTCACAGCCCTCACCATAGCACATACCCTCCCCAATGTCCATAACCCCACCCCCCCTCTCCCAACCCCCCTCCCCCCTGCAACCCTCAGTTTGTTTTGTGAGATTAAGAGTCACTTATGGTTTATCTCCCTCCCAATCCCATCTTGTTTCATTTACTCTTCTCCAACCCCCTTAACCCCCCATGTTGCATCTCCTCTCCCTCATATCAGGGAGATCATATGATAGTTGTCTTTCTCGGATTGACTTATTTCGCTAAGCATGATACCCTCTAGTTCCATCCACGTCGTCGCAAATGGCAAGATTTCATTTCTTTTGATAGCTGCATAGTATTCCATTGTGTATATATACCACATCTTCTTTATCCATTCGTCTGTTGATGGACATCTAGGTTCTTTCCATAGTTTGGCTATTGTAGACATTGCTGCTATAAACATTCGGGTGCACGTGCCCCTTCGGATCACTACGTTTGTATCTTTAGGGGAAATACCCAGCAGTGCAATTGCTGGGTCATAGGGTAGTTCTATTTTCAACATTTTGAGGAACCTCCATGCTGTTTTCCAGAGTGGTTGCACCAGCTTGCATTCCCACCAACAGTGTAGGAGGGTTCCCCTTTCTCCGCATCCTCGCCAGCATCTGTCATTTCCTGACTTGTTAATTTTAGCCATTCTGACTGGTGTGAGGTGGTATCTCATTGTGGTTTTGATTTGTATTTCCCTGATGCCGAGTGATATGGACCACTTTTTCATGTGTCTGTTGGCCATCTGGATGTCTTCTTTGCAGAAATGTCTGTTCATGTCTTCTGCCCACTTCTTGATTGGATTATTTGTTCTTTGGGTGTTGAGTTTGCTAAGTTCTTTATAGATTCTGGACACTAGCCCTTTATCTGATATGTCATTTGCAAATATCTTCTCCCATTCTGTCAGTTGTCTTTTGGTTTTGTTAACTGTTTCCTTTGCTGTGCAAAAGCTTTTGATCTTGATAAAATCCCAATAGTTCATTTTTGCCCTTGCTTCCCTTGCCTTTGGCGATGTTCCTAGGAAGATGTTGCTGTGGCTGAGGTCGAAGAGGTTGCTGCCTGTGTTCTCCTCAAGGATTTTGATAGATTCCTTTCTCACATTGAGGTCCTTCATCCATTTTGAGTCTATTTTCATGTGTGGTGTAAGGAAATGATCCAATTTCATTTTTCTGCATGTGGCTATCCAATTTTCCCAACACCATTTATTGAAGAGGCTTTTTTCCATTGGACATTCTTTCCTGCTTTGTCAAAGATTAGTTGACCATAGAGTTGAGGGTCTATTTCTGGGCTCTCTATTCTGTTCCATTGATCTATGTGTCTGTTTTTGTGCCAGTACCATGCTGTCTTGATGATGACAGCTTTGGAATAGAGCTTGAAGTCCGGAATTGTGATGCCACCAACTTTGGCTTTCTTTTTCAATATTCCTTTGGCTATTCGCGGTCTTTTCTGGTTCCATATAAATTTTAGGATTATTTGTTCCATTTCTTTGAAAAAAATGGATGGTACTTTGATAGGAATTGCATTAAATGTGTAGATTGCTTTAGGTAGCATAGACATTTTCACAATATTTATTCTTCCAATCCAGGAGCATGGAACATTTTTCCATGTCTTTGTGTCTTCCTCAATTTCTTTCATGAGTACTTTATAGTTTTCTGTGTGTAGATTCTTAGTCTCTTTAGTTAGGTTTATTCCTAGGTATCTTATAGTTTTGGGTGCAATTGTAAATGGGATTGATTCCTTAATTTCTCTTTCTTCTGTCTTGTTGTTGGTGTAGAGAAATGTGACTGATTTCTGTGCATTGATTTTATATCCTGACACTTTACTGAATTCCTGTACAAGTTCTAGCAGTTTTGGAGTGGAATCTTTTGGGTTTTCCACATATAGTATCATATCATCTGCGAAGAGTGATAGTTTGACTTCTTCTTTGCCGACTTGGATGCCTTTAATTTCTTTTTGTTGTCTGATTGCTGAGGCTAGGACTTCTAGTACTATGTTGAATAGCAGTGGTGATAACGGACATCCCTGCCGTGTTCCTGACCTTAGAGGAAAAGCTTTCAGTTTTTCTCCATTGAGAATGATATTTGCGATGGGTTTTTCATAGATGGCTTTGATAATATTGAGGTATGTGCCCTCTATCCCTACACTTTGAAGAGTTTTGATCAGGAAGGGATGCTGTACTTTGTCAAATGCTTTTTCAGCATCTATTGAGAGTATCATATGGTTCTTGTTCTTTCTTTTATTAATGTGTTGTATCACATTGATTGATTTGCGGATGTTGAACCAAACTTGAAGCCCTGGAATAAATCCCACTTGGTCATGGTGAATAATCCTTTTAATGTACTGTTGAATCCTATTGGCTAGTATTTTGGTGAGAATTTTTGCATCTGTGTTCATCAAGGATATTGGTCTATAGTTCTCTTTTTTGATGGGATCCTTGTCTGGTTTTGGGATCAAGGTGATGCTGGCCTCATAAAATGAGTTTGGAAGTTTTCCTTCCATTTCTATTTTTTTGGAACAGTTTCAGGAGAATAGGAATTAGTTCTTCTTTAAATGTTTGGTAGAATTCCCCCGGGAAGCCATCTGGCACTGGGCTTTTGTTTGGAGATTTTTGATGACTGTTTAAATCTCCTTACTGGTTATGGGTCTGTTCAGGCTTTCTATTTCTTCCTGGTTTAGTTGTGGTAGTTTATATGTCTCTAGGAATGCATCCATTTCTTCAAGATTGTCAAATTGGTTGGCATAGAGTTGCTCATAATATGTTCTTATGATTGTCTGTATTTCTTTGGTGTTAGTTGTGATCTCTCCTCTTTCATTCATGATTTTATTGATTTGGGTCCTTTCTCTTTTCTTTTTGATAAGTCTGGCCAGGGGTTTATCAATCTTATTAATTCTTTCAAAGAACCAGCTCCTAGTTTCGTTGATTTGTTCTATTGTTTTTTTGGTTTCTATTTCATTGATTTCTGCTCTGATCTTTATGATTTCTCTTCTCCTGCTGGGTTTAGGGTTTCTTTCTTGTTCTTTCTCCAGCTCCTTTAGGTGTAGGGTTAGGTTGTGTACCTGAGACCTTTCTTGTTTCTTGAGAAAGGCTTGTACCGCTATATATTTTCCTCTCGGGACGGCCTTTGTGTGTGTCCCACAGATTTTGAACCGTTGTATTTTCATTATCATTTGTTTCCATGAATTTTTTCAATTCTTCTTTAATTTCCTGGTTGACCCATTCATTCTTTAGAAGGATGCTGTTTAGTCTCCATGTATTTGGGTTCTTTCCAAATTTCCTCTTGTGATTAGTTCTAGCTTCAGAGCATTGTGGTCTGAAAATATGCAGGGAATGATCCCAATCTTTTGATACCGGTTGAGACCTGATTTAGGACCGAGGATGTGATCTATTCTGGAGAATGTTCCATGGGCACTAGAGAAGAATGTGTATTCTGTTGCTTTGGGATGAAATGTTCTGAATATATCTGTGATATCCATCTGGTCCAGTGTGTCATTTAAGGCCTTTATTTCCTTGTTGATCTTTTGCTTGGATGATCTGTCCATTTCAGTGAGGGGAGTGTTAAAGTCCCCTACTATTATTGTATTATTGTCGATGTGTTTCTTTGATTTTGTTATTAATTGGTTTACATAGTTGGCTGCTCCCACGTTAGGGGCATAGATATTTAAAATTGTTAGATCTTCTTGTTGGACAGATCCTTTGAGTATGATATAGTGTCCTTCCTCATCTCTTATTATAGACTTTGGCTTAAAATCTAAGTGATCTGATATAAGGATTGCCACTCCTGCTTTCTTCTGATGTCCATTAGCATGGTAAATTCTTTTCCACCCCCTCACTTTAAATCTGGAGGTGTCTACGGGTTTAAAATGAGTTTCTTGTAGGCAACATATAGATGGGTTTTTTTTTTTTTTATCCATTCTGATACCCTGTGTCTTTTGATTGGGGCATTTAGCCCATTAACATTCAGGGTAACTATTGAGAGATATGAATTTAGTGCCATTGTATTGCCTTTAAGGTGACTATTATTGTATATTGTTTCTGTTCCTTTCTGATCTACTACTTTTAGGCTCTCTCTTTGCTTAGAGGACCCCTTTCAATATTTCCTGTAGAGCTGGCTTGGTGTTTGCAAATTCTTTCAGTTTTTGTTTGTCCTGGAAGCTTTTAATCTCTCCTTCTATTTTCAATGATAGCCTAGCTGGATATAGTATTCTTGGCTGCATGTTTTTCTTGTTTAGGACTCTGAATATATCATGCCAGCTCTTTCTGGCCTGCCAGGTCTCTGTGGATAAGTCTGCTGCCAATCTAATATTTTTACCATTGTATGTTACAGACTTCTTTTCCCGGGCTGCTTTCAGGATTTTCTCTTTGTCACTAAGACTTGTAAATTTTACTATTAGGTGACGGGGTGTGGACCTATTCTTATTGATTTTGAGGGGGATTCTCTGAACCTCCTGGATTTTGATGCTTGTTCCCTTTGCCATATTGGGGAAATTCTCTCCAATAATTCTCTCCAATATACCTTCTGCTCCCCTCTCTCTTTCTTCTTCTTCTGGAATCCCAATTATTCTAATGTTGTTTCGTCTTATGGTGTCACTTATCTCTCGAATTCTGCCCTCGTGGTCCAGTAGTTGTTTGTCCCTCTTTTGCTCAGCTTCTTTATTCTCTGTCATTTGGTCTTCTATATCGCTAATTCTTTCTTCTGCCTCATTTATCCTAGCAGTGAGAGCCTCCATTTTTGATTGCACCTCAGTAATAGCTTTTTTGATTTCAACTTGACTAGATTTTAGTTCTTTTATTTCTCCAGAAAGGGCTTTTATATCTCCCGAGAGGGTTTCTCTAATATCTTCCATGCCTTTTTCGAGCCCAGCTAGAACCTTGAGAATCATCATTCTGAACTCTAGATCTGACATATTACCAATGTCTGTATTGATTAGGTCCCTAGCCTTTGGTACTGCCTCTTGTTCTTTTTTTTTGTGGTGAATTTTTCCACCTTGTCATTTTGTCCAGATAAGAGTATATGAAGGAACAAGTAAAATACTAAAAGGGTGGCAACAACCCCAGGAAAATATGCTTTAGCCAAATCAGAAGAGATCCCAAATCGTGAAGGGTGGGGAAGGGGATAAAAAGAGGTTCAGAAAGAAAAAAAAAAAAGAAACAAATAAAAAAGAAAACCAATAATGAAAAAATATAAAAAGGAAAAAAATATATATATTAGATAAACTAGTTAAAAAACGTTAAAAAAGAAAAGGGTAAAAGTTAAAAAAATTTAGCAGAAGAAGAGAAAAAAATTGAAAAAGAAAAAAAAATAAATTAACTGCAAGGCTAAAGAATCATGGGGAGAAAGCCATGAGTTCCGTGCTTTGCTTTCTCCTCCTCTGGAATTCCGCTGCTCTCCTTGGTATTGAAACTGCACTCCTTGGTAGGTGAACTTGGTCCTGGTTGGGTTTCTTGTTGATCTTCTGGGGGAGGGGCCTGTTGTAGTGATTCTCAAGCGTCTTTGCCCCAGGCGGAGATGCACCGCCCTTACGAGGGGCCGGGCTGAGTAATCCGCTCAGATTTGCTTTCGGGAGCTTTTGTTCCCTGAGCACTTTCCGTAGAGTTCCAGAGGACGGGAATGAAGATGGCGGCCTCCCAGTCTCCGGCCTGGAGGAGCCGAGAGACGGGGGCCCCACTCCTCAGTGCGCCCTCAGAGAACAGCGCCCAATTACTCCCGTCACCCTGTCTCCGGCCTCGCTCCGAGCTAACCGAGCCTGCAACTGGTTCAAGGTAACCCCGAGCTGAGAGTCACTCCTCGGCTCTGTCTCTGTAGCTGGCTTCCCTGTTCTAATACCTGCAAGCTCTGCAACACTCAGACACCCCCGATCCTTCTGTGACCCTGCAGGACCTGAGGCCGTGCTGACCCCGCGTGGGCTTCACCCCTGTTAAGCCTCTGGAGCGATGTCCCTCAGCGGAACAGACTTTTATTAAAAGTCCTGATTTTGTGCTCTGTTGCTCCGCCGCTTGCCGGGAGCCGGCCCCTCCCCCCGCGGTCTATCTTCCCGTCGCTTTGGATTCACTTCTCCGCCAGTCCTACCTTTCAGAAAGTGGTTGATTTTCTGTTTCTAGAATTGCTGTTCTTCTTCTCTTCGATCTCCCTTTGGATTTGTAGGTGTTTGCAATCTTTAGATAAGCTATCTAGCTGATCTCCCGCTACCTGAAGTAGTCTCCGCCTGCTACTTCTCCGCCATCTTGACTCCTCTCACAAATGGTAATTTTTTAAAGGTTAATTAATATGTGAAATCTGAAACCATTTCATTGAACTTTTTGTACTATCTTACACTAAAACTTATGCATCTATCTTATACTTTAAATGGACCTTTTTGAAAAAAATGAACTTTTACCACATACATGGATTTGTAATGTCATATATTAGTTAATTGGAAAATATTTATACAGACCCTTGAAATGTTGACATATTTCATTATGCAATATCAAAAAGTCCTATTTGTTAATATTACCACCCATCTCATCAGAAAAGTCTTTAAGTCATGGAAGGTTGTCATGCTCATGGTAACAGATGCAAGGTTTCCAAATTGTAACGTTTGCCTGAAAACTCAAATTTTACTATTGACAGCAAATGCCTTCAGATGTTTCCTTGAAAAAAACAAATTCACTTCATTGGTTTTCAAAAAAAAAGTTTTTGCCAAATACCCAAGACTAAATAATCATAGTTTACATGTCAGTTATTCTTTCAAGTAAACATGATATTCAATGAAAATGTGGTCAGTTTAGCTTGCAACTTAAATGATTGCAGAATCTCTTCTATCCTGAGAAAACCATATGCAATATACAGTAGGGTGTAGTAGGCATGCCTCTCATTTCATCATGCAGAGTATTTCAAACTTATGGACTCAAAAGTCAAGATTTTTAAAAAATTAAATAAATTACATAAAAATAATTAAATAATAATAATAATAACTTGCACTGTTTCAAAGAAGATATTCTTAAATAAAACTAACTTTTTTTCATTGTGAGTGTATGGTTAATAAAAAATTCAATGATTACTAATAGACTTTGGTGACATTGTCTTAATTTGTGCTAAGGCACCAAGAGTTTTACCCACCATTGCTTCTGTACCATCAGTGCAAAGGTAAATACAATGAAAAAGGAAACTAATATTTTATTTTTACAAAAATACTTTTGATCTTTCATCTTTAGAGAATTGTTCAGGATGACAGCCAAGATAAGGTAGAGTTAGGATCTAAACATATCAGAAATGATTCTAGCACTTGTTTTCTTAATCCATTCCAACACAGTGATGCTGAATAGAGGATAGCAACTGTTTATTACCATTCTTCTTGCCCTAATCAAGATTGGTAGAGGTAGAAGTAGAGGTAAGGGTATGGGTTGAAGGCTTGTTTAGCCAGAGTCACAGTTGGTTATTTCTAACTTATCACTTCAAAGGAGAGTTACATGGCAGTAGCAAGTTACTACTGCCAGGAAACACTAGAAATTATATATATATGACAACCCTAAAAATCAGTATTTTTTTTTAAAATCCTCATTAAAGAGTGAAAAGAAAAGATTGTTTTAGTCAACAGTTCTTGGTTTTCAAAGATTTGGAATAGAAAAAAATAGAAGATGCAAAATGTTGATTGCAGAGAAAATGGGAAAATTGAACTTCTGAAATACAATGAATCAAAAGAAGTGGCATAGAAACGGATCATTCCTGGCATTTTGCTATATCCTGGAAAGTAGGAAATGAAATTAAATAGGATAGATGCAATAGGGATAAAAATAAAAGGGTGAAAATTAGAAGTACTCAAGAGATAGAATCAACAGAACTTGTCGTGTAATTGTTCACAATGTCCAGGAAGAGAAGAGCCAAAGACAAATTTGAAATATTGTGCCACACCGACACTGTTCTTGAATATATGGCAAATCTCCCCAACTAGACCATAAGCTCCTTGAAAACAAAGAACATATCTCTTTTTGGTGTTTTATTAGCACAATTTTACACAATGTTAGCACGTTGTAGGTACTCAAACAAATGCAGAATTAGGCAGCTAACCTTTAGACCTTTTACATTAAAACCAAATAACCCTCTTCACCTGACCTTTCCTTATCAGCTTAGTCACACAAATTATTTCAAGTATTCTTCCATTAAGTTTAACTCAGGAAACATTTATTGAGTAGTTGCTGTCAATAGGAATTGGATGGAGAGCTAGAAATATAGATGCAAATAAAGTGTGGCCCCTGTCCTCCAGATGCTAAGAATCTAACGGAAGAGAGACACATATATAAATACCTTTATGGTCTTACTCACATTATGAAGGAAGTCATGTGAAATCACAGAGGAAAGGGCAATCACATCTCCCTGAAGCAACTGGAGAAAATGTGAGATAGCATTTGAGATGAATTTTGATGTGTGAATGGCAATTCAACAAGAGAAGAAGAGAAGAAGTATTCTAGGCAGAGGAAGTGGGTCCATTTAGTTTGTGCAAAAATGTATTCAATTCTTTTCACATATAGGTTCTACCTGATTCTGGCACAGGAAATGAATAACTCAGTTTTGATACTTTGAGTTGATGCTCATGGTAGAGCAGGGAAGATAAACATGTAAACAAGTACAATAAAATGTGCTGTGTGTAATAATAAAATACAGAGGAGGATGAAGGGGAAAGTGAGGACCTACTTCAAGGCATTTTTCTTTACATGCTGCTGAGGGATATATAATGCTATACAGAAGAATGTTGTGAGCAGCTTTAAAAAAAAAAAAAAAAACACACAGTTACCCTAGGATCTTATCTGTGGTTTGTGGTTGTATTTTCCTTAGTCACTCTGCCAACCGAGTGACATCCATGGAATATGCCTCACAAGTTGCCAACTACAGGGAACATAACTGACCAAGAGACCATGTATATATATTTCAACTTAATAATTCTCCAACATTGAAAAATGATACTTTACTTAGGAAAATTTGATTTCTGACTTCAGTAAGGAGGGGAGATCAATCTTCCAACTTTAGGCCCCCATTCTAGAATGGCAACCATTCATAAGAGCTAAAGAGTCTCTTTTCCCTTTAGATAAGATATATGTGCTCAATCCCCACTTCTTCTTATTTTATTTCCTGAACAAAGATCATTTGCCATTTAACCACACTCTGGCTCTGTCATTTTACCTCTCCTGGGGCCTCATATACCCTATGTACATTTTGTCAGCCTTCATAGCTATTCTCATTGGAGATCTGTTATGCTGAGCATATTTGACTTCATTCCATGAATGTGAATGAAGTGAATTGGTGCTGGAATCCCGAGGAACAAGGAGGAAAACTAGTGAAATTCTAAGCTGGGGCAGTGATGACAGAAGTCAAGAGGAGCTGGATGGATCTGAAAATATTTTAGGGGTAGAATCAACAAGACACATACTTAATAAAGTATAAGGATGGATGAGCAGGCAGAATCAAGGATAAGTCTCAGATTCCTTGATAGGGTAACAGAGTATCTCATGAGCTTCTCCATTTCTTTCTTAGTTTTCATACACAACATGTTCTGGAAGTTTTCAGAAAACACAAGAAGAAATGTCATTGGAAATACATGGCATAATAGGGATACAAGAGAGGGACTCCATTGTTACCAACTTACATTGGAAAAACATGATCAAGAAGTTGAGAAACAATGTTGAGAGCGGTTGAGAAGTGTATATTGGCTTCTAATGGCATTTCAGTTAAATAGGATTGCAGGGCACAAGAGAGAGGTCACTTGGCAGTTTTGTAGTTGAATGTCACTGACAACTCCTAAATCAGATCTTGGGAATTCATAGTTCAAATACTGTATTTGATCCCAAATTACTCTCCTTGATTTCTGACTCATTCCACTAAGCCTATTTTTGCTTTGGCTGCACACTGTCCTCAAATTAGTCATGGTAAAATATCACATTTATCATGTCATTCCTTATTACAAAAACCTGGTTTCTCCAGGAAAGCCCATACTCCTGGGTCTGGCCTTCAGAAAATATGGGGACATGTACCCTCAGAACTGTTGGAAATAACTGTACCTGGCACGTATTCCTGATGCTCTTGCAGTTACCACCATTATTTTCTTGCCAGTATCTTTTTTTTTTAAGTATCTTATTTATCTGATTGAAAGGGGGAGGGGGATAGGAGATTGGGAAGTAGGCTCCCCACTGAGCAGGGATCCTGTTGCAGGGCTCAGTCACAGGACTCCGGGATCATGACCTGAGCAGAAGGCAGACAAGTAACGGAATGAGCCCCCCAGTTGCCCTCTTGCGTGTACCTTAACTATCATTAAAAAAGGAGCTATCAGGTCTGTACAGCACCTGACATGTAGAAAGCAATCCCTGAGTGTTAGCAATTACCATTATTCTTTCTCAAGACCTCAGTATTTTTTTTTCTGCCACTCCAGTGATAGTGATAGATCTCTCAAACTTACAACTTGATTTGCCTCTTGTCAACTGGTTTTTCCGCCCATATCACAGTCTTTACATCTCATATAGAGATGACATAAGACATCTCTGCCCAGATAGGCACCATCTTTGATTCTTTTCTTTCCTTGAGAATTCTAGCCGTCAGTAAATCCTGTCAATTCCACCTCCAAGTCATGTCTCAAATCATGGCACCCCCATTGCTACCAGCCTATCCAGCTACCATAGGTTTCTGACCTGGGCTGTTGCAGCTGGTCTTCCTGTCCTCACCTTTGCTCTCTCCAATGTTTTTAAAAAGCAGCTAGTGTGATCTTCAACTAAATCAGACCAGATTACTCTCCTGTTTTAAATCTTCATGACCCACAAACCTTACACCACCAGTGTCTGACCCTTGCTACCATCTCTAACCTCATCCCCCTTCCTTACCTAATCAGTCTACCGCTCTTCTGGATTCATTTTATTCCTTGAACAAGTCAATCACTTTCTTCTTCTTAGGACTTGGTACATCTTGTGCCTCTACTTGTAACTCTTTTAACTGCCATACTGCTTCACATTCTACCCCTCTTCTTATCTCTACCCCTAACCTTATCTTTGCCCACTTTCACTGAACATTTTTGACCTCCTTACCTTCTCTCTTTTTATTACCATCTTCCAAGGAAACTTCAGTGTCAGCCACAAAGGACTCTGACTTGATCATCATTTTAATGCATTCATATAACCTTTACTATACTCGTGTGACTATCAGTGAGTACTACTTCATCCCTGAAATCTTGAGCCCAGAAATCCCAATGTCCACAGCCTGCTGGTCCCTCTTCCATCCTCTGTTCTCCATGAATCTGTACTTTGACCTTGTCATGATCTCAATCTTTTTACCCACTTCTGTTCTTCCAAGCTGAGCATATTCCTGGCTTCTCTTCCTTTTCTATCCTTTCTGATTTGCATTCCTCATTCCTTTGAGAGTTAGCCACATTTGATTTTCAAACTTCAGCCCTAAAGCAACGATACCTTTCCTTCTCATTGTTCATGATTACTAAGAGCTGTGGGAGAAAATCCATAACCATGCTGATGATGGCCCATCTCAGTGCTGCTCAGCAGACCTCTACTGATTCTAAGGTGTCTCTCTTGCCTCACAGGTGCAATTCCAATCCTTTACTGCTTTACGTAAGTCTCCAAATTCATTCTAGACTTCCCTTTGGTGTCCTGACATCTAAATGTGTAAGACAAAGACACTGTCAGTTAAGAATTCCTTCAGCTTTTTTCTTCTGTACCTGAAAATGATCCTATAACTTCTTCTGCCTTAAAATAACATTCTAACTTTATAGTAATTTGATCATTCTTATCCCAAATAGAAAAATATCCCCTTTCCCACCTAAGGCTGAGGTGTGCTATCTTAGAAAAACAAACTGCCATTTGTTCTTTGTTAAACTTGTTTTGTAAGTATAATGTGTGTGTGTGTGTGTGTGTGTGTGTGTGTGTGTGTGTGTGTGTTTGTTTATAGGGAGACATATTTATAAGGTAAATTAAAGATGGACTTGCTTAAAATGACAAAAATAAAAAGATCTATAATTCTGATATCCATTGAAAGCAACTTTAGTATATTGGTGAATATACTTTCAAACTTTTCTATGCCTATATATTATAAAATGTAAATCTTATATTGTATTCGCCTTTCTTTACCTAAATATGTATTGTAAAGATATATTCATCTCATAATACCATCATATTCCTTCGTGTAGTTATACCACATGTACTTAACCAATATGTACAGTAGGGGCTCAGAAATCTGGACTTTAGACCCTATTCTCACTCCTCCTTCTTCAGGACTTTGCTTCTCATGGACTCCCTTTCTCTTTTGTACCTTCATTCTGCCTTTCCAGGAGCTTCTTTCCCTTGGCCCATAGACATGCTTGAGTCTTCTCCCTGCCACACTCTAAAGTCTTTCCCCTACTCCTGCCTCCTCTCCATCAGACACTACCATGTGTCTCTCCTAAGAATAAAACTGTTTCACAAAAACAGTAATCTACCTTTACGCTATCACCCTTTTACTTATGTGTTCTTTGGCCTATTGTAAACTAGCATTCTCTTTCCTGCTGTTTATTGAAACTGCTTCCTCTCCACAGTCCCCCAAACCCTGAAAACACTTTCCTCCAGTTACCAGTCCCCAAACACCGACCTCCTGGTGGCTCCTCAGGAGCAATCCTAAATGCAACTTCTAGAACTTCTAAGTAAGTGGAAACAGGCATCTCTTATCCCTAGACTAAGAATGTTATTCAAAAATACATGGATTGCTGGATAACGTCTTAAAACATTTCTAGGGGGAAAATTTTTATGAAGATAACTGCAAGCAAGAGTAGTTAGAAATGTCTGAATTATATTCATATCTTTATACTATAATAATAGGCCTATGGCTATTCATCTTTTGATATTGCAGTATGTTATAGAATGTGGATGTGAGAAAGACTTTGAATGATTTTCAACAAGTAATGTCTATGAAAAAAAGACATCTTTTTATTCTTTGTGCCATTCCATATTTACTGCCTAAAATAAAATATCTTCCAAGACAATTTAGAAGATTATTTGCTAACCAATGGACCTATCAAGTGACATTTTTCTCCTGCCACATAGCTGGAGGATTCCTTTAATTTGCTGTTGTCTGTTTTAGCCTTTTTTGATATCTTCCTTCTATCTACTTATCTTGTTCACTATTCTGTGTGTTAATCACTAGTCAAATTTTGCACTAGTAATTTTCAATCTGGGGGTATATCAGAAATGTACAGATTAGAGACTGAGGCATGATGATATATCTGAAAACAATATGCATATAATTTTGCAGTATAAGTGATACTAAATGAAAATTAATATCATTGCTAGAGCAGCTGTGCAGAAAGTAGACCTATATATTGATGATTCTTGGCAGAGAGTTAAAGGAGCATATAGTTCCTCCTGGAATGAAGGAGGTGTGTAGTACTCCTGGAGTCGGTAACAGGATATATAAAATTTCAATATTACTCAAAACAGGACATGACTGTTAAAGGTTAGAAGAGTTTGAGTCTTTAATCTAGCCTTTATTTATCTAACAATTTTTAGGACTGCCAAGCTAAACATCCCTTTCCCCACATTCAGAATTTTTAACCAAATTATCCTTTTTTTTTTTTTAAGATTTTATTTATTCATTTGACAGAGAGAGAGAGAGAGAGATAGTGACAGAGGGAACACAAGCAGGGCAGTGGGAGAGGGAGGAGAAGGCTTCCTGCAAAGCAGGGAGTCCGATGCGGGGCTCGAACCCAGGACATTGGGATAATGATCTGAGACAAAGGCAGACACTTAACCTAATGCACTGTGAGGTAGGTATTATCTACATATTACAGATGAAGAAAGTAAACTCAAAGATGAAAACTTAGCAATGTCAAATAGCTAATAAGTGCAAAGCTGACACTCAAAACCAGGTCTGAATGACCCAAATCCATGCTTTTCCATCAGAAATTTTCTAGGGTGCCCAGGTGGCTCAGTCAGGTAAGCATCAGACTCTCTCTCAGCTCAGGTCTTCATCTCAGGGTTGTGAGTTCAAACCCTGCCCGCCCCCAAAAAAGTAAAAAGAATTTGTTTTGAATATTTTCAGATACTGATAGAAGTAGTTTAGACTTTTTTCAAAAATCCAAAATACTGGTTTGTTAGTATGATCATTTTTATTATGTATCCACCATAAAATTATTTTTTTTCAACCCTGGAAAGGCAATGTGATATAATGGAAGAAAATAATATTTGGAGCCAAACGAATTTGCTTTGAATCTGAAATCCACTGTTCACTTGTTTTCTGTGTTAAGCTGCTACTTCACTCTTCACAGCCTCAGGGTTTTTCATTTGTTTGTTGTTTGTTTTTTAACGTATAAAAAGGAGGAAATAGTATCTACTGAATGGGGAATTAAAAAATATTTAGGTCATGTTTAGTTCAGAATAAATATGCAATAAATGTTAGTGTTCTTGAGAAAATGTTTAGTATTTTGAATTTTTTTGTTTTATTAAGAACTTTATAATTTTTTAAAAAGTCTCCCTCTTAGTTTGAATTATTAATCATTTTTACTGTTACTAACTAGTGATTAATAATTTTCTCATTAAAAATAAATCATTTGCTTTTAATATCTTCAGTGGTGATCATACTGTAATTAAAATTCCATATACTTTTTTTTCTCTCACATTTACATAATGAGCATTTCCTGTCGTCATTATCACTACAATTTTAATGGGTCCAAAATAGTCCCACATTCAGATAGATGTACCACAGTGTTTTTAACCATTTCTCCATCATTTGAATGTTTATTTCCAGTTGTGAGTTGTTCTTTCAATTTTTTGTTTTGTTTTTGGTTTTAACATTAAAAACATAATACTGTGATAAAACCTTGAACACAAATCTTTGTACATATCTCTGAATATTTCTTCACAATAAATTCTTAGAATTGAATTACTAGATTAAACAATACTTTAAAATAAGAACTTCTAAAAAAATCAAAGAAATTCCTTATAAATAGAAAATTCTATAAGGGTGCCTGGGTGGCTCAGTGCGTTAAGCATCCAACTCTTGGCTAGGGCTCGGGTCATGATCTCAGGGTCATGGAATTGAGCCCCACATTGGGCTCTGCACTCAGCAGGGAGTCTGCTTTCCTCTCTTTTCCTCACCCTCTGCCCCTCCCCCAGCTCAAGCTATCTCTCCCAAATAAATAAATAAAATCTTTTTTTTTAAATTCTATACATGCTTATGGTTATGATATTTTGTCTTCTTTTATAACCCAATTTTGGGGGTAATTTTCTTTTCTTCTTTTAAGATTTTTAAGATTTTATTTATTTATTTGACAGAGATCACAAGTAGGCAGAGAGACAGGCAGAGAGAGAGGAGGGGAAGCAGGCTCCCTGCTGAGCAGAGAGCCTGATGTGGGATTGATCCCAGGATGCTGGGATCATGACCTGAGCTGAAGGCAGAGGCTTTAACCCACTGAGCCCTGGGGGTAATTTTCCTTTAGAGAAACACTTTGAATGAAAGAGGAACTTTTCTCAGAATATTATATTTATATTTGCAACCATCAGTAAAGTGTCTTTGCTTTCAGTTGATTCTTTTTCTGAGAAGAGATGGAATATAGTCCAGGAAAGAGAAAGTGCCATTTGACTGGGCAGCAGACTTGTGCTTTTGGGAGGGAATCAGCAAATGTGGAGGATTAGGAACCAGGAGAAAGAATGGTTCATGCCAGCCACATTCATCAATCATGGAATGTACCCAGCTTCAGGGGAACGGCAGCTACCCAGAGCCCTGTACAGGGACTGCCCTCACACGCGTGGCACCTCACAGTTGCCATTGACTGGGTCAAGTATCAACACTCGGTTAATTAGCCACAATTCTCAGGATCTAAGGGTGTCAGCCAGGGGTCTGCCTGTTCACATGGAGAGATCGCCGCTTGGAACTGAGAGGTTCTGGGGTCTGGCCCTGCAGCTGGCTGGCTCCGCGATGATTGTCAGGGGACTGGAGTGACTCAGCCGTGGAGAACAGCAGGCAGTAATTTCACTGTTGCTTGTTATCTCTGTCCCTCTCTCCAGTGAATGCTGCTGGCTGGTAGCAAAGGCCTGAAAGGGACGGCTGGGAGAGAACAATAAGGAGAGATAGGAAAACACTAAATAACATCCTTAGCTAAAGTCACATGGACATCCTCTAAAGAATCATGGTGACCGGCCAGGCCCAGCTGGGTTTTGTTTTTTTTTTTAATTTTTAAATTTATTTTCAGCATAACAGTATTCATTGTTTTTGCACCACACCCAGTGCTCCATGCAATCCGTGCCCTCTCCAATACCCACCACCTGGTTCCCCCAACCTCCCACCCCCCACCCCTTCAAAACCCTCAGATTGTTTTTCAGAGTCCATAGTCTCTCATGGTTCACCTCCCCTTCCAATTTCCCTCAACTCCCTTCTCCTCTCTAATTCCCCTTGTCCTCCATGTTATTTGTTATGCTCCACAAATAAGTGAAGCCATATGATAATTGACTCTCTCTGCTTGACTTATTTCACTCAGCATAATCTCTTCCAGTCCCGTCCATGTTGCTACAAAAGTTGGGTGTTCATCCTTTCTGATGGAGGCATAAAACTCCATAGTGTAAATGGACCACAATCTTCCTTATCCATTCGTCCGTTGAAGGGCATCTTGGTTCTTTCCACAGTTTGACGACCGTGGCCATTGCTGCTATAAACATAGGGGTACAGATGGCTCTTCTTTTCACTACATCTGTATATTTGGGGTAAATACCCAGTAGTCAGGCCCAGCTGGTTTTAAATGAAACACAAAATTTGCTTTTGGAAATCCTTGAGACTGGAAACACAGGTCCAGTTACACTCTGCCTCTACCTACCACTGTTCATTATGGATTTCCTGATCCATTCTTTCTTTTTCCTCAGAGTAGATTTGAGGGTAGGAGAATGTGTATTAGGATCCAAAGGCCACCAGATCTCCTTATCAGGGTCAATTCTAAAAACAGTACTATTTGCTAGATTGTCATCAAAACTATCACTTCAAAGATCTGTTGATTCACAGGATAAGCTTTAAAAATGCAATGGTGATCTACTTCTACTGCTACACATCCCTTTTTCTTTGTTTGCAACAATAGGTTTCGTACAAATCTAGCCAAAGATCCAGAAGAATCCTTTGAAGTTGTGCAATTTAACCTCCCCGGAAATGCTCAGGTCCCTCATGTCCAGCAACTAAGCAGCTGCTCTATGAGTGAACGGTCTTCCTTCCCTTCCAGACCGGCCTATCCCCCTGGTTTGGACAGTTTTGTCTCATCATTCATCCTTCAGCTAAGCCACAATTCGAATACCTGAGCTTTCCATTTTTATTCTTGCAGAACACTGAGCAAAATGGCTTCTACTTGTATATTATATTTCTGAACACATTGTGGTCTTTTACTGTGTCTTTTCTGTGTCTTCCCTTTAGACCTTGAATATTCTCAGTAGGTTTGTTTGTTCATTCATTCATCAGTTAATTTACTGAACAGTACTGTGTGCCAGAGAAAGTACCAAGAACAAAGATGAATACTACACAGTTTCCTTACTTTAAAGGAAAGACGGACTCAGAAATACATAAAGTCAAAATAGTACAGTGCATGGCATAGATAAACACAGAAATCTTTAAAGACTTAAGAGAGGACTGAATTACCCAGAAAAATGGAGTTGTGATCTTTTAATATTTTCTGTAGCACCTGACTTCTGAGCTTTATCTTGGATAGTAGGTAGAAGTGGGCCAGGCAAAGGAGTGGTAGAAAGTTTCTGGTAGAGAAAGCAGCATGAGCAAAGGCCAAGAGACAAGTCATGGTGTCAGCTGTGCAGGAAAGAGTCAGCAGCTCAGCTGAGTACTCCTGAGGGTAAAAGTGCAAAACTAGAAATGAAGAGGATAAGGGTAAGAGCTAGAGAGTGAATATGTTTCACAAATGGGAAAGTTTTGAGTGCCCTCTCCAAAAATATTGATATTGTCAGGAGAAGGCTTCCCAGACTGTGCTTGCCTCTTTCCCTACCCCCTTACGCAGGAAATGATTATCCAAGGGGCCAACTCTAGTAAGACCAGTATACTCCAATTGATGTTCATGGAACTAGACCCAAATTATAAAGAGGATACTCATCTTCCCATTCTTTCCTTCCAGAACCCCTAGATCGTAGAGAAACTGCCTTGTAAGTCACCTTAATGCTGTCCTGACAATGTAGTTGATGTTACAGTGAAAATGTATTGATTACCAGATGCCCGATATCACCGCCTTTTCTGCTCTTCCTTGGATTCCGTGAAGGGAGAAATCATCTGGTCTTGTTCCCTGTAGCCTCACCCTTAGTAGCTACTCAGCCATACCGATAGAGTCATCTGGTGTCAGTAGATACTTAAAGCCAAGGATAGGTTCTCTTGAACTCATGGTTAATATTTATCTCATCCAGTTCATTTTGCTTTCTTAATTCAAGCCTTCCTATCTGTGTCTTGGACCTGGCATACCCTTTCTCACCTCAGAGATTTTACATGTGTTCTTCCTTTGACTGGAATGTTCTGTCTGCCTCCCCATTCCCATCCTGACCCTCTTAAGAGTAACTAACTGCTTTTCACCTTCTGGAAAAGTCCCTATGCTTCCTTTCTCCGCCGGCCACTCCTACACTCTGTACTTTCTCTTCTTGTGCCTCATCAACTGACATATTCCCTGCTGTATTTCCCAGAACGTAGTCCAGTGCCAGGCACAGTGCTGGTGTGTAACAAATATTAAATAAGTTTATGATTGCATGACTGCTACTGAGTAATATCTCTGTTCAGTGAACATTGCATTTTTTCAAAGAAAAACAGAATTAGAGAAATGTCAGAAGTATAAAGGCATGGGATTTTAGTTGTTATGGTTGAATTATTAATTTCAACTTTTCAACATAAATGTACAATTGTGAAATCAGCCTTCTGGAATTTTTATTATTCAGTCAATAAAAATTGCTAAACGTTACCATACATTTGTAGTGATAGAACTGTCAAGTTATAGCTGATCTTATCTTGACACTGAACTTTTCTGACAGTGTCTTAATTAATTTTTCTGGATTAGCTACTAAATTCTTAGTCTTCATTTCTTTTTATCCAAGAACAGGAATTAATCAAGTAGTTGTAAATTTAGTAAGCTATCTTGGTTGTAGTGAAATTAAATATCCAGTGATAGAGGACTGGTTAAATAAATAATAGGATATGACCTTGATGAAATATTATTTAGTCTTTTTAAATGGATAATTATAAACACTACCTAGGTGTATGGATATGGCTTAAATAAAATGTGATTTAGAAGAAACATCAGAACATAATATGGAAACATAATGTAGTTGGGGAGATATAAATTAAAGAAAAATATGTAAATAATAAATAAGATGGCTTGTGAATTTGGGGAAGACGTTTAATTATGTCTTATATACAGATTTCAGAAGGTTGTATGTACATTGGATATCAATTACTGTAATCTGCATGAGTCAGTATGAAAGCTTTTTTAAAATATAAACTATCAAATTTACATGCTGCAGTAGTAATACTTTCCTTGTCAATATCTATTGCAAATTAAAATCTGCTTATTCCTGAAAAATATCTCACATTTATTATAACTCTAGAAGGGAGACCTGCCTTCTGAAGCCAAAGCTTATCGTTATATAGGAACACATTTATTTGATGCATAACAGTACTGGAAATAAAATTAAAACAGCCAAATTTCACTACTCTACCAAATCAATTTTCATGCAACTGGTTTCCTTCCATTTCTTTTTCCTACCTAAGTATAATTTTTACAATTGACACTAATGTTTTTGTATTTTTGTATATAACACAATTTATAAGCTTTATTTCCTACGTTGTAATGATCATTTTAATTGCTGTATAAAAGAAACTTTTCTTAAAAGCAAAAATTTAAGGCCCTTTGAATAAGCAAAAATGTAAGGCCTCTTCAATTCTTGCAATGCAGAGACAAACTTGAGTGTTTTTCCTGACCTTCCTTTGTCTACTGACAGTGCACTTTATAGCTTTGCATGGAAGACTGTTATCACCTGATTTCCATTTCAGTAGTAAGATGATAACACGGAGTGCAAGAGGAACTAGGTTTAGGTGACAGCCATATCATTTAATGTCTACTTATTGTTTCTCCAGGGGAATTCTGGCCTGGGATTCAGTATTGCTGGAGGGACAGATAATCCCCACATTGGAGATGACCCTGGCATATTTATTACGAAGATTATACCGGGTGGTGCTGCTGCAGAGGATGGCAGACTCAGGTAAAGCTCTGAAACGTTCGAATTATTTGGAAGGTAAATCTGCCACGTCAATGAGACATGTTTATACCTTCGGAGAATAATAATTTTACAAAGCTCTGTACTTGAAAGAAATGGCTGTCAAAGCAAGCTTTCTGTAATGACTTCAGAGATTTCTTCTTACTTAACTAAAATTCAACTAGTATTTAATTTGTGTTTGTTGATGGGCACCATGTTCACCTGGCTCTGTAAGGAAGGTACGCAGATAAATTTTTGTTCCATGTGGCCTTCATTCTGGTTGGAAGGAAGGATACCCAGAGCTGGTGAGCAAATGATAAAATGTATCAAAAAAACACTATACTGTAAGTAGAATTAGCAAATAAGGCAATGGTATACATACTGTGGATATTCATAGACTCAGCGACCATTCATAAGGGCTTTCTCCAGGAGTTTGAACAGTCTAAAAACTATTCCACAGGAAGATTCTATTCTGCGTCTTAAAAAATAATTAAGTTTTCATGAACCCCATAAATCTGAACAAGAACATGGAGGGAGAAAGGACCAAGTTATCCCAACAAGGAGAGAAATCAACTTGACGTGGATGAGGACCACATGCGAGCTCAGCATAGAGTCGTAGCTGCTAAATCCAGGGCCCCCACTCTTGAAAGAACTGAAGATTGTTTGGGGGAACTAAGGGTTACACACATGGGACAATTAGTAAATAATATAAAATTGTCTCAGAGATCAAAGCACCCACTACAAGGCATAGGAGATTGGAACAATTAGAAGAGATTTCCCTGGGGAGAAAAGCATGTCCCAGTGTTCTTTAGGCCTTCCACTATACTGTGAATCCCCTCAGGCCACGGAGTTATATAGAGAAGCGAATCAGTAAATTCTGGTTGAGTGAATGAGTTTTTGAAGTAATTAATTAATTAATGGAGATGAAGAAGGAGAGTAAGTTAATGAGTAAGAGGAGAGAGGGTTGCACAAGCAGAGTCTTCTAGGTAACACTAACTAACTTGCATGGAGCCACAGTGGGGACTGTGAATTAAATATCACACATGTAAGCTTTGTAGCTTTCCTCAGTCTGGTTTTTCTTTTTTTTTTCCATTAAACATAAATAAACTAGCCTATTGTCTTTCTTACAAAGCAGTCAAGGACACTTTTGTTCCCTAGCTACTCTTCTGATGCAGTGATTCCTTAGGACAGCTTGTGCAAGAGAAGCCCAGATTTTTTTTTTTTTCCAGATTTTTTTGCATCTCCCATCAACATGAAAAACAGGAGAGACACTCCCACAGGAAACCCCTGCTTTTCTACAATAGAATTTTCAAACTGAATTGATGAGATTAATTTCTGAGTGAGGAAATATCCGTGCTACAAGAGTGAACAATTTGAAACAGATACTGTGTAATTCTTGAGTCATAGTGGGGACTGGGTTTGCTAATATTGAACCTGGAGAAGCACCATTTTCAAAATTTAGAAACAGAGTTGTTGGAAGACAGCTCTGAAATCGATGGTCCACAATGGATCTCCATAGCTCACACCGCTCTGCCTAGAAGCAGGGGAACTTCCCTCTCTTAGCCAAATTCTGGGTCCACATTTGGGATAGAATAGCCTTTATGTTAAACATACTTGGCCTACAGTTAGGAATGAAAAGCAGCCATACTGCCATTGTTTGCTTGCAAATCTAGGTGGCGGTCTCATGCCTGTGGAGGTCAAAGGAAGTTCTGCTAGAAGCATCATTCAGTAGTTGGAAAGAGAATAATCATAATGCTAGCTAAAACTTACTGAGCTTTTTTTCTTTTTAAGATTTTATTTATTTATTTGACAGAGAGAGAGCACAATTAGGCAGAGTGGCAGGCAGAGGGAGAGGGAAAAGCAGGCTCTCTGCTGAGCAGGGAGCCCAATTCGGGGCTTGATCCCAGGACCCTGAGATCATGACCTGAGCCGAAGGCAGCCACTTAACCAACTGAGTCACCCAGGAGGCCAAAAACTTATTGACCTTTTTACACCTATGGGACATTGTGTTAAAACAGATAGAAATAGAGATGTACATAAACACATACAGTCTTCTAGATACAACATCCAATGAGGTAGATAGTAGGAACTGAGTCCTACCACGACCACATGAGCTTAGAAGACCGAAGCCTCCAGATAGAGAAGACTGTTGCTCAGCTAACATCTGGATTTTAGCCTCTAAGAACCTAAGCAGAGATTCCAGCCACACTGGACCAGACTTCTGACCTATGAAAACAGTGAGCTAATAAATGGGTGTTATTTTAAGCTGCTAAATTGGTGGTAATTTTCTAAGGAGCAATAGAACCCTAGACACACCTCATTCTAGGAATTCCAAGTTCATTGTAAAAAGCCTTCCTGCATGAGGTCCGTCATATATAAAGTGACTGTGCAGGCTTAAGACACAGATGAACTGAGAGGCAGTTCTCTTCCTGATGAGATTAGGCTCCAGAGTGAGCTCAGGTCTCAGGAGTTGCCCCAGATGAGAGATGTAAGAGAAAGAACATATTCTTTGCAGTTAGAGGACCCGGATTTCTAGCTGTGTGGCCTGGGGACTCTTTTTAAGCTCTCTGTGCTCCAGTTCCCTCACTGGTTAAATTGGTGATAGGAGCATAGATCTGAAGAAGCTATGGCCTGGACTAAATGAAATGGTAAGCCTGAAAGAACTATATAGAATTCCAAGCCCTCCCCACAGCTCATTCTGCCAAGCCAGCCATGTAAGAGCATGCGGAACTTGAGCCACAAGTCTGTGACAGCCAGGAAGGGACCCTGGGGGTAGAATTCTAAAATAATTCCCAGTGACCACACTCTTCATGGTCTCTTCCCCTTGAGTGTGGGAAGCCCCTGTGAGTATGACGAGCTATCGCTTTCCTGATAATATTGCTTTATACGGCAAGAAGCGATTTCACAAATGTAATTCAGGTCCCTAATCCGTTGATTTGGAGTTAATCAGAAGACAGATTGTATTGTGTCAGCCTGACCTAATCCAGTGAGTACTTTAAAACCCAAGAGATTGTCCTGCTGGCCCGGACAGAGCAAACTTCCATGTTGGGGAAGGCTCTACGGAGGAGGCCCTGTGGCGGGTACCTGAAGGCAGCTTCTGGGGGCTGAGAGTGGTTCCCTCCTATGGCTAGTGAGATATGGAAGATTGCAGTGATACAGCTAAATTCTGGCAATAGCCACCTGAGCTTGGAAAAGGACCCCATGCTCCTGAAAGGAAGCTGAAAAACCAAGCAAACAAACAAAGCAAACCTTGACACCCTGTTTGCAGTCTTGTGGGACCCAGACTGAAGAACTCCGCTAAGCTGTGCTTGGACCCCGGACCCACTACAACTCTGAGATAAAAAATGTATGTTGTTTAGAACTTTAAAATTGGTGGTAGTTTATCACTCAACTATAGAAAATGAATATGAACACTGTGGAATTCGGACTCAGAAACTCCCTCCTGGCTGGGTCCATTGCAGGCCTCTGCCGGGGGACCACACTCTAAACCTCAGAAACACTGAGCAGGCCTCACGGGTTGTCCCAGGCCCTTCACGCACCTGGAGGCAAGAGGCAAAAAGCACAATGAAAAGCAAGGTATGGCCGGGGGGAAATCACTACCCCGAGGGGAGAGAGAGCAGCAGTCTGTTTAATCTGATGGCTGGTGATATGAGTCTAAGCTAGAGTGAGAGAAAGAGCCAGAACTATAGAGAAAATGGGGAATGAGGGCTAAATTAAGAGCAGTACAAGAAAATACATAATGGTTTAGATTAATTTCTCTGGACAGTGACCTTTTCCCTATGCAACCTCTTTTTAAATATAACTTATTGTGTATATGTGTTTGGGGATATGATATGGATATGATATGGATAAAATGCAGAAGAGTAGACAAAAATTAAAATACAACACAGTTATTTTTACACTACTCAGTCAATCACTATTAACATGTTTTGTGCATTTATTTCTAGGCTTTTGTTGATATTTTTTGAAATTCTGTTTAGATCATGCTCTATACATTTAGCATTAACTTAACTTCTCATAACCTTATTAAATATACCTTTCCCTAGATAATTTTTTAAATCCTCTACAAGTGTTTTGTTGTTTAATAATATATTTACCACTTACATTGTTAAGAGTTTATTTTCAGTTTCTTAGCATTTTAAGTAACTGGCAATCTTTTAGAAGACATTGTTGACCCTGATTTTCATAATTTCCTTAGAATACATTTCTGGTAGTCAAATTTTAGGAACAAAAGGTAAGAACACCTTAAAGAGTTTTGATACATACTGCTAACTTTCTTTCCAGAGAGATTGTACTAAATTTTACTTCTACCAGGAATGTTGGAGAAGGCTTATTTTATGATATGCTCTCAGAATCTCATGCACTTACACATATATAATTTGGGGCTGTTTACCAAGGTAAACAATGGTGTATTTCCTTGCTTTACTTTGCATTTCTTTGACAGTTAATAATAAGATTGGACTTTTCAAAAATGTTACAATTTATTTGTATTTTTTCTTTTGGAAGTAGTCATTAAAATTTGATAACATTACCTATCTTTAAAGTAAGAACGTTTTGGAAAGAACATTAGGTTTTCTTCCAGAGTAAAATAGATATATCTCCATGCTTTGAGGAGTGATTTTTATTTCTACTTTTGTTTCTGAACCATAAAAATGCCCTTTGTGTGGCTTCAAGTCCCTGGATTGCTGAGGACCAATATTGATCTGTCATCGTGAGGAAGAACTATCACATGACAGTCTCCATTTGGCGATGCAGCAATGACATTTTACACAACAGTGCATTTATTAAACCCATCCATAGCACAAAGGCAGCATGTAGTAGCAGGCAAAAAAGATGGCTGCTTGCCAGTTTCCTGACGAGTGACACAATTTAATCTCTCAGCCCTCAGCACAATAATTTCTATTCCTAGACAAGATGAAAGGAAAAAAAAAAAAGTTTTCTTTAAATCAATTGCTTCATTTGTTCCTTCTATGTCTCTTTATGGGTAAGAGTGGCTTTGTCCTTATAAAATCCAAGACCGCATACATGTTGATTTTAAGCAAGAATAATATTGATCATGCTGAGGTTTGAGAATATTGACCAAAGTTGAGAGGTCAAGGATCAATGTTTCAAGAATACGACTCCTATGTATAAATCATAGCATTGTCCTTTTGGCTGTCATTTGGCAACTCACTCTCTGATTTTATTCATTAATTCATATCCATTAACTCACTAGTGACTTTAAAACAAGAAAATAAGAAGAAAGAGAGGGAAGGGAAGAAAAGGAGTAAAGGAAAAAAAAACAAAGAAGAAAAAAATTGATCATTAGGAGCTAAAAACAACATGTACCTTGGAAATGGAGAAGACAAACCTAAACTTAATATTTGAAGGGCAAATTAAAAGCACCAGGCAGAGGAAAGAGAGCAACTTCCAAGCATCAATTCCAAGACCAACTTTCAGATTGTTTAAGGAAATAGAAGATTTTAAGTAAGTAAAACTGCATAAGAGATTGCTAAATTTTTAGATTACCTGTCCACATTGAACTTTCATGAGTTGGAATGATTGCAAATTAAAGCCTTATGAGTCACCAAGTACAACCTATCAATTTACATCATAATCCAACTGATTATTGCACAAAATGACTACGATGATGCTCTATTTTTCAAAGAGAGAGACTCTCAGTGTCTTCAAAACCAAGTGAATTTTTCTGTAATTATTGTTTTGAGGGTAATGCAGGACATAAATCCAACTGTTACCCTGAACAGCATCTTTATGAGAAGCAAAACATCATTATTTAATGCAAATGATACCAGTGCCCACCTTGGAAAGAAATTTGGTGGAGGGTCTTCTCAGTGGACTCATACTTATGGATTATTTCCTTTCATGTCTGCTTATGAGAATGTAAAGGAGTGAGATGGAACAGCCCTGTGTCCTTTGATTTTCTCTATCAATATTATCAGCCCCAAATATGTCGACAATCTGTTAGACCAGAAAAATATCACTTGGCAGTTAGTTCCATGGTGACTGGTAGTGATGAGTCCTCAACAATTTAGAACTACACAAGAACATTTCTAAACAAGAAGAATAATTTTAGCTACAAAACTGGTAGAATACCAGGTACCCATGTATAGTCTTTTATATCTGAAAAGGCATCTCTAACAATTTTCCTAATTTGGTGAAGTGTTACATAATTTAATAAGAGAAATCCTTCAGTTGATTAAACAAAATAGCCTTATGGCAAACATACCTCCCCCCTTCCCTTTTTCTAACAAATTGTGCCAAGACTTCGAGATATCTGCATGCAAAAGAATTAAGTTGGGCCTCTACCTCATACCACACACAAAAACTAACTCTATGTCAATCACAGGAGTAAATCTTCATGAGTAACCTTTGAATTAGGTGGTGGTTTTTTAATATAACAACAAGAACAACAAAAGACAAAAACAGATAAGTTGGACTTCATCAATTTTAAAAACTTTTGTTCTTCGAAGAGCATCATCAAGAAAATTAAAAACAACCCACAGAATGGCAAAAATACATGCAGTAATACATTTGATAATGGACTTGTAACCAGAATCTATAAAGAAATTTTATAAATCAAAAATAAAAAGACAAATAATCTAACTTAAAAATTAGCAAAAAATTTTTGTGTTAGTTTCCTATTTCTACAGTAACATATTATCATAAACTTAGTGCCTTAAAATAACACAAATGTGTTATCTTATAGTGCTGGAGGTCAGCTATCCAAAATCAGACTCACTGAAATAAACTGAAGATGTTGCTCAGAGGCTCCAGAGGAAAATTGAAAGAATCCATTTTCTTGTCTTTCCCCAGCTTCTTGAGGTCACCTGAATTCCATGACTCGTAACCCTTTCCTTCATCTTCAGAGAGCATAAGTCCAATCTTTGCTTTTGTTATCCTATGTCTTCTCTCACTGTGGCTCTACTGCCTCCTTCTTCTAAGGACTCTTGTGATCACATTTGACTCACCCAGATAATCCAGGATAATCTCCCTGCCTCAAGGTCCATAGCTTAATCATGTCTGTAGAGTTTCTTTGATCCGTAACATGTATATTCACAAGTCAGATATTAGGTCTTGAACCTTTTTATGGGGAAGAGAGAGGGATTATTCAGCCTCCCACAAATCTGAATAAATATTACTTTAAAGAAGACATACACATGGCAAATGAGCACATAAAAAGAAGCTTAATATTATTCATTAGGGAAGTACAAATCAAAACTCTAGTGAGATACTAGCTTACACCCAGTGGGATGGCTATAATCAAGAAGATAGACAATAACACATGTTAGCTGGGATATGGAGAAATCAGAAGCCCCATGCAGTGCTGATGAGAAGGCAAAACAGTGCAACCACTATGGAAAACAGTCTGTCAGTTCCTCAAAAGTTGACAGTTGCCATGTGAATGGCAATTCTACTCCAAGGTATGTACCTAAAGAGAATTGAAACTTACATCCGCACAAAAACATTACTTCTAATAGCCATAAAGTATAAATAACTCAAATATCTATTAACAGATGAATGAATAAATAAATTTGGTATCCATACAGTGGAATATTGTTCTGCCATGAAAAGAGATGAAGAACTGGTGCATGCCACATCATAGATGAAACTTGAAAACACTGTTCTATGTGAAGAAAGCCAGATACCAAAATCGCATACTGTACAATTTTTATTTCTATGAAATGTCCAAAATAGAGAAATTTACATAGGTAGAAAGAAGATTAGCAGTTGCTAGGGGCTGATAATGAGTACGGGATTTCTTTGGGACAGGATAGAAATGTTCTAAAATTAGATAGTGCTAATGATTGTACAACTCTATAACTATACTAAAAATCAGTAGATTATATACTTTAAAAAGCCAAACTTTAAAATATGGGAATTGCATCTCAATAAAACTGTTATTTAAAATATCCAGTCATTCTTTTCTGGGATAAAATATTTATCATTTGCAAATATGAATATTTTTCCTTCTAGTTTTAGAAAACTCATGACTTTTTCACATTGCTGCTACCAAATTACAGAAGGAATTCATTTGATGTTCTGCAATTTAGGAAAGTTATTTTAGGAAAGAATCTATTCACGAAAGAGAGAGGACCTATGGTTTGGGCTCCATGCCTGTGCAAGTCTAAGTAATCTTTAAAGTAGGCAAATATCACAACATGCTCCCATTTCCTAGAAAAATGAACAGATATTTGACCTTGTGTCCCAGGTACTAAAACATTAACACTTTAGAAAAATTATGACAAAGTTTTTATTTTCAAAAGCCAAAAACAAATCACTGTTTTAAAATTTAGGACGATTAATTCAGACTAGAGTTTTATAAAGTTCAATTAACTGAACATGCTTTAAGAAGAAAAGAATATACTGATCCTGGCAAAGGAACAATGGGATTGGTAAGACGTAGATGTGATGGTTCGTATCCCTTTAGACTGGTTTCATGGGACTCTAAATTTTCTGATTTGATTCTAGCCCCTGCTTGTGTAGAGAGCAATTTCTGGCATTGTTTGTACATCTAGACTCTAACTCCCAGGTCAGACCGAAAGTTAACAAGATGCACTGCTCTAGTGAAGGACAGAGACACACCTGGGGGTCTCCGCCACTAACTAGCTCAGAGGACTTGAGAATGTTACACAACCTTCTTGATCTTAGCCTTTTTCTCCCTAAAATGAGTATGATAGAAGTTCTTCGGGAATTTTCTGTTTCAAAGTCAAATTGTTATTATTTGACTTTTGTTGACTGAGACATCCAGAATGCCATTAGAATGGTCAGAAAAATCAACCCTTTGTTTTGATTAGATCTGTAGCTCTGAGAAGACACAATCTTCATTATATTCCTCAAGCAAAGAGCTGATCACGACACTAAATGCTGATAAGGTATTTGTTATTATTTATTCCTGGTAGTCTCCGAAGAAGGCATGTTGTCTTTCTAATATTCTGAAACTATATTTGATATTGATTTTAGCAAATAGTTATTTGGGATCTAGACCAAAATAGAACAGTTTGGGGAGGGGGGCAGCACTCAAACTAACTCCTCATTTCTAGTTCAATAGTTATTTTTCAAGAATGCTTTTTCTGAACAGTCACAAGTTACATTACTCAGAAAGACCTAATAATGTGGTAAGCTTTTTGCAAGCATCAAGTCATTACAAATTGGCTTAACAGTTAGATGCCAAAATCATCAAGATGTTGGAGTTGTTTAATATTCATTCAGCTCCTACGCAGGGCAGGGGATGGTAAAAGTAACAGTAAAATGAATACTTATATATCATCCTCTGTGTGAAGTTTCTCCATGCTGTGAGGTCCATGCCAGGCAATCTTTACCGACAAGCTATCCCTCTGTCCTCCCAAACTCTCCACCTACCCACCTCTGCACATTGCATTTAGTTTCCCAGAGGAAGCTGAGGCTGACAAACCAGGTGAGAATTTAGAATGTTAGACTCAGAGTTCTGCACCAGGATAGGCACAGGGAGAGCAGGCCCCAGCTTGCAGCCCCTCACCAGCCTTTTCTCTTCCTGCTCCCAGCTCCCTGCTGCACCATGGGGAGGGTGGGGACATGCCCAGGACACTGCTGTGTCACTGAACATCCAAGCTTCATCCACACTTTCTGCAAACAGTCATTCTTCTACCACTTTTGAGTCTAAGGTTGTGCACAAAGCCTGTACCATTAACCGTTCGGAACTTGAACTTGGGAGAGTGGTTTACATAGCCAGCAAAGTCAGGGAATTCCAGAATATGTCTGTTGTGGAAGAGGGGGAGTCCACCTTAAGTGGTCATTCTCCCTAGGCATTATTGACTCCCTGTAAGGTGATCATTAGTGAACATTAATCCCTTAAAAGTTACTTGGCAGGCACAATAAGAGAAATGGATTCATTGACTTTTGGGGTCCAGTAAAAACAAAATAAATAGGATATGTATGTTATTGGTAGAGTTATTGGCTTATTGGGTTTCTCATATTAAATTTCACAGTATTAACTGTTGCCTCCACTCTAATTTATAGAGAATAAGGTTTGCTTTGTCTTCTTTTTTAAAAGATTTTATTTATTTATTTGACAGAGAAAGAGAGCACACAAGCAGGGAAAGCTGCAGAGGGAAGAGGGAGAAGCTGAGCAGGGAGGCCAACGCAGGGATCAGTGTAAGGCTCTATCCCAAAACCCTGGGATCATGTTCTAGGCCAAAGGCAGATGTTTAATCAACTGAGCCATGAGGGCCCCAGTTTTGCTTTAATGGTAACACATGTACTTGCTTTAAATGACTGAGTTATTTTCTTGACAACTATATCTGAAGAGAAAAAACATGGGAATCTCTAAGCCAGCTTAAAATGCCAGCCTTCTGTATGTCTGAAATCTTATGGTACTTATTTAATATTCTATCTCCTATAACATCTAACAATGTTCTTCACCCATAATAGACACTTGGGACTGATAAGACCTGCTATTTCTCAAGCTTATTACATTAACTTATGAAGGCTCAAGGAGGCTAAGTTACAAGTGGCTGAGCCAAAATTCTAATCCTGTCTGTTTAATTCTACAATCTATGTTCTTCCTACCATAGCACATGACTGAAATTATCTGCAGATCAAAAACTGAACACATATTTAAATATCTGGGAACACAGAGCCATGCCAATATCCCATGTGATAGTATGAAAAGTTGAAAGTTCAAACCCACCTAAGTGACATTCAAATTCTTTAAGCTCTTCAGGAATTGACTGGCTTGGATTGGAGGTTTCGTCACAATACAACTCTATATGAAAGGAACATGAAAAGATTAAATAATTTTGTTTTTTAACATAATGCAGTTCTCTGATTAGGAAATAATGCACATTCATTGTAAAAAATTTGGGAAATATAGACATTTAGAAAATAAGTTAGAATCATGCATAATCTCATCATCAAAAAGATGTATTTATTATATTCCTTCATATTTGGTGCATGTTTTTATATAGTTGAATTTTTTATCCTGCCTTTTTCATTTAATATCACAATACAGGCATTTCCTTACATGAAAATATACTTTGCAAACATTAGTTTAAATTGCTTCATAGTTTCATATCATATAGGTGTAACATTAACTTTTACCCTTTTTTGGATATTTAAATTGTTTATTACATTGTAATGAGCATCTTTGTGGAAGGAAGTTAAAAATCTCACAGATAGGGACTCCTGGGTATCTCAGTGGGTTAAGCCTCAGGTTGTGATTTCAGGGTCCTGGGATTGAGCCCCACATCCTGCTCCCTACTCAGCAGGGAGCCTGCTTCCCCCTCCCACTCTGTCTGCCTCTCTGCCTACATGTGATCTCTCTCTGTGTCAAATAAATAAATAAAAAATCTTTAAAAATTTCACAAATATTAGAGGAAATCAGGTTAACTGTTTCTGGATCAAGTACTTACCACATACAACTGTGTTTGAAATGTCTGCAGACTGGCTCTAGTACTCCTTATTACATTTGTTTTGTTTTGTTGTTTGTTTTTTAATCAAAAACCAGAAGTTTTCTTTTGCATTATAGCTGAATGAATTAGCAACAATAGTTTTTACTGAGTAACACAAAGCTTCTGGAGAATGTTAGCATCCAGGACAGTATCCATATAATACCCTGAGCTAAGACAATTTACAAGTCAGCCTCAGGCAAGTGACCTAGAATTAGTCAGTAAACACCCAGGATTTGGGCCCAAATCATTTTTAGTTATGCAAGTTAGTCTGGTAGTTAGCACACAGACATCAGGGGCATGATTTAAAATCTACAATACCCTATTACTAATTAAAATGCTGGTATTATTTCCCTTCTACTCCTCCCTCCATTAACTCCTTTAAATATTATAGTTTAATTTAGTAGTAAATTACTAAAGAGAAAAATAGGACCATTAGGGGAAGGGGAAAAAAAAGCAATTCTTCCTTTCAGAAAACAATGACTTAAAGAAGGAACTATTATCTGGTTCCTTTGTTTATGACTGTACTAAAACACAAAAAAACTCTAATATTCATTATCTCAGACATGTATTATTGTCAAAATACATATATTTTAGAGCTTCATTTAAAGATACTGTCTTGACTAATATGTTGTATGGGGCATGAGAGTACCAGAGCTGCTTTATTGCCATAAACTCATCTCTGCATTCCCGTGTCTCTGCCATTCAGTTAGGGGCATGGAACATGCAGATCTGAGTCAAAAAAGATGTGGGCAGAACGATTTTTGCATGAATGTGGGGAATGGGAAGGGGTAGCCTCAGTGTAGTGGGGTGAGCGATCTTGAGTGGGCTTATACCACTGTCATCAACTCTGGTGGCACTCACTGAAGTTGGGAAATTGAGTGAAGTGACAAATATAAGGGGCAAAGCACGACTTGTGACCTACTTGTCCTATAAGTATTTCCTGAGTATTCTGCTATGTATCAGACACTTGGAGCTGGGATAGAGCAGGAAACAAGAAAAGCAGGATGTGTGCTGTCAGTCCTCTCTCACAGGGGACATAGAGTGGAAGCGAGTGCTATGACAGGAAAGTACATGAGCTGTTCTGTGACCTGACCTCGCCTGGGGGTATATCCAAGGAAACCTTGCAGAGGGGAGGTATGTAAGCTGAGACAGACAAGGTGAGTGCTAGCCGAGAGAAAAGTAGTGGAGGAGTCTCTGGGCAGAGAGAGTATGTCCAAAGCCTTAAGGCAAGTAGGGGCCAGTCCACTGGGACTACAGCTGGGGAGTGAAGGTGGACGGGCCCGAGACGAAAAGAAAGAGTTGCACATGAGAAAGGATACTATGATGCCATAGTAATTTTTCTCTATCCTTTGAAAAGCATCACGAAATGTTGAATGTTTCCATGAGAGAATGGCTGAACTGATTTGTTCCTATAACAATCACCCTGATTGCTGTGGGAGTCTGCCTTGGCTAACAAGAGCACACGCAGGGAGAGCAGCTCGAGGAGCTATTGCATCATTCAGGTGATGAATGATTGGAGTTTGGACCGAGATGCTGACAAAAAGACTGAGAGAAGTGGACAGATTCTGAAATAAACTGAAGGTGTAAACTGGGAAAGGCTTAACGACTAATTGGAGTTGGATGTGAGAAGAGGTTGTATTCCTTTAGATAAATTGGCAGTGCCTTCTCCATCCTGGGCCCCATTTCATGTGCTAGATGTACAACAGCCTTCACTTCATGATGACCACCCAGTAGAATTATTGGAGTGATTTTGAGGTAGGAACATGAGAATTGGTAAAGACTGGTAGAGGAGCAATGCTCGAAGATAAGTTTAATAGTTCTCTTTTGAACAAGATTAGGTTTAGGATGCCTGGGAGGAATTTCCAGTGGATATATCACGCAGGCAGTCAAACATAGAGTTTGGGAACTCTGAGAGATCTGGCTGGAAGCGTAACTGTGAACCTTTGAAGTCAAGGAAATTTAGAGACTTCCTTGAAAATGTATAGGGTAACAAGAAATACCCCTCCAAGAAGTAGCCTGCCATTTCGCATGGGATCTTCTTTGCCACTTTTCCACTTACGATGGTTGTTGTCCTATTTTACAAAAGAAAGATATTATGTCCTACCCATCCCAAATCCCACTATGGCTCTATTTGCTATTTAGTGCTATTTTACTACTAATTTAACAGCATTGATTGACTTCTAGGTGTAAAGGAATAATCTGAAATAGTGTGGCTCAGATGACTTTCATCATTGAAGTTAATGATTAATTAATTAATGGGTAATTAATTCTTTAAGTCATATGGTTTCCCATTCTTTGCTCTTAATGAAATTGTAAAGGAATTATAATCTGACAGATCATTAAAATAGTTTTAATGATAGACTACAGGATTTGAGGCATTTTACTTAGAAGGAATTCAAAGTTCTCTTTCTATCCCCATCTACTTGTTTTTGTGATCAAGTTTCTCAGCACTTAGATTTGTAGAAATGAAAAATAGAAATTCTGAATCTTGTTTTATATTAGCCTTAATTTACATTTATCAATAGAAACACGAGGTAATTTTAAAATGCTTCACTTACTCCACTAAGGAATGAATCCCTAATATGATTGCATTTTTATTGTTTTTAGATAAGCATCTGTCTTCCGCTCAGGTCATGATCCCAGGGTCCTGAGATCGAGGCCCACATCAGGCTTCCTGCTAAGTGGCAAGCCTGCTTCTCCCTTTCCCATTCCCCCTACTTGTGCACCCCCCCATCTCTCTCTCTCTGTCAAATACATAAATAAATAAATCTTTAAAAAATAATTATAATAACTCAGTCAAAATAAGTTTTTGACATTTAGAGGCTAATATCACAGGAAATTTTTTAAAAATCGTAGGATTTATATTTGTATATGCGTTTTTATTTTATATAAGTATGTTAGGGTGATCTGTATAAGATGTTTGAACATAGAATATATTAGGATGAATGAAAGTGAAATGAAAGCATAAGTTAAAGGGTAAAAAAAGAAAAAAAATTTCCAACTCCTCCGAAAGTTCTTGTTAATTTATATTTTAAATTGGTGGTCATGGATTTTAAATTGATATATATTTACATTCCACTATATAAATTTGAAACGATGATGTAACCATTGAAAATAAATTTTATAATTCACAATAAACCAGAAATTAAATCCTTTGCTATTATTTAAATTTACAATGAAAAAATTAGATGTCAACTTAAAACATACAAAAGAGCATAGTTTTGTTTTTCCTTTTGTTTTCTAAGTATAAAGGTCAATAGATTGAAAGAGAACTAAAATGAGGAGGTAAAAGGGGGTGATCAGAGTGGTAGGGAGATGGGCAGGAGGGTCAGGCAAAAGAAGAACACTTCAAGGAAGTGGTAGGCAACTGGCTTCAACATTGTCATAAGATAACTAAGATCAGGACTAAAGAGATTGGGTTAGATTTGGCCCAAACCAGATTTGTGAATTTAGTAGGAACATTTTCTGTATTTTTCTTGTTAGGGGCATTGTGAGGAGACAGGATTAAAATGGGGTAAAGAAAGAATGGGAAGGAAGAAATAGAGAATATATGTAATTAGCTCATTTTATAAATTTGATTTGTAAAGAGGAAAGAGGACAGTAGCCAAGAGGTCATGTCAGATTAATGGAAAAATTTTCAAAAGGTAAGAGATACCAGAACGTGTTTGAATATTCCAGGACTGGGCTAAGTAGAGAAATGGGATTTAAGGATATAGGATATAAAGAGATTAAATTATCAGGTAAGGTCTTTTAAAAAATGTGAATTGATGGATGTTTGGTGTCAGAAGGGACACTTCCTCCACTGCAATAGGAAGAGAGTAGAGGACATGGTCTTACATGTAGTTAAGCATGTAAATCTGGCAGAATCAATGGAGGGATTTCTCATCAGATAGTTTTTCTCTCTTGGAAGTATGAAGAAAACTTATGTGCTGGAAGTGGCAAAAGAAAAAAAAAAAAACAGGTTCAGAGATTATCATTGCAGAACAAGGAACAGCCAGCTGACCAGGTGTTTGAGATGATGAATTTATAATGACTCCTGTCACCTGCTGATTTTCTCCAGCACTTCAGTTCAGAGCTGTGGAAGAGACAATGGAGGAGACGGAGAGTTGTGCTCAATCAGGTTTAGGGTTTTGGCAGACAGTTGTCATAGAAAGACCAAGTGGCAGCCACATAAACAGGAGTGATAAATGGCAAGGAAATAAGACCAGCAGCCCTAAGATGAATGTGTAATTTTTATTTCCACTTTTTAAACCCTTTTAAAAGATTTATTTATTTATTTTAGAGATAGAAAGAGAGCACAAGCAGAAGGGACAGAGGGAAAGGGAGAGAGAATCCCTAACAGACTCCACATTGAGCATGGAGCCTGACATGGAGCTTGATCTCACCACCCGGAGATCATGAGTGGAGCAGAAACCAAGAACTGAACACTAAACTGACTGCATCACCCAGAGGCCCCTTTATTTCCATCTTTTATCTGCTGTGTGAATTTGAGTCAGTTACTTAACTTGTCTACGTCTTAGGTTTTCCCACTTGAAGATGTAGAATTACCTACATGGCATATTTCCAGACTTCGAGAATAAAATAGATAATGTTGTTGAAATGTTTTATGAACACTGTTTCTGGAGGTTACTACATTTCTTGTCATAGGAATCCCTTGAAATGTGTAGATCTCTTTTGGATCTCTTTCTGGACTCCTTTAGCAAGGTCTCCCAATAATGGGTCCGTGATTAAAGGAGAGAGACTGATACAAAGCAAAGGTCAAGCAAAGCTTTATTTTCGCGCCAAGCATCGAGAATCAAACTGACCGGCCAGGACCGTCTCTTACAAAGAGGCAACCCCTCCCTGCCTTACAGACTTTTATAGAGCAAACTTTTATAGAGCAAAGGCCTTGTGGTTGGGCCTGGCCACACACAGGTGGCCAATGAGATTGCAACACACAGAGAAAGCTGCACAGTCATGTTAGGTCACACATGGGTGGCCAATTGAATTATAATTTACCCTATAGTAGCTATTCGAACTAGCCTAGCACCTTGGTCAGTGTTGGCGTCCAAAAGGCGCCCAAAAGGTGGGGGCCACACTCCTTGGTAGCTAGGGAGACAGTATGCGCTATCCACTGATTGGATGTCTCCACCTGTCCTGACTCATGCCTGCATTCGGGCTGTTATCTCTACCTGACCTGACCCGCCCTTGTATTTGGGCTTTGTTACCTGGGACTGGTTTCCCAGACTTGGGGGGTGCGGGCAGGGTCAGTTTAAGTTTTACTGCATAAATAAAATCACTGTTTAACCAGATGGAATCGCTCTGGCTAAATAGGCCCTTACACTTTATCTTCTGGAAGCTTCTCTTCTCTGCCGCCCTGGTGCCTATGGTCTTCTCTAATAAATTCTTCCATGAAATTACCCCTCATTGTTCCCCTGCTCTTCCTACCTCTAAAATAAAGTCCCACTGTCTACATGGAGAGGTATGTGTAATGACAGACAACAATGGACTTATTAGTATTTTAAAAGAGAAAATTATGAATTCAAATGAAACCCATTTACTGAAAGAGAAAAGATATCTGCAGCAAAGGATCCTATTTGGTGCCCTTAACCCCTTCTGGCTATCATCCTTAGGCCTCTGAGTTTTGCCTCTGTAGCCGAGAACAAGCATAAGGACTAAGTATACCATTTGCAAACATACCAATTCAACCATTAAATCAGTGAGCACTCGTTTTGGTTTTATAGAATCATAGAATAGTACCAGTTTCAAAATGTGTCATGAGTTTTCATCACAACAGTAATTTGAATTTATTTTATGAAATATGATTTAGCTTCAGAAAGAGATGAGGGGTATGGGTATTATGAAATCACATAAACAATAACAGCTGATTATTGTAACTTAGAAAAGGTCAAAAACAGCATCACTAATCATCTACCCTCAAAAATTACTACCTCTAAGCAATTTAGCATTATCTGCTGGATAGGAAATTGCTCACAGCCTTTGCCAGTACTAAATAACTCTGATAATTATGGGTTTAAATTTAAGAAGGGCTTTGAACTAGAGCTATCAGAATTCAAATCTGGATAGCAAGATTGTGTATACTTTGTTGTTGACAAACCCAATCCAAGTTAGGTAGACCTACTACTTATGCATCCATCCCTTCATTCATTAATCTATTTGCGATTCAACTGTTCACTGAGTGACTGCTATGAGCTTGGCACTGTCCTAGAATAAGATGGTCAACAAGACGAGGTTTCTGTTCTAAGGAACTTAAATTTTTGTCTGTTGGGCAGGAAATAAATAAATACACAAAATATCACAAGTAAGAAATGCTATGAAAAGAATGAAGCAGAGTGTTGTAGGATGAATTCCTGGTGGCTACTTTCAGTTGGGTGCTCAAGGTAGGCTTCTTGAAGGAGGTGACACTTAAGGTAAGATCTTACTGATGAAAAGGACCTAGCCAAGCCAAGATAAGGGAAAGACTTTTAAAGCTGAAGGAATACTAAGATGAAGTACCCTAGGGCAGAGATGAGCTAGGTACCTACTAGAAAAAAGTAGGGCCATTGTGGTTAGAATAAAGGGGACAAGGGGGAGGGAGGTAGAAGATGAGAGCATAGGAAGAAGTGGGAGCCAGGAATGACATAGAAGACTGGTAAAGGGTTTGGATTTTATTTTACGTGATATAGGAAGAGGTTGGAGGACTTCAGGAAGCAGTGAGTAACACCATCCAATTCACATTTAAAAATCAGGTACTCTGGCTTGCATGTAGAGAATGTGTTCTAAAGAACAGGAGTAGGAACAGTGAGCCAGCACATCCAGGTAGAAGCGTGGTAACTTGGACTGGATGGCAGTAGTGGAAGTGGAGGGAAATGGATGCGTTGGAATCTATTTTGCAAGATTGATCTTGATGATAGATTGGAGACACAGGGTATGGGAAGTAGAGGGAACCAGGAAAACTGAGTGGATGGTGGGAGCCCACTGTGAGGAGCTGGGCCAGCCACTGGCAATAAAAAAATAGAGACAAGATATCTTAATTCACAGAGCTTAAATTCTAGTGGGGAAAAATCTAATAGATAAGAAAATAAATAGGGGCACCTGGGTGTTCAGTCAGTTAAGTGTCCAACTCTTGATTTTGGTGCAGGTCATGATCTCAGGGTCATGAGATGGAGCCCCGTGTCTGGTGCTTAAGATTCTTTCCTTTTCCCTCTGCCCCTCCTGCCCACTGTGTGTGCACACACACACACTCTCTCTCTCAAGAAAGAAAGAAAGATAAATAAATGAATTTAGACAGGTATGTTATTTGTTATTGAACTATACATATGCTGAGAATTGCTTCCCTATAACAACCAATGAATTTACTCACCATGAAATTTAATATTTACAATTTTAAGAGTCTTCAAAGATGCCAACAATTTCCTCTTAAATATTTTATACACCTTATAAACTGCTGAAATCACTTATCATCAGAAAATATATATTTGCTCTGTATAAGTAGAAGTGTGCAGAACATCAGCTGGTTCATAAGTTAGTGTACACGCGCCATGGGAGAGCATCAAGGGACACCTCATATATTCCTGGTAATTGAAGAACAGTTCAAAGTAAGCGGCAAGATTGCAAGCAGTTTGCCGCATAGTATATACTCGAATTCTCTTTGAATTCTCTTTCTGTGGAAATTAAGCTCCAAAAATTATGACAATCACGAGAAAAATAAATGAAAACTTGAAATTAAAACATCAACTCTGAAGTTTGGAAGATGTACTTAAGCTAGAGCTAGTCTTATGTTAAGTGACACAGGCTGCTATCCTTGTGACTTAATGAGGGTCTTCTTGTCAATCTCCTCCTCTCCACCCCCATGTCAGGGGCCATCTTTACATTTCTCATTCACCACTGTATCTTTGTGCCCACACAGCAACTGGCACTATGTAACAGAAGCTCAGTAAATGTTGGTTGAACGTGCATCTTTGTGCATATCAGATATATTACATTTCTCAACTAATATTTGAGATCTTATCATTGTGATTACTTGCTCTTTTTATTTGTTTAGACCTTGGCCTCTTCCTAGAATTCTTTTTTTTCTTTTTTCCAATACAAACAGAGTTGTGAATAATAGCTTGTTTCTTCCAGTGATTACATTTGAGTTGATTCTATTTATAGAAGAGAAACAAGATGACATAAGACAACATTCTCATGGGGCAAGGTCACTGGAGAGGATGAGGAAAACATGGACACTGGCAGCAAAGATGTCATCGACTAACTTCCCTACTTTTAAAATTCATTCATTTATTAATCAAACATATATTCGCTGCCTGCTGTGCCAGGCGTGATACTAGACACTGAAGATACAAAAAATGAATTTAAGATAGAATTTCTCTCATGTGGCTCATGATTCATAGGCAGAGATAAAAGTTTAAACAAAACATTTCCTCTTTTTCCTTACCTCCCTTACTAGATATCCATCAGCATATCTAGTAGGTTCGAATTAGCCCTCTCATCATCACTTCCCTTCTATCTAATTGCCTCTGCCACTGGTTTAACCCAGGGTAACAAATCTTTTATCAGATTATACAATAGCCTCTAACAACAATCCTTGCTTTCTTCTACCCTAACTCCACCTCCGAAATCTAAGCAAGTCTCCCTATCTCTATATCCTACCTAAAGAGATTATTATTCCTTTTTTTTTTTTTTTTTCTAAAACACTATTCTAGCTAAGCACTACAATGGCTTTCTACTGCCTGTAGGTTCAACTCCAATTCCTCAGCAGGCTTTACAAGGCAGGGAAGAGTTGGTCTGTGGTCCTCACTTCACCGGCCCTAAGCTATCCCAGGAACACTTCTCTCTCTATTCATCTCGCCAACTTCTTCTTGTTACCCTGTATCCTATATTGCTCTCACCATAGCACTTAAAATACTGAAATGTAGTAGTTTGTTTTTCTATCTTCCCTGTTGAATCATAAAGCTACTTCAGAATTGGCATTAGTCTTAAAGGATGGGTAAGGTTCTTAGACAAATGTAGAGTCTGGAGGTGGTTATTCAGGCAGAGGGACAGTCCTAGACTATGAACTTGAATGATGTTTGAAGAAACTGTTAATGATGTAGCAAGAGACAGGGCTGAGGAGGTGAGTCACAACCAGATTAGAGAAAGACCTGTTTATTGTGTAAAGGTCTGTGAGCTTTATCCAAAAAGGATTCAGTTTATGTCCCACAGAGCCCAATGAGTAGGCGCTGGCCTATAGAAAGCCTTTACATCAATTAGAAAAAGATACCCACTTCATCAGACCCAGGTCAGCACCAGGGCATTTAGCTTGGAGAGAGGGCTTGCCTTGGATTTCTTTCGGTACTCTCTAGCTCAGTCATATGCCATGCCCTCTTTCTGGATCCCTTGGAGCCCTTTGAGAAGTCACATATGAGGGCCTTCCACCAAGCTGCACTGTGACACCATACTCTCCCCAATTCAGAAATTACAGAAACTCTGCTTTTGTTTTATACAATTATACACTATATGGCTTCTGAGAAAGATTTCATTTGAAGAAAGAGCTTCTTGGATTTTTCAAAATCCTTGAAAATCTGTAGGCAGTGGAGAGCAATTAAAAGACTATTAAATAGAAGAATAAAGGAATCAGGTGTGTTTTTAATAATACCATCCTGACAATAAACTGAAAATGGATTATAGAGAGCAAAGTTGACATGAAGACTGGCAAGAGGTTGATCCCCACCCCCAGAATCCAGGTGATTAATAATAAGAGCCAGATCTTAGATAGGGTAAGTGAAGATAAAGGGAAGACCTTAAACAAACAAACAAAAAGTGACAGATTGGATGTGTGGTTGAGAAAGAAGCACTTTCCACTTTGGGTAATGGAATAATTTACCTTGAGAGAGAATAAAAAATAATGGAGAGAGTTGTTCATTGGGAAGAGATGAGGATAATTTGGCATTCCTCTCCATTTGAGATGCACTCCAGATTTTCATACAGAGATAGATGCCAGTATAAGCTGACCTTGAACTTAGATTTATAGAACACCAGAGCTAGAAGAGAATTTAACATCCCTGAATCCAACTTAACATTGGGGGTTGTTAAATAATGACCTATTTAACTGGAAAGGGGCAGAATCAGGATTAGAATTCACATCTGGTTATAACTCAGTATTCTTTCCAGAATACCACGTTCCTTGTGGTTCTCAACTTTTCACTGAAATTTTCAATATCATTAAGTCATATTTAATTAGTATGAGAAGATGTATAATTATGAAGTTCATATTATGTTGATTCCTATCAGCTTCTGGGATTGGAACAGGTTTGCGTAGAGAAAAACAAGAAATCAAATTCAACATTCTTAAATGTATTTCTTAATGTGTATACTCACTTTTAGGTTCTGTGGGGGCACCAAGTCTATCTATAGCTTTTTGGTGAGAATCTACCATGTATTTATACTTTACGCATTAGGCGCAATGGGGATTTGATTGATTAGGAAATAGTTTATGAAGCTATGGATTATGAACATGTCCTGGAATGAGGCTGCTTTTGATTAGGGCTTTGCAAGTCACCATGAAATAAAATGCAGAGATGGGAATGAGCTCATTATCTTCTCAGGACAATGATGATATGAATTAGCTAGAACAGGGGCTTGAGAGGGGTCAGATTTAGAGTCTCTTCAGTGATGTTTATTCATTTGTAAGTGACAACCTCGTGCCAGACATTGGTAATGCAAAGATAAACAGTTTTTATATGGGTTAAGTAACTCTTGATGAATGTTGAGGGAGAGGAAATGACGATAGAGTTGCTTTCAGAAGCCGAAGCTGGACTTGTGTGTCTGGATGGAGGGGAGTGGGGCGACTTAACCTGGCAGTCAGGAAAACCAGTTAGGAAGCTACTGCACTGACCCAGATGGGTGGTACCAGGACCTCATTCATGAAACTGACATACAATTCTGTCTGCAGAAAGAGTATTCATCTGAATGGGCTAAGTAATTCTCAGTCCTATGATCTTTTCCCTTTGAGATTCCCATTTCATGCCTCTTTTCCATGTTTACCCACTAAGTACCTGGCTCAAGATTTGCTGCTGGCCTCCCTGATTTTTCTGGGAAAGTGCCGAAAGACCAATCACTGATGCTGAAATAGCCAATTTCTTCCCCCATTGTGGAAAGCTGTGATCTTTCCCAGATGACAGCTGCAGAGAATCCTGCAAACATTTTATATAAGGGAAATGAAGTGGCAAATACAGAGAAACAGTACATTCACTGTAGGGGATGGCTTCTATGGATCATAAACCCGAGTTACTCTTACCCAGAGTTAGAGACACAAGACGAAGCCCTATTTTTAAAAGTATAGAATGAAGTGGCCACCGCTTGGTCTTTGCTAAAGGAAAAGAGTCAGGAAAAGAGCGACAGACAGGAAATGAGTGCTGGAAAATGGCTTGCATATTGCACAGTCTCACACATTGTGGCAGCCCAGGTCTCCTGGTCCAAATGCATTTAGAGACTTCATGATAATGAAAAGCTGTAACACTCAGGGAACTGGCTCTAGAGTCAGCTCAGGACTTTTATCACCATCAATTTGATCTACATAAGATTGAGTATTCCTGTTCGTTTTAGAATGAACCAGATATGAGCCAAGTGAGTGACTCTTCAATACATAGCACAATGATTTTCAGAGTATGGTCCCAGACCAGCATGGCCAACATTACCTAGAAATTTGTTAGAAATGTAAGCCCTCTCTCCTGCCCCGGACCTACTGAATTACAGACTCAAGAGTGGAGCCCAGCAATCTGTGGTTTACCGAGCTCTCCAAGTAACTAGCTCATGCTAAAGTTTAATAGCCCTTGATCTAGAATTTGTTATTTGCCTTGGGTTTACTGTTGGCCAGTATGATCCTTGACCCCATTGATGGTTACTCAGTAGTTGGGATTGGACCTTAAATAAGTCCCAAAATTATTTTTAACTGGAGAAATGTGGATAGTAGAGTGCATGAGATTTAAGACTATGTAGACATTAACTTACTGTCATTATAAACCTCTTTGTGTTTCAGTTTCTGTTGCAAAATATATAAGCATATCCATAAGCATAATATAAGTATAGTTCAGGGCTTTTATAAATACTGTATTTTTAGAAGTATAAGAGACCCACTGAAATTTGAATATAAGACAAACACAAGTACATTTAGTATGTGTCAGACATGTTATAGAATATAGTTATACTAAGAAAAGTGTTTGTTTTTCTGAATTATTATTAGTGTTTCTTTAAAGATTTTATTTATTTATTTATTTATTTATTTATCAGAGAAAGAGACAGAGCCCAAGCAGGGAGAGCAGCAGGCAGAAGGAGAAACAGGCCCCCTGCAAGGAGCAAGGAGCCTGATGTGGGACTCAATCTGAGGACCCTGGGATCATGACCTGAACCAAAGGCAGATGCTTAACTGACCAAGCCACCCAGGCACCCCTATTATTAGTGTTTTATTTGAAAGCCAAATTTAGCTTGATATTTTAAACTTTTTATTTGCTAAATCTGCTAACCCTATTAATATTACCCACTGACTTCCTTGCAGTGGGACATGGGACAAGCCAGTTGAGGTGAGGATGACTTCCCAGAAGACAAGACGAACTTAAGTATTAAAAAGAAAATAGGATATAGCTAAAGGAAATAATGCATGTGATCAGTTAAGCACTGATCACAAAGTCTGTCTATATTTGTTAGAAATTTTTGTTGTTTAGGCATTTGGGTGACTCAGTCAGTTAAGCATCTGCCTTCAACTCGAATCATGATCCCCAGGTCCTGGGATCTAGTTCCATATCAGTCTCCCTGCTCTGCAGCAGGGGGTAAAATTAAAGGGGAATTACATTACTCGTCATCAAATAGGAGCTACTGAAAGCCCTCTTTCTACATTTTTCTTCCTCCAAACCCCATTTATCTCATTTCTTCCTCTCTTTCTCATGGAAGATGTCAGAAACCCTTTCAGTATCCTGATTGTAGCGCTCTTCCTTTGTCTCCTTACTGTATCTTCTTTCTATAGTTACTTCTTATCTTTCTTAGGCAAATCACTTACCCCTTTTTCATAACTACAATGTTTTACCATTGTCTGGCGCTATACTGAGAACTTCACATACATTATCCTATCTGATCCATGCAGCAATCTTTTCCCTGTTTCCAGATGAAGAACTGAGACTGTGGGATGTCATGTAATTTATCCCAAGCCACACTGCTCTTAAGTTCTAGAGGGGGGCCAACATTCCATGTGGATGGGGCTGTGCCAGGGTTCCCAGGCCTACGTTCTTAGATTCTCAGCTCTGATATATGCCCATTTTAGGACCTGGCATGAAACCCAAAAGCAAAAATATGCTTTTTAAAACACCTGCAATCTCTGTGTCCACAAAGAACTAGAGCTGAAACTTTGTTATCTTTCCTTTCAGTTATTTTAAATGCATAATGAACAGGAATGTTTCTGTTGTAACACCAGCATTTGCTGCTCATTTATAGTGAATCAACGCTTTAAAAAATGTAGAAAATCACAAAGTTTATTTTCCAACAGAAAATACTTAATACCTATGCAAGAGTATATATTACTTGTTCTTTTAAATTGTGTCTTCAAAGTGGAACAAATAATTTGTCAGGTATTATTTGACTTTTCAGTGATACTGTATCATGTTCCATAATACTTACTTGTTTAATGCAAAATTTAGGTGTGATTCTATTGACATGTTAATGATAAAATGTCCTTTTTATTTCTGAGACATTTTCTGTAAGGAAAAAAAACAGAATTCTGAAGACAATGAGACAAGAAAAAGATTTAAATTAGGCTTTAATCTCTTGGATAGTTCCATTTCACAAAATGAATATTGTAGACTTATATTTGAAACAGCAAGCACTGGAAAATGAAACCGTCAACTTAGTTGCATGGCTGGAGGAGGAGATGTTTACATAAATGAATTTCTAATACATATCAAGAATGTGATAAAGGCTGTACTTTTTATTGGGACATAGTATTACTTGAGTCAGAAGCTAGTGATATATTTATATGTTTCAAAATGAATGTGGTGGTGACTTTACTCACAAAGGTTATCTACTAGTAGTGAAAGCAAATTAATTTTAAATAACTAAGAAAATAACTATGACCCTCTAGTCAGATGCTATTTCAAGTGAGTGCCCTACTTCAGCTTGATATTCTTTCCTCTATATTTGAGAATTTGAATATATAAACTCTGCCCCTCATCTCTCTCTTTCTTTCTTCTTCTTCTTTTTTTTTTTTTTTAATTTAAAATGATCCATTCTGAGGAACTCTGTATCAGCATAGGCTTTAGAAAAAGGCCAAGTCAGGCTGGAATCATGTCCCTGCCCTCAACACCACTGTGACCTTGTCAGTAAATTTCGTCATCTGTAGAATGAGAATCAGTGTTTCAGAAATGGGGGGGGCGGGTTAAGCGCCCGTGAATAAATGAAGTGGCTAAACCGATACGGCACATAACCAGCCCTCTTAAATTTTCCATTTCCATCCTGTTCACCTTCCAGTTCGTCCTTGAGCACAGCATCTTTGACTCATCTTTGATCAATAGCTACAGCTCTCGTATGTACTGTACTCTATAGTCCACACACACACACCCAGATGCATTGCCTGTCTGCTTACTCCTCTCATAAACTCTGGGCACACTTACTCTTTTTTCATGGGGGAGTGAGGTTCAAAGAGATGAAGTGACTTGACTGTGGTCACGCAGCTGGGACTCCAGTCCAAGTGTCCTGAAGGCTATTCCAGTGCTTTTTTCACTGCGCTGAAGTTGCCTATTTCCTCCACATGTTCAGGAAAAAAAACATGATTTAGGCTGTGATGTCCTCACCCCTGCAATTGACAATTAAGGATTCCACTGTATACAAAAGGAAAAATTTAGTACAGTTCGACTAGATACAGCATCCAGAATTTTTTTTTAAATGTCAGCCACTCCCTTCGATGGAAAGCAGTGTTTTAAGATACGATTAATATTCTGAGCATAGGGCGACAGTAAACACTATGTGTTTGCATTATCATGAGATGACAAAATTACCCACTCTCAAAGGACCAGCTGCTGCAGGGCGGCTGGCACCCGTGTTGCCTACGTTTTCAAAACTATTTTAATTGGTAATTTTCCATTTTTTTTTCCCTTTGGTCATTCAGAGAGGAAGTGTATGTGTAAACCTAATAAAGCCATAGCATGTGTTATGATGAAATGACATCATTGAATCTTAATATGTGAAATTCAGAAATTCAGAAACTTGAACCTAATCAGGGTTCTCATTGAGACAAGAGTGTCTATAACTAAGCTCCCCAAACAGGTATAGAGAAGTTATGGGGGAAAAAATGATAGAAAAATTCTTCCTATACTTTTTGTATAATATTTTCACTACCATGTTATAAGTTTGAATTGATGTGTACATGTATGTGAAACTGTTTGCAACATTTAGATGTATGTGATCTCTAAGAGGAGAGTGCCCAACTTTGGAAATTGTAAGACCTATCCAATTGGATATATGATTGGAAATAATATGACTGGAAGATCATATCCAATTTCTACCCAAATTTCTGACAGCTTTAGACAAAGAACTTGATCACTTGAAACAATTCTCATTTCTGTAATGTGGATAATGACTTATTCACAAGATTATGGAAAGGATCTAATAGTTAAAATTATAAATCAAAAATTTTTCACTGCTACCATTTATTAGGTGCTTAATGCATACCAGACTCCTTGCTAAAGATTTACATGTACATTATCTCATTTAATCTTCCCCATAAGTCTTTATTGTTGATGTTAGTATTGTATCTATTTATAGATGCGAACACAGAGGCTAAGAAGCTAATTATCAGTGTTTACCAACTTAGGAAATGGAAGGCCTGGTCATTGAACTTAGACTTATTATTTCATTCATTGTAAGGAGTGATTGTCTGAGCAAATCAGGCACTATTGGGAAGAAGGAAATGGGGAATGGAAGATGAAAAAGCAACCAATTATGTTCACTTTATCCTGTCCACTGTGTGGAAAATGCATTAAACGTTGACAAGAGAGGGTCCAGGGGAAGTAGGTAGAAGGCTGTAGAAATAATCCAGGTGGGAGGGGACATTAACGTCAACCAGGATGATAGCAGTGCAGATTAAGAAATGTGGACAGATTGCGGATAGACTGCAGGTAGAGATAAACATGTGGTAGTGGGATGAGGAAGTCAAGCAAGGGTAGCCCCTTATTTCTTACTCTGAGCAACATACTAAACTGAGATGGGCAATATTAGAGTGCATATTCAAAGTAAAGGAAGGAAATCTTTCTAGTCTCAAGTTTCATACATTTAACTATTATTAAAGTTTTTACTAATTATCATGAACATAAAAGAGATTTGAAGTCTATGGCTACATAAATATATATTACCTGGACAGTTTTATAGAAAAGTCAGATGATCCCTCCTGAAGAGAAAATGTCAAAAATTATGTTACCATAATTCTTGGTTTTCAAAGTAAATACCCAAGCCAAAGATTACCTGAAATTTTCTTTGAATTTTGTGAAATCTGAATCTGTAGTATTGTGATATGAATTTGAGGGGGAAAGGGAAAACAAAACAAAACAAAATACGGGAAGACAGTTTACCAGAAAGCTAACACATTTATTTTAGATGATTAGGTCATGTATATTTTTTCTTCTTTCTGCATGGTTACATTTTTCAGATTTTCTAAAATGACCATATATTACCTTTATAAGTAGCAAATTAAAAATTTAAGAAAATTCATCTATAAGGTTACATTTGTGATGTCTGTATAATCCATAGTAAGTTCTGAGAACCACTGCAATCATAACCCTCAGTCAGACCAGCTAGAAACAATTGAAATATGGGATGCGTAAGTGGCTCAGTCAGTAGAGTGGCTGCCTTGGGCTCAGGTCATGATCCTAGGGTCCTAGGATCAAGTCCCACATCAGGCTTCCTGCTCAGCAGGGAACCTGCTTCTCCCTCTGCCTCCCATACCCTCTGGTTGTGTTTTCTCTCTCTCTCTGACAAATAAATAAAACCTTTAAAAAAAAAATGATGTAACTGACAGCGGCCTCAAAATGTGCAGTCCTCTGAACTCACAGCGTGTACCACACGCTTCCTGTCCCAGGGAACCCAAGTGCAAGAGGGGCCTGACCGGTAGTGCAAGTCCATTTGGAAAGCCTGGGAAGGCTGCGGAGTTTAAGGTTTCCTTCGTTTGAATTGCTTCTTCCAAATAGAAACATTTTAAAATTGCTTGTACTCTTTGCTTCCTCGCCTCTTCAGGTTCACTAACAATGATAATATACTTTAAGAAATCTTCCCAGCCACCCTCACTTTTTCTTCTTTCCCTGTCTTCCAGGGTCAATGATTGTATCTTGCGGGTGAATGAGGTCGACGTGTCAGAGGTTTCCCACAGTAAAGCCGTGGAAGCTCTCAAAGAAGCGGGGTCTATCGTTCGCCTGTATGTGCGCAGAAGACGACCCATTCTGGAGACTGTTGTGGAGATCAAACTGTTCAAAGGACCTAAAGGTAATAAAACCATAAATGACTCACAATGAGACACCTGTGACAAACCATTTGGCCAAAATGGATATGCCATAATCCACCGACAGCGTACTCTCTTCTCTTAGTTTCTGACATTCAGTCCTCACCTAGAGATCCAAAATGGTGCAGTAGTGGTTTTACAGAGGTCAAGGAAATCAATACTCTAAATAGGAACTCACAGAAAGAAAAGGACAGATTTATATAGGAATGTCCTTATAAGCAGTGTTTTTATAAACCATTGGCATTTTCTATAAATTTTTAATTTTACTGTATCATTGTGACTTGGCTGGCACATACATTCCTTCTCATTTTTAAGATCTAAATGGTGAGTCCTCATCTAGTAAAACAGTAATATGAATGATAATAATTAAACTAGTCTATTTCAAAATAACAGTTATTTTATTTTTTTATAATACTGTTGTGATTTGTTTTGATTTGTAATACTTTCATGAGTTACACCCAAAAAGTACCACATAATATTTTATATTTGCTATAGTCAAAATAGAAAAAAAAGAATAGAAAAAATTTATTTTTTCTAAATTTTATTTATTTTTTTCTAAATGCAAATCTCTCTCTCTTTTTTTTTTTTAAGATTTTATTTATTTATTTGACAAAGGGAGAGAGACCACAAGTAGACAGAGAGGCAGGCGGGGAGAGGAGGGGAAGCAGGCTCCCTGCAGAGCAGAGAGCCCTTTATGCGGCTCAATCCCAGGACCCAGAGATCATAACCTGAGCTAAAGGCAGAGACGTAATGCACAGAGCCACCCCAGGCACCCCTAAATGCTCACAGATCTCTTGAGTAATTGCAGTTACTCTGGGGAGTCACACGAACAGTGAGATGAATTATTACACTAATTTTTAAGAACAGTCATTTGGGCTGTGCTCTTCAGAATGATGACATTTAATATTAGCTTAAAAGTATTTCAAATATTTTAAGAAAAATCCAATAATTGGCTTAACAGTTTTTCAAATATTTTTAGAAGATTATGACCAGATAGTTACTGTATTATTTGAGTAAATCATTTCTCTTTCCCTTAAAATCTACTTAATCTCTAATGTTAGATGGGATTAAAAAGGAAGTAAGTACACTGCCTTCTCTAGAAGTCTGTAGTGGCTGATATTTAAGATCTCAGACCCAGGAGTCAGACAGGACTGAGTTTAAAAGCTTGATTCAGCCACTTACCAGCAGAGTGATAGTGGTTGGACCAATCCCCTCATTATTAAATGGGGATCATAATGGTAGTATCTGTCCCACAGGGTTTATGAAAATTAAACATTTAACTAAATCTTGCTGGTTAAAAGTGTAGCCTCCAGAGCTGAAGTGCTACCTCTGCAGCATACTAGCCGTTTGACCTTGAGCAAATTGCTTAACCTCTCTGAGCCTTAATTTTCTCATCTAAAAATGCAGGTAATAATAGTAGTTGCCCCTAGAAATGTGAGGATTAGATGAGCCAATTCACTAAACTAATTAGAACAGTGGCTGGCCCTAATTGACTCCCAAACGAATATTACCTGTATGTACATGTTATTTGTAGTATGTTTTACTACAAATAGCTTCAAACTTTGCTACAATTGCTTGGTTATGTAATGAATATATACAAAGATGCCCCGTGAGCTAAATTCAAATGGATTAAAATCACATAATTAAATCTGGAGAAAAAAAAAAAAGAAGTAAAGCATTTGCATACCACAATGTCTGGTAGTATGAAAGGAAAGACTTTCTAACCTTTTCACATTTACTAAAACCCTATTTGCAAGGTGATCTAAAGATAAACAATTTGAGCATCACACGATTTCTATGAAAAATACATGCTATTTACAAATAGCAAGCAGGTATTTCTACAATTCAATTAATGGTGATTATTCAGCACCATCCTAAAGCGAATACCAGTTTGAAGCACTGGGCAAAGCATTAGCATCTATTAGCAGGCCTCCTGCTAGCTGAGCCACTAGCTAGCTCGCTGACCTCTAGCTGCTCAACAGAGCACTTCAAGGTTCTTGTGAATCCATAGCCAAAACTCCTTAATTTTAGCAGGAACAGTTTTGGGGGATCTTTGATGCCAGGGTCCCGTCTGACTGGTTTATTTCAGTCTTAACTGTTGTCTCCTTTGAGCAGAGGGTAGGACAGGAATTGCCATAGGACATAAAAAGGGGGAAGTGGGGACAGGTGAGTGTAATCCAACAAGAAAACCCTGGCAGTAACCCAAAAGTACATGGCAGACGACTGATAGCGTTGGTTTACTGAAGCATGAAGAACTAGGACATTATTAGAACTTAACCTCACCTCCCAGGAAGCAGGGAACTGCCATATCCCTAAAGAGGGGTGTGGGCCTGTTAGTCCTGTTGGGATTACATTGAGTCAATCATACATTTTTATACTGTCACCATCCAAAGGTCACTGATGGGGATTTGTTTTTCCATAAGTTTATTGACACACAAGGAAAGAAAAGGTGTTAGTTATTGTTTAAATTCCTAATGCATTTCCCAGTGCCTTAAACATGGGAAGTGCTGAATTAGTAAGTTGAATAATTAAATTAGATTCGGCACTAAATATGACGGTACCTTACAATATTAACTTTACTTAGCACCTCTTAATTCATAGATTTTGAATGGCAAGATATTTAAAATAAATTTCTTGGGATGCCTGGGTGGCTCAATCAGATAAGCATCTGCCTTCAGCTCAGGTCATGATCCCGGAGTCCTGGAATCAAGTCCCACATAGGGCTCTTTGCTCAGCGGGGAGCGTGCTTCTCCCTCTGCCTGCAGCTCCCCCTGCTTATGCTCGCTTGCTTTCTCTTTCTCTGGAAAACAAGCAAACAAACAAATAAGTAAATAAATAAAGTCTTTTAAAAAATTAAATAAATTTCTACCAATGTTTAGCTCCTACTGTGGAAACTGTCATGCACCCGGGGGGATAAAGATAATTCAGATGTGATTCTGATGGAAGAATCAGAAAGTTCTCATGGGCAAGAAAGACATAAAGTCAACTAACTTTAATGCAAGGCAAAATGATATCAGCTCTGTGATGGAATATGTGTCATGATTCATCTTGACCAGGAAAGCCAAAATGCTCCAGAATATTTAAAATTTTAGCATATGCTCACAGGTCCTTATGGACCCTTTGTTGAGGATGTGGGCATTCTCTATAGTCCATCAACTCTCTAGCCAACTGGGCTAACTAACCTCGATTATGCGCGTGCAATACAGAGCTAACTGGATGTCTTCATCAATTTAGTCCTTCAATGATTCAAGGAATATTAAGTATTTATTATGTTCCTGGCACAGAGGCTGACAATGGAGATTCATGGTAAAAGTAGAAATAGTTCTTGCTCAAGGAGATATTAGCCTAATGTAGAAAATACCCATGATGTGTATTGGGAAACATGCTAGCTAGAATGAGCATAAAAGATTATAAAGTGGCCAATCAAATAGAGGGTCAAAGAAGACTTATTTAAGAAAGTGCCACCTAAGCTAAACCTTGAAAGAAAAAGAAAAATAGAAGTAAGCTAGATAAAGGGTAGAGAAGAGCATCCAGACAGAAGTAAAAGCATGTGTGTATGAAGGCCCTAAAGTAGAAAATATCTAGATAAGGAAGTCCATTGTGACTGGTGTTTGATGAGAGGATAGTGAATGACATGAAATGATACTGTCATGGTAAGTGGTACCCAATCACCCAAAGGCTCGTTGACCACATTTAAAGATATGTTATTTTATTTCAAGATAAAGCAGCAAGAAGTTACTGCAGAATTTTCAGCATGGGAGTGAGATGATCAAAATAGTCATTTTCAGAAGATCATTTGGTTGCTGTGAAGAAAATTCATTGAAAGGGCATGAGTGGGAGCAGAGATCTATTAGGGGTTATTTGCAGAAGGTCAAGAAAAATGGATGGAGTCCAGCTAAATCTTATTTATTTATTTGTCAGAGAGAGAGAGAGAAAGAGCACAAGCAGGGGAGCTGCAGGCAGAGGGAGAAGCAGCTTCCTTGCTGAGCAAAGAGCCCTATGTAGGACTCGATCCCAAGACCCCAGGATCATGACCTGAGCCAAAGGTAGATGCTTAACTGACTGAGCCACCCAGGCATCTCTCAGAGATATAATTGATGCCACTTACTGATCTTGATGGGGACTATGTCCAAGGATAAGGCCCAGTTTTCTAATGGAGCAATTGAATGTGTTAGGATACCATCTATGAGACTGGGAAGACTGGGGAGGAGCCCCTGTGGGGAGATTAGGAATTCACTTTCCAACATGTTGAAAGACTGTGATGCATTTGAAAAGGGTTTCCAGGAGGCAGAACTGGAAGATATCTGTCTGCAATCCCCGTCAAGGTAATATTCTGAATTTACCCTGTATTTTGTCAAATATCTGGAATTGGGTAAATACTGAATATTGACTCTCTCTTCAAAAAATCTTTAATGTAAAGAGGGTGAATATGGCTATAGTAGCTATTTTGAACAGTTATAATAAATATAATCAGAATAAGAATCTATTTTTGTAGGTATTCTTAATGCCCAAACTATTTTTATTTTGGGATTCTTTTTGTTTTGTTTATTTATGGGTTTTTTTCTGGTTATATAGATGACAGTGTTAAGGGATCCTTGAAAAATAATTTGTGATAGAGTTAAATATATAGTTTTCTAATTCTATACCATTATGTTTATTCTATAATTGTATAAAATACTAATTCCAAAATGACCTTCAGTATATGTGATTCTATCTCTGTAGCAGTGCTGATCTTCCCAATATTCAACTAGAATTATCTGGCTGGTGATTTATGACCCCATATTTCACTAATAAATATTTGGGGAATAGCCACAAATAATTTAGAATGTCTTTCCTTAACAGTATGTAAAAATTTCCCTAATCTCACAGTTACAGATTTGGTCATTGCAAGCAGCTGGGGTGTCTGTCTGTGGACAGTTTAGAGGAAAAAAAAAAAGGGTAATCATGTATAGGAAGTAGCGTTTAGGCAAATTCATTTAAATTTTCCAAGTAACCAAAAATATACAAGGAAGAAAATCTGAAGTGGGCATGTGGTTCCCCAGGAAGTTGGTTTACAACAAAAGTCTTTCTAGTGACTTTCCTAAGAACACACTAAGTCATAATTTCTAAGAAGCTATATGATTAAACACATGCAGCGTTGTTCCTGTGGCCTGAGCCAAGGAAGCCAAAACCTATATAAGCAATGAGATGTCTTTTTAAAGATGTTCTTATTGCTTAAGGATTATACAACTAGGTTAGGGCCAAGCTCTACAACTGAAAAATGTTCAGGCCATAACTTTGTTAATATCCCAAAGTAGACTTGCTTGTGGCTTTATTTTAGCCAGTTTATTAAATCTGAAGTAGTGATAAAGTCCATCCAGCAAAACATTTCTACAATTCTTCATTATTTACAAAACGTATTTTAATATTTAAAATGTTTTAATTTTTTCACACTCTCACATATGTGTTGCACTTTCATAGGTCTGTAATAGTGCAAACTGAAAATGCTATGATGATTATTATTCCCAAATAAGTATAAAATACCCCAGCTATAAGAGTCATTACACTAATGGCTACTTATAATGTGTATACTTCAGTGATTGGAAAAGCCAGATATGTAGTGGAGAGGTTCCCGGGCATCTTTAAGTAGATGTGGGTCCCAAAACATGTGACTTAACCTCTCTTTGTCTCAACCTTCCTCATCTGCAAAATCGACAGGGCCTGATTATCTAATTTATAAGTTTATCTTCAGGATAGCAATTATAAATTTTAAGTACATATTTGTATTATTTTTAGTCTTTTTATTATCATAATTTGCTACAATTTGATTTTAAAAAGCAGCAAAGCCCATACTCATCCCAGTGCTTTCTTTTCTTTTTTTTTACTTTAAATTCATTTAGCCAAAATGTAGTACATTCTTAGTTTTTAGTATTGTGTTCAATGATTCATTAGTTGTGTATCGCACCCAGTGTTCATCACATCTCCAGTGCTTTAAAAGAGACTCTTCTAGTATTTTATGCAATCTGTTTTTTAGTATTATTTGTTGACTATTATTTGTTGACTATTTATTAAAATAAAAAGGTAATTAAAATGTGTTAATATTCAGCATTTCCAGATGAAGCAAATATATTTAGATATATACAAATATATACATATATATTTATATTTGCATGTTAACCCAGATTCCTTTAATTTAATTTTCTTTTTTCAGTGTTCCAAGGTTCATTGTTTATGCGCCACAAGCAGTGCTCCATGCAATCCGTACCCTCCTTAATACCCAGCACCAGAATCAGCCATCCCCCTACCATCCCCCTTTCTAAACTCTCAATTTGTTTCTCAGAGTCCACAGTCTCTCATGGTTCATCTACCTCTCTGATTTCCCCCAATTCACTTTTCCTTTACTTCTCCTAATGTCCTCCATGTTATTTCTTATGCTCCACAAGTAAGTGAAACCATATGATAATTGACTTTCTCTGCTTGACTTATTTCACTCAGCATAATCTCCTCCAGTCCCATCCATGTTGATACAAATGTTGGGTATTCATCCTTTCTGATGGAGGCATAATATTCCATTGTATATATGGACCTTATCTTTATCCACTTGTCTGTTGAAGGGCATCTTCGCTCTTCCCACAGTTTGGCTAATGTGGCCATTGCTGCTATGAACACTGTGGTACAGATGGCCCTTCTGTTCACTATGTCTGTATCTTTGGAGTAAATAGCCAGTAGTGCAATTGCAGGGTCCAGGGGTAACTCTATTTTTAATTTCTTAAGGAATTTCCACACTGTTTTCCAAAGTGGCTGTACCAACTTGTATTCCCACCAACACTGTAAGAGGGTTCCCCTTTCTCCACATCCTCTCCAACACACGTTGTTTACTGTCTTGTTAATTTTGGCCATTCTAACTGGTATAAGGTGGTATCTCACTGTGGTTTTGATTTGAATCTCACTGATGGCTAGCGATGATGAACATTTTTTCATGTGTCTGCTAGCCATTTGCATGTATTCTTTGGAGAAGTGTCTGTTCATGTCTTCTTCCTAGTTTTTGACATCATTATCTGTTTTGGGGGTGTTGAGTTTGAGGAGTTCTTTATAGATCTTGGATATCAGCCTTTTGTCTATAGTGTCATTTGTGAATATCTTCTCCCATTCCGTGGGTTGCCTATGTTTTGTTGACTGTTTCCTTTGCTGTGCAGAAGCTTTTGATCTTGATGAGGTCCCAAAAGTTCACTTTCACTTTTGTTTCCTTTGCCTTTGGAGACATGTCTTGAAAGAAGTTGCTGTGGCTGATGTCAAAGAGGTTACTGCCTATGTTCTCCTCTCGGATTTTGATAGATTCCTGCCTCACTCTGAGGTCTTTCATCCATTTTGAGTTTATCTTTGCATATGTTAGCCCAGATTTCTATATGCATATGCATACACACACACACACAAAACATATTAGCATTAGTATATATACATGCACATATATTGTATATGCAATTGAGTTCTCTCTGGCTCTAGTCAAATTTATTTCTAACAGCGTCTGAGTTATGATGTGACATATGAATCTGTTTCATGAAAATGTGCATATATGTTTATATGTATGTATTTTCCCCTAGTCTTCCTAGTATGGGCAAACATTTCAGTAGACTCCATGTGCAGAAATAGCTCCAAGCATGTTGAAAACTGACCTCATGATGTCCCCTTAGTACCACCTTCCACCACAGGTGCTTCACCACTGTAATTTCCTGCTCTGACCTCTCCAGTTCAGTTAAAGGTTATCCTAGCCACCAAATTAAAAAGCTCAGAGTCCTTTTATTTTTATTCTTTTCTCTTTCCTACTGCTTTTATTAAGTCAGGCATCATGTCCTTTGGAAGTTACCTCCACCACAACTAATCTTCTCTTTAAAATCTCCACTGCCGTTACTGTGAGGTCCATATCCACCATTACGTCTTGTCTGAGCTACTGCAACAGACCATTGCCAATCCCCCCTCCCTGCTTATATGCTCCTCCTTGATAAATTTTGCAAAAATCACAGCTCTGTGCATTGTTTTCCCCTGCTCAGAAGTCTCCAGGGATTCTTCATTGCAATTAGGTAAAAATCTAAATCTCTTGCCATGGCATTTCATGCCCCCTATGATCTCCCTCTCCTCCAGGGACAAAATTTCATCTCAGCCTTCCCTTCTGTCTTCTCTCCTTCATGCATCTTCTCTCCTTCATGCATCTCCACATCCAGGAGATGCCAAGCCGGTTCAGTTTTATCTCCTCACCGAACTGTCAGAGACTGATCAAATTAGAAGTAATCTTTCACATCTAAGGACTTCAGAAGTGCTTTATTGCTTTCTCTCTGCTCCTGCTTTTGTTACCTTGTGATCCAAGCAACCCATAGGGTGTAGGAAGGATAGATATCAGCAGCCTAAGTTAAGAAGATGAACAAGCTGCTAATTCTCACACTTAAGATACTGAGTTTATGATTTCTGCCCCGACCTGTGCAAATTAGAAGCATTTGATGAATGCTGAAAATACAAGCCCTAGATATAGTCTGTACCAGACTCTGAGCAGTAAGTGGAGGAGAGTCCAAGACAGATCATGACCATTACCACAGTAAGGAAAGCAGAAAAAGGAATGGCCAAGATGTAAGATGCATGATTTTATGGCCAGGAGTAAAACCCTTTGCATTGTCCCCCCTTTTTTAAAATTTTATTGTAACTATCTGTTCAAGAGATTGGGATGAAACAGTATTTGAAGCATCTAACACTTTGCTTAAAAGGCTGATTTATCAAAAACCAGTTTCCAAGTTATTGAGGATTTTTATTTTATTTTTTCTTAATAGCCTACTTGACAGATTTATTGTCCAGCTTAGTTAAAGATTAATGTGGCATATGTCTGGTATAATAGACAGAGGATTTCTCAGGTATCTAACTTGAATGAAGTTTATGACTTGTCTCTATCTGCATTCTCAATTTTTTTTTTTTCCTAATCTGTCCTTGTTCTGCCATCTACTCTTGTCTCTTCTCTCTCTGACGCTAATGGGACTGGAGTGAACCTCCTCAGAGTTGATGTGAGGCACTCATCTGACAGTTTTCAGAGATGGATCCTTGGTAAATTACTCTACAACTTGAATTTTGGCATCTAGGCCTAGAGCAAACAATAATGTTCTGTGAACATTTGAACATACTAAGAATTTAGTTGAAAATTAAATGTATCCTCCTTACACATACTGCAGAGATTGCCAGCCCCGAAACCATTGTTTTTATTCCCTCTGTCCATGGATAGCTTTGCTGATGGTGTTCTCTAACAAGCTGGGCTACTGTCTCCTGACCATGATAAGTCAGAAGTGTTTAGGAGAGCAAAGTTTTCAGATGTCCACAATTCAGCTGTTCATACCCAAGCAGTTCACCAGGTCCGTGGATCAAAACTGAACATGAAGATTATGCAACTGCTTTTATTACTGGCATCCAACCATGCACTCCATCGAGGGACATCACACATCCCCCCCCTTTCTTACCATGGGGTAAATTATAACATGTATTCATTTTGAATGTATATGCAGGTGTGTCCCTGAATGCAAGGCACAGCTTACTCTCTATTTAGGCCCATGTCCTGGGCTCTGAGTTCTAAGTGGCAGGTAGGCCTATCTGTGGTGAAGGACCGTTCTGAATAATGGTTTGATTCTTATAAGCACAAATGGCAAACTCAGCTGTTTGGCATGAGGTCTCAAAACAGAACATTTTCCTTTTAGTGCTAAAATTTTTCTGTCCTTTTGAATTACCAGAATTGTTCCCTTGAGTACACGGGGGAATTTGCTTGACTGCATGTGCAGTGAAACCTCTTATTGAAGGATAATATTCAGAGTCAAAAAGAAAATGCCTGTTTGTATTAAGCCAGAGAACCAGTCTTCTTGGAAATACATTGTGCCTCAGTCACCACTCCCTCTCCCCCAAAAGAATAAATTCTTTTTTTTAAATTGGACAAAGGACAACACATTGGATGAGTTCACCTTGCTCTGAGGAACTTTCTATAGAATTTCTTGAATACGTACACAGTTAGTCCTCGATTATTTCTGGGTAAAAGATGTATCTTTTGGATTGTGGGGCTCTTTCTCTGAGCTAGTATTTGGTCAGTCTTCATAAGGATATCCGTAAAAAGCTTTCTCCTGAAATCTTGCAGCAAGTTATTTGTTCATAAAAAACACACTACAGATGTGGCCACTGTAATCGCTCTGTTGTATACATTCTACATTATTGGAGAGTAAAACAACTGACAACATTTGCTAAATTGTTTTGGAAACTAAGGAATGAAGCCACTCCTCTCATTTGCCTTTCCAGGGTAACATGTGGCCATCGCTTCTTTCCTTAGTTTATTTCTTTGCTGTGTAGAGCTGGCTCATAACTTTTAATGGAATTTGTGATTAACGTCTCCTTAACAAATCTTTAAAGTCAAAATTATTTTACCATGAAAGCTTCGGATTGCAAGAATGCATTGTAGTAGGTAGGTGTAGCTTTTATTTTTTTTTGACATTTATAAAACAAAAGTTTTATAATTCACCCAGCAAACACTGTTTACCTAACTGTAAATACTTGCTGAGGTAAATACCTATATAGCATTTCTTAAAGTTTTAAAAGGAAATGTGTTGCCATGGTAAATACTGTGATTATAAATCTTTCCATTTTATGACCAGTAGCAAAGCAATTTTATTAGGCTTTGGACAGTACCTTAGTTAAAGTCCTTCCTTTACCTAACAATTAAATGGGAATAATAGTAAGAGGTTGCCTTGGTTTTCATGAGAATTTAATGAAGTCCCAGGTACATGTTAGTGCCCAAAAAGTTTAATATATTCCTCTTCATTGTCTACACTTTTAAGAAGCAAACACATGCAGAAAATAGTCATCCATTCACTCAATAAATATTTTATTTCAAAAACATTTATTAAGCCAGGCAGTTGAAAGTACAAAAACAAAAGAATATCAATAAATAAAGAAGGGTTGGCTTTTCTCCCAAATACCTTCTTAAAATACAGGCATTAATCTAGACCAAAATAACATAGTCCTCTTTGGACTAGGACAAGCTTCATGCTAAATTTATTGCAGTCCCCTAACTAAATCCATTCTGGTTCCCTAACTCATCAACCAACATGCATTAAATTCTTCTCCTGCTATGGAACATTGAGATCCAATAAAATTAAAGATTGTGGTATTTTTTATTCATGAACCATGACTTCAGGAGCCATTAGCAGTCAGTTAAAACCCTTGTGCTACACGGACTTCATCCCTGCGTGTAATCCAATTGCAGCTGGATACCTTGGACACTTTATCCCTTACAGAAAAGTTAATAAGGGAGATAAAATCTCTGCCTGTAAACTCCATAAAAAATGGCAACTTGGGGATTTGTAACCATGAAATATGTTATGGATTTGCCAGTTATGAGGTCCTACCAAGAACCCACTGAAAGTTGGAAATTTCCACAATAAAGATGATCTTAGGAAAAGCTGAGAATTATCAATAAAGGCTAAAAAGAGAGCAGTTAAGAAAAAGGAAAAAGTAAAAATAAGAAAGAAAACAAACAGGGCACATTTATTTAGGCAAGTCAGTCCCTGATCATCATGAGGGAAGAAAACATAGAGAGTTTGTTCAGTATACACATTAATCTAGGAAGAAGGACTTCAATAGTTGCTTCCCAGGAAGCAACCCAAAATTTGGTTGGGAACCCAAAAATATTTGCTGGATATTCATGAGCAGCTGAGTCATATGAGAAAAGTTAGCCTTCATAGACCCACTCATTTGAATAAAGTGAATGTGGTAACTACTAGTTGTTTAAAATTATAATAACGTTGATGTGCAAGAATTATTACGTGTCAAATATTCTAATCTCTCAAAATGCACACACTAATTTATGCATTTGACAGAATTGTAACAAACACCTTTTACTCACGCCAGTGGAGATAGAGACATGGTATGCCCTTAAGGGAGATAGTGGTCCCACTATAGTGTGTAGAGTGTGCATGAATGTAATAATTCTAGTACCACCAAATAAATACAGATACAGGTTTTTACAAGGACTTCAATTTCTGCTTCAGTGCCCTGGGAAGAAGCAGCTTTCCAACACCGGTGACAGCTGTTCCCTTGGGAGACTGCCCCATTCACTGGATTTCCACCCCCTTCCCAAAGTTGAGCTGAAAGCTGGAATTCCTTTGAAGCTGTCTATTAATGTCATTCCTGCCCTCTCCAGCTACAATGGACAACTCTTCCCTCATTCATTTGTAGGACACTGTCAAGTCTCCATTTAAACCTCTCTCCTTTAGACTAAGGAATCCTCACATATTAACCATTCCTGATTCATCATATTTTCAGACCCTCTATTTTACTGTTTCTGTTCTATGAATTTTTTCCATTTTGGCAATTCCCTCCTAAATAAAAATATAGAGAACTGTATATAGAGATCCCTTGGTATGTTTGTAAGTACAAACCACAGTAAGTGAAGTTTTGTATATGAACACCATACTTTAATATAATATAAAACTGTGTTAGCTTTGTTTTTAAGACCCTTTTTGTTGGTTCTATCCAAATTACATATTTATATATGTAAATATTTCATATGAACTACTGGTTTTTATATATATTACATTCTGTCTTACAACAATTGACTTTTGATGTCCATTTATAAATTTCCTCTTATCTCCATTAAATATAGGACTATTGGACTGAGCCTAGCATCCAGACCTACTGGTATCATTCTTGATAGTAATTTAACCATTCTTCATATTAGCCATCCTTTACTCATTTGTGTCCATTACAAGTGACCTAAAGGCAGACAGATGATAGAATAATTAGAAACAGGATGGAATTGGTCAGGGATACATTGCCCAGTAAACATAGATATGAAAGTGAATCCCACAGATATAAGAAAAGACTGAGCAAAAAAATAAGATAAAAAGATAAAACGAATGCCTATTATTTTGAATCATTATATTGTACACCTGAAACTAATATAATACTGATATTAATTATACTTCAAAATAATAATAATAAAAATAATAATAATAGTGTCTATAGGCAAAGTTTTCCATGAAGCAGATTATATGTATTCCTAAAGAAATAGTTTCCAGGTTATAAGGACAGAGTAAACTTATCTGCTCACAGAAATTCTCTCCTCCAATAACACAAAATGAATAACCCATAAGGGAAATGACTGATAACAACATCAAAATTTTTTTTCTAATAGTGATATATTGCATGGAGCACTGGGTGTGGTGCATAAACAATGAATTCTGAAACACTGAAAAGAAATAAAATAAAATCTAAAAAAATTCATTAAAAAATAGTGATAAAAAAGGAATGAAGCACAACTTAATATTGTACTCTTAAAAAACTGTGATGAAGGACAGAAAGAGTAGTAGATAGGCTTAGGAAGGCTCAGATTCCCATTCCCTTCCTGAAACTCAGTTGGTAACTGACAAAATCCTGAGACTTCTCATAGTTTCAGGTAAATCTAGAGAAGAGTACACTGAGCTGGCAGGCTATCTTTTTTCAAAGAGTAGTTGACACTTGAAACTTGCTGTTGGGAGAATCTAAAGTGGGGGAATTGAGCAGTAATGGTGATATTCTCTGATGGAAGTTAAGGTTCTGTAACAATACCCTGAATTAGAGAAATGACCCAAGTAGATGTACCTTGGTCTAGGACAAGAATCTCAAAGACAGCAGAATTTGAGTGTTCTAAGAAAAATGGCACTGTTGACTACAGCCTCTACTGAGCTCTCCCCAAATTCCTTCCCCAGTTTTTGCCTCATGTGCCAAAGTGATTAGAACACAGAATATCTAGACCCCACCACCACCACTATGACTCGGAAGGAAAAACAAAATGTTTAGAGGTGTAAATGAAAAGAGTAAAGTAGGCATATATACTTTTTCAGAGCAAAGAGCATCTGATTGAATTGTCCAATCATGAGCAGGATGGAAACATTTTAATAACTCCAAATATACCACAATCAAAATGAAAAAGAAGCATCCTCATTAAAATCTAATTTAGTAAGCACTTACTGTATATTAGGCACTTACATATAGATAGTACTTACATATGTTCTAAGTGTTGTATATGTAGCTACATCTGTATATCTCTTATCATCCCAGTGTTATTATATATGCAGATATTAGATTCAATATCTTGCCAGAAAATACACAAATAGTGACAGAGACAGGATAGAATTGTCTGGCTCCAGAACTCATGCTATTACCCCTAGGTGATCTTGGTCTTCATAACCTGCAAACAAAAGGAAGAAAGAAATAAGACAAATAGCTCAAACTATAATTCAAGGAGCAGAAAAAAATTATCATGATTCATGCTATAGAAGAACTTAAGTAAATAAATTCAATAAAGTGGGGCACCTGGGTGGCTCAGTGGACTAAGCCTCTGCCTTTGGCTCAGGTCATGGTCTCAGGGTCCCTGCATCGGGCTCTCTGCTCAGCAGGGAGCCTGCTTCCCCCCCCCACCCCGCCTGCCTCTCTGCCTACTGCTCCCTGTGTCAAATAAATAAGTAAAATCTTAAAAAAAAAAAAAAAAAGAAAGAAAAGAAATTCAACAAAGTAAGTGCTGAAAGACAAAATTATAAAACTACGGACTGAGCTGCAAAGAAAAATTACAGACCTGAGGAATCCAATAAAGGGCCTAGTAGCATCTTTATAGAACTCATGAATATAGTGTAAACAGTAAGAAAAAAAAAATGATGTCACTGAAGTTAATGACAAAGAGCAAAACTTGAGATAGTCATACTGAGCACAAGGTTTAAAAAATAAACAAAAGGAGAAAGGAATATTCTAAAGCTATATCCAACAAGCACTGCAGTTTTGAGAAAAAGAGCTGGTGGCCCAGGGTGTTGAGACAAGGTAAGGGTTCAAAAAATGTATCGTCAGCCATGCAGACTTTCTAAAATATACTATCACAGCTATTGTTTACATTGTTCCAGACATAAATTTGCTTATGAATTGAAAAGTGAAAAAAATTCTTATTTGTGATGATAAACCAAAGAAAATCATCCAAAAAATATTTAAAACAATAAAAGAATTGAGTAAGGTAGCTATGCATAAAGCTAATGTATAGAAATCAATCAGCAATATATCATGTATATAAATACAGTAACCAATTAAAAGATCTAGTGAAAGAAAATATACCATTTACAATAGCAACAAAAATAGTAAACACTTAAGAATAAGCTTTTTGATAAACGTGAGATTTATATAAAGGTAGCTTTAAAATGTTACTAGGGAATATATAAGAAGAGAACACCAATATATATCATTGAAAAGGAAGATGCAGGATTAAATAGGTCAATTTTAACTTTTATACTAAAAATTTAAAGCAAAAATACTAATGAAAAAAATTTGAACCAGTTTATATGGAAAAATTAATCAGCAAGAATAGTGAAGAAAATTCAGAAAAAATAATAATGAGGTATGTCCAGGCCAGGCAGATACTAAACATATTATAAAGCTGTGATAATTAAAAATTGAAAAGATATATCAAAATAAAAGACCAAAAATAGATAATGAACATCGAAAAATTTCATATATGATAAAGGTGGCCTTTGAATGAAGAGGAGAAGAGAGATTGTTTACTAAGTCATATTGGAAAACCTGCATCTATCTTTAAATTAATCAATTAATTAGTTAGTTAATTAAATTGTATCCCTATTTCATAACCTAAACCCAAATAAGTTGTCACTCAATCAAATTTTTATACTTAAAAAATGAAAACATAGACCTATAAAGGTAGAGATGTGTAAACAGAACTGGAGTAAAATTAGTAACTTTTGTTGATTAAAAGAGAAAAAAAGAAAGCCATACAGTGCAGAAAGTATTCCCAATAAAGCTATCATACTCTGTACACTTGTCAATCCTACTCCTAATGAAAAAACTGTAAATTAAAGAACAAGATACCACTTTTCATCTGTCAAACTGTCTACATTCAAAAGCTGTGATGATGCACTGTATTGACAGGTGTGGAGAGAGAGGCTGATTCACACATTGCTACAGAGTATACCCTGCTTCATTTTCTTAAAAAGCAATTTTAAAATACCTCCAGCTTTTTAAATGCCCAAACCATTTGGTGTTGTGCTTAGTGATTCTACTTCTAGGAATTCATCCTATAAATGAACTTGTGTATGTGTGAAATAAAGTTACTTGCAACAATAGCTCTAGTATCAAAAAATACAAACCACCCAAATGACAAAGGAATGGCTACAATTATAGTACATCCCTGTAACATGATGCCAATTATTTGTTAAAAAAATGAGGAGCTCTGTATGTACACTTAAGGAACAAAATCCCATATATGTTGGTAAGCCACATACAGTGCATACAGTATACATAATGTTTTACCATAAGTTCAAAAGAAAAATGAATATAAACAACACATTTGTATATACATAGAAGATATTTAGAAATATAACTGGTAATAGTGGTTGGCTCAACAGAGAAGCTGTGTGAGAGGAAAATGTACTTTTTATATACTTTTTGTACCTTTTGGACTTTCTATCATGTACATATATTATGCATCTTAAAATAACAAGTATTTTTTAAGGAAAAACAAAGGAAATGGAAGGATGAGCAAATGCACAAAGGGAAATAGGCTAGGCAATATTAATACCAACAACATAGAATTCAGGTTTTATTTTTAAGTGCTTATTATTTTCTGGTTATAAAAAGTAAAGCATTATGTATAATGAAATGATAATCACTTATAAGAAATAGCATTAACATTTATAAAACTAAAAGCATAAAGTATGACACTATATACCAAAACATGGGGAGGAGAGAAGAATGGATTCAAACTTAAGATGGGCTGCTATATGCAGATGTTATATATAAACCTAATAGTAACTGCTATCAAAAAATGATAAATGATATGCAAAAAATAAAGAGGAAGGAATCCAAGTATATCACTTGAGAAAGCCAACTCATGGAGAGAGAAAAGAGAAGGGAAGAAGGGAACAGAGAAGATCCACAAAAACAAATACCACAACATTTAAAAATGTCAATACATATATACCTATCAATAATTACTTTGAATATAAATAGTCAAAATGCTCTAATCAAAAGACATAGGGAAAGAGGGAGAGAAGCAGACTTCTGGCTGAACGTGGATCCCAACATGGGACTGAATCCCACAACCGTGAGATCATGACCTGAGCCAAAATCAGGATTCAGATGCTTAACCAGCTGAGCCACCCAGGCACCCCAGACAAAATTGACTTTAAAACAAAGACTGTAACGAGAGAGACAAAGAAAACAAACAAAGACACTGTATAATCATTAATGGGGCAATCCAGCAAGAAGACATAACAATTATAAATATTTACACACCCACCGTGGGCACACCCAAATACATAAAATAGTTAAATATAAAGGAACTAATCAATAGTAATAAAATGATAGTAGGGGACTTTAACAACCCACTTACATCAACAGACAGAAAGTCAAGGAAAGAGTAACTTTAAGTGACACCATGGGCCAGATGGATTTAACAGATATATTCAGAATATCCCATCCCAAAACAGCAGAATATACATTCTTTTCAAGTGCACATGGAACATTCTCCAAAATAGATCACATGTTAGGTCATAAAACAAGTCTCAGGAAATTATAAAGATAGAAGTCATTCCTCGGCATCTTTTTTGACCAAATGTAATGAAACTGGAAATCAACCACCAGGAAAAAAAAATAATAATAATAAAGGAAGACTACAAATACATGGAGGTTAAATAACATCTACTAAACAATGAATGGGTAAACCAAGAAATCAAAGAGGAAATCAAAAGTACATGGAAACAAATAAAAATGAAAACACAATGAACCAAAATCTTTGGGGTTGCAAAAGCAGTTCTAAGAGGGAAGTTTATAGCAATTGCAGGTCTATCTCATGAAGCAGGAAAATTTCAGACAACCTAACTTACACCTAACAGAGCTAGAAAAAAGAAGAACAAAACCCAAATCTAGTAGAAGAAAGGAAATGATAAAGATTAGAGCAGAAATAAATGGTATAGACACTAAACAAACAAACAAACAAACACAATGAAACCAGGAGCTGATTCTTTGAAAAGATCAATAAAATCAATAAACCTCTAGCCAAACTCATAAAAAGAGAAAGAGGGTGAGAGAGGACTCAAATAAACCAAATCAGAAACAAAAGAAGAGAAATAACAATGGACATCACAGAAATACAAATGGTTATAGAATATTATGACAAATCATATGACAACAAAGTGGACAAGCTAGAAATAATGAATAAATTTCTAGAAATTCACAATCTACCAAAACTTTCAATCAGGGAGAAATAGAAAATTTGGACAGACTGATTACTGGCAAGGAGATTGAATCGGTAATCAAAAAAATCCCAACAAATAATACCCCAGGATCAGACAGCTTCACAGGTGAATTCTACCAAACATTTGAAGAGTAATACCCATTCTTTCAGACTTTTCCAAAAGAACAAGAAGGAAAAGTTCCAAATTCATTCTATGAGGCAGCATTACCCTGATTTTAAACCAGATAAACACATACACAAAAAAGGGAACTATAGGCCAATATCTGTGATAAATATAGATGTCTCTACACCTTAATGAACTGGAGAATCAACAACAAATTAAGCCAATGCCACACACAAGAAGGGAAATAAGATTAGAGCAGAGATCAATGAGATAGAAACTAGAGATACAGTAGAACACATCAATGAAACTAGAAGCTGTTTTTTTGAAAGAATCAATAAGATCAATAAACCATTGGCTAAACTAATCCAAAAGAAAAGAGAGAAGGCCCAAATTAACAGAATTATGAATGAAAAGGGAGAGATCACAACACCAAGGAAATAGAAATAATCATCAGAAATTATTATCAACAGTTATATGCCAATAAGTTAAGCAACCTAGTTGAAATGGATGCATTCCTGGAAACCTATAAACTTCCAAAACTGAATCAGGAAGAAATTGACAACCTGAATAGACCAATATCTAGTAATGAGATTGAAGCAGTGTTCCAAAACCTCCCAAAAAATAAGAGCCCAGGACCTGACGGATTCCCTGGGGAATTCTACCAAACTTTCAAAGAACAAATAACACCTATTCTTCTGAAGCTGTTTCAAAAAATTGAAGCAGAAGGAAAACTTCCAGACTCTTTTTATGAAGCCAGCATTACCCTGATCCCCAAACCAGGCAAAGACCCCACCAAAAAGGAAAATTTCAGACCAATATCCCTGATGAATATAGATGCTAAGATTCTCAACAAGATCCTAGCAAATAGGATTCAACAGCACATTAAAAAGATTATCCACCATGACCAGATGGGATTCATCCCTGGGTTTCAAGGATAGTTCAACATTCGTAAATCAATCAGTGTGATAGAACAAATCAATAAGAGAAGAGAGAAGAACCACATGGTCCTCTCAATTGATGCAGAAAAAGCATGTGATAAAATCCAGCATCCGTTCCTGATTAAAACGCTTCAAAGTATAGGGATAGAAGGAACATTCCTGAACTTCATAAAATCTATCTATGAAAAACCCACAGCAAATATCATCCTCAATGGGAAAAAGTTTGCAGCCTTCCCGTTGAGATCAGGAACACGACAAGGATGCCCACTCTCACCACTCTTGTTCAACATAGTATTAGAAGTCCTAGCAACAGCAATCAGACAACAAAGAGAAATAAAAGGTATCCAAACTGGCAAATGAAGAAGTCAAACTCTCTCTTTGCAGATGACTTGATACTCTATGTGGAAAACCCAAAAGACTCCACCCCCAAACTACTAGAACTCATACAGCAATTCAGTAATGTGGCAGGATACAAAGTCAATGTACAGAAATCAGTGGCTTTCTTATACACTAACAATGAAAACACAGAAAGGGAAATTAGAGAATCGATTCCATTTACTATAGCACCAGGAACCATAAGATGCAAAAATCCTCAACAAAGTATTAGCAAACCGAATCCAACAATACATTTTTTAAAAATCCCACAATCAAGTAGGATTTATTCCAGGGATGCAAGGTGGTTCAATATTTGCAAATCAATCAACATGATATCTTACATCAATAAGCGAAAGGATAAAAATCATAGGATCATTTCAAGAATTCAGAAAAAGCATTTGACAAAGTACAATATCCATTCTTGATAAAAACCCTCAACAAAGGAGGTTTAGAGAGAACATACCTCAATATAAGAAAGGCTTTATAAGAAAAACCTACAACAAATATCTCACTTAATGTGGGGGAAATTGAGAGTCTTTCCCTTAAGATCAGGAACAAGATAAGGATGTCACCACTTTTATTTAGCATGGGACTGGAAGTCCTACCCACAGCAAACAGATATGAGAAAGGAATAAAAGGTATCCAAATTAGTAAGGAAGAAATACAACTCTTACTATTTGCAAATGACATAATACTATCTACAGAAAACCCTAAAGACTCTACCAGGAAACTATTGGAACTGCTAAGTGAATTCAATAAATTTACAGGATACAAAAACAGTGTATCCATAGCATTTCTATACACCAGTAATGAAGCAACCAAAAGAGAAGTTAAGAAAGCAATTTCATTTACAATTGCATCAAAAAGAATAAAATACCTAGGAATAAACTTACCCAAAGAAGAGAAAGACCTGTTCTCCGAAAACTATAAAACCTGATGAAAGAAATTGAAGACAACACAAAGGAATAGAAATACATTCCATGTTCATGGATTGGAAGAACAAATATTGTTAAAATGTCTATACTACCCAAAGCCATCTACAGATTTAATGCAATCCCTGTCAAAACACCAACAGCATTTTTCACAGAACAAACTATCTTAAAATTTGTATGAAACCACAAAAGACCTCAAATCGCTGAACTAATCTTGAAAAAAGAAAAGCAAATCTGGAGGCATCACAATTTCAGCCTTCAGGTTATATCACAAAGCTGTAGTAATCAAAACAGTGTGGTACTGTCACAAAAATAAACACATAGATCAATAGAACAGAATAGAAAGCCCAGAAATAAACCCACAATTCTATGGTCAGTTAATCTTCAACAAAGGATGCAAGAATATGCAATGAAACAAAGACAGTCTCTTCAACAAATGGTGTTGAGAAAACTGGACAGCTACATGCAAAAGAATGAAACTAGACCACACACGTTACACCATACACAAAAATAAGCCCCAAATAGAATAAGAATCTAAGTGTGAGATCTGAAACCATATAAATTCAAGAGAGCACAGGCAGTAATTTCTCTGACATGGGTCATAAAATCTTTCTAGATATGTCTCCTGAGATAAGGGAAACAAATGCAAAAATAAACTATTGGGATTACATCAAAATAAAAAGCTTCTGCACAGCAAAGGAAACAACCAACAAAATTAAAAAACATTCTACTGAATGGGAGAAGATATTTGTGAGTGAGATACATGATAAAATGTTAGCATCCAAAATATGTAAAGAAGTGATACAGCTCAACCCTCCAAAAACAAATAATGCAATTTAAAAATGGTCAGAAGACATGGACAGACATTTCTTCAAAGAAGAAATACAGATGGCCAGCAGGCACATGAAAAGATGCTCAATATCACTCGTCGTCAGGGAAATGCCAATCAAAGCTCCAAAGAGATATCACCTCACAGAATGTCTAAATGTCAGAATGGCTAAAATCAAAAACACGAGAAACAACAGGTGTTGCTGAGGATGTGGAGAAATAGGAAACTTTGTGCACTGTTGGTGGGAATGAAACTGGTATAGCCACTGTGGAAGACAGTATGGAGTTTCCTCAAAAAATTAAAAATGGAACTACCTTATGATCCAGCATTTGCACTACTGGGCATTTACCCAAAGAATTAAAAAAAAAAAATCTTAAGATTTCCCTGTACCCCTTGTTATAGCAGTGTTATTTACAATAGCCATGATATGGAAGCAACGTAAGTATCCATTGATAGATGAATGAATAAAGATGTGGTGAGGGGCGCCTGAGTGGCACCGTTGGTTAAGCATCTGCCTTCGGCTTACATCATGACCCTGGGGTCCTGGAATTGAGCCCCACTCCGGCTCTCTGCTCAATAGGGAATTTCCCTGTACCTCTCCTTCTGCTCCTCCCCACTCCTGGTTGTGCTCTCTCTCTCTCAATATCTCTCTCTCAAATAAATAAATAAAATCTTGAAAAAAAGGAAGATGCAAGGAATATAAGTATATAGAGAGAATGTTATTCAGCCATAAAAAAGAATGAATATTGCCATTTACAATGACATGGATGGACCTAGAGAATATAATGTTAAGCAATATAAGCCAGTCTGAGAAAGACAAATACCATCTGATTTCACGCATATGTGGAATTCAAGAAACAAAGAAAATAAACAAAGAACAAAAAAGGAGACAAATCAAAAAACATACTCCTAACTATAGGGAGCAAACAGATGGTTACCAGAGGGGAGGTGGGTGGAAGGGAGGGATGAAATAGGTAAAGAGTATTAAAGAGTACACTTAGTTTGAGGAGCACTGAGTAATATATAGAATTATTAAGTCACTGTATTGTACACCTGAAATGAATATAATGTTGTATGTTAAGTACCCTGGAATTTAAAAAAAAAAAATTACAAACATTCAAAATACATGAGGAAATGGAAAGAAATACCACTTGATATTGAAAGACGTCTGATTAGGAAGAGACATGCTGAATGGATTAGCTTCATTCATTCAACAGACATCTAATCTATTATCTTTCACATGCACCACAGAATATAGAAATAAGTAAGACATTTCTCTCTCCCTCAATTATAATTACTTGGGCCTTGAACAGTACAATCCTTCCATCAGAAATATCTTGAACTATGGTTTTGCACACTGAAATCAGTATGCTCTCTGAACAGTCTTAAGAGTCTCACTTGAACCAAGATGTATCAAACTATTGTTTTCCCTGTCAGGCCTACTCTTCTCTCATAAAAAGAAACTAGACTTTTTTTTTTTTTTTTTTTTTTTTTGGATGGTTCTTGTCTTTGGAAACATCAACTGTCTTTTTTCTTTGATACTCTATTCTTTCCCAGGTGTTTGCACTTTGATTTTCTGGTGAATTGAAGCAGCGTGTCGTTCTTATTTGAGAATATAAATGTTAGAACAAAAGGCGCTTAGTTTTTAGAAGTCTTTTCTCTATGCTTAAGCTAACTCTCTGAGACTCTGCATTTACATTAACTAATAAAAGAGTCTTCTAGGTCTATCATCACATGGATTTCTTCACTGCTCTAAATAGCATAGTCGTGTATTCATTTGCTTGATTATCTGTCATACACATTTCTACCCTGGGTTGTTACCGGCAACAGGCATTTCAGATGGCCCAGAAAGATTGGTGGTGATCATTAGGTCAAACTTCAGAAGGGTTATACTTTGCATGAGAGCTTGGAAACCAAATTTGACAGTTGAGTGTTTGGCAGCTCACCAAACTGTTTGATGAAATTGAATTGCTCCCTTCTAAATCTCTCCTTCAGTACTTGGAAATTAGTCTCCATTCTTTTATAGAGGGCACCCTGACCCAATCAATGGGGGAAGTCATGCCTGGTTACTTTGCTCATTAACTTAGTTGCTAGAGTTGCTCAATATGTAAATCACCTTTAAAAGTTTTACCTGGAACTTTCTCTTGAAACTTTTCTTAAGAAAACTCTTTAGGTTTTCAAAAAGTTAAGAAAAACAAAAATCATTGAAATGACTATTAGATATTTACAATGTTAGCTATAAATTTAATACAATTTCTCAGGAATAAAACATAACCATTAAGAATAGTGGCTAGAAGGGGCGCCTGGGTGGCTCAGTGGGTTAAAGCCTCTGCTTTCAGCTCAAGTCGTGATCCTGGGGTCCTGGGATTGAGCCCCGCAGGCTCTCTGCTCAGCAGGGAGCCTGCTTCCTCCTCTCTCTCTGCCTGCCTCTCTGCCTACTTATGATCTCTGTCAAATAGATTTTTAAAAATCTTAAAAAAAAAAAAAAAAGAGTAGTGCCGGGGAAAAAAATGGAATAGTTAGTTGTGAAAAGCTTCAGCTCTGCTCCTACTTTTTGTAATCATGATGCCTTTGAGTTAATACCAGCGACATGATCTGATAGGACATTTGTTAGAGTGGAGCATTTGATCCATTAGACAATGTTTTAAAAAACAATTTGAGACTTCTGCCATATTTTTTTCTGCCTTGTTTTTCAAGTCCTAATGCTAACAATTCATTTTCATGGAGGAGATCAGATATATCATGAGGAAACAGCCTCGGTTTTTCAGTAATTTGCTCTCAAATTTTAATATGTTAAGATATATAAGAATATAAATTTAGGAAAGGAAATTATAGAGGTTTTCAAACATCTTCTTTCTATCACCTCAAAGCCTAGAATTTCCTAAGACTCAGTGTTGACACCTCCTTATTTCACTAGCTACCTCTCCTCCTACATAGTCTCATCTGGTACTATGGTTTTAATTTCCATCCCTATACTTTATATTTAATATAGTTATCTTCATGCTATATATCTAATAGTCATTTCAAGTTAGCATATATAAATTGTAATTCTTAATTTTATTTTTCACAACCAGCTCCTCCTGGAATCTTCCTTAGCTCATTAAATTTATGACACCTAGTTGCTTAGAACAAAAATGTATTAAAAGTCATCATTGGGGTGACTAGGTGGCTCAGCCAGTTAAGTGTCTGCCTTTAGCTCGGGTCATGATCCTGGGGTCCTGGGATTGAGCCCCACGTTGGGCTCCCTGCTCAGCTGGAAGACTGCTTCTTCTCCCTTTCCCTCTGCCTCTGCCTGCCATTTCCCTTGCTTGTGCTCTCTCCTCTCTCTCCCTCTCTCTTCCTCTCTCTCTCTCTCTTGCTGTCTCAAATAAATACATAAAATATTTTTTAAAAGAAAGAAGTCATCCTTGATTTTTCTTTCTTGCCTATACCCGAATATATTACCAAACCCTGTCAATTCTATCCTTAAAATAAATCTTGAATTGAGTTTTTCACCTTATCAACTCTGCTCTTGCTGCAATAATCCAAACAGCCATCACCTCTTACCCAGACTATTCTAATAGTATTCAAACTGGTCTCTTTTTCTACTTTGTCTCTTCTACAGTCTATTCTCCATACAACAGCCAGAGTGATTTTTTTTTTTTAACTCAGATTGTATCAATTCAACCATCTTCATACTACCTAGTACCTTCACTTCCCACTTAAATCCAGGGCTTTACAGTAGTCCACATGCCTCTGGCTACCCCTATGACTTCATCTATCAATTTCCCTCTCCCCTTAGGGCTTCTGTCTTGCTGACTTTCTTGCTGCTGCTGCACAATTACAAACATGTTTCTTCCTAGGGCCTTTGCACTTCCATTTTCTGCCTGGAACACTCTACCCCATGATGTTCACATAGCTTTTCCCTTCCTTTATTCAGAGCTTTATTTTTCCTCATAGCATGTACCTCCACCCAGCATTATATCAAGATTCTATTCATTTCTTTATACTGGAATATAAGCCCCAGGAGGACAGAAAGTTTTGTTTTCTTCATTGCTATACCCCCAGACATCTATAATAGCAGCTCTCACAAAATGTTCAATAAGTGTTTGCTGAAAACTGAGAAAAATACTGAAGTATTGCAATACAAAAAAAAGTCTGGTCATCTAAAAGGCAGAACCAGGGAGAGTAAGTATGATGGGGTAACAGATCTTGGCTTGATGAAAAGTAAGTCTTGAGAGCAATGAGAACTCCCAGACACTAGAGCATGGGGCCTTGCAACCAACACAGTGAGCTCTGTTAACTCAAGAGTTCAGGAAGAGGCTAAAAGGGTCCTTTTCTAGAGGAGAGCTCCAACTGGATCATCTCTTAAGCCCTCTTCACCTTTTTTTTTTTTTTAAGATTTTATTTATTTATTTGAGGCCGAGAAAGAAAATGGATAGGGAGAGTGTCGGAGGGAGAAGCAGACTCCCTGCTGAGTAGGGAGCCTGATGCGGGACTTGATCCCAAGACTCCAGGATCATGACCTGAGCCGAAGGCAGTCACTTAACCAACTGAGCCACCCAGGCACCCCAAGCCCTCTCCACCTTTAAGAGTCTATGTTGGGGGGTGGAAGGTAGAGAAAGAAAAGCTTGCAAACATGAGGCAATTTATTTATAGATACAAATACTTCAGATAACTCTGCAAAAAGTTCCCCAGAAAAGGAAGGAAGGTGGTCTCCCACTTCATCCACGATCTGTTTGGGGATGCCAGACAGGCATGTCATTGTGTATATAAGGAGACTTTCTGATATACAGAGGGCTCCAAGCCACTGACCTCTTGCTGTGCTCTGGCTATTTGCTGTCTCCTGTCAGACGGTGGCCAAATACACTAGGTGCAAATTTACATTCTCTTGAATGTGAGCATTTAAATGAGGAGGCTTCCCAGAACCTTATTGCTCTTCCATCCTAAGTCATATTGAGGAAAGACTGACCCCCATCTGTGCTTTTAGTCTGTAAAGGACTCAGGGAAAGTAATTACAGTGTGAGATAGTCTGTAGAAAATTCAAGGAAGAGCTTCAAAATTATTCAAAAGTTTATGCTGTTTTTGGAAGAAATTGTCGTTAGAAAGAAGGCGCAGAGAAATAATATATATCTCAAGCGCCTGCTGTGTACCTAATGTTTGATCTTCACCGTTTACTGAGCTCCGACACTATGTGAAGTGTTTTGTAAACTTTTGTACCTTATTTGTTGAATGAACAACATTGTTGTTGAATGAACATGTTGAATGAATGTACCTTATTTGTTGAGTAAGGTAAAATCAGAAGCCAGCTGTATTTTTTTTTTCCTTCTGCCCTCCCACAAACCCCTTTGAAGATAAATTCACCCTGGCCTTTGATACAATCTCAGGCAGGTCACTTATAATAATAACTGAACATCTACTCCAATCTAACAACTCCCTATCTTTAATGTAGTTAAATATAAAATAAAATCTCTGAGCTCTTACCTGATTTAAAATGACTGCACTTTCCCAGCGCCACCTTACTGGAGACGGAGCACTCTGGAATGAAGAAAGGCATATGATTTGCCTCCTTGCTCCATCTCTTTGTTTTCTGTGTTTTTCTTTACCTTTCTGGAACAGAACAGGCAATCATGGGAAAAAGACATCGTTTTACAGGGTGATATAATTATAACCTGGTTTCAGTACCCTTAGGATGGCACAGCTGTACTCTCTGGAGCTTTCTCCTTCCTGGGGGTTTGGGGGTTCCTCTGAGCTCCTGTTGGCACACACAGGACTCTGGTCTGTGGTTGGAAGCAGGACTTTCCCTGGATGGCCACATTTAACTCTCTCCCTTTCTCCCTCAGCTCTGGGTGACCAGTGGTCCACCCCTCTACTGAGACACAGACAGTTCTTTTACATAAAGTCCTTCTAAATAAGGAAACAACCAGCTTTCCACCTCTAGACCCACCTCTAGTCCATGGGAGATGCGTCCCTGTTGTTCTGAGAATTTGAGCTCTGCCCCATTGCAGCATCCAGTCTTCACTCTGCTCCTGTTCTGGTGGAGGAAACTATTCAGATTTTTGATCCTCCCAATTCAGGAAATATACATCAGGAGCTCTGAATCAACTCACAGAAAGCCCACCTCTTTAAACTTAAGTTGAGGGGAAAGCGTTTCCAAGACTGACAAAACCAGTTTGGGATCACCCCCCCCCTCTTTCCAAATCCTATATGAATAGTCTGGTACCTTATTTCTGAATGGGGGGCTATTCTGGGAGTTCTTTGAAAAGCAACAGGAAGTTGTACTTGGGGTTCTATTTCATGTTTATTTTTTCTTCTAAGTGATCCTATAAGGTAGATAGCTATTATTGCTGTATTTTATAATTTAAAAAATTAAGTTTCAGAAAATTTAAGTTACTTATCTAAGATCATACAACCTACATTGGTGAGTGGAAAAGATATTGTCTCTCTTGGGGCGCCTGGGTGGCTCAGTGTGTTAAGCCTCTGCCTTTGGCTCGGGTCATGATCCCAGGGTCCTGGGATCCAGCACCACATCAGGTTCTCTGCTGAGCAGGGAGCCTGCTTCCTCCTCTCTCTCTTTCTGCTGCCTCTCTGCCTACTTGTGATCTCTATCTGTCAAATAAATAAATAAAATATTTTTAAAAAAAGATATTGTCTCTGTTTTCACAGCACATATTTCTTTGGGGGATATAAAAAGTATACGAATATATAAGAAAAAAAATGCATCCACGTTCATACACCCATGCATACAAATTTCCAGGTGCTGTGACAGATGAGAACAGCATACAATGATGAAAATTACCAGGGAAGTCAGATAAGGCCTTTATAGAGAGGTAGTCATTAAACTGAGTCATAGACATAAGGTTTCCCAAAGTACATAGTTTCCTAATGAAGCACAAGAACGTTCCAGGCAGAAACACTAGCAGATGCAAGAGTCCTAAGGTAGAAAAGAGCCTGGTAGGTAAAGAACAGAACACAGACAAGAGCATACTAAGTACAGGAAAAGTTGCACAAGGCATGGTTGGACAGGTAGGTGATCATGGGTCAGAAAACCAGTGGGAGTTCTCAGAGATACGCCTTTGCTCTCCTCAACTTTGCAGTATTATCATACAACCCATGGAATCAATCTTGGCAGGACTCGTTCTTTATACTTCATGACAGCCCTGCCTTGGGTCTTGTCTTTCTAGGCTCCTTGCTGCCAGGATACCTTCATTCATTCATATAGTTCACCCCTCAAAATGGTCTTTCGTTTCTGTTTATCCTGGAATCCTTTTATTAAGTTTAACAAAAATCCTGAACTTGACTACTAGGCTTTGTTTTTCTATCCTCTCTAATCCAGCCCTCTCTTCCCTCTTCCCCCTGAAAGATGCTGTCAAACCAAGAGTGCTCACCCAAGGAAGCTTAATTTGCAACCACCAACCAACCAACCCAGTCTACATCTAAAAGGCCATGTGAATGACAAAACAGACCAGTTTGACGGTCTTTTACTCATTTGCTTGTGATGCTACTCGGCTGGAAGGGCTGTGTCATTTCTGTTGCTCTTTGGTCTGAGCTAAAGATGAATAAGGACTTTTAGTTAGATGTGCCTTCCCAAAATTGTAAACTTTCATTTAGAGAGTTTGATTCATTTTTAGCATTTAAGAGAGTTATAAATATAGATCTCTCTCTTAGGATTTAAAATCTCTAGAATTCTTCCTTTTGTAGAAAAGCATGCACATCACATGGAAGTTGAAAGCACAGGCCATGAAGTCAAGTGGATCTAGATTCAAATCCTGGCTTTTTGACTTAGGAGTATATAAACGTATGTGAAGTCTTTAAACATGACTAAGCCTCAGTTGTCTCTTTTTATAAATAGAGATAATAGAATCTACATTACTTAGTAGTTTGTTGTAAGGATTACATGAAGCTGGTATTACCAAAAAACAGCATGATGATTTGGGAAACCTTTGATAATGGTGGCTAAGAAAGTGTTAACAGTTGATATCCTTTGGAAAAATGTTCAGGAAGTAACTGGTTGAAAACTAAATTTAGGAAGCCTTTTTCTTGGTGGTTCAGTATTTTAAAGCATTTTACTTAGTTTCAGCAGGTTCTTGACACTCTCACTGGTGATGAAGTAATTCATTGAATCTTCTAGTCTTACCCCTTAAAGCCCGTGAGTACCTGCAGATTGCATTTGTGGCACTTTAAGGAAAGGAAAAAGATAAAGGGGAAAAAAAACATTTATTATTGTGTGTTCACTGCTTACATACATGAGCTCTTTTAATTCTCAGACCAACTTCATTTTAAAGATGGAGAAGCCGTCCCCTCAGACAACAGCTTTGCTTCTCCATCATCGAATTTCCCCTCATTGCATAAGTGGATTGCCCCGACAAGAACCAGCAAGAGATTTACTTATTATCGCTCCTTGGGGACTTCTATAACATTTTGGTCACTCCGTTTGAAAGTTGCTTGTCCAATAAACCATCTTTCACTGCCAGATATGTTGTTTTTATTTTATTTTTTTTAAACCATGCGGGGCAGCCTGTTTCCCCCCATCCATCCCCTCCCAAACAACATGTTTTTGATGTTGTTTCCTCTTCCACTTTTTATTCTACCTTTTCATTTTATAAATATTATTTCAACAAGGACCATCATTTTAGCATTAAGGAGATACTTCTGCTTTTGCTCAAAAGTCAGAAGATGATGCATAATGATTTCTGCCTCACTTAGAATTCTTTGTTTCCTTTGGAAAATAGGAGAGTGAAGAAGAGGTTTTCCCTCTCCTGCTAGCAGCTGAGTCCTTTTATTTGCCAGGCCCAGTGGGGCTTTTGTTTCTATCTTAGAGAGCCCTGTTACTTTTCAAAGGTTTTGTGTACAACAATCCTTCCTGTGGTTCTGCTCACTGAGCACATTTTGTAAGAGTTAATGTCAAAAAGACTAAGTGTTTTTGAGTTTGGGTGTGTTTTATGATGTTTTTGTTCTCCCTCCAAATCTTTCCTGAACAGAGACTCAATTCTCTTGCTAAAGGGTGGATGTGTTGGCTGTTTGGGTCACTTGTTTGATTTTGGTAGTTTGGACTGGAAGAAACGAATGCCGTGGGTATTTTTTCACAAGATTTCCTTGCGAATATTGCTGTTTCTGATCAGTATCTGTAATCTGACGGAAGAGCATCCCAGGTGCAGTCGTGATTAAAATCTGAAAGTATATTTCACCTGAAATTTTGCTTCTATTCAAGGTTACGTCTTCCTTGATGTGTCAGTAAGAAGTGCTTATACATAGTTAAAGAACAAATAATGGAAAGAAAGTGAAATACATATTGATAGGTAAACATTATTTTTTACCTGAATATTTATTCCTCCAAATTGATGTTAGTGGGTGTCAAAGGTACAGGGACAGCAGTGGTTTCTCTCCTTGGAATTCCACCTGCGGGTGCTGTCAAGGGACTTGGACTGCGCAAGCAGTCACTGCCGACAGCCTTAGAGAAGAATATCCTCCCATTAGCAACTGCTTAAGGAAGGAGCCGACCGGGGGGGCGTTCTAAACCTGTAAGCTCTTTCTCTTGAGAACTACCGCAGGAACACAGCCAGGGTCCGCTCTTATGTCGCAAATAGGTTGAAACATGAACTCTCAGAGAGAAAAGACTCTATCTCATAAGGGACTGCAATCATTTTTGCTTTGTCAGCAGCAAACTGGAAAGAGTACAGGCTGGGATGTCAAAGTAGGTTCAGTTCCTAGACATGATTCTTAGTAGTAGAAGCCCATAAATACACATTCTCTGAGTCTCAGCTACATTTTCTGGACATTGAGAATAATAATACCAGTGTCAAAGTGTGGTTTTTCTAGTTGAAGATAACCGTGCATGGGAAGGCTAGCAAGTTGAAACCTGGCCACAGTAGACACTCTACAAATGGCGGCTTTTATTCTTTGTGTTCTAGAATTAAGCATTCAGCTGTCATGGTGCCCCTTCCTGTTTGTCGAGTAACTTTCCATACCCATTTGCTGACTTGGGAGCCCAGCTGTCCGAGGATTACTGCTTTAGGAAGAAATTGCAGAGGCAGAACCCTCTTGGCATTATGGGCCCTTGAAGTCCTATCCGTAGTGAGAAGCCTCCCTCTAGTTGCCCCTGTGATTGACTCTCCATGCTAAGGCTTTGAAAATGTTGTAACCAACAGAGCTGCCCACACAATCACTTAATGGCAATGGTTATAATTGATGGTCTTTATATTCAGAGCAGCCTCCCAGAGAGAGTTGACATGGGAGCCATTGTGGAGGGGCTGCGCAGATAGCGGCACAAATGCCCTTGCCCACAAGGCATGAAAGACAAGCACTGAAAATGAAAAAAAGAAAAATAGCCAAGCAGTACAGTTGCAGAAATAACTCCTGTGACTTCAAAACATTAAAAATAAAACCGCTTGCCTTGTGTGCCCGTCCTTGACAATGATTTCATCTTTTTAGTTGCCTTTCAGCTTGTTTTATTTCCGGCTAGGAGGGATAGAAGCTGCTGAATGAAGAGTACTTGTTCTCTTTCTCACTATAGACACGTTTGTGTATCCACAGGTATACAAATAAAAAATAAGTTTATTATATGGCTAACTAATCTGCATATTTATATTATATCTACATTTCTCTATTTCTATTAACATACACATTGCTTCAGTGAGAAGCACACCTTCTTCTTCTGTATATAGTCGTCTCTCGTGTATATATTAATAAACGTAAAAACTACCTGGGCACACATCGTCCTTAGTCTATGTCTAGATTTACATATGACCTGGATGTCAGGCTTCTCACCCTCAGGAAACACCCTTTCCCTTAATATTCCATAAGAATTCAGGCCCTCAGCCTGCATGCTGTGGAAAAGTCCCACACCCTCCACAGCATTTCAGAAGATTGAATCCTGGTTACCTCCAGCCTTAAACTTCTCAGCAGTCTCACCACAGGGAGCTTCTCCCTGGTGCCTTTCTCCTTAGTCCAGACTTGGCCATAATTTTGGGAGCCCACTTTCTCTCCCTGAATTAGCTTACCAGGACTGCTGTTAACCAAATACCACAGATTGGGTAACTTGAACAACAGAAATGTATTGTCTTGGAGTTCTGGAGACTGGAAGTTTAAGACCAAGGTGTTGGTTCCTTCTGAGGGCTGTGAGGGAGAGTCTTTTCCCTGCCCCTCTCCTCACCTCCGGTGGTTTGCTGGCAAACTTCAGTGTTCCTTGTCTTACAGATGCACCCTTCCCCAGTCTCTGCCTTCATCTTCACATGGTGTTTTCCCTCTGTGTGTCTGCCTTAGTGTGCCCTTTTTATAAAGACATGGTTAAGTTGGCTTAGGGCCAATTCTGATGACCCATCTTAACACAATCAACTACAAATGCCCTGTTTCCTGGTAAGATCACATACTAGGGTTATGACTTAGACATCATTTGGGGGAACGAAATGCAACCCATAACACTCCGACCTCTCTGGTTATTGCATCCTTTCCCATCTGGTTCACTCTTGAGGACTATTTTGATAAAATTAAAAGTCTACCCAGGTTTTTCCTCTAATAAAAACCATTGGCCTAACAGAAATTTTTACATTTCCCTGTAACAATCAGTTCAAACTATAGTCAGCCTTCCAAAGACATTCTTTCCTTCCTCTCTCCTAATTTGTATGTGAACTCTACAAATAAATAGGCACATAGAGAATAGTGAACAAAATATTGTGTGTTGTACCATATTATTGTAAAATAAAACACAGATACAGAAAAACACATTCAATAAATGTAAAGCCTACTGAGTCATTTCTAAAAATTAATATAAGGCAAACATTCTGTAACCACCACCTAAATCAAGAATAGAATGTTGCCAGCCAGGAGAGTCTTTCTGGCTCTTTCCCATTATAACCACAGATCCTTTCTTCCTTTTGAAAGTAACCCCTGCCTGACTTTTACAGTAATCACATCCCTGCCTTTCTTTGTTTTTATCAACCCTTTCTTTATGTTTTATGTGTCCCTACATCCTCTATTTTAGTCTTGCCCAGTTTTTTTAGGTTAGTATGTCTTTTAAGTCTGTCTTCAGCTATAGAATCCCATCCCATCTTTCTATTTTCCTTATAGTTTATCTGCTGAAGAACCCAAATCATTGTGGAGTTTCCCAGTCTACACATCTCTAATGTCTTGTGTTATAGTTCAACATGCCACTCTCTCCTCTGTAGTTCCCACAAATTGGCAGGTGGATCCAGAGGTATGATTAAACCCATGCATGACCCCTTTGGCAAGACTGTAAGTGGTGGTATGGTCTTTTATAAGGAAGCAAGTAATACTAATCTTCACTCTAGCAGCCATTGTTATTCAGTTATTAAGTATATTATTTCATTAGAGGTGAAAAATGGTAATATTGAATAGTACCAATTTGTTTATATTTATTTTCTGGAATTATTTTATTAAGAGTACTTTCCTTCATCTATTATAGGGTTCATATATAAAATGCAGGATAAATGATGGATTATTTCCCATTATTCATCCAGTTCACAAGATAATGAATTGGCTCCCAGTCACCTACAAAAAGGTGACCAATTAGTTGTATTATTATAATTTGTTGTTACTATTGAAACTACGAAGTTATGAATCTAGACATACCTGAAACAAGAGGAGGAAAAAAAAACAAAAAAATAATTAAATAAACAGAGCCTCAGTGACCTATAAGACAATAGTAAGCTGTTTAACATTTGCATCACTGGAGTCCCATTAGGAGAGGAGAGAGAAATGAGTAGGGAAAAGATATATATATTGGCTAAAATTTTTCCAAATTTAATTACAACATCAACACATGGATTCAAGAAGCTCAGTAAATTCCAAACAGAATAATACAAACGTATAAAATAGACTATCATAACCATAACAGATTGCAGGAACACAGAGACATCATAGGAAAGATAAAGATAATAAATAAAAGCAGCCAGAGAAAGCAAACGCATTACATAAAGGAGAACCATGCTAGGAATTACTCTGGACTTCTCATCAGAAACAACAGAGGTCAGAGGCCAATGGGATGACGTTTTTAAAGGACTAAAAGATAATATGTAAAGTGTTTCAGTGTTTAAACCCGTGCCAGACACATAGTAAACACTAAATAAATTTTAGTTGTTGTTGTTTGTTATTATTACCTTTATTATATAATTTCTTCTTTAAGGTGGTAGAGACTACCAAATGAATGTGCTATCCTTCTACAGTACCTAAAGGAATAGTTTAAAGAGTTCCTTTCTTATAGAAAATACAATGTCGTGGTTGTTATGCCACTGACATTATTCAAAACTAGGTGTATAAATGAAACTAAGAGATCATGAGATTTGTTGTTCCTTTCATTGAAGGCATGGATTTAGAATCTCTACTTTTATTAGATATATAATATGTAAAATATTTTTCAAATATTTGACCTCAGACTGATAATCAGAAAAGAGAAAAATAAATGGATTTTTACTTAAAAATATAATAAAAAAGTTCTTTCCAATTATTACTGGTTCAATTTATATATAACATGGCTTTAAAATCCCCTGTGAGATAATTCTTCTGTTTATTTCCTTTGTTTATACTCTGTGAACTTGTAGGAGAGAAGACCATAGCTTATTAAATTAATGCATTATTCAAGTAGAGTAATATTTGAGAAGGCTATGCTTTTCTATATGCCTCCTTTCAAATTCATTAGTGGGTGTCCTCACTGCTTCTCCTAGTTTGAAATCACAATTCTCTATAAGCTGAGTTGACACACTTTTTGCTCCTAAGTGTTATTCTTTGTTTCTCTCTCTGATCTTTGCCTATAATGTGTTTTCTGCCAAGGACTCCTCCTAAATACTCTGACCTGGTTAATTCCTCCTCTTCCATCAGAACCCAGGGGAAAAAAAAATTACTTCCATTGAGGAATACCCCCTGTCTGTTTTCAGAGCATGGTGTTTTTCTATGAATCTAGTTGCTTATTTAGGTAGCATAGTGTAATGATTAAGACTCCAGGCTCTAGATTTGAATTATTTGAATATGAATCCTGTCTCCATTGCATTCTTGCTATATATTCTTGGTAATCTCTGATGCCTCCATTTCCTCATCAACAAAATGAGGATAATAATTATACCTATCTTGTAGGATGATGTGACAGTTTTTCAAAAGTTAATACACACAAATTTCTTTGAGAAGTGTTTGGCATATGGTAAGCTAAATTAATAAGTGGTAACAGAGCTTTCATATTTAATAATCTCTGTGGCACATTCTTTATGTATTAAGTGATCAATAAATAATTGTGTGAATGTGTAGAACTATAGCAACCACTGATTCTGATTTTTTTTTTTTTGTAAAATCCGTCTACTTAGTATTTATTAAATACCTAGAGTATGGCTTGACAGTTATTTCTTGACTATATGAATAGGTGAATGATTGAATGAATAAAATGCAATATTGAATGCTATTCTATAAAAGTTAAAAATAGAAGAAAATTAATGTCATTTAGTTTACTAGAGAACAACTAAATTTTTAGGAAAGAATAATGAGGAGCTATCCTGAAAGGGTATGTATTCAAACAGGCAAAAGAGGAAGTTGCAGGGGGGTGGTATCTTTCCAGAATGGGAAACATTTATAAAGGTGGAAGTAGATGATAGAGAAGATGTTAGCTTTTTTAAGCTCAACATTAAATAAAGAAAAAGAAAACTGTGTCAGGATTGGGATTACCATATCCAAAAAATATGGTTGATTTTACATTGGATGGTGAAAAAAAAAGTGCATTATACAATTCCATTTATCAGCTCTAGAAATGTGAACCTGTTATCAATCATCTGCAAAACTCCTAATCTGTTAATTTGGAGTAATAGTTGGTCTAAGGATTGAATAAAACAATGCATGCAAAGCTCTAAGAACAGTACCTTGTACATGGTACATAGTAAGAACCTATTTATCTAAGAGGAACAAAACCACTAGTTGTCCAATTATTGAAAAAAAATCTATATACCTGTTATTCCCATTTAAAACATGAATATATATTAAATTGCCAATTTTTCTTTAAACTGATCCCCAATTTTAGAAGCTATTTTTTGTACATAAAATATACAAATAATATTGGGAATGTAATCTAAGGATATGAATACTTCTAGACTTTGTATTTTTTTCTCAGTCTTCATAGTTGTCTTGCCTTATTAATTTAATAGTATTTTAAAAACAATCTACTTTCAAAAAAGCCTTTCTAAAATATTCACCTTACATATTATAGAAACAACTCTTTCAGACTGGTCTTGATAACAAATTCAGATAAATCTTGCTAAACACACGCCTCTACTGAGTAGGTATACAGCTCCACTTGTAAGGGAACAGCTCCATTTGTTTGAGGAGCACAGTGAAGATATGCTCAAAAGTAGATTCCTAGCCATATATGCTAGCATACTCTGTTCCAGTCAAGACAGTGAAAAGTTTTGGCTAATTCAGCAAGTCATTAACTAAAGTAAGCAGACTTCTTCTATACTATTGCTGCTGTTAAAGGGGTTGGATTACTTTTATTTGCTGAAATATCACTTCAGTAACACTCTGCAATCACTTTGAGACCCACATTCCCAGTAGAAATTTAGATACACTTCATACTTCGTGCTTTAATTATTTGTTTATCTTCCAGGCTAGACCGAATTCCTCGATATTAAGTACTTACCCTCTTTGTGCCACCACTCCCTAGCCTTTAGTAGACACTGGGAGATGTCCAGAATAGTCTGAAGTCTAGAGGACATGTCCCATGAGAGAAATTAAGAGAAACTGGATTTGCTTAGTTTAAAACAGAGATGACCAAGATGGCTGTACCAGCTGGCTTTAAAACCTCTGTTTTTGGAGTAACCCAGACTCACTTTTCCTTCAGACTTTGTAATTAAACAGCTTTGGGACTCTGAGAAATCACTTCATCTTTAGAGATCTTGGTTTACTGAACTGTAAAATTAGGGAAGTAGAAAAGTGACCTGGGGAATCCCTTCTAAGTTAGTTTTTCCACTCATTTGAAGGGCTGTCATTTATGTTCATAAGCACCTTTATTTATTCCCTTCCCCCCTCAGAAGACAGGACTGGGATCAGTAGGTAGAAACTATAACATCATAGCTATTCAATTAACATAGGAAAAAAGATTTATTGATTCCATCTTGACTACAAAGTGTTCAAGTAAAGGCTTAAATGACCATAGGCACAGACCGGGAGTGGGGGTAGATTAGGTAACTCCAAAATCCCTTCCATTGATAAGATTCTTTGATTATATAGATCAAGGGGCCAAATGAAGCAAGAGCTTTCAAGTTTCTTTCAGTTTAAATTTTTCTGACTGATTCTGCTTTCTTACATTTTGTCCATATGTACTGCAATGCTGAGAATAATTTTAAGTTTACTCTTTTTCCCTTCAATCTAATCCTAAATCCTGTTTTGAGTTGCTGACTATTTCGACAGTAAAACTGAGGCAAACCACAACTACACAGTCTCCCTGATAGGTTAGAGAGATCCCAACTGCATTTGCCAACTGAATACCAAAGATGTTAGTAGTAATGCCTACATGCAATATCTAAATGCCACAAACTGCGACCATTGAATGACTCAGCACCAGTCAAGGTCAACGTGATCGGAAGTTTCACCAAGTTTTCCAGAGTGAACAGGAATCTACGAGTAGCTTGACTTCCTGCCTCTCTCCTTTTCTCTGCCAAAAATCAGCGTCTGTGTTTCTACTCTCTTACAGCTATTGCCCAACGGCCTTGAATATGTGAGGATATTTACAAATGGATGAGGACAGAGAGACAATAACTAAATTGTTTCACGGCAATTACTATGTTGGGGAGATTATTTATTCTTAGATGCAAGTTGATCACCTTCAGTAGATATCCTTAGCTCATTTTGTTACCCATGAAAATCAAGAGAATTGTTCATTTAAAAGCTAGACAATGTGTTTTGTTGTTTCCTAGCTTTATAAATCTTGCAGAAAATGTCTTTTCCTTAGATTTCAATCAGGATAAAAATAAGCTCAGTCTAGCAAATGACTGCTTGAAAATCCAGCTAATTGAATCATTTGGTAAAAATACAATCCATTTTATATTTTACTTATCCTCAATTAAAACACATGCTATGGATATGCACATTTTTATTTGATGATAAGAAAACAACACTAATGGTTGGCAGTATTTTTCAGTATCAGAGTTTGAATATTAACTACTCTCGCATTCACAGAGTATGTCCAAATATATTTGACAATAGTCATTGCCTCGTTTGGTAATGGGCTATGCTGTCACGGAAGGACTAAGGTTTTTCCTCACTCTCAAAAGTGTGGATTCAAGTTGTTTTCATTCTTATATACAAAGCTTTGACTTCACTGGAAAGTTCCCTGAGATATTACTGATTTAAGTGGCTAAAAATACTAAATAACAGTGAAGAATCTTTTCAAAATTTATACCTTAAAAGCAAGAAAAGCTAAAGTTGTTTTATTTAATTGGCTTCCTGTATTCTCTAGATGTCTATCTTTTAAAAAGATTACCAAAATCAAACATTTTTAAGCTCACTCTACTCATTTATTTAACTTATTATAGTGATCATAAAGATTTTTCATGTTTTTCAAGGTAAAATAGTGAAAGAACATAATTTATAAGACAGAAACAAGAAGATTATACAGTTTTATGATTAACAATAATTTAAAATACAGGAAAGTAACTAATTTAAATTTAAAGGAATTTAAAGTCTATTTTTAATGTGTTCAAGTATAAGACTTGAAAACACAAGAGTTACACATTAAAATTAATTGATTGAATCAACTCTAGCAACCACTAAGTGCCAAGACACAAGCATATAATTAATAATAATATCATTCAAGAGTTTACACGGAGCCAGTAGGTGTTTTGATTTCTCTCACTTTATAATTCATATCAAATGAAAAAGTGAAGAAATTACTTGAAATTTATGTTGGCATACTTCGTTTGCTATAATATTTAAGAAAGGAGCTAAGACTTTTCCTAGCATATCAACTTTTAGTTTTATTGAAATGTACACATCACCAGTTTCATTGTGTGAAATAAATCTCAGTGGTCATCATCATTAATGTCATTGAAATCTTTAAATAAATCTATGATTTAACAATATGTGTTACAGTTAAAGCTGAGTTCTACCTAATGTCCAATGTGAAAAAGATTAGTACTTTTATACCTTACTGTTCAGATTTCTTTTTACCTAAGAATTTTTTTAAACCTGTTTTTATTGCTACTACTGCTAAGGGTAGTGTACATTTGTATAATGTTTTAGAGTTTTCCAAACTGGAACTCTCAACACATAGACTGGGAGGCAGAACTGAACAGCAGTTACCAGCAAAGGCTTGGCTGCCACACAATCTTGAGTTCATGTCCTAGTGCCACCAGTTGTTAAATTGCTGACCTTGAGAAATTGTTTAACCTTTAATCTTTATTTTCTTGTTTGAATAAGAGTACAAGATCTGCCTCATTCTCTTCTTTTTTAATGAGGTTAAAAGAGATAAGGCATAATATGCAAAATATGTTTACCATGCCTGGCATATAGTAAATAATAAATACAAATATTTTGTTCCTCACAGATTTATGCCATTTAATATTCATTTGCTAAAAGAAAACCTCTAAAAAACTCTGTGCCATTTAATGTCTCAAGTGGACAGCACTATTGACTTTGTCATCCACCTTAAGACTCCTCACTTTAGTTGTTCTCTGTTGACCTCTTTGGAATCAAATGAAACTCAACCTTGATGAAACTAACAGGCAGCTTAGCTTTCCCTTGCTAAATTAGTCCTTCAAGTCATACAACCCAAAAATTGAAGAACAGATTAGAAAAATATATATGCTATGTAATAGTATATATATATATATATATATGCCACATATGTATGTGACATATAATGTATATATGTATATAATAATAGATTATATTATAATAGACTAGAATAGAATAATAGAGTAGAATAATAGAATTAGAAGCACCCAGTATGCTCATCTTAAGACATGAGATTTAGGAGCTTTAGTAAGCATTTTTATGGGTATACTTTTATCTTTCACATCTAGAATCATTGCTTGTGGATATATTTTTTGATTGTCTGCTGTTTGGGTTTTTTTGTTTTGTTTTATTCTGTTTTGGGTTTTTTTGCATCTTTAATGCCAAAATATTACGGCAAAGCTAGAAAGAGAGGTTGAAATAAAACTAAAGGATCACCATGATCCAAATGGGCATAGTTCTCACAATCTTTTTTTTTTTTTTAATATTTTATCTATTTGACAGAGGGAAATCACAAGTAGGCAGAGAGGCAGGCAGAGAGAGAGGAGGAAGCATGATCCCTGCGGAGCAGAGAGCCCAACGCGGGGCTCGATCCCAGACCCTGAGATCATGACCTGAGCCGAAGGCAGAGGCCCCAACCCACTGAACCACCCAGGCGCCCCTAGTTCTTACAATCTTAATAAGAAACGCTTTTATCTTCACGTTTCTGATCTTCTATGCATATTCTACCTCAAAATCCCCAAATCAGAGTCAATAGGATATAGCGCATGTCCTATTAACGTGAAGTAAGGGTATAAGAAACTATAGTTAAGGGTTATAAGAATCTGAAATCTTTAAGAAAAATTTGCTCATGAAGAAATTAACAGTAACAACTCTGTTCTGTTTGTTTATTCAGTCAATAAATATTTATTGAGTGTTTAATATTTTCTGGGTAAAGAGCATTACAAAGAGAGGTAATTTGGGCGATACCTGTTTGATTCCTGCTCTAGGAAGAAGAAATCTGAATTAAGATAGGACCAACAGATCAGGATACATGCAAAAAGAGAGTTATCCACCTTAGCAAGAACCTGTTCATCCTAGGACCTCTTATTTGAATGTATCTCTATCCCTCTTAGATCTGTGTTGACCCTAGTTTTGCCCCTACTCATATTTAAATTTCATGCTGTAAGAAAGAAAGCATTCAAATTTTTTTTTGATAGTAGGGTCTGAATTCACCTGACTTCACTTGTGGAGTTTTTTGTTTTTGTTTTTTTTTAAGATTTTATTTATTCACTTGACAGAGATCACAAGTAGGCAGAGAGGCAGGCAGAGAGAAAGGGGGAAGCAGGTCCCCTGCTGAGCAGAGAGCCCGATGCAGGGGCTCCATTCCAGGACCCCAGGATCAAGACCCAAGCCCAAGGCAGAGGCTTTAACCCACTGAGCCACCCAGGCGCCCCATTTTTTTTTCTCTTTTCCATTACTCTTAAAGCACTTCTCACATTAAAAAAAAAAAAAAGAAAGAAAGAAAGTGGGGTGTCTGGATGGCTCAGTCGGTTAAGCGTCTGCCTTTGGCTCAGGTCACAATCCCAGGATCCTGAGATCAAGCCCAGCAGCACTGGGCTCCCTGCTCATGGGTAGCCTGCTTCTGCCTCTCCCCTTGGCAGTCCTCCTGATTGTGCTCACTCTCTCTGTTTCAAATAAATAAATAAAATCTTTTAAAAACAAACAAACACATAAATAATTTTTTTAAAGCTCTGATCACATTATGTTGCTGTTTGTCTAATTTTCTCCAGTGTACTTACAAAAAGTATTTGATGATCCTTTGGGGATGAAGAATGTTCTAGAGCAGTGATTAAACCAAATCCTTATTAAATCTCCATCTGCCCACAGCTGCCTAAAAATGGACTGAACCTACAACTCTAAAAGATACAAACTAGTTGTGTCAGTCATTGAGATATATTTATAGTTTCTATACCTTTGGAGTTTTTCAGCCAATGCCAGCAGAATTCCAAATGTATAGACATTATTAATTAAATTTCATATTATGTACATGTAAACCCTGATAAAGTTAAAAACTCACACTTAACCAAGTATAGAGTAAGTGAAGAGGATTCACTAAGAAGGTAATATAAGAGTAAAGTACTAGAACCCAGATCTATAATCTCATTTTCCTCCATGGGATAAGCCCAATTTTAATGATGAATGACAATATTTTAAGAGAGCTTGAGAAATAAAATACAAGTCAATGTGAGTGACAGATGATCTCAGAGTTTTGTGTCTGATAGTTCATTTTATATTCTAGTTTTTTATCACTTTGTATATTAATAATATATAAAGTCTATATAAATATAAGTGATTTACAGTTTATAAGGAAGTATTATCACATTAGACATTCATTACCATCTTGAGAAGGGCACACAAAGGAAATGGATATTCTTTGAATATTAGTACTTACACTGTGTGGTTTCTTCTCATAAATTATCATAATTAATTTTCATTGTCATGTTATGAGGTAATCATTATCCCCCTGATAAAACTGATGCTGAGAGTAGCTAAACAACTTGTTACAAAGTCACACAGCTTTTACATGATAGAACCAAGGTTTGTGCCAGTAATCTGGTACACGACACAAAAGCCATGGCATGTATTATTATATCCGTCTTACGTATTAGGAAGCAGACCTATTGAGAGTAAGTGAATTGTTCTAAAAACCCATTTGCTATTTTATCATGGCATGTCTTTTTTTTCTAGTTTTATGGAGATGTAGCTGACACATATCGCTGTAAAAATTTAAGGTTTGCAGTATAATGGTTTGAGGCAAACGTAGTGTGAAATGATTACTGCAGTAAATTTAGTTAACATCCATCATCTTATTTAGATAAAGAAAAAACAAAACAAAAAAGACCTTGTTTCCCTTGTGATGAAAACTCTTAGGATATGCTCTCTTAAGAGCTTTTCCTATATATCATACAATAATGTTAACTATAATCACCATGATGTACATTACATTACATCCCTTGTACTTAATTATCTTGGAACTGGAAGATTTTACCTTTTGATCACCTTCCTCCAATTAACCCTCCATCAGACCCCCTGCCTCTGGTAACCATAAATCTGTATCTTTTTCTATGTGTTTTGTTTTTTCAGATTCCACATAAAAGTAAGATAATATGGTATTTGTCTTTCTCTAACTTATTTCACCTAGCATAATATCCTCAAGGTTTTTCATGTTGTTGCAAATGACAGAATTTCATCATTTTTGCATGGTTGAATAATATTTAATGGCTATATAATATTCCATTTAATATATATAATATATATATCCACTATATTATCACTATATATATATATATCCACTATATTTTCACTATATATACCACCACTTCTTTATTTATTCACCATCACTAGCCATTTAGATTGTTTCCATGTCTTAGCTAATTTTAAATAATGCTGCTATGAACATGGGGGTGGCAGCTATCTTTTTAAGTTAGTGTTTTTATGGGCATATTCCCAGAAGTGGAATTATTGGATCAAATGATAGTTCTTTTTTTTTTTTTTTGAGGATTTTCCTTGCTATTTTTCATACTGTCTGTACCAATTTAAAATCCTACCAAGAGCGTAGAGAGATTCCCTTTGCTCCACATCCTTGTGAGCATTTGTTATCTCTTGTCTTTTGGTGATGGCCATTCTAAAAGGTATGAGATGATACCTGATCGTGGTTTTAGTTTGCATTTCCCTAAGGACCGATATGGAGCATCTTTTCATGTACATCTTCTTAGTCATCAGTGTATCTTCTTTGGGAAAATGTTTATGCAGGTCTTTTACCCATTTTTAATAGATTGGATTTATCTCTAGGATCTCAATTCTGTTCCATTAATCTGTTTTTCTGTTTTTATGCCAGTACCATACTGTTTGATTACTACAACTAAAGAGAATAGCTTGAAATCAGGAAGCATGATGCCTCTTGGTTTGTTCTTTTCCTTAAAGAGATTCAAATATATAACAGGATTTTTCTGTGAAGATTAAACCTATTTGCATGAAAGTATAAGGTTAAAAGCAAAGGCACATGCTGCATGCTTTGTACAACTGGATATGTAACACAGAGTAGATTGTTGTAAAGAGTAAAGGACTTGATATAAGAGATTCTTAGCTTCAGTGACAGATTTTATGACAAAGTAAAGGTACTCTAGTTCAATTGTTGTATAATTGAAGATGTTAGCACTTGTCATATATAATGTAATAAGGCAACCTCTGTTACCCGGTAGTTCCAAAATTTTTTTTTTTTTGGCACATCTGAAGTCATACAATAAACGCTGGAAATACTGATGAGCCACTTTTTAAATCTGAGTGATAAGAAGCCCTGTATTGTTTCATAGTGAGCAAAATGTCCTTGCAAAAAGAGGTACTTGTGTAATTATTTCAATTACATAACTCTTACTCTTTCCTAGGACCCAAGCTGAATCTAGATTTTCCAATTATCTCTTTTACAAAGAGCCCCCTAAGGATGATCAAATGAAATAGTGAAGCCAGACATTGGCTGAAAATGCCCATTTGAAATCTTTGGTAAATTATGGTATGCTTATAAATGAATTTATAAATTTAGGGTTAGCTCTTTAGATTCTTAGCAGACTACAAATGCCTGTTGATGTTAAATTTTATATTTCAAAGTTTGGTTTTATGAGTAGGTTGTGAAAAACAGGGAATGGGAAGAGGGAACAAGAAAAAAGCTAATATGTTTCGAACTAGATCATGAACACAAGATTGAGAAAAAAAAAAGCTTCCCCAAAATACATTTTAATGAGTGATAACTGAACATAGTGAAGAAAAAAAAAAGACCAAAATCTGGCAAGAAAACAAATTAACAGTTTATCCTAAAAAACAGAACATCCCCCCAACCACAGAGAATACAGTTGAACGTATTTTCAAGCAACAGCCGTGACTAATGAGGAAAATTCAGGAGAGATCAAACTTGTACATGTCACTCAGGAATTGAAACTCCTCAAAGGCTTTCCATTACTGTGAATACAGTGTCCAGATTTTTTTTTTTTTTTTGAGAGAAAAAGATGGAGAGAGAGAGCGCACGCGAGAGAGCCGGGGGATGGACAGAGGGCAGACTCTTCGCAGAGCGTGGAGTCCATCTCAGGATCCATGAGATCCTGACCTGAGCTGAAATCAAGGGTCCGACCAGCTGAGTGCCCAGACACACACACCCTCAGGGTTCAGACTTCTTAACACAGCACATCTGATCCTTTATGGGTCTGTGTCTCACCAGGGTCTCTTCTCAGTATCTTCTCCTAACCCATTTGCTCCTTTGACTGTAATGATCAGAGCTGCATGTACTTTTCGATAAGCTACTCCCTCCCTCTGGTTAGAGTTCCTCTCACTGCTTCTCTTCTTCCAACCATTTAACAGGACTCAGCTCAGCTACCATTGTCCCCAAAAAGTTTTCCCTGACTTTACTATCTACCATTCCTCTAAAGCACTAGTTTATGCTCTGTTTACTTGTCATTCCTTCCATCCTGGTCTGTGAGCTCCTTGGGGATGGGAACTGTGTGCTCTTCATAGTTATCTTTCCTAGTGCCAGTGTCCTGAGTTGAATTGGGTCCCCCTAAAAGATTTTGAAATCTTAGCTGCCAGTACCTGGGAATATGACTTTAACAGAAAATCAGGTTTTTGCTGATGATCAAGTTGGAATGAGGTCATTATGGTGGGCCCCCATCCAATATAACTGATATCCTTATAAAAAGAGGAAAGTTGGACACAGAGACATACACACAGGGGAACCTCATGTGAAGAAGAAGACAGATTTAGGGGATGTATCCATGAGCAAAGGAATGCCAAAGATCGCCAACAAACCACCAGTAGCTAGGAGAGAGCCAGGAAGCAGATTTTTCTCCATAGCCCTCAAGAGGAATTGCCCCTGCTGATGCCTTGATCTTCACTTCCGGCCTGCAGCGTTGTCAGACAATAAATATCTGTTAAGTCACATAGCGTGTAGCACTTCGTTCCGGTAGCCCTAGAAAACTCAAACAGGTTGGAACTGAATTTTTTCAGTTCAGAATGAACGAAATAACTCACCAGTTTATTTTATCAGCCTGAACCCTTTCCTGCATAGTTTATTAAAGTATTTTTATGGAAAAAAGGATTCAGTGATCTTTATTTAATTCACTAATTGGTTTTATTTTTTTTTAAGGTTGCCTTTTTTAAAAAATTTTACTTATTTACTTACTTATTTGAGAGTGAGAGAGAGCATGAGAGGGAAGAAGGTTAGAAGGAGAAGCAGACTCCTCATGGAGCTGGGAGCCCGATGCGGGACTTGATTCCGGGACTCCAGGATCATGACCTGAGCCGAAGGCAGTCGCTCAACCAACTGAGCCACCAAGGTGCCCTCACTAATTGATTTTAAACATTAGCTTTGGAGTATCTACTTTATTTATAACATGGCTGGAAAAATATAAATAAAAGCAATATTATTCTCTCTACCATCAAAATGGTAACTGTCAACATGTGAGTGGGAAATGAAAATTTTTTTATACCAGAGCTGACAGGTGATAAGTACCATAGCACTTGCTTATGGCAGATACCTTCTCTGGTTGGTTGGTGTCCGTGTTACATCAACTATTCTCTGTTAAAAATATCAAAGCTTACAGTGCCTGGGTTAAGCCTCTGCCTTTGGCTCAGGTCATGATCCCAGGGTCCTGGGATTGAACCCTACTTCGGACTGCCCCCTCAGCAGGAAACCTGCTTTTCCCCTCTCCTCCCTGCTCCTGCTCTTCATCACTACCTCTGTCTCTCTCTCTAAAATAAATAAATAAAATATTTAAAAAATAATAATAAAATCAGGTGCCTGGGTGGCTCAGTGGGTTAAAGCCTCTGCCTTCAGCTCAGGTCATGATCCCAGGGTCCTGGGATCGAGCCCCACATCGGGCTCTCTGCTCTGCAGGGGGTCTGCTTCCTCCTCTCTCTCTGCCTGCCTCTCTGCCTACTTGTGATCTCTGTCTGTCAAATAAATGAATAAAATCTTAAAAAAAAATAAAATAAAATAAAAACAAAAATAATAATAGTAATAATAATAATAAAATAAATATAAAAACTTCCTATAAATAACTATACTCTAATTCAATATGGAAAGTAAGTGTCATTGGAAGATAATATTATCTATGGTCATGTAGAGAGCTTACTTTTAATTAAAGGGGTGGGGATTAGGAAGGACTTTGCAGAGAAAGGGCTACTGGATAAAAGACTTCGTAGATGGAAATATAAGACCCATCCGGTTACCCTTCAGATTTTTCAGTCTGCTTTCCCCAGCAACAACCCTGCCAGCTGGGACATTCCCATCAATCTTCAACATGTGAGATAATTTTCACAGCTCTTAAATAATCTGTTATTTTGGTGACTTTTATTCAGAGGTCAATGTTAATGACCTTGGTTTGCAGTGGCAGCTAGAATTAACCTGGGAAAACCACACAGACAGATATAGTTGATAGGTAGAGGTAATGCCCCTAACATTTAGGTTATATTTCAATGATGGGAGCATAAGGATATTCCATTTCAAGTACAATAAAACAGACTGTAAACCAGTAAGAAAGCATCTAATTGCATTCTGTCATACCATCCCATGAGCAGTCAGCTGTGATCAGAGCAGGTTATTTCATTTGTAAGGATGAAAGCAAGTTGGTGCTGATCATTCTTGGAGTTAATAAAGAGTAAATATGTCTCTCATTTTTATTTTTTCATTGTTCCTTTAAACACAGTAGACACTGATGTACTCTCCATTAATTCTTTAGCATACAACACGGTTGTTAGCATGCTAAAAATGCTCAATATGAATTATTCTGGTACCTCTTTTATTCTTGAGCTAAAGCTGTTAATATGAGAGGCTTTACATTTAAAATATACCTATGCCATGTAATCGTTGGTCTTTGTACAAGTCAGTCATTAAACGATTTATTGTGCAATTACTATATGCCAGCCCTATGCTCAACATGGTCTATTTTATATAACTCCTGCTTTATAGGATCATATAATTTAGTTGGAGAGAGAAGATCAATGCACAAAAAAGATTATTTTGTAAAGTTATTTAATCTAACTGCTTACACTTTCTGTGCTTATATTCAGACTGCTAAGAATTGCTAAAGGAAAAAAAATATGTGTTAAAACAGTGCGATCATTAATTCATAGTAGCTCAAACCTAACTAGACAATCAGCAGTTCCTTGCAACTTTTCTGTATTTCTCTAATCAATTATTCCTTCTATTTTTTAGAAGAGCCATTTCAAACTTCTGTACTTTCTTCAAATCTCTAACCTCACTACTTCCTTCCTTCTTGACTAATAAACCCCAATTTCTTGTTATCAGAGTAAATTGAAGATAAGAAATCCCTTAGTGTCCTGCCTTTAAACCTATAATCTTAACCTTTACATCATCCTTTTCTTCTTCCCTTCTAATTCAGTGGAGAAGTGTCCTGTTGTCTCTAGTCATTAATTTATCCCAAACTATTTATTAAGTTCAGTTCAGGTGCTGAGTGTACATTGGTGAGAACCAAAGTTACAGTTTCTCCCCAGAGCTTGTATTTTGCCCAAGACTACTTTTGCTTTCACCTGAGCTATTTTCAGTTTCTCAAATAGGCCATGTTTTCTTTAACTCTGGGTCCTTGAATGCATGTTTCCCTCTGCAGAGATGTTCTCTCCCCCAAATCATTTTTTTTTCTTAACCCTGGGTCACTTTCATCTTCCAGGTCTCAGAACCTACAGTTAGTCTTCTCTGACACCCCTCCCCAGTCCAAGATAGGCAACCCACCTCTGTGTGCCTACAGGCCTTGTTCCTCTCCTATCAACACTTACTGCTGGGTTTTTATTGTTTCTTTTCTTGTTCAACCCTCCACTAGAAGAAAACCATAGATCTCTGATTCACTCATGTGACCACCATGTTTGGACTAGTGCTTGGCACATGAGTAACCAGCAAGTGTGCGTTGAATGAGTTAGCTCATTCTATTTAAATGGAAGTGGAAAGGCTGATACAGATAATTGGTTCTACTGGAGTTCGGCTTAGAAATGAACTACTGTAATGGGTTTGAGTTGTCAAAGACTTGAGTGTTCTTGAAAATTAAGATTGGAAAGGCATTCCATATGTGGGGAACAGGCTTAACAATAAAAACAAACAAACAAACACTATAGGAAGATCAGCTTGCATGGGGGGAAGCTTAGTAGCAGAGAAGTAAGAAATAGTGAGAAAAGGGTATGTAGAATTCTTATAGAAAATAACCAGTGATGAACAATTTCAAATAACAGAGCAACATGATGAACATAGAATTTCAAGGAAAAAATAACCTGGAAAATATTTGCCAAGCAGATTGGAGAATCAGGTAGGGAAAAATGGGAATCAGGGAATGTGGTCATGAGACTTCTACAATAAAGCAGACATGATTAGCTAAACACTTCATTTACTGAAATAGCCATAGAGAGGGAGTTTTACATTTACATTTATATTAACAGTGTCTTCTGATAAAACATAATAACAACTACTATATTATACTTTATTACAAAAAAAATCTTCCGATAACTCTCTGCCAGATATCGTAAGAATCCCTAGGATCTGGTGGTGAATAAGTGTGATGCCAAACATTAAAGAGCTTCTAGTTTAATCTGAAATATTAATCTCATTAGAAAACACAGAAGATAGGAAAGGAGGCCAGTTTCGAAGGGAGGTTATAAGTGCATTCTTTCAAGCTTTTGAGTTGAAGGTGACAAATCAGCTCCCAACAGTGATGGAGGTACTACAGGAAGTGTAGATATTTATCAACCTAGCAGTGATAATTGAAACAAGAAATGGATTCTCCATGAGAAAGAGATTATAGATAGAATAAGATTCTGTGGAGTATGCTTTGGAGAATAACTATTATTCTAGAGAAATGGCTGTCAAAGTTAGTATGCATCCCTGGGGTTTCTGGTTTAGGATATCTGCCATGGGCCCCAAATTTTGTAAATCCAACAAGCTCCCACATGTTAATACCACTTGTGTGAGGATCTCATTCTGAGAATCAGTGTTTTAGAGCCATCAAACAAAGTTAAATAAAACAAGAGAAGTAACAAGAGAAATAAAGAAGAAACAGGGCAGTCTAACGTGCGTGTAGCAATGAAAAAGCAGTAGTAATGTTCTATGTAATACAGAAAGAGCAAAGGCCCATCAGAATTTTGCAGGCCTTTTTTTTTTTTTTAATTTTAAGATTATATTTATTTATTTATTTGACACAGAGAGAGAGAGAGACTGCGAGAGAGAGAGAACACAAGCAGGGGGAGTGGGAGGAGGGAGAAGGAAGCTTCCTGCTGAGGAGGGAGCCCAACTCAGGCCTCGATCGCAGGGCTCTGAGAGCATGACCTGAGCTGAAGGCAGACGCATAATGACTGAGCCACCCAGGTGGAAATTCTGGATGACTGGCTGGGCTCTTTGCCTGCTGGAAATGGTACATAGTTACCTCACTCATGTTCATTGTAGGAGAGGACAACCTACATACATATGTACATACATTCATACATACATACATACATACATACAAAAGATTTCCATTGGAAAGAACGAGAGACATGTAGGCAAACAGTCCGACCATGAAGACTGGATGCTGTATTAGTTTACTGTGGCTGCTGTAACAGATGACCACAAACTGTGTGGCTTGAAACAACAGAAATTTATTCTCAAAGTTCTGGAGCCTGGAAGTCTGGTGTCAGCAAGATTTGTTCCTTTCGGAGAGCTCTGAATGTTTGTTTCATGTCTCTCTTTTAATGTTTGGCGGTTGCTGGCAATCCTTGGCATTTTTTGGTTTCTAACTGCATCACCACAACCTCTGCCTTTGTTGTCACCTGCACTATTCTCTGTGTGCCTGTGTTTCTATGCCTAAATTTTCTCTTCTTACTAGAAAAGTATATTCAGAATAACCCCATCTTAAATTGATTGTATCTTCAAAGACCCTGTTTCCAAATAAAGTCACATTCAAAGGCACCAGAGCTTAGGAGCTTAGCAAATCTTTTGATGGGACATAACTGAACTCAGCAGATGCCATGTGAAATTGTGGTATATGGAGCAAGATGGGTAAAGATTGAGAAAGGTGTGTGGGATGAGAAAATAGTAATATGAAACAGTATAAAGGAAAACCACTAAATTGGAGTGGGGAAGACAGAAGGGGAGCTCTCTCATGCCCTATCTGTTACGGTCAATTGCAGACCCAATAGGAAAGACATACCTTGCGAGTCCTTAGGACTTCAGCTACTACTTTACCACCCCAGTAGAAACAATAAATGTTTCCCTCTTTACCCTGACAACAGCCCAGCCAAAGAGAGATTCGCAACTCAGCCAGCAAAAAGCCCCTATACTCCCAGTTTACTGGAGTAGACTTTTTGTTTATAACAGCCCTTCCAACTTTCTATTTTCCTCCATAAAAGAGTGCTCCTCTTCTCTGCTGTCCAGTATTGCCTATAATTTTACTATAGCTTGCTTGTTCCATATTGTAATTTTCTTCTGTTGCCAAGTAAGCTCACTTTTTGCTGATAAAATAACTGGCAGTCTTATTTTTAAGGTTAACATTAACCATAGGTAACTGTTTAAAAGCTTCGGCTCTTAAGAGAGAAAAGGCTGGGACAAGTTCAAAAAAAGATATTTTCAGGATAGGACAGAGGCATGGTCAGAGCCAGAGAAGAAAAGCATTGAAGGTAAGAGATTTAATATTTTAGAGAGGGAAGAAAAGAAATAATGAGTGAAGTTCTGGAGTGGAAGGGAAGGTTTAGGCTTAGAAAAAAATGAATGAAGAAAGCTATAAGACATAGAGAATTTTTACAATAAAATAGTCATTAAAGTGATGTGTTAAAAGAATGAGTGGGTATTATGAGGTACATTGAGAAAAAGTTTGTGAACATTGACTGTGATAAGTTAATTGGGTGATCTGGGAGACATTATTTTTTTCTTTTTTTAAAGATTTATTTATTTGAGAGAGAGAGTAGGGGGAGGAGCAGAGAGAGAGAGTCCAAGCAAACTCTGTGTGGAGTACAGAGCCCAATTTGGGGCTCCATCCCACCCATCACACCCTGACCAGGACCAGAGAGGAAACCGAGTGAATCACTTAAAAGACTGCATTACCCAGGTGCCACCATGAGAGAGTTTTAGGATTGAGCATGCTTAGCTAGGGCTGTGGGAATTTTTTTTTTTAAAGATTTTATTTATTTATTTAGTTAGTTAGTTAGAGAGCACGCATGAGCATGTGAGGGGGGTGGGGGGGCAGAGGTCGAGGGATAATCTCCCTCGGACTCCATGCTGAGCGAAGAACCTGCCTCAGGGCTCAAACTCCTGACCCTGAGGTAAGACCTGAGCCTGAAGCAAGAGTGGGATCCCTGACTGACTGAGCCACCTGGACACACAGTGCAGTGGGAATTTTAAAATGAACCCCTTCTTTAAACCCCAAACTTTGTCTTTTGGACCCAGGGAGACTCCAGAGGGTAAGTAAATAAAGTTTTGGCTTTTAATTAACTATACCAACAGTGCCCCGTGAGATTAATTAGCCTTTAAAGTTAAAACGAAAAGCGCATTTCTGGTGTTTTTTAAGCAAAGTTTTCTGTCTGGAGAGGAAGAGATGTCAGTCAGCTCTCTGTGTGGGCCAGACTCACAGGTAAAGTTTTGTGTGTTGTTTTTTTAACTGAAATGCATTTACATGAGGTTAAATTGCCTGCACCAGTGGGTGTTTTTTAAAACAGGGCTGGCCGGGGGTTGGGCTGGATTCTGGTTCCTGTAGTAAAAACATGTAGTCAGAATGTAGAGAATACCACTAGTGTTTTCTGTAAAGTAGAAAACGCCTTACCTCGCGGATCCTAGATCAACTCTGACAGAAGCAGCCTGCTTAATAATAGCAGATTGTTTGGAGAAGCCCCAAATGTGTTCTCTTAGGAAAGTCACATAAAATGGAATTGAACCATTATTGAATGGTTATAAGACATCATGGGGCTTTGTTCTTTACATCCACAAAAAAAATATATGGGAACACTATAATCATACGACTCTTAAGCATTTGAGTCTTTATTCTGAGCTTCTCAAGCACAGTATCAGTCTATGCTGCCAAGATTTTTTGCTCTTATTTCCCCACCTCTCAGTAACACCTTCTCCTCACCATAGGCAGGCAACAAGGGGAAAGGGTGAACTGTGATCTGTTCCTTCTCCTGTTCTATTTTATAGGATGAAGAAAAGGTTTTGTGTGGAAAAAGCTTAAAGGTTTTAACAAGGTTCAGACATTCCTTTCCTTATGCCTGCATGTTCTGTGTTTACCTGAGAAATTTCAGTTTGGTGATATGCAAGAAATACAGAAAGAGGAACCTAGCTTTGTGCAATAGATCTAATCCTGAAATTGTTTGCTCGTCACATGTTTGTCAAACACATCAGTTTTTAATTGCTTCAGGAATTAGGTGTTCAATTTTCACCTCTTTTTTTGTTTTGTTTTGTTTTTTGTTTTTCTTACTAGGATACCGAAACAGCCACTGAATTTACTTCCCTTTGCAATTTTAGTATTTATATTTTTCTGTCAGCTTTGTTTCTTACTGGTACTGCATAGACATGTTTAGGACTATTCTTAATAGTCAACATTCTACAGTAGGTCGTATTAGGGTCAGTGTTTTTGCTGAGACCCACCAATTCTTTTCACTGTGTTTTATAATTGATTAGTCCGCCATCACCTTATAGTCCAGAGCCATTTCTTCCTCCCACCTCCACCCCCAGGGCCTCCTCTTCTCTCCTCTTCTCTTCTCTTCTCTTCTCTTCTCTTCTTTTCTCTTTTCTTTTCTTTTCTTCTCTTTTTTCTTTTCTTTTTAAGATTATTTATTTGAGAGAAAGCAAGAGAGCAGGCCAGGCAAGGGGGGACAGGCAGAGAGAGAAAGATAAGCAGACTCCCTGCTGAGCTGAGTTTGGGAGGAGAGGGCGGAGAGCTTGCCAGGCCATTTCTTATTCATAAACACTTCTTTTCAAAATGATGATCAGTTCTCTAAATTGGTCACTTCCATAAAAGCAGTGTTTTTGTTATTTGTAAGGCTTCTTACCTTTAAATCGTAATACTCATCGTATTTATCCCATTGAGGACCATTCTGGTTTATCATAAGTACATGTTTTGAGTGTTTGCCAAGCATTTCTGTCTGAATTTCCAGCCTGGTGAAGCTGGGATTTTATGAGCATCGTGTAATGTAAGTCAGGGCAGCTGACTCTTCAGTCTTTTAGTCACCGGGAATCCGGAGGATGTGTTGGTTTGAAAGGTGCTTTCCCTGTTATCGATTCTAGCTTAACCTTCAAGACTCAGCCCAAGTGCTAAACCTTCTGTTGATTCTTCTCCTCAGAGGAAGTCATGCTCCCCTCTAGGCTAACATAACATTATAGGACTCATTCTAGCAGGTTAAATCATGTCAAGATGTTTAGGTATCGGTTTCTCAAGACAACTTGAGAGCTTACTGACAGCAGAGAATTCTTACTTATCAAGCATCTAGTATGTGCCAATTACTATAGAACATGGATATACTTACTCCCTTATCACAGATGAGACAATTGTGGCTCCAAATGACAGTCAATAGATGGAGGAACCAGGGCGTGAAGCTGCCTCTGCTTTAGCCCCATTGCTGCCCAGTGGTTGGCATAATCTCTGCGCAGACTGAGGACAGAGATCAGAGTTGACCCAAGGCCAGTAATGCCTCATCCAGTTAGTCACTCCAACTAACAGTGCTCACTTTTTCAGCAGCCCCTCATTCATTAAACCTCAAGCTTCCTCTTTAAGGAGAAGTTTTCTCAGAGATCTGTGACTTTCTCCATCCTCTTAAATTCATTTGTTCATTCATTGTTCATTCATCCCTTGAATAATTAGGAGGTCATTATATGACTGGCCTTGTTCTATTGCACAGCAGAAAATGACACAAATCCCTGGTATCATGGACTTCATATTTTCATCAAAGAGACAATAAAAAAATAAAATACACCGGTGACTTATATGTTAACAGGAAATAAGTGCTAAGGTAAAATGAAAAGTAGCTTGGGATAAGGAAGTGGGATGTGTGGTTAGGAGACAGAGAAATTAAGATTTGAACAAAACCCTGAAGGATGGAAATTCCAGATAGAGGAAGCCGCTAGATTAAATGCCCTAAGGTGGGAGTATGTCCACTGTGTTCTAGAAGTACCAAGACTGCAGCTGTGTCCCAAATGGAATGAAGAGGGGGAATATTACATAATAAGGGAATAGAGTGGTCCTAGAATGTATGCAGCCCACCCCTGCTTTAACAAAATATATCTGGAGAATACCCAGTGCCTCCAAACTGATCATTTTGGATTGCCCGGTAGTTCTAGCCCACATTTGTCTTCATTGAGTAGTTTTCCCAAAATCAATGGCACTGTCTGGGCTTAGAACATTGCCTCAGCCAGGTTCAACCACACTCACTTGTATTTCTGTAGTGTTTTGGTCAATTCTTTTACATTATATTGACCAAAGTTGACAACAACTGGTTATATGATTCATAATAGGTACTCAAGAGATGTTTGTTGAATGGATGGATACATGAGTGAATGAATGAATGAGAACAGATTTAGTCTTACAACACAGATGGATGCTCCCACTTATAAATAAATTTGTGTTCTAGCTGTAGAGATAAGCTACATATTTACTTATGTTAAATTAAACCTCTGGAATATGGCTGAGTGTTGATTAAATGCTGATTACTTTTCAATGTATCCATGTTCCATCAAAGAGAAATCAGGGACAATTTTCAATTCTGTACCCTCCGAGGGTTCTTACTAAAAATACCTTGTTTCACCTTGAGCAGAGTCACTAGTTTTTAACCTAATCTCTGGGGGAAAAAAATTATTTCCTTTATAGCTGATATATTTATGTCTATAGTATAGTGATTTCATTGTCTTGGTACAGTCTTCAACTTCAAATGTCAACTACATAGTTATTCCCTTTGTTGGACTTAACCTTATTTACAGTGGTAATTTGTTTCCTTAGCTCTTCTGTAACTCAGTCAGTCTGTGGCATTTACTATTATTATAGTGGATGTAAATCAGAGTCCCTGGATTTGTTTTAACCTTTTCTTTCCACAGTTTGGAATGACTTCTATACTATTATAAATGCAGTAGATTGATCCTAGCATGTGGGTATGAAACTTTTGTAAATGTATTTTTTTAATTCCCCTATAATCATATATAAATGTAAAATAACAGTTTTGAAAAGCATGAGCTGATATGCATCATAAATTTCATAGGAAAAGCCAATTGGGAGCATTTTATTTACTCTTGGTCATCTTTTGCTCGATAAACAAATTCTTTAAATTTGAGGCAGATAGATACATTTATAGATCTATGGGATGTCAAAACATCAATAAAGAATAATTACCCACTTTAGTAGAATATTAGATAACAATTATTTTAATTGCCCTGTCAATTTAAATCCATTTTGCATTTTTAACAACTATTATAGTTAATTTAACAGAAAAATTATTTCATTTCAAATGTAATTTCAGAGGTGTAACTTTATAATTTACTATGCCATTATTTTTCCATTATCTAATCACTTATGCCATTAAAAGCCCCATTCAATATTTAATCAATAAAAGCATAGTGAAATGGAGCTTTTTAAAGTGTTTTTCATTATTGTCATATAAAGTGCCAAAAATTTTTATGATTGTTTTATCACAAAACAAGTACTTTTTTTTTTTTTTTTTCAAAAATACAAGATAACATAGTGGATGGTTTGTTTTAAAAAAAAATTTCTTCAGCTAAGTAAGTCATAGAAATTTCTTATGCCTTTAGTACAAATTCTTTGATTTATATTTATCTTTCTGAATAATTTGTATGGTAATAATTATAGTTTTGAAGTTCAATGAATATATAGGCTACAGGTTTTATATCAGATGTGTATTCAATCATATCCTGAAAAAGACCTTTTTATTTTTTCACGCAAAAGATTCTATCACTCATTCTTTGAAAGTGCCCCCATAATGATTTTTAATAACTTCTTATCCTTCCATAGTTTAATATAAACAAAGTTTTGTAAGCTATCATACAGTATAAATTTGTCTCTCAAAATAGAAAATTTCCATGTTTAAAATTTGACATTCTGTGATTTGTTATAAAAGGTAAAATACTATTTCTTGTGTCTTTAGACTGTGTACAGGGACGATTCATTTCTCATGTGTTACTACCTCACTAGCACTTAATATGTGTGAAGAAATATGAAAATATGACACGGTGGCCAGAGAAAAAAACAAGGACAAGCATCTAGTTTCTTTTTGCCTTCTCTCTGAAATTATTACATAAATATCTCATGTATCTTCCTTGTGGCTCTTGTCTGAGAATTTGTGGAATTTTCTAACAGCTGTACTTTTAATCCAGAAATGTCAAGAGTATCTAGGTCTCTACCCAAATGATTTGCAATTCTTCTCTGTGCTAGGAGAATAACAACAAAGACAAGCTCATCAATTCCACATGAGCAGGGCTGAACTTGTGCTTTGCCTGCCTCACTGAGGATTCTTCCACATCCTTTTGCCAGATCCCTATTTGGCCAATCACCCATTATCTGCTAATTAGCTAGGGAGCAACAGTTAGGTGGACAGTCTTGAACTATAACAAAATTAATGGCCACATGGGCTTGACTTCAAGAGCTTTGCCTCATTAGCATTAATCAACAAACCTTCAAATACTTAACAAAATTGACTGAAGTAGAATCATTACTTTTAATTATTACTGTTGTAATAAGCTGAGGATTAATTTTTTTTAGACTGCTTAAATATGGCTAATTGCATTTTCTTAAAAAACAACAACAACAAAGCTTTTCTTTTTCTTTCCCATAGGTTTAGGCTTCAGTATTGCAGGAGGTGTGGGGAACCAGCACATTCCTGGAGACAACAGCATTTATGTAACTAAAATTATAGATGGAGGAGCTGCACAAAAAGATGGAAGGTTGCAAGTAGGAGACAGACTGCTAATGGTAAGCATGACTCATGCAAAACTATGGTGTATTTATAAAGCTCTTGTTTCCCGGTGTATGACAGTCTCAGTTCAGGCTGTCATAACAAAATACCATAGACTAGGTGGCTTACACAACAAAAATTTATTTTCTCGGAGTTCTGGAAGCTGGGAAGTTCAAGGTCAAGGTTCTTTCTCATTCAGTTCCTGGTGAGATCTCTTTTCCTGGCTTGCAGTCAACCATATTATTGTTGTGTCCTCACATGGCCTTCCACCTGTGCTTGGGCTGCGAGAAAGAGATCTCTCTCTTCTTACTGAGGCCACCGGTCAGTCCCATTGGATTAGGGCTTCACCCTTAACTCATTAAATTAATAACTTTAATTACCTCCTAAAGAATCTTTCTGCAAGTATAGTCATATTGGGTGGTGGAACTTCAGCCATTAAATTCCTAGCAGGGATCACGGGCAGAAATGGAAAAAAAGGAAGAGCAGATTTTGTGGTGGGAGATTTCGGAAGTTCATGTACAATCGTATCTGTTTGTTGACATCTTAAAAACAAATCTGAATTTTCACTAGTTTTCACAGATAGAACAAGACACAGATTGTTATTTTTCAAAGGTAACCTATTAGCCCAAGAGAGTGTTACTTGCCTGCTGTTAGTAAGGTGGGCTTTGCATAACAAAGGGTTCTCTGGTTTGTTGATATGTACATTTCGGTGTCTCCCTGTGGTCCCTTGTTCAACCAGTGAAGACGGTATAAACAGTCCCTGATTTACCAGAATTCATAATCTAAGTTCTGTCACATGTGTAAATGGATCCTTCCCCCCACCCCACACCCCCATCAGATAGGGTTAAGGCTATTTTATTTACCAGCTGCCTACATGCTTCAGGACCCTGAGCAATGACTAGCACCAACACATGGCTGCCCTTCCTAAGCCATGGAGTTCTAGGATAAACTAGAGCAAAATTAAGGCATGACATAAGCTGTACAAATTTGGAATTGCACTTAATAAAACTACTTTATCTCTATTTACTATTTTATATCAAACCTACAGGATAATAAATACTGAAAATAAAAGAGAGCTCTCATGAGAAGTATATTATGTCTGCCCTTGTAGAATATGACCTCTAATCTCTGCAAGGAGGCATTATCTGTAGCACAAGTGAGAAGTGTTTGGAAAAGGTCAATTTATATTCTCAACAGAACAGTAATTTCTGTGACATGTGCAATCTTCAGAGGTTGAACCTCAGTGCATTGTGCCCACTTCCTTGGGCTTTAGACAGCTTGTCCTTGGTCCCATTCATCTAGTTTCATAGTTGTCAATGATCTTGGTATTGAATTACCTAAATAAACCTTTATAATAATCTTGATAACTAATATTTATTCGGCATTTGCTACATTCCATGTATTTTTAAAAGTGCTTTTTTGTAATGAATTTATTTCTCACAACAAGCTCTTTTATATAAGCAAAGAGGAACTGAGGTATAGAGAGGTTTATTAACTTGGCCACAGTGATATAGTTAACAGTAGACAGAACTGGATTTCAAATCCAGGAACTGAGGCTTATAAGCACCAAGCATGATCTTTCATTTGTGTCTAGAATTTGCCAGTCGATTCATTACTTCATTTTTTTAGTTACCATTCATTCATTCATTCCTTTATTTAGCAAGTAATATAATGAACACCTACGATGTCCAAGGCAATAACCACTACTCAAGAAGTAACTCTGTCAGGAGAAAATTTATGATCATACTGGATGGGCAAAAAATGTGGCATTTATGACTTCGGTCAAAGTAGCAATGAAGAGTGTGGGCTTCTTTACCACCTGAAGTTTTTCTCTTTCTTTCTACCATTTTACTGTAGTATAGTTGACATATAAACAGCTTTACATATTTAATACATATAGCTCCATGGGTTTGGGTATTAAATATATACCCAAGAAACCATCACCATTATAAAGGCTATAAATATATTCATCATTTTCCAAAGTTTCTTCTCACCCCTATTGTTATTGTTTTTATTATTTTGTGCTTGTGTGTGCTGAGAACACTTAACATAAGATCTACCCTTTTGGTAAATTGTAAGTATGTAATATGCTTTTATTAGCAGTAGGCCCTATACTATGCAAGAGAACTACTATTTTCATTCTTGAGACATTCTGCATTTTTTTGTTGTTGTTGGCTGTTTTTTGTGTTTTCTGAATTTTTTTTTTGCCTTTGATGTAAAAGTTGGTTTTTCATAATCTTGTGTCTTCTGAACCAGAAAAGTATTATTGAGGTATAAGATCTAACAATGTCTCTCAAGAATATAAACTTTCTTGTTAGTTGACTTAGAAATCACCATGATATCCATCTTTTACATTGCATGAAATTTGAAAAAGCTGAAGAGGACATTTTCATTCTAAATTAATGGCTGTCACATTTGACCTTTGACTCATTGTTCTGTAAAGGTTGGTTATAGACAACTCTTTGCCATTTCTTTAGCTGCTGCTGTTGTAATATCAAGCTAGATGTTGTGTGTTGATTGCTTGAAGTTCTGTTTAAATTCCTAGCTTTATTTTAAAATTCTTTAAAAAATTAAATAAATAAAACCCTCAAAGTCTAAATAATTCTGTCAAAGGATTATCCAGGCACCACGCTATTGTTCCATTACCATTTTCTTGATATTCATTGTACATGTAATGATTTCAAAAATAGCTGAGACATAATCTTTAACTATTTTGAGTTTTAAAGCCTGTTTAAAAAAAAAAAAGGAACCTTCCACAATAATAGGTCTCTCCTCTCTTATGTAAGGAAAACATAATTAGTACTTCCAAGGCCACTGCCAAACTAAATCTGGAAATGAAAGTAAATGATTCATTTTATAATATTCTGAAAGAAAAATAATGCTGAAGAAAAGAATAAAAAAAAAATATATCACGGAAGCCACCCTGAAAGACCAATTATCTTGCTTCAACCCAACAATATTTATTAATGCTCTCCTTCTGTCATTCCTTTCCACTTCCTTTTCTCTTTATTACCCTACATTCACATCATCTTTATCTTTCTCCTCTTCCACTCTCCTCCCCCAAAGGAAGTACAAATAATTTAGATTCCATGATTTACCAGCTGTACCACACTGTATATTTTTCTCCAAATAGCTATTCTCCTTTCTAAAGCAATTTGCACCACTCCCTCCTCTCACTCCTTAGGAAAATTTCTCCCATATGTTATTCATTCATAGTTCTGTAAGCAAACTGGCCTAAAATGAAACTCTGTTAATTTCCTCATACCATATATGTTGGGTCCTTTTTTTCCCCCTAAGTACTTCTTATAACTCAGAATTGAAAAGTATCTCTCTTACATGTTATCTTTTTCCAACTCATTTGGTACATCAGAATCCACAGAAAAACAACGTGAAGTAGTCCCTCACCTCTGTGAGAACACACGAAGGGTGGAGAATTTAATGCCTCCTGGAAGCTACCCATTAGATCCTAGCTATCCTTAGATTTGTTTTCTCTTAAAATTATACCAAAACACATTTCCCTATACATTTCTTGCTTTATTCACAGCTCTGTCCCTTGGAGACAGAAAGGTAAAGATTAATTCTACATTTGTTTGAAAACTTACATCTTGCCACTTTTTTTACTTCTTAGCCTTTAAGATGTTTTACACATTTTCTCTCACTCTTGAAGTCAGTTTTACCACACAGCCACTTATCTTCTCTAAATAGATTACCCTTTTAAGAAAACTTTTGATTCCTTAGAATGTTATTCCCCCACTTTTAAAACCACAGGCAATATTGTTATATCTGACCTTTACATTTATTCTATAATAAGGAAAAAATTACTCTACCTATCACTTTTGCACTAAGACTCTTAGCATTTCAAATAAAACAACTTTAATGTCAGTCCTCTCTGATGTTTCCTCATGTGCTCAGAAGCATGGTATTTGTTCTCTTTACCAAAATTATATATATATATATATATATATATATTTAATTCTCCTGCTGCTTGGCACTAATCATTCACTAGAATTTTGTTTTTTTATTTTGTCAAATGCCAATGACATCTGATTTTTATGGACTATACCAGTGGTTAGTGTTGTGATCTCAGACTAAATACAGTAACTCCTGGCCTTTGATTTCTTGAGACAGATGGTCAGAAATTAACAGTATTAATAATTTTTAAATTCATTCATATATTTTTACACACTGGTTTTTATTAAGCCCTATCAAGATGATACAGAGGGCTACATATATTATGGAGAAGTGATCATTTTCTTCATCTTTTTTCTGCACAATACCAGAAAATTTGAATCCAGGGTCATCTGTCTTTTCTACAGCAATGATGTGAGCTGTTAATTGTTGAAACTTCCAACACATTGTGATTGGAAGTTTATAGTCTTAGTCTCCTTTTTTCATAACTTGCTTGACCTTGAAAGAAAAACATTGTCAGTAAGAGTACTTTTACATTTTTACAGAGAATAAGTTTGTGTTTTTATTTCCTTAAAGGGAAGGCGTAGACAAGGGGAAAGGTAAGAAAGGCATTGAGCGAAGTGGGAAGACCGTTGACTCACAGCCAGTCAACCAGAATTAATTCGACCTAAATGACTTTGGGCAAGAAATGTACGTCTTTGGTCTTCTGTTTTGGCCTCTATAGCATGGTAGCAGTGCCTTAGATCAGTGTTTCCCAAGTGTGTTTTAAAATACTAATCTCATTATTGTGTCACATGAAAAGGTCAACTAAGTTTGGGAAATTCTACAACCTGTATCTCACCTCTCTTACAGATTCTCAATGAACTTAAGTATATTAAAGAGTCAGTGAAGTTCTGTAATCAAGGAACTAATTTAACTTGAACACTATAATCTTCAGACTTCATTATGCAGCACTTTGCTTAAAGTGAGCAAAGGAGCTTAAAGCACCTAGAACTAGTGTTCAGGGGAGTAGACTTGATGTGCTGTGTGAGAGTGACTTTTTGTTTATTTTATTTTTTAATTTTTTTATTACGTTAGTTAGCCAGCATATAGTACATCATTAGTTTTTAATATAGTGTTTAACAATTCATTTGTTGCATATAACAACAATTCATTTGTTGCATATAACAACATATAACAACATGTTGCTCATCACAACATGTCCCTCCTTAATACCCATCTCCTGGCTACCCCATCTCCTGACACCCTCCCTTCTGTAACCCTCACTTTGGTTCCCTGAGTCCACAGTCTCGCATGGTTTGGCCCCCTCTCTGATTCTTTTCATTCAGTTTTCCCTCCCTTCCCCTGAGGTCCTCCATGCTATTCCTTATGTTCTGGGTGTGAATGAAACCATATGATAATTGCCTTTCTCTGCTTGACCTATGTCACTTAGCCTAACCCCCTCTAGTTCTCACCTATGTTAATGCAAATGGTAGGTATTCATTCTTTCTGATGGCTGAGTAATACTCCATTGTATATATGAACCACATCTTCTTTATCCATTCATCTGTTAAAGGGCATCTCTGCTCCTTCCACAGTTTGGCTGTTGTGGACACTACTACTGTGAACATTGGGGTGCATGTGCCCCTTCTTTTTCCTACACCGGTATCTTTAGGGTAAATATCTAGTAGTGCAATCGCTAGGTCATAGGGTAGCTCTATTTTTAGTATCTTCAGGAAACTTCACACTGTTTTCCAGAATACCTGTACCAGTTTGCATTCCCATCAACAGTGGAAGGAAGGTTCCCCTTTCTCCACGTCATCACCAACACTTGTTGCTTCCTGTCTTGTTAATTTTGGCCATTCTAACTGGTGTAAAGTGACTCTTATTTTTATTTCAAAATTAATATGCTATGGTAAGGACATTAAGTGGATTTAGGGAATGTGAGTGGAAACAATAAATTTCCTGAACAAGTATTAGTTGTGAGCACTTAAATCTTTTTGGTGATTTACAAAACTGCCTAGCTTCACCCAAATATTAATAAGAAAATCACCTTTAAGGCAGTGCAGATATGTAAGAATTTCTGAATAATGAACAGGACTGAAAGCACTTCCATTTGTTAGACTGACCTTAGATGAGAACTGAAATGGGCAACGTTCTCTGCCCATGGCTCTTCCCCGTGGAAGAGTTTTCACCTGCAACTTGCACGCAGTCCTCACTCCAGCCCCTGAGAGGTGGAGAGGGCAGCCAGTACTGTTACTCTTTCTTTCCAGAAGAGAAAGTTGGAGCTTAGAGATAACAAAGGGATTTCCAATATGACATAACTAATAAATTGTAAAATCAGATTCAGACCCAGAAGTCAATGTCCTAATGCCACATTCCCTCCACCAGTTTATGCAGCCCTTCTGGTTCTTAATCCTGCTCTCATATTTCAAACACGTGGTAAGTTTTTGATCACTCTGGATGCCCAGGCCTCAATCGACCCCGAAGAATCAAACGAGAATCTTGAAGGTAGGCACCATTCTTTCTTTTTAAAGAAATCATTTTAAGTCTCCCAGGTGATTCCAATGTGTAGTCAGGTTAAGAACCACAGTCCTACCAGGTGATTCCAATGTGTAGTCAGGTTAAGAACCACAGTCCTACACTGATCTAATCACATTCTAGCCTGTTCCACTGCTGCTCTAGTGCTTCTCCTGAAGTGACTATGGTGCTAACATTCTTTCTATCAAGCCAGTACAGCATCATTTAGCATTTTCCAACAATGGGCTGAAAGCATTTAGAAATACTTCACCCCTCACACTTTTCCCCCTGTAATTAGAGTACTTTCTGAAACACAAGGGGGGAAAATCTGGATAATAATTTATTGGACTCAGTTGTAATTTTTTTTCAAATGTAATAAAATTAAAATGCAGTGCAGTTGCAATGACATATCTTATTTGAGGGTTAAAACCTTCCATTACATTGTTTTCTATTTCTTTTGCTTATATTTGGTTTTAACACTGGTTATAGAATTCACTCTCTATATATTAATTTAATATTAAGTTAATATATATAGATGCCTACTACAGAGCAGTGGTTTCAAAATTATTTCCATCAGTAAAACACAAAAAAATTGCCTCTAATATATATATGTGTGTGTGTGTATATATATATATACATATATATATAGTTCCCTATTTTATATTGCATACATATATCACTATTCTAATACATGATATGCATTTTAAAACATACATAGAAAATAGGAAGATGATAATTAGTGTGATAAATATTAATAGAAGTTCAAATACAAAATTCTTCCTGTATTCAGTGGATTGCCCTGAGGTTCATATCATATTGTCCATGTTGGTGACCACTGCTATAGAGGACACTGGAAAAGCCAATCAAAACATCATTGTTATTTGCTCTGTCTATATGTAGAATAAAAAGTTAAGAAATTCATCAACAATTAATGGAGGAGAAAGAAATTCACACTGTTGGAGTTTTGATCGTGTCCTTGATATTCTGATGTGACCCATTACTCCCATTCTGTACCAACCTTTCATCCTTATATCCCATGCCTGCCACAGAGTGAGTGTCCTATAAATGTGTGTTGTTTGCTGAATGACCTTCATTTCTTATCCTTTCTGACTCAACACAAATGTAAACTAGAAACAACACAAATGCCTCCTTCGTCTTATAAATTAGGGAATTTTGATAGCTTTTCCTTTGGAATGTTACTTTTTAAAAAATTTAACTTATTTTTTTTCAGTGATCCATAATTAATTGTACATGGAATGTTACTTTTAACTTATTTATCTAATTGTTTCAACATTTATGAGGTGCCTATTACTTATAGTGCATCAGTTGGAGGATTACAAAGATGAAAACACTCTAATTAGGGTGAATGGGTGAATGGTGAATGAGATACCAGTTTCTAGTTAAGGAATAAGTAAGCTGGGGAGGGGTGGATAAAAGGTACAGTATAAAGAATATAGTCAGTGGTACTGTAATAGTGTTGCATAGTGACAGATGGTAGCTACACTTCTGGTGAGCAAAACATCATGCACAAACTTGTTGAATCACTGTGTTATACACCTGAAAATAATGTAACATTGTGTGTCAGCTATACTCCAATGTCCAAAAGAAGGGGGGGGGCGGGGACACAATCTAATCATTGCCCTTTAGAAAATCAGTCCTTGAACAGGAAAGAGACATTGCAAGATTAACTGTTGTAGAAGGTAGGGGGTGATCATTTTCACACAAGGATCTAGTTTCAGCAACAGAATCAGCAGAAACATTGTGTATGATTGTGAAGTTTGATGACTCTTTGTATACTGTTCTATCTTATACAATGTCTTTTCATGTTCATGGTATCCCTCCTTTCTCCTAAACACAAATAAATCAACAAATAAATTAGTATCATCCCTATTTTGCATATAAGGAATTTTTAATGCTCAGTAAATATGTTAACTGAACAAAATTCATGAATATAGGAATTGAAAACAGATGTGGTGCTACATTTAAAATTTACTCTCATTATGCCAAGTTACCTTCATTTCTAGAAACATCTAGGCTTAAAATAATGGCAGTTTTTTCTAAAAAATTAAATCAGTTTACTGGCCATTAGAAACCAAGTTCCTTCTTCTCCATTCCAATTTTCCATCACTCCTGAGATCTTGCTATGTGTGTTTCATAATGAAGGCACTGCACTTTGGTTCTAGGGTTATCTTGTTTCTTTCTTTATTTCTTTTTTTTTTTTTTTTAATGATTTAGCTGTTTATTTGAGAGAGGGGAAAGGCAGAAGGAGAGTGTCTTAAGCAAACTCCATGCTGAACATGGAGCCTGACGTGGGGCTTGATCTCACAGCCCTTAGCTCATGACGGAGATGACAACCTGAACTGAAACCAAGAGTCAGGCACTTAACTGACTGTGCCCAGGCTCCCCACTTTGTTTCTGTTCTTATTTGAAGTTTTTTTTTTCTTTTTCATTTAAAATATAGAATTAATTTCATTCTAACTATAGTGCATGATCATTGCTGAAAAGGTGAAAAATAAGATATTTATTATCCAGAGATAACTATTATTGTTCCCTATTTATTTGTGGTTACTGTTTTTAAAATAAAATTTTTTATATCCACAAATTACAGTGTACTGCAGAGATTTTAGTCTTTGGCTTATGCATATTCATTTTCATATCATTGACATTAGCACATTAGATTTGTCAACTTTTTTATTTGTATTTATTAATTTTTTAAAATTTTATTAGGTTTTTAAAATTGTATTTCCATTGTAGTTAACATACAATGTTATATTAGTTTTAGAGGTACAATACAGTGATTCAACAATTCTATGCATTACTTAGTTCTCCTTTTTAATTCATCTCATCTAGTGATCAACAACTTTGTCTCCTTAGAAGTTGACTTTGGAGTTCATGATTTTTTTTTAGTGTTTCTAGAGTTCCCCCATTTCCTTGTACTATGTCTCAGGTAATATTTATGTCCACCTCCTAGTTTGTGCCACCGTGTTGGTATTCCTGAATAAATACGGAAAGGTCAGCATCTCACCATCTGTACACCACCCATTCCTCTTTATTATCATTCTCCTGCTGCCACACCTCCCACCTTTGTCCCATCACATACCTGTTTGCTTGCACTCAATTTGATTCCCACAACACTGACCCTGCTCTTCTTGCAGGTTTTTTGGCACCTCTTTCTTCAGCTAGTTTGCCCTCCTTTGTCTCTGCATCGTGCTCAATTTCAGTGCTCCCTTTTCTGTTGGAGAAAATGCATCCTCTCATCTCTAACCTCTCTGCTTGGCCTCAGTCCTTCATCCTATTGCAAACATATGGCCAGGCTGCACACATGCCCCGCTCTGTGTAGTGTGCCCACAGAAACACTGCATTCAGATGCACATAATTTTTTTTTCTGAAATCAGGCCAGTTGTTCAGTGTTCACCATTATAGGCAGATACTTGATGCAAAAGAAAAAAGACAATAAAAAACAATGACAAGAGCAACTAGCCAATCAGTGTAATGTCCCTTCTCTCTGTGTACAATCAGCTCCAGCTGTAGGCCCTTTATCTTGAGAGTTCATAGGATAATGCACACACATAATTAACCCAAATAAACCCACTTTCGTGAAAAACATTTTGAAGACTTCAGCACAAAAGAGCACTTTTTGGTCCAGATCCTGTACTATTCTGAATTTTTAAAAAGACCACACAGAAGCCTCATCAACAGTACCCTAATTAAACTCATCAGTTCACAGATGTTTACAGGAAAATGCTCAGCAAAAATTTTTACCAAGCATTCCTGTTTCCTGAGAAGAGAGATGTATGATGACAATAGTAATAGTAATAAAAGATAACATTAATAAGAATTTTAATATTCCTGCCACTTTACATAGACTAATACATTTACATCAATAACCCTTTGAGGTAGCAATTATCATCATACCTATTTTACAGATGTCAAAACTGAGGCTAAAAAGATTAAGTAAGTTGGTCCAAAGTTACACAGCTAGAAAGAGCCAGGACCAGGACTCAGATCCTGGTCTGTGTGACTCAGAAGCATGTGCTCTTAATCACTATGTTCTGTTGCCAATATCATGCCACCTGTTCTATAACTAAAATCCGTGTTAGTATTCCAACACTTTGTAGTCACCAAATAAAAACCAACTGAAGTACTACTATTATAAACCACCATTATCCCCACTTCTCACCTCTACCCTTTGCTCAACTTCTTTCCAGTCTGAGGAGTTCTCTGGTGGTACTTGAGAATCTGTATGTAAAGTCCTTCTCAGTAGGTTTCAGTTTCAGTGCTTGAAACTTGAAGTGTATCTTACTAGAATATGAGATTCAAGGGAGCTGGGGACCTTTTCTGTCTATCTGAAAAAGGAATATAGATGAGTGGTTACAAGCCTGGTGTCTGGATCCAAACCGCTTGCTTTTAATCGGCTTCTATCAATGACTTTGAGCAGGTTTCTTAACCTCTTGGAGACATGCTCTTCTAATCTGTAAAATGAAAGTAACTGTAATAGTTACCATACAAGTTGTTGTGAGGTTCAATTGTGTTTATGTATGTAAATGACTTAGAATAGTTCCCAGAGTGTAATATAGGCTCTGTAAGTTTTGGCTATGATTATGATTTTCGTCCTATTTATTACATTTCTCTAATATGTAAAACCATGACTGACACATGGTAGCAATGCATTGACCAATGGATGAATAAGTGCTAGGTGCTGGAAATACAAAAGGATATAAGAGAATGTCACTTGTTCAGAAGAGAACTATAGGAACCAGTGGAAAAGTTGATATCTTAATGGGGAGTTCATGGTCAGCATTCATATATATACATACCCCTCCAGTTCCAGGGTCCCTAACTTCAGCTACACCATCAAGGATTAATTGGCACATAGAATTTATAGAACATAGGCAAAAGGGGGGGGAAGCAATGTTACAAGGTCTTCTATGACTAAAGTGCTAATTAAATAGTACAAAGAATATGTACAGGATCCAATCTAGTGCTCTTTGGCATGTTTACTTTAATTATGCATCATTTCAGCAGAAATTAATTAAAGAATAACTCCATTAAAATAATAGTAGCCAAATAAGAATAATGTAGGTATTTAAAACACATCATAAGTGTTTTAAAACCATCTAAGAGAAGTGCTGGAGAGATTCCACTATAATGTCACTGCCATGAAGTAAAATTGCACTTTCATCAGGCTCTTCTGTCCAGTAAAAAGGAGGAGTTGCTATTGAAGTGGATGGGAATAGAGTACCCTTGAACTTGTTCACCTGCCAAGCCCCGTTTACTAATATTAGCCTTAGAAAATCGACTTGTTAAATAACATTTTGCTGGGATAGTTATTTATTTATTTATTTATTTATTTATTTATTTATTTATTTATTTATTTTGGTGGGGGCTGCAGAGGAAAAAGAGAGCATCCAATAGTGACAGAGAGGCTCTTAAATGGGTTCCACACCCAGCATGGAGCCCAACATGGGGCTCAATCATGACCCTGAGATCATGACCTAAGCCAAAACGAAGAGTCAAGTGTTAACCAACTGAGCCACCCAGCCCCACAGATGGGAACAATTTTTAAAGTGGAAAAAAACAAACAAACAAATTTGGTGTAACTGTAGGAAAATTGGGGCTCTTGTATAGTGGTGGTATAAAAGTAAACTCTTTCCACAGGACAATTTAGGAATAGGTATCAGAAGGCTTGTAATATTCATATAGTTCAGTACAACAATTCCACTTGTATGATTTATCCCAAATAAATCACCAAAGTTGTGTGCAAATATAGAAAAAAAAAAGTTTACTGCAACATTATTCATAGTAGAAAAAAATGAGACGCAAACTAAACATGCTTTAGTTACAGATTGGTTAAAGCATTAGGTTACAACCGTGCAACACAATGCTCTCTAGGAAACAAAGTCACGTTGTTGCCATATGCTATGATATGGACCAATAGTCACTCTAGATTTAAAAAGCAGTTTCCAAAACAATATGTATAATATGGTCACTGATATTTTAAAAATATATCCCAAATATAGAGACTGGTTAGTTTTTCTTCTTCTTCTTCTTCTCCTTTTTTTTTTTTTAGTTCCATGAGTATGTATTACCTTTGTAATTGGAAAAACCACAGCATAGGAAAAGAGACATTTGACCCCTCCTTTCTTTTATCCACAAATAGTATCCTGATTTGCATTATGATACATTGCTTTCTCATAGAAAAAAAACAGAAGCAACTTTGGCTTTTTTGTTTTGTTTTATTTCTTGTTTTTTTTTTTTGTTGTTATTGGTTTTTTGGTTTTTTTTTTTTTTAATTTTTGTAGCATCAACAATGGTACCTTATCTGCTTTGGCTAATGCCATAAATCCATCTTTCTGTCCAAGTATGATGTAGATCCTGAATTGTAATCATTGCTATTTAATGTTTAAATAATCCTGTATATGCTTTTGCCTGTTTCTTTTCACCTGCCTACATTTGACTCTAATATTGAGTATTATTTTCCTTTTAGGTAAACAACTACAGTTTAGAAGAAGTGACACATGAAGAGGCAGTAGCTATACTGAAGAACACATCTGATGTCGTTTATCTAAAAGTCGGCAAACCCACCACCATTTACATGACTGATCCTTATGGGCCACCTGATATTACTCACTGTAAGTGCCACTCTCAGTGTCCCTGCACCAGGGGTACAGAATTGGAATTCTGCAAAACTTGGCAAAGTACTCTGCATCTTTGCTCTTGTTTAGCTTGTGGAAATAGTTGCAAGGAACGCTGTACTTTACTCCCTGATTGCCTTACAAGGCCTTAACTAGTGTTTTGTTGGTGGGACACCTTGATGGGTTAGAAAGTCCACCATTTAAGAAAGGCTTAATGAGGTATGTCGTGGACAGTGTCATTACAGTAACGTAAGAGCAACACCTTTTTAAAGTCTATTTCTCAAGGCCCTAAAGTATGATAGCTCTCATGCCATAGTATCCCCCTTTCCTAGTTCAAACCTACAGAGTAGCCAATGAAGAAAGAGAAAGACTAGCAAAAAGACCAGAGACAGCACTGTGCTCCCTCCTGGGGGAGAGGATATTGCACTTGGATGGAAACATTATGATCCTCAATCACCATCTCCATAGCTCTTCCCTTTACCTGAATATTATATTGGCAAGAAAGCAGCGGGGTGCAGCGGCAGGGGGAGCTCTCAATCACTATGGCAGTAGAAATGAGTTGTAGGTGGGGGTTTCTAGGACAAAAACTAACTCTGAGATGCTGCTTTGTTGAGTCCTGCAAAATCCACTCCTACAGAAGCCCCATATTTCCTTCTCTTCTTAGTAGGTCAGCAAGAACTTGATCTAAGGTTCTGTCTTTGGGGACTAGATTCAGAAGAATTTTTTTTTTTTTTCTACCTGAGATTAAGGGATAGTTAACATCACTAAGCTTGCTCATTCTGAAATTTTGAGAAACCAGTTGTGAGACTGGGATCTCGGAATAGCTTCAGGACCTGCCACTAATTAGGACTATGGTCTTAAGCAAGGCATTTAGCCTCTCTCAGACTTAGCTGTTTCTGTTGAGGGAAATTTAAAGGTTGAATAATTTTGTTACCTACTCATTATGTTAGCTATTGCTTTTCTTAATGATGATTGGGAAATGACTTGCCCCCAAAGTATGTCTTTTTCTCAAGCATGCAGGAAGCTGAGATTAGCCTCACCTTAGGATATGAAGAATTTTAACTTTCAAAAGTTTTTCAAACTGAATGAATTAGAAAAATCAGTCTTGAGACTCTGAGCTACTTCCTGAAGGGTGTATAAGGTCAACGTTAAAGAGATAAAAACAAGAAAACAAAGCTTGCTATTCAATTTAAAACATATATATTGAGTAATCTTAATATGTGTAAGATACCTTATAAGGTAATAGGTGGGATAGAAAGGAAATGCAATCATGGCCTTTACTGGAAGAAAGGCTAATTCAGATATAGGAATAGCAGCAATATTTGGCAACGTAAGAAGGATACCATGGGAGATAAAAAATACATGCTTTTGGGTATTCAAAGGAAAGGGATACTACCTGTCTTCTGTCTTCGGATGATCATAAAACTCTTTATGGAAGGGGTGGCGTTTGAATTGTATTTTTTTTTTAAGATTTTGTTTATTTATTTGACAGACAGAGATCACAAGTAGGCAGAGAGGCAGGCAGAGAGAGAGAGGAGGAAGCAGGCTCCCCGCAGAGCAGAGAGCCCGATGTGGGGCTCAATCCCAGGACCCCGGGATCATGACCTGAGCTGAAGGCAGAGGCTTTAAGCACTGAGCCACCCAGGCACCCCGTTTGAATTGTATCTTAAAGAATCGATGAAATTTCAGTATCAGAGATGTGTTAAGAGACAGAAATTGTATGGGCGCCTGGGTGGCTCAGTGGGTTAAGCCTCTGCCTTCAGCTCAGGTCATGATCTCAGCATCCTGGGATCGAGTCCCACATCGGGCTCTCTGCTTGGCAGGGACCCTGTTTCCTCCTCTCTCTCTCTCTCTCTCTCTACTCTCTCTCTCTCTCTCTCTCTCTCTAAAAATAAAAAGAGAGAGAGACAGAAATTGTAGGTAACTGATGAAAGCACAAACATTGGGAAGAGCTGTCTTAGAGGACTCTAGAGTATAGGGTATTAAAATGGATCAATCTTGTAAGAATGACAAAAGGAAAAGTTTATATTCAGTACATTAGCAGCAATGGAGAACACTTAAGCAGGAGAATAGCACTATCAGAGTTGGATTTCTCAGTGTATGAAATGGATTTCTAGAGAGGGGTGGAGCAAGCAGGAGGGGCTTTCATACATTCAAAAGGATAATGAATTACTGTAGAGAACTAAGAAAGGCCAGTGTCCTGGGCCTTTCTGGGGTGGTAGTACAGCATATTTTAGGATTCAAGTCTTACACAAGAACTTGCTCCAAGAGCCTTCTAGATTTGATGATTGAATATTAATTATGTGAAAAGAATGTGAGCTCTGCAATTAGAAAGCTAGCATTTTTATTTCAATAGAAAATTAATCATCCTTCTGAAAATGCATGTTCTGGCTCTCTCCCCCAATTCTTCTCTTCACCTAATTATACAAAATGGGTTTATAGATATAAATGTTATTACATCTTTCCAATCCTAAAGGTCAAGCACCATGTGCTTGTACATACTAAATGCAAACAAACAGTAACTCCACCCTCTTGGGAGACAAGAAAATCCTCAGCATGTAGCAAAGTCTTCCTATTTTTAACAGAACTGTAGCATGACGCATTGAATCACCCACCTAACAGGTTTCTTCTCTTTTCCTTTTTTCACCCCTTAGCTTATTCTCCACCGATGGAAAACCATCTACTCTCCGGCAACAATGGAACTTTAGAATATAAAACTTCCCTGCCGCCCATCTCTCCAGGAAGGTACTCACCGATTCCAAAGCACATGCTTGTTGAAGATGATTACACCAGGTCAGATATGCTTATTGGTTAATTGGACTTGTGATCACAGCCTTTGCCTAACATGTCAGCCATTGCTTTGGGGGCTAACTCAAGTTTCTGAGCACCACTGAAACTTATTATTATCTTGTCTCCTGTGGAAATCTGCGAATTCTTGTAAACATGTATCATTAGGAATCAAAATCACTAATTCTACGTAAGGAGTGGTACTATACATGTACTTCACACTTTGCAGTTTATTAAGACTTTCACACGTGATGCCGTTAGAGCTCGACGGCCATTTTGTCAGATAGCTGACTTGAGAGGAGGTGGTACTGAGGTTCAAGTAAGGAAGTAACATACCAGTACCACATTTCTGTTTCCTGGGGAGTCAGGACTGAAACCTTTGCCTTTTGGCTCCGAATACCATGTTTTTGTCTCCAGTGGCTACTCGCAGTTCAGTGGAGTTGGCAAGTGAGTCAACCCTTCCTTCAGCACAGTAGCTACAGATAGAAAGAAAAGGGGTGACATTAACTACAGATGGTTTGATTTTAATACACACTGTTAATTCCAAAGGGAACAGGACAGGATTTGAGGATAGAGCCTGGAACCATATTGCTAATGCCATGAAGTAAAGCCAAGTTTAGTCAGCACACCTATGAAAAAGTCATGTGTGACAGTCCACAAAACAGACCAGCTTCCTTGACTTAATTGTCACCGTTAAGAATTCCGTAAATGTTGGATAATGAATAAATCCACAAATGAATATGGGAATAAATAAGAATAAATGTACTTTTTTTTTAATCTTTCAATGTTTTTGTTCCAAGGTAATGTATGCTCTTTGCATTTGGTGAAGTAATGAGATAATGTTCAAGAAACAAAACCCTCTCCCCAGATCCTGCGAGGGCAACCATCTTGAGGTTCCCAGTGTAACGTCCTGGCCTGAACCTTTCATACCTTCTGCATGTTCATACAAACCCAAACAAACTCACAATCAGTTATAGATGGGGCTTGATACTGTTTTTACAAAGTAAGTTCATATTTTAGAAATTGTTCTGCAACTTGCTTTTCTCAATGAACAATACTTTTACCTGAAATGAGATAACATATAAATACATACACACTTTTTCTGGAAGTGTCTGTGTGTAAAAATGATAGAGATGAACCCTTTTGGTTTAATATCCTGCCTGTCTAATGAAGCCATTTGTCAGCCTTTAAAAAAATAGAGGAGGCTTCCTGCCGCTTAACTTCCCTCACCGGTACCCAGGCCTGCTTTGGTCTTTTCATTCCTTTGCTATTTCTTTTTAAATGATTAAGCATTTTCCATTTATTTTGCAATTTCAGGTTTGCTGAAGTAGCTTGTTACATCTTTAGCCAAGGAATGGAATGTTTAGATGCTGCAAATGTGCATCTGGGGTATAAATCAAATATAAACTTCTTCCTATGCTGAAACATCTAATCTCTATGCTCTTAATTAAAATGAGGGCTGCAGCAAAGATAATCCTCATGGCTCTCTAAAGAATTGTATAAATATAGGCACCTTTATTCACCAGAGCAATGATCTATTTGCTTTCATTCTATCAGTAATATTTGATATGATTTTAATTTGAAAATGTCATTTTATCTTACTAGATCCCATATGGAATTAAAATTGATTAAATCCCCTTCATAATCCAGGCCCTTTGCTAGCTGTTTTCCATACACTATTCATTTAACTCTCCCCAAACACAGATAGAATGGCTGTCATCCCTATTTTATAGGTGGAGAAGTTGAAGTTCAAAGATGTTAAATAAGTTGCTTATAGTCATGCAGCTTTTAGGCAGAAAAACTGTGTGTGCCCTGCCAGCTACAAAATCCTGGCTAAGAGGAAACATTGTAATTTTCTTCTTATTTTTAAAATGAAAACCAAGTCCTATAAAACTTCATCAGAGAAATATATAGCTCTAAAGGGACCCAAGCATTTCAGTAAAGCTCTAAAGGCATTTAGATGAGAGTTGAGACCTATTTCTACCATTGGTTAACTATATGACTGCCAGAAAATTGTTCAACCACCGCAAACCTGATTCTTCATCTATACAACGGAAATAGTAATCACATTTTTAACAGGTTGTTGTAATGATTGAATGACATAATACGTGCAAAGAACTTAAGACAGAAGCCTGGCATATCATGAATCTTAGATGAGTGTTACTTATTTACAGTAACTATATTTGTTATAATTCTTACTCTACCTAAGATGTCACATGAATTGTTTTAACAGTGTCCTAGGAATAGAGTCTGCCTGTTCCTATAGGGTTATGCCTCGGTAATATAGTTATTGTCCCCCCTCCTCTCTTGTTCCTTGGCAGGGCAGTTTCACTAAAAGCTTCATATAGTCTCCTGAATGGCTAGTGCCTGGCAACCTCATGAAATAAACTATATCACTTTAAGCACACACACACGCACGTGCGTGCGTGCACGCACACACACACACACACACACACTCACACCTTTGCTTTGTCCTCCCACAGGGGTCTGTGCTGTAGACCCCTGCCATGGATCTCAGAGGTATTTGCTCAAAGGAAAATTCATTGCCTTGTTCCTCAATATTTATTGGCTATTTCCTACTAGATAGCAGGCACTGCACCAGGAATGCAAAATTGAGTAAGAAACAACAAATCTAAGAATACCAGATTGGGACAAAAATATAGGTAAACCAGTGGATACCTCAATGCCTATTCCCTGATTACACAGACTGCCTTTGTGAAGTTTTCTATAAAGCCTAACATTAATTTTTAAATTCTGAGATTATATATCTTCATATCAAAATGTCATTTTTGTGTGTGTGGCAGGAAATGGCAGATATTTACTTTACCATGTCCTTTTTTAATTTTTTTTTTAACTTTACCATAAGCTTACTTAGAAAGTGAAACGTGGGCAACTTTATATCCGTTCTCATCCCTTAAAAGTAAAAGGTCTGTAAAATGTCAAAGGGTGGCAACTAGTAACAGCAACAAACAAAATTTGATCAGTTCTAGGGAGTGCTCTGGTGCACCCCTAGAATTCCCTAGCACTATGGGAGTTTCTTAGTAAATGCTGGTAAATAAACTTGTGTTTTAAATGAATGCCCAAGGAAAAGCCTGTGGGATCAAAGTTTTAAAGAGGAAATAACTCTTCAGTTGGAGTTTGAAAAAAATGTGTAGGTGTCGATCAAGGTCAAGGGATCAGGGTTTCATGGTAGAGGACAGCACATGCAGATTTGCAGAAGAATGTGACATAGGAAAAAATGAAGCAACCATCACAGCTTGAAAAATAAGAATTCTAAAAGAGAGTGGTTTCTACAGTTAAGTTGTCTTTATATTCCTATCTGTTCTGTCATATGCAACCTACTTGTAAAATTTAAAATTTAAAATACATAGAGTAGTAAAAACAAAAAGATCACTACTGTGCACTCTTTAACACAAAGTCCTTTAATATATATTATTGCCCTTGCTTATATTATTATTCTTGATTTTTATAAATAACAAGAGTGCTCAAAGCATTTAAGTAATTACCTCACATCATACTGCAAGCAGATAGCTGAATCAGAATTCAAATTCAGGTCTGTGTTCCCATGGCTTATCTTCATATTACTCCCTGTGCCCCATTTATGCATTCAGTTCCACAGAAAAATATTGGATAAACAGGACTGGGTTTATGTCAGGGATTGGTTCTAGTTCTGCTTCTACCAACGTAACACCTAGATGATCCTGAACAGGCCATTTAATCTCTGTGTCTTGATTTTTTTATCTATAAATTTGAGATAAAGGGTCTTCTAATTTCCTCATGGAATTGTGAAATTTCAGTGTGATAATATGTGTTAAAGTTGTCATTTTTAAAGGGCTAGATAAAATTATTATTATCCTAAGGTATTACAGTAGCTTATATGTGAGGCCTACTTTGAATTTTCCTTAAACAATAAATCAAGGTAATTGATCTCTAATGATGGGACGTAGGCTAATGGCGAAACATTTCTGTGAAATAAGAACCTTTCAACAACATAAAATTCCTCAGATTGGGAACTTTTTATTCCAGATGTTCATGATCTCTTAGTCTATTGTGAGAAATATTCTCTTTTCCTAAAGCATATTCACTTTTTGTGGGGAGTAAGAAAAAGTAAGTAAGAAAGTAAGTAAGTAAGTAAGTAAAGTAAGAAAAATTAAGAACTTTTTAAAGGAATTTTGATTAGAAAAATGCTACACTAACTTAGTTGGAATTTTTTTGAACTCTTTCTATTTGAGGGGATGTATACCTGAGAAACGTGAGAGGTATTTTTCTGTTGATTTAGGGAAAGTACAGAAAAAGAGGCCCTGGATAAAATTTTCTTAGTAGAAAGTCTGTCGGGTACCCTATAAATCAGTGTTCATTGTGATATAGATGTCTGGTCTTAGATTGTTGGTGTACTATCTTGGAAAGCTGTCACTGTGATGCTGAGATGTGTTTCTGGCTTAAAGAATTATAGGCTCTCAGAATTGGAAGGGCCAGCAATGAACCTAGAGTCTAATCTTCCTCCTTCTGATGGGTAAGGAACACAAGCCCAGAATGGTATGTTGGCTATCCCTAAATCCCATAACTTGTGTTAGAATTAGATATAGAACCTATGTCCTCAGATACCAAGTCTGGTGCTTGTTCTGTTTCTCGGAGCTGGTGTTCACTGATGTTGTCACTGTTGTTGTTCTTGGATGGAGTAAGAAGGTAAGAATTATGAAACCCATGAACAAGCAATGATCACCTGTGAACAGTACCCACTTTGTATATTACCTGCAACTACGGATTCTACCTTTACTGGGCCAAGGGGTAACCTGGTCCCCCAGAAGAGGTGCAAACCACAGACCCTTACCATCTGGCTCACTCTTCTCAGGATACACACACAGATCATCGATACTAAAATGAAACCAAAAAACTTTGAGATGCAATTTATAACTGATCTTTCAAGAGGTGGGGACTCAAGTTACCAAGTTATGAATTTGATAAATGTCATCACGAAGGCCAGGGACCTAAATTATAACTATGAGCCATATATGTCCCGGTGAGAGAAACTAAGTTCAGACGGCCCTTTTCTTAGTATACCCAGGTGTCTTTCTCATTGGCTCTACATAATGTTCCCTCACATAATTTGGTTGCTCAAGAAGCAGAAGCTAAGTGAAATCACAAGAAAAGTTTCTTGTCCCCAGGAACCTTCCAGAATGACTCCAAATTGTGACTCTGATATTCACCAGTTTAACTTTTTTATTTACTAAATAGGTATGAGCCCAATCGACTAGAGTCTGCCTCTACTCTATTCTCCCCCGATTGTAGAACATTCGCTAACTGGATATGGTATCTAAGATGTATTCCAGTTTTCTTTTTCTTTCACTCATTCATTTCTTCATTCAGTGAATATTTAGCTTCTCCCATATGTCAAGCCTGATTATTAGCAACAAAGTTACAGTGGTGAGCAAACCACACAAGGTCCCTGTCCTTATGGAATTTACATTCTGTTGTGTCAAGTAAGAGTCACACAGATAAATGAGTTAAGTGCAAATATTAGTAAGTACTATAAGGAAAAAAATAGAATAATGTGATAGAGATTGGGGGAGAGAACAGTATTAAGTAAGATACCCAGGAGACGCTTCTTGGAGGAGATAGCATTTGAGCTGAGACCTGAATAACAAGAAAAGGTGATATAAAGATCAGAGAAAGAACATTCCAGGAAGAGGGAATAACAAGGCCAGTCACCGAGGCAAAATAAGTTTAGCATGTTCTAGGAATATAAGGCAGTCCCACTTGTCTGGGAAGAGATGAGCTAATGGGAACATCGCAGAAAATTAGGTTGGAGAAGGAGTCAGGAGCCAGATGACGTAGGACTCTATAGCTAATGATGAAGAAGGATAGGTCTGATTTTGAGTGCTTTGAGAATCCATTAAAGACTACTAACCAGGAGAATGAAATTACCTGATTTATATTGGAATAAAACCTCTCTGCTATGTGGAGAAATAGAGGGGCCATTGAAGAAATGAGGAGAGAGGTTATGGCAGTTGGGATTAGAGGAAGAGAGAGCAGTGCTGAGGAGGAAGGCCACCTGAACTCTTTTAGAGCTAGAGTCAATAGCCAACATTTCATGTAGAGAGCAGGCCTGCTTTAGCCAGGCTAATTTACTACTGACCATTTCTATAGTTTTTATCACCTGTAGAGTAATCTTTTAGGAACAGTGTAAATTTGCCACTGCTGGTGATTTTTTTCCCCTTGCTGTTTAGCTTTGGATCAGAAATGGTTAGAGACTAATTCTCAAATGTATCTATCCACATGCCTTGAAATAGGAACTGGTTCTTCCTCAGGATCTGGGGTAGAATATGAATGAAGCTTTCCAGCCAAGCATGAAACACAAAAAAATCTTATATCTTCTCATAAAACTTGGGAAATATCCTTGTTTATGTTTTTGGGTTTTTTTTTTTTAAAGATTATTTATTTATTTGACAGACAGAAATCCCAAGTAGGCAGAGAGGCAGAGAGAGAGAGAGGAGGAAGCAGGCTCCCTGCCAAGAGCCCGATGCGGGACTTGATCCCAGGACCCTGGGATCATGACCTGAGCCAAAGGCAGAGGCTCAACCCCCCCGGGGCCACCCAGGCGCCCCTCCTTGTTTATGTTAATGTAAAAACACTTTGGTTACAAATTGAATTATTTTATCCAAAATATTAAAGTGAAATCAACATACCAGAAAGATTTTTTTTTTCTGGGAATACTTGGTCCCCAGCAAGTACCACAAACCCCAAGGTACATAAGAGTACCCAAGTTTGAGAACCACCGATCTGACTTACATAGACTCATCAGTTATTAATTTTATGTTCTAGAAACAGCCCTTTAATAATGGCTTAAGGTGCATGGTTTCTGTTAAGGACAGCCTCTTAAAGGATCAGAGAAGACTTTGCATCAGAGAAAAGTTTGGGCATATTCTAGCCTCTCTACTTTTTAGCTTACATTTAATGACTTGAAATCCTTTCTGGATGAACTGGAAATTCTTTCTTCTGACACAGAAAAGAAATCTTTTCTTACTCATCTTTAACCAAGTAAAATAGGAAGAACTGGTTGTGCCCCATGCAGATAACTTACCCGGCTCCAGAATTCACATCTGTGTAGCTGAGAGATTAGCCTTGGAGCCCCCCTGCACAGGGCCCCACCTTGACCACCTCCTAGCCGTGGGACTTGGCAAGTTCTGTAATCACCCTTTACCTCATTGTCTCATTTATAAAAGAAGCAGAATAATATCGCTCAAGGAAAAAAACAACAACAACAACAACAAAAGAAAAATCTCTCAATAAATGTTAGATATTATCAATACTCTTTAAAACAAGAATTTTCAGATGAACACCACAAATAAAATCATTTTTCAGTGAATGTCCTCCATAGAATGAAAATGTAGCCACCATTGGTATGTAGCTGCTCAAAATTAGCTCTGTGTACATTTTTTTCAACTTACCTTGCAGAGCACATTAGGACATTTTATTACAGAAAGTCTTACAGTCTGAATGTTTTATTAGGGATCTTCAAGTTCACAATTGCTGTGAATATCTATTACCAACTGCAATGAAATCTTATTTATGGCTCAGTGGAACCAAATATAACCAAACAACAACAAAAGCTAATCTATCAATCTGGCCTCTGTGGTTACACACAATTATCCTTTGGATAATTTATTGACCTTGCCCTTTTTTACTCATGGTAGCTCTCAACAACTAACATCATGTAGCTTTTCCCTTTAAAGAAATTTCGTGGAACATGGCGTCGGACTCCTTACAGGCTTTTTATTTATTTACTTATTTTTTAAAGATTTCTTATTTATTTATTTGACAGAGAGAGAGAGATCACAAGTAGGCAGAGAGGCAGGAAGAGAGAGAGGGGAAAGCAGGCTTCCCGCTGAGCAGAGAGCCCAATGTGGGGCTCGATCCCAGGACCCTGAGATCATGGCAGAGGCTTAACCCACTGAGCCACCCAGGCACCCCTCCTTAAGGCTTCTTAAAGTGCATTATGAAACTTAACCAAATCAAAGATTCATCTGCAATGTCTCCGAGTAATCTCTTTTGTTCTGTGCCTTGTGCTGGACTCCTCTGACATGGAGCCTGCTATGACAATGGTTTTTTGAAGCAAAATGTAGTGATGGGAAGGGGCGATTGAGGCAAAACTAGTGACACAGATGGAGGATAAGCCATCATGTGGAGCCTTGAGGGGAGTTTTCTCTTTATTGATGGTGGCTCCACATAAGCATTTTAGGTTTACTTACATCAACCATGAGGCATGACTGATAGTGCTGTCCTGCTAGAGATAGGATGAGCGGGTATGCTAATGAGGAGGATGACAAATCTTAATTAAAGGAAGATATCCGAATAAGTATTGGAAAACATGGTAAGCTTCTGTTTGCCGTCAGGGAAGCAAACTTAATATTAGGAAAAATGAACCAATAATGAGGATTTTAATCCTGTCTTTTATAGATACTTCTTCTTGCTCATACCTAATAAATCAGCCAGACATAACTACATAATTCTAAGACTTATAATTTTATGGAAGATGGTTATTACACATCCATATCTATTATTGTTAGAAATATAAGATCCACATAGATATTTAATCAATGCTGCTTTACAGTTTTTTCATTCATCCTTGGCTTTCGGGTCTAGTGGCAAAAAGAAAAAAGATAAATGACGGACAGTGGAGCATTTTGGAGGGGCCACTGCAGAAGCCACCAACTATGGGTTGACCCCATCCTTATGTATTGCAAGTAAATTACTGTCACAAACACAGTATGTGCTTATTTCTGGCCTTTATTTGTATGGTATTGAAAAAGGGTATGTATTATGACTTGGGATGTGTAGACATGGCCTCTTTCTCTAGCAGTTTATTTTCACATCCATGTGTCAGTAAAGTGATAGTAGGAAGAAGACAGGTGATCCCTACTTGTCCGCATCTGGGTGTATACTTTGCAAATTATCCATGCCAGCATTGGAATTCCTGAGTGACTTCTTGCCATCTCATATATCATAAGCTGCTGTCAGTGGGTTACCTTATTAATATTAATATTAATATTAATAATTGCTTTAATGAAATATAAGAAAAGTAGGTGATACATTCTTGCATTCCAAAGACTTATTCTTTTTTTTTTTTTAGATATTATTTATTTATTTGTCAGAGAGCATGAGCATTGGAGAGAGCACAAGTAGACGGAGGGGCAGAGGGAGAAGCAGGCTCCCCAATGAGTAGGGAGCCCAATGGGGGGCTTGATTATAGGACTATGGGGTCACGACCTGAGCCAAAGGCAGATGCTTAACTGACTGAGCCACCCAGCTGCCCCAAGACTTACATTCTTATATATCATAGATTTATAAAATTACATGAATTCTGGATTGCATCATTCCCTTTTTGCTTCTAGTAATCTAAATCATGAAACAAGTTATATCTGAGTTTTAAAAAAAGACATTTTGAAAATACTGCCTTCATACATTTTCCCCAGATATCCTTTTCAGATATCCTTTTCAATCTTTGTATACTCCTTGCCCCTCTGTTGTCTTTTTGCCACTTACCACTCTTTGTTTTTTCCTTAAGTTCTTATTATTTTCCCTAATTATAAAAGTAATAGGTATTTGTAGGACAATTATAAATGAAAAGAAAAATTCATGAAAATTACTATCTTACCACAGAAAAACAAGCATTAATATTTTCTTTAGGATTTTCTATGACTATATGTGTGTGTATTAAATTTGAATCAGACTGTACTTTTTTGAATTTTAATTTAACATTATATCTTGAGCACTTTCTCATGTTTTTAAATAGTCTTCATATTTTTAGCAGCTATATAATACAGAAAGACCATAATTATTTCCTATTGTAGGTATGACCTTTTGGTTAATACTTATATAATCTTTGTGACCTTGACTCTGAATTACATAGTTCTTTAAGATAAATGCCTAGCCCCTCACTGCCTAACTAGCACCTCAAATGGTTGCCTTACAGACATTACACCTTTAACATTTCCAAAAGCAAACTCCTGATGTTTGTCCCCAGCCTGCCCTTCCATAGGAAAATATAACCCGTAATCAAGAGAAAATTCAAGCAACAGAAACAGACCCAAAAATGGCAGAGATGATGGAACTGGCAGACAAGAAGATTAAAAAAGTTGTTATACATATAGCCAATCTCTCAAAAAAGTAGGGGAAGTTGTGAATAAAGAGGAGAGAAATGGAAGATATAAACTAAAACCATATTAAGCATTGAGTGGTGAAAAAATAGTATCTGAGGTGAAAATTAATATCACAGTACACACTGGGGAAGAAGGAATTTTGAGGGTTGCCTGGATGGCTCAGTCAGTTAAGTGTTTGCCTTCAGCTCAGGTCATGATCCCCGGGTCCTGGGATTGAGTCCAGCATCAGGCACCCTGCTCTGTGGGGAGCCTGCTTTTCCCTCTGCCTGCCACTCCCCCTGCATGTGCTCTCTCTCTGACAAATAAATACATAAAAATCTTAAAAAATAATAATAATAATTGTGAACTCTAAGGCATAGTAATAGAACGTATCCAAATAAAATGCAGAAAGACTAAAGAAAAAAAAAATCCTAGTGACTTGTGGCACCAGAAAAAAGCAGAACGTGGAGTACCAAGTAGTCAAAATTTTTTGACATTGGACTAATATTATAAATCATATTGGTCTAAGACTCTCAACCTAGCCCCAAGATATTGTAAAGAGAGGAACATAATAAAAATTGATTTCTTAAAAAAATTGATCTCTTATCAGGACTAATGCAAACCAGAAGAAAATGGAGTATCTGCACACTGCGGGGCTAACCCCAGGGTTCATAGCCGAGCAGCAGCAGAATAGAGCTCTTATTACTGAGAATGGGAAGTCTGTGAAGGGGCAAACATCAAGACTGGGGACAAACATCAAGAGTTCTGGAATACCCAACTTTTGTAGCAACATGGACGGGACTGGAAGAAAGTCAAGCAGAGAGAGTCAATTATCATAGGGTTTCACTTATTTGTGGAGCATAACAAATAGCATGGAGGACAAGGGGAGATGGAGAGGAGAAGGGAGTTGAGGGAAATTGGAAGGGGAGGTGAACCATGAGAAACTATGGACTCTGAAAAACAATCTGAGGGTTTTGAAGGGGGAGGGGGTGGGAGGTTGGGGGAACCAGGTGGTGGGTATTGGAGAGGGCACGGATTGCATGGAGCACTGGGTGTGGTGCAAAAACAATGAATACTGTTACACTGAAAATAAATTTAAAAAATTAAAAAAAGAAAAAAAGAGTTCTAGAAAGTGCTAAATGTGCACTGTCTACAAGGCAACCAAGTGAGATGCTAATTAAGCAGTGGGATCTGGTAATTAGAAAGCTAGAGTCCAAGCTCAGTCAGTCTGGTTCCAGAATCTCTTGTGCTCTTAAAGGTCATGCAGCTGGTATATAACAGGATCAGGATTCAAACTAACCCCAGAGCCTGGCAATGTTTGCTGCACTACATAGGTAGCATTATTAGCTTTAGGATTTCTCGCATCTCCTCTATGCTTCAAGTTCATCTTTGTTGTTGTTTCTGTCTGTGGAGGTGGAAATAAAGTTTTCTATCACGGCCCACACCCAGCAATACTTACAGCCTATTTGGGGGAGGAAGTCAGCATTTCTCAGGGAGAAAGGAGGCCGCCTGAACTGTACAGTTCCAGGCAGGGGCTCAATCCTTAAATTCCTGTCATTCCAGCTATAACACCAGACCCCATATGGTTGCTTTAATGAACATTTTAAGTCCTCACTGAAAGACCTTAGAAGACCCTGTGAGCGTATGTGTCTCTGTGTAAAGATCTAAATACCAACCTCCTCCTTAATGTTTTTAAATTAGATTGACCCTGAAGCAGAACAATGTAAGTCCTTTCTCATGTAGACTGTGTCCTAAGCGAAATGCTGTCACCTAATCCATTGGTGCCTGATATTTTGCTTTATGTTTTTTATCCCCTTAATCTTTTTCTAAAGTTTCATTTACCATCTTGAGGCGGGATGAAGGCAGAATGAAACAGCTGAAGTAAATGTGACAGCCAGAGATTTCAAAGCCAATTATGGGAGGCCTTGCTCTGAATTTATAATAGTATTAGTAGACCCTTAGAGCTGCCTAGTATGGCACTTTCCTATTTCTCATTTCGTTTTTAGAATGCCACACAAAATGGGCAGAGAGCATTGTTCTGCCTGTTTAACAGACTGGGAATCTGAGATGATAGAGATTCTGTGATTTCTCCTACAATAAATAGAAAGTAGGTGACAAATGCAGAATCGAGCAGCATGGCAGCACCTGGGTGAAGAGCTCAGATTTTGGGGTCAGAATAACTCCTGGTTCCTCACTTAACTAGCTGTTTGACCTTGGATGACTTATATAACCTCTCTGTGCCTGTTTCCCAAAAAATGCAGTACCATGGGTTATTATTGGGAGTAAATGGAGTAGTCTATGTGAAACACTTTGAACAGAGCCTGGCCTAAAATATGTTGGATTCAGGTTAGCTGTTTATTATCGTTATCATTATTATTACTATGATTATTATTATTATTCCCCCTGACTTTCAGTCCTGGGCACCGTGATACCGTGGTGCTTGTAGGCCTGGCTGCCATTGTGATAATAGCATTGCTATTTTGGGATGGTAGATGAGATTCGGGGATGAATGAAGGGAAGATTTGATTCCAGCTAGCATAATAAATATAGATTTGCATAATCTTTACACTTGCCTTAAAGGGTAGATTTTTTAGACTTTCTATTGATTTAGTCATGTTTCCTTTATATTTCATTGTCTTTTAAAAACATGTATTGATCACAGACCTGTACCCCTGAAACAAATAAAATATTATATGTTAATAAAAAAAATATGTATTGATCCCAATTAAAAATAATCTACTCAAAACCAAGCCTGTCTATAAAAGTTCTGTAAAACGAAAAGCCTACAGGGGTGCCTGGGTGGCTTGGTGGGTTAAAGCCTCTGCCTTCTGCTCAGGTCATGATCTCAAGGTCCTGGGATCAAGCCCCACCAGTTCTCTGCTCAGCAGGGAGCCTCCTTCCCTTCCTCTCTCTCTGCCTGCCTCTCTGCCTACTTGTGATCTCTGTCTGTCAAATGAATAAATAAAATTAAAAAAAAAAAAGAAAGAAAAGCCTACATATTAAACTGATTTTTAATTTAAATAATCTAAATTTAAAAATTCTAGAATGTTCAGTAAACATAAACATATACCTTTCCAAATACTCAGATTTACTATGCAGGCACTATACAACTTTTAAAATAAATGTACTTTTGCATACTTTCATGACTTGAGCGCAGAAACCAAGTATATGCCAGCAACATGTAATGATGCTTCGCAGTTCCCAGAGGTAGCGCTGATTCCATGTGTAATATTAAATTGGATCATGTATGGTTGGGTATAGTTTTACCTATAGTATAAATCTAAATCCATATGATGTTGGATGTGACCATAATTAGGTAAGGCGAAATTTAAATTTGTGAGAACTAAGGGGAGCTATGTATAAGTTGCAAGTGAGTATGAAACTCACACTGAAAATGTGATCTACCTGACTAAAGCAAAGTTAGATTTTCCCCAGAATCATCATCTTTATAGTTTAGAGAGAATTACTTGGTTAAATTCTGCTTACAAAAAGTAATTTAAGTTAGATAGATAGACACATAGATATGGTAAAATAATAAGAGGTACTATTTCTTACCTTCCCTTAAAAAATTAATATTTATACTCTACATACAGATTATAACATTTATTAGCTGAATATTGTGTCAAAAATTGTATAGCAATACTTGTTTTCTACAATAATGGAAGAGATAATACAATTCAGGAATGTGACTAGTTCATACCTTTCTCAAAAAGAACAGGTCTGCTGTCTAAAATAGTAGTTCCAAACTCTGACTGCCTATCAGTCACCTGCAAAACTTGTGTAAATGCAGAGTCCTGAGTCACACCCTGGATCTACCGAATCTGTGTGTCCAAGGATAGAACTCAGATATTAATAGTAAAAACAGAACCCAAACCCTTACAGGTGATTCTGATGCACAGGGAGGTTTGGCGATCACTGGCTTAAATTCATGTCTTTGACTTCAGAAAAATCAGATGACCAGCAGTGAAAGCAAAATGGAGCACACTGGACGAAAACATGGCCAGGCATTTTCCCGATAGTGTTAATTTTCATAAAATATTGGATAACCCGGGGTGCCTGGGTGGCTCAGTGGGTTAAAGCCTCTGCCTTTGGCTCAGGTCATGATCTCAGGGTCCTGGGATCGAGCCCCGCTTGGGCTCTCTGCTCAGCAGGGAGCCTGCTTCCCCCGCCTGCCTCTCTGCCTACTTGTGATCTCTGTCAAATAAATAAATGAATCTTTAAAAAAAAAAACTGGATAACCCTAAAACAATGACAGTATTAGTGACACTGTGAAAAGAAATGGTATTACTCTTAAGCAAGGTTACCTGAAGCAGAGTTTGTTCAGACTTTATCATTAAACTTGCTGGCTATTGCAGCTATAAACATACCTTAAAAAAATGACACATTACTTTATTTCCTTCAAGTCAAATGACATCTAATAATAGGCTTCTATTCTGCCTGCCTTTCTTAATTTCCTCCCTGAATGTCAGTCTTTTAGGAGCTCAGATTTGTGAAGAACGAAAACTGGGAAGAGAGTGTCTGGGAAATCGTGTGTTCCCTTCTGTATACCTGTCTCCAGTGAGACAAAAAAACACAAGCGATCAAATATCTGCTGCCAACTTGGGGAGAAAAAGGCATAGTGAGTTCAAAACACAAATTAGTCTATTGGGGCACCTGCGTGGCTCAGTTGGTTTAGCATCTGACTCTTGGTTTCCGCTCGGGTCATGATCTCGGGGGTGTGAGATCGGGCCCTGTGTTGGACTCTGCACTCAGTAAGGAGTCTGCTCAAGTTTCTCTCCCTCTGCCCCGACTCAATAAATTTCAAAAAGAAAGAAAGAAAAAGCGTCTTATGTTAGTGCAATTCAGAAATGCTCTGTTCCCTAATCCCCCTTTTCTGTGAAACAAATGTTTTTATACAGGTATGTTAGATAATTCTAAGTTCCTCAAATACACAGCTCCCTACCACATTACAGCAGAACAGACGATATCCTTATGGCAAAATTGCATGTCAGAGTTAGGACTCGCTGTTCATCATCTCACGGACCTATCACAGATGCCAAATAGCTGTGATCAGAATACAACGTTCGAACCCTCTCCCATCTCCCAAATCTTTTCTGGATTGGTTAGATGGAAGAGTTGGAGGGTTTAGCATTACTGGTAGTTTTAAAAAAGGAAAAGAAAACTCTCCTCCATCTGATTTCTGTTACTGTATCTTCATTCATTATAGTAGTTCGTTGACAAGCAGCTCTCATTTTCATTGGATGTACTGGTCCAGTCACGATCTCTCTGGATCCTCCAGATAAGCCAGGAGTCCTCTCCCCAGAGTGACCCCAATGCAAGGCATCTCATCATTTTGTGTGACTTGTTCTCTTACTCAACCAACTAGAAATACTTTGACCAACAGCATACAAGGAGAGCTCTCTTACTTAAAACTCCTCAAAGCATGAGCAGGAGTGTGATCAGAATGACAATCTCAAAACTGTGTTTGACAGAGAGGGAGAGGAAGTTTAGGAAATGGTGAGGAGAATAGTCTGGTAAGTCTGACAACGTTGGCTGGGTTCTGCCAATCTCAAGCATTCTGATAAGTCATTTGGATACTTTTTTCCTATTCATTTTCACAATAGTGCTGTCATGTGCTATCTCTCACAATTGCACAGTTCTGAAAATGAGAAAGATTAAGTAGCTTGTCTAAATATGCACAGCTAGGGGTGCCTGGGTGACTCAGTGGGTTAAGCGTCTGCCTTCAGGTTAGGTCATGATCTCAGGGTCCTGGGATCGAGCCCCGCATCAGGCTCTCTGCTCAGTGGAAAGTCTGCTTCTCCCTCTCTGCCTGTACTCTCTCTCGGTGTCAAAAAATATAACATCTTTGAAAAAATAAAAATGCACAGCTAATACGTAGTAGAGTTGGGACTCAACTTGGTCTGTGTTTCACTAAAATGTGTCACTACGTAAGAGACTAAATATGTGTAAAATTCCTCAGACACACATAATCCACTTAATGTCCCCAAGAGTTGAGAGTTTATTAAAATAGAAGTTCTCCTGTAAATGGGTTTGTATATTGTACATTGTTATATTTTCATAATATCTTAACACTTTCCTCCTTTGTGCCTCCATGCTCTGATCAACCTAAACAGATAACTAACTGGCTTTACCAGCCACCTTGCCCTCTCTTGCAATGCCCTTGACCAAACAGGCTTCCCTCAACCACCTCCCTCTTCATTTTCATGTGTTTCAGTCCTATCCACTTGTCCTGGCCCAGCTCCAGTACCTCCTGAGAAGATTCTCCCTGCTGGATATCATTTTGTTTTAATCTGAATTCCCAAGACTGTCTTTCCCTCCCATCATGGTTAACCAGTTTGGGTCTCCTTTACTATACACACACACACACACACACACACACACACACACACAGCCTCTCCAAGACAAAATGAGGCTTGAGGAAGGCATCTATGTCTGGATCAGTGATTTATCGTCCACATCACCTAGATTAGTACATGAAAATAGCTATTGACTAAGCACCTACCATATGGCTGTGATTTGTTAAAACTTTGCATAGATTATCTCATTTAATCTCACAGCAGGCCTATAAGGTAGATTTTAAGGTAAATTCCTTTCTATATAAGACAGCCAAGATTCTGGCACCTTAAGTAACTTCCCCAGTCACACACCTAAGTAAGCAGCAGAACAGTATTCATCCCCGGGTTGTGTTGCCTGTGAGCTCATGCTCTATCCACTGTGTTCATAAGCCTCCCTGTATGTTCTCTAAATCCATAAATAGATGTTAGATGAAAGAGTAAATGCATTAGTTAAAAAAAAAAAAGACTATAGTTGTTGATTTGTTTTAATTATCATCACTTCCATAAAAGAATTCTGGCTAGCACATAGTTTCCCTGAAGTAGACTAAATCTTAACTGGGATCCTCTTAATAAATGAACATATTTGCATAACCGAAGACATTTGAGATTCTGACACTTTTAAACAGTAAATATGGTGATGCCAGTTAAGCCATCGTGTTAGTCCCAACCAGTTATTCATAATGCTGCATTGCCACTCATGTAATACCTTGTTAGTACCTGTGTATCGCATAGAAATGAAAGTTGCTCAATATTAAAGAAAAACTACCCCTAAAGTGGAAAAACTTATTTTTTTATTTCTGACTTGTTTGAGAATATGTCAATTTCTGGGGCTTAATTGCACAAGACCCAACATAAATCTCTAATAGTCTTGTGGACTAGAAAACATATATATATATATATGTATATGTACATATACATATATATATATATTTAAATAGTAATTTAAAAATACAAGAAAATATAATCAAGGAAATCAAAATTACTTATAATCCCACCACTCAGAGAAAGCACCATTAGCATGCCAGTGACTTTTCCAGATATACATGTAGGCATACAGATCTGCTTCTCATGAAATTGGCAGTATATGCTACATAGGCTGATTCATGGCAGATTCCTATGCAGATGCTCAGTTTCTACAATGAATAATTTCTAATGTCCTTTAAAAGTCATTTAGAAAACATGTAATATTGAGAGAAAATAAAAATCTAATGTGAACATACTTCCCAGAAATGCTGTTCAGCAAATGCTCTGGCGTATGCTTCCAAATTTTTTTCTCATTCTCTGTTCTATAAAATTGGGATCATATTTCATTTTTCTTATTGTTTACAAAAACTGGGTTAAACTGCATACACTGTTTTCACCTGCTTTCTTCAGTTAATTATATGTTGTGCATATCTTTCCATGTCATCAGATCTCACACAGCAATATTTTTAATACCTACATGTCTGTTCAGTACAAATGGACATACGTGGCTTTTCCAGTGTTTTGCTTTCACAGACTTTGTGACAATGATAATTTAGGTACACCTGTTGTACTCAGTTTCATAGGACGGATTCCTGGCAGTGAAATTTCTGGGTCATAGGTTCAGCTGTTTATACATACACCAGCACCAGTGTGTGAGAAGGGTCTTTGCAGCTATTAGAGAAAATGTAGATGGTGCTGTGTGTGCTAACAGAAGGATGTCTGTCAGAAGATGTAAATGTAAAAAATAAAAGCAATAGCACAATAATATATATATATATATATATATATATATATATATATAGTGATCAAGATCAAATTTGTATCTAAAATTAAGCATCTGAATATAGATTTGGGCATAGATATAAACGGGCACAGATATAGAAATGTAATGTTGAGTACTGGGTGTACAAAAATAAATGAAGCACATTTGCTGACTTAACACAGGAAAACAAAAGGAGCATCAGAATAAAAATGTAAACTACACCACAGTTTGAATGAATGTGTTATAAGGCAGAATACTGGCCATTGACAGAAGCTCAATAGCAAAGGGGCCAGCTGGCTGCCCAATCAAGGAATGACATCCAGTTAAATTTGAATTTCAGCAACAATAAACAATGAGTAGGTCTTTAGTATAAATATGTCCCAGGCAGTATTAACATTTATATTAAAAATTATTCATTGTTAACTAAAAATTCAGATTTAACTGAACATTCTTTGTTCTTATTTGCTGTATCTGACAACCCTGGGCATGACTGTAAACATGATTTTGTCATCATATGAGAAAATCATCTCTTAAGAATGAATTTTCACCCACAAAAATCTCTAGAAATGGGCATATAAACCAGGTCCCTGCCAGATTTCATGTTCTGATTCCTGTGATGGTCATGGCATTTACTGAGTGCCTGTCAGGCACTGTGCTAAATGGTATTCAAGCATCGTTTCACGTAATACTCTGAAAGCACTGTTCTTGCTCACAGGAGGAGAAACTGAGGCTTAGCGGTAAACAAATTGCCCATTATCACATGGCTTGCAAACATAATAGAGCTGGAACTTAAGTCCAGACAATCAGACTCGCAGCTTGCTCTCTTTATTCTATCCTCTACTGCCTTTAAAAGAGGGGCTATAATTGCCAAGATGACCAAAAATACAGGTAGACCCTTGGAGGAAAGTTTATGCTAGAAAAAAGACAGCACAGTGGTTACACACCCAGACTTTACAGCCAGACGACTTGGTTTCATAGCCCAGCCCCACCACCACCAAGTCAGCCACGTGAGGGGAGACAAGTAGTGCTAAGCCTTGCAGATACTATTATTATATACATCTTAGGATCTATGGGAGAATTACAGGATGTAGAATCTATAAAGCATATGTAACACAGGGCCTGCCTCCTAGTAAATTCCCAAGATATGTCTACGTAGTTGTTACTTTTATCATTTAAAATACAACAGAGTACAAAACCAAGTGGCAGTATGGGAGTTTAGAAAGCAGAAAAATCTATAATCAGATATATATCAGAAGGTTTTCGGAGAAAATGGGAGCAAGACCCTTCTTAGGAACTAGGAACACCTGATATATTTACATATACAAATACAGGATTGGAAGAAGGATCAATATGTTTAAATTTCGAAGAAATAAGAAGCATCAGCTCGAGGGAATTTAGGACCTTAGTCTGTGTCTTGGCCTGAAACCCTTAGTGGGTGGTCCTCTCCCTAGTGAGCAATGCTATAACTGTCTCTTGTTCTTATGGATGTTTTATCCTCTCTCCCTGGCCATAAAGCAATCTTTATAACCTGCTTGCAGTAACAGGCCCAGAAGAGTAAATTATGTAACAGCTGCATGAAATAGAGGAAAACGGACCATTGCAAAGGGATGGAAAAGAACTCCATCTAAGTGATTTGGTTAAAGCCGCCTCACCCTTCCTGTTGATAAGTACAGAATTATATTTGAACATTATTTTTTTTCCTTCTAGGAGCTGCTGTTGTACTCAAGCTGAGCTTCCTTTCAGTTAAGGTGTAAAGTATTTTCTCCCCTACAGACTCTGTATTAATAATGTAAAATTGGCATACAGAAGTAGATAGCAGAATTAACATTTTGCATTCTATTTTAGAAGATACAATTTGGCTAAATGTGTTCAGAAATTTTTATGTAGGTGTGACTTTAAAAACTCAAGATCTTATCAGATCCAGAAACCTCTGGTTTAGATGTTATAAGTATAAATAATTTTGGAGTCTCTGAGAAAAGAAAACTATTGTAGAGGTAAATGTTTTGTTCCATAAGATTATGTTTTATTATCACAATAAACAGAAACCCTGGGGAGATAATTAAACTTTGAGCCTTCTTTTGGGGACATTTGTGATGTTCCCCATATTTTTTTTTTAAAGCCTTCAGACTTTTCTGTTTCCAAATTTGTATCCAAAAGAAACGGCCCTTTCTTTCTCTATACCATTTTTGAATAGTACTGGCTGGAAATAATAAAGATGTGTTTAGTTACCCGTCAGGTCAAATCTAAGAATACCAGTGGGATGCCTAGCTCACCTCAGACCGCTGTGCCCTGCCTACATCCCTTGTTGGAAGGGTAAAACCGAAAGGGTCAGGTGACTCATCCCCCAGCAAATGAACAGGGTGTGTACTTGACCCGAAGGATCCTAATCCAGAGGCTAGCCAGTGCCCGGCAACTGGTTCAGTCAAAAAAAGCGAGCTGGGTCTGTTGAGTCCTCCCAGGAATTTTTAATTAAAAGGCAGCCTGAATGAACACCTGTCAGTGAAAAATGAAGCTAATAGGTAATGATGAAAAGGGTCTATCATGAGTCATGTGAAGGTTGGTGTTATTAGGGAGCAGAAATAAGAGCAGCAGGAACAGTGGGGTAGAGAGTATCTCATTTATAAAGTATCAGTTAAAGAAGGTCATGGCTAGAGAGAGAAGGAAGTAGCACAAAGAGGAAAGGTGTCATCTTGACAGGAAAGCTCTAGAGTTGAAACAGTTCACTGTATCCCATCTTCCGGAGCTCCACCAGTTCAACTTCTCCTGAATGCCTGTGCACATATGTCCTATCCCCTGCACTAGCTCAAATGATTCTCTTTGCTGCTAGCAATCCAATTTCCTTGCAAACAAGATTTTGCTCAATTAGCAGAGGGAATATTTTATCTTATTCACTACACACACACACACACACTCACACACACACACACACACACATATAATTATTACCTCTCTCTGGGCCTGGTACAGGGGAGGTTTTTGGTAAATATAGATGAAATAAATGGATGAATGTAAAATGAACAGTACAGATGATTGAACTCTCATTGCATTCAGTACGGACAGCACTAACCTCCATGGCTTTCTGTCACTGTAGATTTTAGACTTGTGCTCAAGACCTGCCTACCTTTACAAGTTTGTCTCCTACTCAAGCCTTTTTAAACTTCCTGAATGGGACATGTGTTTAGATTCCCCTTTAACTTTGCATGTGTTATTCATTACCACTTCCTAGAAGGCCCTCGTTCACCCCACCCCCACCGTGTGTACAATCCTTACTCTCCACAGCCTTTTCTTTCCTGTCTTCTTAGTTTAGGCTCTTTAAGAGAACTAGGTTTTTTCAACTCCCACTGTCCCCACAATCCAATATACAATTCCATATTACACTTTTATTCAGCATGATAAAGGACACCATTTTCCTGTATCATTAGAATTTTTTGTGACTCTTTAATGGCTGGACAAGAAACCATCATGTGACTATATCTCACATTACACACTTTTTGTCTATTTTTTGGATGTTCTGATTGTTTACTTTTTTTCTTTCTTTTATAACAAAACACAGTGGCTTTCTCTCTAATGGAACCCTATGTCCACAATTTTTATTTTCTTACTAGGATTACACACTAGAGGTAGAATTGCTGAACCACGGGGCAGGATTACTTCTAAAACTTCTGAAATACGTTGCCAGATTGCTTTCTTGGAATGTTGTAAGGGAGTTGAACACTCCATGACACCAGCAATATGAGTGTCTAGCTCACCATATCACAACTAAATTGTGATTTATTGATTTTAAAATCCTCTTTCCTCTTGATTTTTAAACAGGCAAAGGGGAGGCAGAGCATTTTATTTGCACTACTTTTATTCCTAGTAGATTAAACATTTATATTTGTGTATCTATTTGTTGTTTGTGTGTTCTCTTTTGTGATTGGATGCTAAATGCCTTTGTCTATTTTCTATTGAAAATTTATGGTTTATCTTATAGAGTAGTAGAGCATCTTAAAAATATTAATAGATGTATTTGAGAAGATGCTTTACCAACTTATGGCTTATGACTTTTTTTACTTTAGCAAAAGTATGACTTTTTTTACTTTCAATTGTCATGTAGTCAAATCTTTCATCTTTTATATGACTTCTTTCATTTATTTTATACATAAATTTTTTTTTTCCAAGGTACCTCAGTGGCTCAATCAGTTAAGTGTCTGACTCTTGGTCTCAGCTCAGGTCTTGATCTCAGGGTCGTGAGTTCACGCCTCACATTGGGCTCCCAACTGTGCATAGAGCCTAGTAAAAAAAAAAAAAAAAAAAAATATTCTTTTCCATCAGGATGCTAACTGCCTATTAACCTACTTTTTTGGTAGATTTACATTTTATTCCCGGAGTTCAACTAAAAAGAAAAAAAAAAAACTTTAGATTTATAAAAATAATTTAAACATGTGATAGGGCATAGTAAACCTTGCTCAAATAATTCACATGTCAAAAACCTTGGTCTAGCCATTATTCTTGGGTTTGTGCATTTTGGACAGTATTTGTTTCAACATCTTTCAGAATGCCATAAAAATACTACTATAACTGGACACACCCAATACCAAGGTACGGTGATTCTGGTCCTTTTTGGAATTACTTCTATTATAGACACCGTTGTCAGGGTCATTGACTTTCAACTTCTAATTAAAAAAAAAAAAAACCAAAAAAACAAAAAACATTGCAGGAACCATTTATAATCCACAGTCATGGGAGACTAATTTTATTGAAACTCAAACATTCTTCTGAAAAAATAAAGCACCTTAATAAATTGAAAAGTTTCAAAATGACTTTAAATGGTATAGCTTGTAGACTGCCATTTCTCTCCTCAATAAACAAACATAGTAAAATATAACTGAGAATGATGCTTATACAGAGAAAATCATGAATTGATCCTACTTTAATAAGTATTTAGATCATGGTACATAGACTATTGCTAATAACAAATTACTTATGGCCCAACAATTTGATATGGCACCACAGCTGTGAGTCATAGAGGAAAGCAAATCATTATGAAGGTGCAGGCACAAATTAGGAGTTTGAGTTGGAGCTTTGTTGTTAGAGACAATGAAAATAATTGAGAGGTTCATACAAAGGGAGCATCAGCCCCGAGGGCTATGGTAGATGACCAATTATCTTTTCCATATCAGAAGCAAAAGTGAGTCTTTAAAAAGCAACATTATGCAGTGCCTTTGGTGATGCTGAAAACCACAGATTGTTGCTTCCTTTGTTCTACTCTCGTACAGAATCCATGTGACATTAACGGGCTAACACATGAACTGCCTGATGGGGAGCAGTATTCTCAGTGGCTAGGAAGCCCTGTGAGCACAGGTGCCTGAAAGTGATAAACAAGATAAAAAAACAGAGTAAGGTGGATAACTGAACATAATTTAAAAATAAATAAATAAAAACAGAGTGAGGTAGTGAGGTGGCTCAGTCAGTTAAGCATCCAGCTCTTGATTTTGGCTCAGGTCATGATCTCAGGATGGTGAGATGGAGCCGCACACTGGGTATGGAGCCTGCTTAAGATTCTCTGTCTCCCTTCCCGTTTGTCTCTCCCCCACTCAAAAAAAGATAAAAAACAGAGTAAAATGGTGATTACCAAGAGATGGTGGGGGTGGATAGGATAAGAGTGGTAGTATTTAAGGGTACAAACTTGTAATGAGTAGTAAATAAGTGGTAGAGATCTGATGCTCAGTATAATGGATAGAGACAGTAATACTGTACTATAATTATGTAATGTAAATACCAGCACATCAGCAGCCATATTACAATATATAATGTATCACGGTAATGGACTGCATACCTTGGACTTTTACACAATGGTTGCATGTCAAATTTATTTTAAAAGAAAAGATTGACTGCTGTTTGGTAAATTCACAGTGCATCCCATGCACTGAGCTACGTGCTTTATGTCCCTCTCAGGCTGACCTTACTGTGCCCACTTTACAGATGAGAATGTCGGGGTTCAGGGAAGTTGAAAAACCACAGACCACACAGGGTAAAATTTAGAAGAGCCACAGTCAAACCTAGCTCTGTTTCTTTGCCCTTACCACACTGTTCTGTAATAGTTGACCTCTGCGTATAATTTTATAGCTTAACAACTCCGTTGCTATGTAGAGGAGGCTTTTTAGTATCATTACAAGAAAGAAGCCACATTTCAGAAAAGCAAGTATAGTGCAAGTAGGCCTCTAATGAAAGGTGGAATCCTGATGGTGCTTAGAATGAGGGAGATGGATGAGCGTTCACACATCACCTAGACCAAGTCATTCGCCACATCTCTCTGTGTTGTGCTTGAGTCTTACAGCACCTTCACGAAATGGCTGACGCTTTTCTGCTTAACGCTCAGTGGAAGAGAAGTCTGCTTCTTCTTTAATCCTTCTTGTTATAATGCCCGGTTCACCTATTACTCCACATAGTTCACAGCTGGCCCTATATTCTCTTTTCTTCAAAACCATTACTTTAGGCTCCCCAGAATTCTGCCCTTAAGACCTATTAGCCCAGGCCTAGAATTCAACCCTTTTTGCTTACTTCTCTAAATCCTTGGTCCCCAAACACTGCATTATGTGTAAAGAGGAACATGAGGCACTCCCATAAGGTTAAAAAACAAAACCTTTTCCTCCAAATTATGCCAAGCAGTATACCAGATGCTTAGGCACCTGAGCATTTGGCATCCCAGCTGCCATTCATTTATGCAGTTTGGTTCTGTTTCCTGCATGGGGCTGGATGCTACCTTCAGAGTGTCCAGGGGAGGCTGCCGCAGGGGGAGGGCTGGAAGATCTGAGCAGTTTGCAGATTCATCTATATCTTTCTTTATGACAGATTTATGGTCAAAAGCATACAAATCTATAACTCAAATCCTTCCCTTCTGTAATTTTAGACTCTTCCTTTTAATTCTAGCTCAGGGAGAAAGAATAAAAAATACCGGTTCCTTCCCCTACCCCCATAGCTTTGTTTCTTTCCTATGACAGTATTTCACTCATATATTCTTTCATATTGCAGGAAAGCAATATAGAAACAAAGATAAATGAGATTTGGGCCTGATCCTCTGAGAGCTAATAATCAGAGAAGGAAGGAGGCCGGTGCACCAAAAATGACAGTATAATGAGGTGAGGGTCCTGACTGATTTAGCCTTTGGGCTTTGGAAAAAGCAGTCCCTTTTATGGAGAATGGAAAACTCAATAGGGTGCGAGTCACTCTTGTTACTTCTAAGGGAAGGAAGTCCTATCCATTTGACCTGTCTTCAGGTGCCACACAGATGAGTACTAACAATGACTGTCACCCTTACATTAAACATTTTTTGTCTCTGGTACAGACAGGACAAGGACTAGGGTGAGGCAAGTGAAGTACCACGTCAGGCACAAAATTTAAGGGGGCACCAAAAAACTCTGCAATTAAGATAATATTTTAATGCAGTGTTTTAGAAGATAATACAAAAGAACCCATAATAAATAAAAGACTGGATCAGTTAGGCATCGGTCTCAGGGACTATGGAATTACATAGGGGTCCAAGGTTTTATCTTTTGTCTTTGAGTGGCATAATTTAGTTGAGGGGATCTAAAAACAATAGTAAAAACAAGCAGAGTGTCTGTTTTATTTTCACTCGTTTGATGGTAAGCAAGCTATGTGACCTAAGCTCCAGGGAAGGAGTACTGTGGGAGGTGGTAGTTGATTTTCATTATGCATCTGATGTCATATGGGAGCCAGGAGAGAAATTTAATAGCATGAGCCCTAATAAGTCCCTTAAAGAGGGAACACAGACTGTTTTCTGGATTCAAGGAACCTCTAGACACTTTAGCAACAAAATTTGGGAAGCTTCGCTCTGAAACTTGGGAAGTTTCACTCTAATTAGTAGACACAGCCACAGCTACCCTGTACATGTCTGCGTCCTTCCCTCATGCTAAAAGCTGACCATTTCTTTTTCTGCTCCTTGATTCATATTCAGGAGCAGAATCCAAATGGCCTATGCTTCCCCCCACCCCCCTCTTCCCAGCCCTACTCTACAGGTCCTACAGGTCACAGTTGCAGAATCAGAGTCCCAGTCCTGGTTTAAACAGCTTTGGCTGAGTAGGGAACTGAATTGGGTGGGAGTCCATGGGACAAATGGGAAGAGGCAGTTGCAGGTGGGGTGGTTTTCCTTCGGAGAGGGTTGGACGAAGCACCTCCCTCCACACTATCTTTGCAGATTAGCGACTGAAAATGCCAAGGAAGCTGAACAAATAGCAAGTGCTAATGGAGTTCAGAGAAGAGGGGTCACAGAGGGCCAGGGTGTGCTAATTATATGCTATAAGAGCCTGCAATTATAAACCCATAGATATGCAAATAAATGCTGTTGGCTGAACACTAGAGACTACAAAGCAATTTATCTATGGCCCCTGATAAGTGGGCAGCAAAATAAATGATTTGTTTATAAATTCACTTAGAGATTACACTCATATCTCTAACTCTTTTCCCCCCTTCCTGGGGGCATTTATAGAAAGAGGAGAGACGGGAGGTACCACAGACTGGATTTCCATATTCATTACCTCCTGACCTGGGCGACTCTGGAGGTTTATAATGGGATAAACAGGCTCCTTCAGTTTGTGACTGGCTGATTCACACTGCCTAAAGTCATTTCCCTGTGGCACTTCTTTACTGAATAAATGGAAGTGATGGTGGCATCTGTTCCTGCCACCCAGATCCCAGTGACAGCTCATAAATTGTCATTTCTTGTCTGTCTGGCGGAGAGGTCACAGAGAATGTCACTGCAGGGAAATACTAAGAATGCTGACTGCTGGCATTAGGACTTCTGGAACTCATTCCTGAGCTGTGTCTGTGCCCTGAGCCGGTGGGGTGACTCTCACAGGAGCCACGGGCAGGCTTGCAGGTACAGGAAACCTGGCCTAGAGGGGGTGAACCGTGCACGTGAAGTACCTAAAGACCGTAATTTCTCACACCATTGGGGTTTCCTTCTGGATAACCTATGGTAATTAATGATGTCCTAAAATTCTAAATGGAGTTAGAAGATTCAGCATAACTTAGGGCTTCCTTGAAAGAGCCAGAAATCTTCTTTCTTTGCTCTCAGTGGAGAATAGTTTAAAAAAAAAAAAATCCATTTATTCCAAGAAACATTTCTCAGGTACGTTCTATATGCTATTTCCTGTGCTCAGACTGTAGCTTGCTGTAGTACTGACTGGATATTGTACTGTGGCCTATATAGTACATTATACACAATAGAATCCTAGGAACTTAGAGAATCTAGGTGGCAGAAATCTTCAAATATAACTCCATTTTTACACTACTTGGAAGGACATTCTCACCAATCTTTTTAATTTAGTTGTTTGGTTGCAAGAGGACATTGTGAATCTTACAAGAAGGCTCTGTCAGGTTTGTCAGGTGTTTTGTTACGTTTTGGTGTTTTTCATCTACCCGTCTTCTGAGATAGCAAGTGCTTTCACAATTAAGCTGGATTTGAAATATCCACTCAGTAGTCAGTGACTGCCCAAAATGACTTGTAAATAAATTCAGGGTGAAAGTCCCAACGATAGGTATAAATGAGTCTGCAGCTGTAATAATTGTATCTCTGCTTTGATCAGACTTTGAATCATGAGTAATTAAGCCGAGGCAAGGAATCCACCCACCATGTAAAAATTGGGAAGTGACCGTAGGCAAAGATACAAGGTCCTTCACCTAAATTTCAAGTTATCTAAGCTTTCCTCCAACACCAAATCTTACTAAAACATGTGAGTCGTGAAGTCATGAACTAATATGTCCATAAAATGATTCCAAAAGGACAGAAGTAAAGGTCTTAAGAGTTCAACACTGAACAATGTACTGGGCCTAGTTGTTTATTATCTTGAATTTATTGTAGTGTTCAGAGAAAGTTTTTTCCTCTTCATTTTGCTGAGTGCAACCCAAGTAGGATCTTTTTCCTTAATATATGTATTAGCCAGATCTGATTCTGATAATTTGTTTCAAAATACAGTTCTACTGAGGTAAAAAGACTAGGAGAAAATTGGTAACATCATTTTCTTGGTCTGCCAAATCAATAGCAGCCTGAGAAAATTAAATCAGCCCTACAAGGCAGAAGGCATAATGTTAACTGAAATGACATCATCATGAGAATATTTTATGACCTCAAAGAAGTCATCAATTCCTTTATTCTTAAGCCCTGTGCTGGCAGTTTAAATCAGTTACCATTTTTTATATATAATATTTTTTAATAAAGATGCAGTGAGTTCTCTAAACAGGCTCTCAATAAAACCAGAAAATAGCATTCTTTCTATTTTTCTGTGTATACAAAAGGTGTCAGATGGACTTCTTTTTTTTTCTTTTTTTTTTTTTTTTAAGATTTTATTTATTTATTTAACAGAGAGAGAGAGAGAGAGAGAGATCACAAGTAGGCAGAGAGGCAGGCAGAGAGAGAGAGGAGGGAAGCAGAGAGCCCTATCTGGGTCTCGATCCCAGGACCCTGAGATCATGACCTGAGCCAAAGGCAGAGGCTTAACCCACTGAGCCACCCAGGTGCCCTTGTCAGATGGACTTCTAACATAATTCGATATATTAGCCCCTTTTGGTAAACCCAATCTATAGTTATTTCTTTTTTTTTTTTTTAAGATTTTATTCATCTATTTGACAGACAGAGATCACAAGTAGGCAGAGAGGCAGACAGAAAGAGAGAGGGAAGCAGACTCCCTGCCGAGCAGAGAGCCCGATTCGGGACTTGATCCCAGGACCCTGAGATCATGACCTGAGCCGAAGGCAGAGGCTTAACCCACTGAGCCACCCAGGCTCCCTATAGTTATTTCTTTGTATTGTTATCAATCTTACATTTTGTGGGTGTCTGTTAAAATTAAGTCCCACTTATAACAAAAAAAATGACACTAGCATAAACATACTTTATCTCTCATAAAAGAAATACAGAGGGAGAAAGTCTGGAAGTGGAATAGTGTAATTCCTTATCATCTGTGACACAATGACCATTATGCTCCCCTATCTGTATTCTTTTTATTCTCAAGTTTGCTTCATGGTCCAAGATCACTATTGAAGCTCCAGCCCTTATATCCAGGTTCCAGGTAAGCAAAGGGACGAGATGGGAAAGAGCAAAATCACGGGGTGCTAGCCAAGTCAGCTCCCCGTTAAGCAGCTATCAGAGGAGTCCCACATAATCTTGTGCTCCAATTACATTGGGCTTAACATTTTCAGTGGGCCACGTCTACCTACAAGGGAGACTGAGAAATAGTTTTTCTATAGGAAAAGTGACTAGTGGAAAGCTAGCTTACTCTTTTTTTTTTTTTAAGACTTTATTTATTTATTTGACAGAGAGAGGTCACAAGTAGGTAGAGAGATAGGCAGAGAAAGAAGTGGAAGTAGGCTCCCCGCTGAGCAGAGAGCCCAATGCAGGGCTCCATCCCAGGACCCTGAGACCATGACCTGAGCCAAAGGCAGAGGCTTAACCCACTGAGCCACCCAGGTGCCCCCTGGCTTACTCTTAATAAGAAAAAAACTAAATGGATGTTTGGGAGGCAGTCCAGCCATGTCTGCTACAGCAGCTCAATCATAGAGCCAAAAATGTATAATATCAGGTCCTCTTGTGATCACTTATGCAGAAAAATCCCCATAGGGTTGGTACATTCCTCTTCATAGCTTATTTAATTGATAGTTATGTATCTTAATAATGCAAAGCCCTTTTCAAGATGAGGTTTTGTGTGGATAAGTCCATTTTCAGTGCAGACAAAATTGTGATCTCCCAAGCCAATTTTCTTTATCAGACTGGCATCATGGATCTTTGTGTCTACAGAACCATAGAAATACACATAAATCTTCCTAAACCTGAGTATATTAACAAAGGAAAAACAGACTCCTCCCACAAAAAGGTCAAGAACAGTATCAAATCTGACCATTTGAAAAGATGTATTTCAGTAGATAACTGAAAGCATCTTTCCTTTTACATCACTTCACAGAGTGTGAATTACTTATAAAAACTGATAAAAAGCACTTTTTAAAAGTAATCTTACAGCTGCCTTTTTTAATGTTTGTCATTATGAATTTTGTGTACTCTATATAATTGATAAACAGAAATTGACCAATTTACACGGTTTTTCTGGAAACGGAGCACTTGTCTGAATAAGAATATATGCTAGCTTCCATAATGTGAGGGGGGAAATGGCTATTTCATTGAGGAAATCTTAAAAATCTTCTTGTCAATGTTATTTTATTAGCTATTGGGATAGGACAAGCCAACTCCATTACAAAGCACCTCATCTTACCACTGAGATAGTTTTTTGAATGACAAAATAGCCTCTGGATTCCTCCTGTCCACTCCTCAGCCCCTCTACTGTGTTGTTGAAAACAAACAGATCGAGGAAGGCATCCCTTGCTATGCTGTGGAAGGCTTTGTCTTAGGGAAGATACTAATTCTCTAGATAGTGTGTCTAAGCCCCGACTGGCCCACAGTAATACTATAAATTAGGTAAAGTTCATTTTTAATGCTTTGATTATCCTCTTTTCTCCCCTGCTCTGTTTAAGAAGCATTGACTGAGCAACTATAAGACACTAGGGACCACTTCGGGAGCTATAGAAACACGAACTATGCCCTCACTAAGTTCACCATCTGTACTTCCTGTACCTTTGATCAGGGATATGGCGGTCACCACTTGCTGCCTCTGATGTCTCATGGACCCAAGGGGCGCTCACACCTGGATCTGGCCTTGTGGACATTGCCCTATTTGCTGACCTGCTCCTTGCCTTCCCACCCAGACTGCCAGATAGTTCTTGCATTTGAATTTGGATCTTTCAATTCTTAACCTTAACTGGAAGATACTGGTAGCCGTTTCAGACCATATGTTAAAAGAGTGGGGTACAGAGTTGTGAGATTTTTTTTTTTTTTAATAACCAAGGACTCCGTAATATATGCACATTTGGCAAAAGCTAGGGCTGAAATGTACCTGATCTTACTTCCCATGTTTGTAACAACTGAAAGATACTGCTATTTTAGGTAATGTTTTAGTATCTCTCAATTAATTCATTTAGTAGAAATTTTACTAAAGTGATTATCCTCTTGGTAGAAGACTCTCTGTAACTAACTGTTGGGGGGGCAATTTATATATAAAACACTGAGATCGTATAAGCAATTAGATTTCTCGGTAAGTCCAACACCCGCCCCAAAATTGCTACATGAATGTGTGAAGTTTTGTCAATTTATTCATGCATATGTGAATACAACAAATATTTATGGAATGTGGACTGACTCTACTCTAAATAGTTAACAAAATAAATGTAGTTTTTGTCCTCATAAAATTTATGGTGTAGTGAGAGTAGTAATTATAAATTAAACAAAACAAACAAGATTATTTCATGCTCAGAAAAAATAGGAAGTATGGACAGGGTGATGTGAAAAATAACAGGATGTCCAGGCTAATGGGGTCAGGAAAGTCTATAAAGTTTATACTTAAGGTGACACTAAAGTTTACAAAGGAGCCATGTCAGAGGATCCCACAGTTTGACACCTCAGACAACGTTTTCCAGAAAGGTTTGGCCTTTATAAAGCTGACTAGGACTCCATTGAGGTATCAGGCATCTGAATTTTCATCATGCCTGATGTCAGCCAGAAGTTCTCATTTCTACCCAGAGATGATGTTTCTTAAAAAGACTTTTTCTTCAGGCCTAACAAAGCCTAAGGCATTGTTTTGGGCATTTACTTGTGCATACGATGAAATGCAGCTGGTTGCCCAGTCGGGTGTGTTTGCTAACCCTGCATCTCTCTCTCTTCCTCTTGTGTCACCAGGCCTCCGGAACCTGTTTACAGCACTGTGAACAAACTGTGTGATAAGCCTGCTTCTCCCAGGCACTATTCCCCTGTTGAGTGTGACAAAAGCTTTCTTCTCTCAGCTCCCTACCCCCACTACCACCTAGGCCTGCTCCCTGACTCTGAGATGACCAGGTACTGCATGCGCTTTCTCACTTCATCTTCTCGAATTGCATGTGCTTCCACAAGGATGAATGGGTAGAACCCACCTCTGCTCATGTCTCTGGAGCTTGACATCTTCCTCAGTGGAGAGATGTTCTGCTTCTTTGGTGCGATGGGAGGAATTAAGAACATTGCCTTTTTTTTTCTTTATAGTGTGATCACAGAGCACTCGGACATGATCACATGATTTTCCAAATGTTCTTGGTTCCCATGCATTTTTAATAAGGTATTAATTATATTTTTCCAGAAGAATTAATTTTGGAATTTAATTAGCATTATTTCCCTTGTACAGAAGGATAAAAGAGCATGTACTTAGTACATTTTTGAATAATATTTAATAATCACTTACTATTCTTCAGGCATAACATAGTCTAAGAAGTAGGTACTATTATTCCCATTTAATATTTTAATGAAAATATTAAATTAGTACTACTACTTAGTTGACTCTCTAAGGTATTAAACAACTTACCCAAAACTAGAGAATTAGCTGGTTCTATCAACCACAAGAATTTTAACCTTTATAGTATGCCATCATGGTAGGTTTTTACCATGTTCTCTTTATTTAGTTACTCCCATTTTATATAAGAAAACAAGGGCTCAAAGAAGTTAAGGCATTGCCTTCGGTACAGTATTGCCAATAAATGCCAAGTTCAGATTTGACTTGGAACTCTCCACAACTTTCCACAACTCTCTAAACAAATCATTCTAAGGCTAAAGGTTGAATATGATTCTGCACTAGTATTCTAAAGTATATGTATGTTAAATAATACAATCTCATCTTTATGCAATAGCAAAAGTCACAGAGAGAGGAGAGTAATAAAAGGACAATCTAGTGTTCCATAAGGTAGTTCCAGTTTTTTTTAAATCAGGAGATCTCAATCATGATGTTCTACATATAATGAATGAGTTACTTGTCTGGTTATGTTTTCAGATAGAATACCTTCACATGTTTTCATAATACTGTTATGGTCAAGAAAATACAGATTTAAAAATGATTCAACATGAAAATGGATATATCAAGAGGGTCTCCTTAGAACATCATCTCTGTTTTTCTTTTCTATTTTCAAAGAAAAAGTTAAAAGTCAAGTATTGGCCTTTCTAGAGGAGTTAAATAACAAATTTTAATTATACATAACATTTCTAGAAATACATGAGAAAACATATTTTTGGCCATGTAATCAGCTGGGGCATTTTCACTAATTGCAACAATTAAAGCCTAGTAGCATTTTAGAATGCTTCATAAATATTAATTAAATTTTATTTTATTTTGAACAAATCTTAAAAACCTGTTCTTGATATAGCAGATTATTCCATTTTGAAGCTAAGAAGGCAAAGTTACCACAGTCATAGGGAAGCAGAAGGTGCACACACACCTACAATAATGACTTCCTGGTATTCAGACATCTATAATTAGCTATGCACAGTCAGCTAGCACTTACTGAGCTCTCCTCTGTGCCAGGCATTTTGTTAAGTAGTTCTTATGAATTATATTTTCTAACCCTAACAGTTGCCTTATGAAGTAGATGTTATCAATATCCTCCTTTTACAAGTAAGGAAATAGAGGGCTTGAAGTTACCTGACATGCCCCAGATCATCTCTTAACAAGTGGCAGGGCTGGGATTCAAACCCAGGGGACCTTTAGCACCTGCATCAGCCTAGGCATGATGGCAGAGATGTCTTTGCTTGCTGGAAGAATTCTCCACCCATTTCACTTTTTCTCTCCTTTCTCTATTTTTATCCTACCTTCTCATCTCCCTTCTGGCTCAGTATCAATAACCCATGTTCTTTTTTTGATGAACCTGAAGTCACATTCCTTGCATCCGACTGGAGAGTTTGATGCATCACTCTCTTAAAACTCACCGATAAGCAGGTGGTAGACTCTACCTCTTGTTGTGGATCTACCAGATACAATTTTTCTGCAGTTTATTTTCTGTAATTTGTATTATGAAGACCATGGAGTTTCTTTTTTGTTTTTGTTGTTGTTTTTCCCAAATTAAAAAAAAAATATATATATATATATACATATATACATATATATGTGGTATAATGTTGAATATGTCTGTTTCAAATTATATACCTTCAGCAATCCTGATATGCCCAGTCTCCAACCCTCACCCTCCATCACCCCATTGGGAATTCAGTTTTCTAGTCTAATTCTGTCCCCTTTTTTTTTCCCTTTCTCTTTTTTTCCTATTTTATCCCCATTTCAAAAAAAGTGACATATACCCATATAAATACACATATATATATATACCCATTTTAGTGACATTATCACTAATACACTGATACTGAAATTCTTGATTTCACCCCATTTTTCTCCCCTTCCCTACTTTCCCAACTCATTAAATGGCAATTCATATACTTCATTGCTGAAGCCAAAACTTGAGGATCATGCCCAACACCTGTTCTCCCTCACACCCGTCCTTCAGTCTGTCTTCAAGTCCTATAGATTCTACTTCCAGAATGTGTCTCCAATCTATTCATTCCCCTCTACTTCTCTTTCTAGCACTTGAACCCAAGCCTCCATTATCTCCCACCTACACTAGCCTCCTAATTGGTCTCACCACTTCCATTGCTGTCCTCCTGATTTCTTCTCAGTGTAAACAAGGCGATCTGTTAAAAATACAGATCACATCTCTTTCTCTTCTTTTGTATTAGTATAAAATGCAAAGTCACTAATATAGCATCCAAGCTATGCATGACCCAGGCCCTGCCTGCCCCTTAAACACTCATTTCACTCCTCCTGTTGCTGATCACACTATCCACATTCACAAAATGCACTAAATCTCGACCTATTTCAAATGCTTCACACATGCTCTTTCCCCAAACTGAAAAGCTCTTACTACACTTTGCCTGGTTCACTTCTGGTCATCTTAGATGGAAGCTTAAGTTGCACTTCCTCAGAGAAGCTCCCTGAAAGAAAATCTGTTCCCCTATTATATCATGTCTCTCTCTCTTTTTTTTTTCCATAAGACTCAAGCAATTTATAATTATATATTTATTTACATGATTTTTAAAACCAAATTCCTGTCTCACACTGGATGCTGTAAGCTCACCAGGTAGCATTGTGCCTGGTCTGTGCACTGCTAAACCCCTGACACTTAGCATAGTGTCTGGCACAACAGCAGCTCTGAATGCTTGAGTGACAAAATCAACATGGAAGTAAGATCTGCAGACAAGCAGACAGATCCGTGTTCAGGAACACGTGATGGCTACAGCTGTGCTTTATTCAGGTCACTAGAGCTCACTTTGTGTGCTGTAATTTTACCTTGAATTATCTCAGTGGTCAGTACGTTATCATTGCATTAGGTAACTGTCCATTCTTCATGAAAACGGAGTAAATCCTTTCCGAGATTATTTACTTCCCGCAAAATACCACTCTGATCAGATGTTTCTTGAAATGCCACCGATAGATAATTCAAAGGAAAAGTTCAAAGGTTCTTAGTTCCGTTTATGATACCATCACTTGCTTTATCCACTGCGACCTTAAATAATCTGTAGAATCTCAGAGGTACCTGAAAACATAGAATTAGATGGACAAACCCTTATTCAACTCTATAACGAAGGGGAACTCAAGCCACTGTCTTCATGAGTGTGATGCTTATTTCTCCTTACAATAAAATAAAAGTATTGGGGGTCTTCTGCCCTCAAAAGGATATTACTGGAATATATCTTTCATTTCATCCAACCAAGATTTATTAAGCACTAACAAAGTGCAAGGTACCGTACTGGGGAGACTTTTTACAAAGGAGGTATAAACTGAAAAAGCCAATCAAAAGTGTTGAAAAAAATGCCTCACCTTTAAGTTGTCATATGTGATTATATATAATACATATGATATTTTATATATAAGTAATATATATGTGTATATATACATATATATGTGTGTGTATGTATATATATATATATATACATACACACACATATATATGTGTGTGTGTGTATATATATTTATCTATTAATTTATTTTAGGGCACTAGAGAATGTCCCCTAACCTATTTCAGAAGCATGCACCTACTCACATGAAAGTTACCATCTCAGATTAGAATATGAGCTAGCTCTGTGAAAGTTACCATGTGAAGCCACCTTTACATGTGCACCAGCTTAATCCCTAATCAGCATTCAGAAGGCTAGAAGCCAGTCAGTGGAAGCAAGGAGAGCCAATTGTCACTTTCAATCAGAATACCCACATATTCAGCACTTTGATTTGATAGCAAACATCCAGGAGTGAATTAATTGTATACACAGTTACTTCTGTAACATTGTCTGGAAGAAAACAGTGGAAAGTTTTTCTTAGGAAAGCTCTTTCAATTACTTGGCAAAGTGTCAGCTCCTAAGGCTGCAGATTATGTTTAGATAATTAACTTTTCAGAACTTAGGAAAGCAAGAAATGGGCAGAGCCTGGAATTGAACTAAAATTTGGAGCTCTGTGAAACACAAATGGGATTGCTGTGGGGCTTCTGCTTATCCAGTACATCTTTCTCTTCAAAAAAAAAAAGAAAAGAAAAAAAGGAATGTTTTTGATGTTGTGATTGGTTTTTCTGCTTTGGGAAAATGTCAGCTTTTGATATTCCTAGGGCAAGGATTGTCTGTTTTCTCAACATGTACTGAGTTTTCATTCATCCTTTTATAGGTGGCCCTAATTATTGTTATTTGGTAATTGGTAAACAGAGACTGAGATGAACCAGATGAAGACTAAAGTATGTTGGCAGATTTGGGGTAGGAAGTGGACTCTGAGGCATTATGTGATCAAAAAACATCTTTTCTCATTGCGGAGTATGTATTCATGAGACTTCTACTAGGTTCCAGGCATTGTCCTGGATGCTGGGGGTTCAAAGGTGCATATGATACCGTCCACCCTTTTCCTTGAACAGTTCAAAGACATGCAGATGAAGAAGTCCTCACTGTGGCATCGTGATGTATATATGCTAAACCCTCTCCATTTCTCTAGTGTGCCTCATCTCAAGGTAACTGAAACCAGACTAGTGTAAGATAGCGAGAAAAGCAAGCATGGTCTTAGACTGTCCCTTTTCAGAAGGTGAGCATCTGCATAGGAATGTTCTCCACTCAGACCTTATTTCATCAATTCCTAGTATTTGTAAGAAGTTATTTATGGGAAACTTAACATTACCTTTCCACAGGTCCATTTGCTAGTCTATCTTCTAACTACTGTCTACAGCAGCTTGGGATTATGTAATACTCACTCCCTTTGTAGAAGTCATAAAACTGGCACCTTCAAACCATTCCCAGCCTTGGAACATAGAGCAAGATCTTTACCTCACAAGACCTCCGCCGTATGTTATGGTGGCCTATCTTTGGCAAGCTCTCTTTCCTTGCAAAACAATAGAAAGTTTATGTGGGCTTTTAATGTTTTAACTGTCCCAAAGTCTGTAAATCCAAAATCAGGTATAACTTCTAGACATAATAATGCTATAACAGAAGTACATGTGAGTCTCTAAAGGTAAGCAGAGGAAAAATCATCTAACTCTGCCTCTGTTTTTCTTTAAGTTTTCAGAAAGACACTGAGCTCCTCAGTCAGCGAGGGAAGAAATGTGTTCGAAGTCAAAGAAGTGTAGTGCAGAGTTAAGCTCCACATCGTGGGAAAGCTTAGTACATTCCAGGAGTCACAGCATTTCCGTGTGGCTAAGGGTTATTGGGTGGGTGACGAAGTTGGAGTCACAGGCTGCGGATCATAGACGGCCTTATCTACCAAGCTGAAGATTTTGGACTTGATCCCGCAAGCAGTGAGGAGCTGTTGAAGAAGTTTCAAGCTGGGCAAAGACATAATTTGATTCGTGTTTTTGGAAAGATCACTCAGTCAGCTGTGTAGAAAGACTTTAAAGGCAGGGATACTAGTTAGCAATCCACTGCAGTTGAAGTCATGAAGAACTGAACTAAAGTAGTACAGATAGACGTAAATGGATTCAGAATTATTTATCAGATGAAATGGGTGGTACTTAGTGATTGTTTCAAGGGCAAGAATTTTCTGGCTTGGGTCATTTACAAGGTGATTACATCACCTCCTCTCAGACAGTGAGCACTCTTGTCCACAGTAGATGTATTTTTTTTTCCACAATGAATGTATTTAAACCTAAAACTCTATGGAAGGAAACTCAGCAGAAGGGTAAATGCATTAGAGGGTCTCTTTGAGGTGGTGGCAACCTGATGACATTGAGGAGCAGGGGATTATGTCCAGACTGTCTAGGAGTGAGGCCTTCCTTTGGCCATACTAAGCATGTGGATTTAGATAACCCCTTCGGGTTACTCAGAGCCTCGATTCACTCATCAGAAAAGGGGGGAAATAATCCAATCTGTGCTCTTCTCTTCATAAGATTATTGTGAGGATCAAGGGAAATGGAGTAAATGAATTTTTATCTAGGCTCTATCCGTATTAGTCATTATTAATTGTTTCCATATGTTCATTCTACTTTAAAGCCTTGAGCTCATGTATATTTATTTTTAGTGCTATCAGAAATCAGGTGAAAAGTACCTGTCAGCCTAGGTAAATCCCCTGAGACCATAAGAAAACTGTCGATGCTGATTCTGTCATTCTTAGCAGCAGCTCTCCTTGTCACCATAGGCAAAGTCACATATTTCTCCTTTTATTAATACATGTATAGGCTCCCTGTAAAATGTGGTGAGTTCTTAAGCTGTATGTGACTTCACACTCCTATGAGATAATTTTCTTTTTTTTTTTTTTTACCTCCTGCTGTACCAGTATTTCTATCCCGCCATGTGCCTTTTTAGGAATGTAGACCAAAATAACAGCAATTTTCTGGAACAGATTAGTAGCTAGACACTTCACAAATAGCCCTTATTATTTCTAAGAATCCCAACAACCTTGCAAGGTGTGCGTTTTGATCTAGCACAGGGAGGGGCCAGGACTCTAATCGAGGCATGCCCATACCCAAGATTCCGCTGGAAGCCTGACTCCCTCCGCTCGTGCGCACTGTATCTTCTCTCTCAGTCCTCTGCATCATCCGTCCACTCTGCCACCCATCTGTGGAGCCTGAAAAAGAATTTAAGCCCTGTTCCTGCAATTTAATCTGGGGAATAGAACCATTGGAAAAAAAGAAAGACACTTAACAAATCATTGACCTTCTTATGTCCTTAAAAGGCTGATAAAATCTTAAAGAATTCTTAATTTCATTTTTAATTAAAAACCTGGAGAGGAAACCCTGTGGGGCATGGCTCATAAGGCATAGCCCCTTCCCAGTTTATGCAGTAGCTTCTTCAAAGGCCTCCGCTGCCTTTTTGAAGTAGGTGATCACTAAGCCCAATTTAAATTAACGAAAATAAGGAAAGATTAATTGAGTCCCACAAAGTCACAGAGACTACTCTTGCCACATTACATTTTATAGCCTCTTCTTTCCATAAAGTGATACATATGCAAGGGTTCACAAGGAGAAAAGCACCCCTTGCTTTGACATTAAAGCATTCTGTGTAAGATACTTTTAAAAAAACATATCCCATTTATTTGCTGCCTTTCACTCTTTTTTTTTTTTAAGGGAGGAGATGTTCTTTCATTAACAATTCAAAAAACATATTTAAAGCTCATTTAAAATTTCATTGTAAGTGTAAAGGAGGAAGGAAGGCGGGGAGCTCACCCTATTCCAAAAGCTCTCATTTACCCTTCAGGACATACCCAGTCAGTTGAGAGTAGGAGGCTCGGAAGAGCTGGAAAATGAACCCAGATTGTCTGATTCCAAAATTCCCATTCTGTGATATTCAAATAACTCTATAATGAAACAACCTAATTTGCTTAAAAGGGAAAAAGTCTGATTATTTATCTGAAAAGTTATGAATATTTCCCCTTAGTTTTAGTATACATATGTTTGTGTTTTGGGAGCAATCTTTATTTATATTGACTTAAGTAATCATTATATTACTGAGTAGCAATAAGATTGAAGAATAAGCATAATTTCAAAAGCAGTCCTCTCTGGAGGGAAAGTAGCTGTGAGAAAATGGCTATGCAAAATCACTATAGCAACAAGAGTATAGGAACTCAGAAAGAATCAAGACAGTAACATTAAGCCATAACACCCACAGCATAGATGTTAATTAAAACCACTAACATGTAGTCAGTGCTTTAGTGTGCTAGGCACTGTTCCAAACTTTTATATGTACTAACTCATTTTATCTTCATAACAACTATGAGGTAGGTGTGATTATTCCAATTTTATAGAAAAATTATGGTACACTTTTAAACAAATGGAAATGACGGGATGAGATAGTTGAAATTGAGCACATCTGGACTTTATACTTAGAATATAAATTTTATTAGACAAGACTTTTTGCTTGTCTTATTTGCTCTTGTATTGTCTGTGCCAAATATGGTTCCTGGCATGTCATACTAATAGTAATAGTGGTGATGATGGTAATGAAGAAAACAATCACTATTATTTATATAATACTACTACCCACCAGGATGCACTTTATACAAATTAGCTCATCAATCCCCACAGCAATCCTGGAAGGCGTGTGTTACTAAATCCCCAGTTGGCAAGCAAAGAAATTTGGCCTAGAGAGATTGAGTAACCTGTCTAAGGTCCCACAGTTGGGATTTGAATCTAAGCAGGCTGACACCAAAATCAAGGCTTAGAAATGTACTCAATAAATATTAGTTGAATGTTGTTCTCATCACACATAATATTCCTCAAGAATTAAATTCTGTCTGAGAAAAAAAGTACATTCTCCTTTAACTATAGTCAGATTTCAATAGATTCTGTGTGAGAAGAAAATAAAGCTCATTAAATATCATCAGCTTTCAATAGGTAGGTAAGTAGATAGGTAGATGAGTATATGGCGAAGAATGTGGACTGCGAATCGGAGCGTTAAGGTTTGCATCTGGCTGCCTCAGCTCCCTGGTAAAGCAAACTGGAGCAAATGACAACTAGTCTGAGCTTATGTATCCTAATCTACATAGTAACAATAATTGTAGTATCCCTTCTCATGGGGTTGCTCTAAGGATTTAATGGGGTTACATGTAACATGCTAAAAGCAATGCCTGACAAATGTGAAGCACCCCATTAACATTATTGTCATTACGTGTATATATTACACACATTACACACAGAGACCTGTTATGTGACCCTAAATAGAAACCTCAGGCTCAAGAGGGAATGAATTCTTCTTAAAGGCTGTCCTCATTGGAAAACTGATAGTGAATCCCATGAATTATAAAGGGAGATGAATTTTCGGTTTTGCAAAATGGGAAGAGGGGCTGTGCAAGGCTGCTTATATTTACATAGAGATCTGAGTATTTTAGAATGCAGAGTTTTGTTTTGATTCAGGGATCAAAATTTACCTCTCAGAGCAGAGAAATAAATCTTTCATTTCAACTCTTTAATTCAGTTTTGTAGACCTTAAGCTCATGTGAAGTTTAAAGGATCTCTTGAACAGGGTGTTTTAAGTCAGCGGGGATGTGTGTTCCAAATTGAATACTAAAACCTAAAATCACTTTCCTCCAGAGAAAATGAATGCATCAGAGGCTAAAGAGGAATTTTATGGCTTGCTTTAAAGGGGGCAGGGGGAGAGATAACCTGAGCCTCTCCAATCAAGCCAGAGCCTTTGTCCAAACTTTTAAAAGTCTCCCCTTCTTCTGGAGAAAGGACAGAATGTTCCAGAGCCCACATGTGACATGATAAACAGAGTTCAGACAGGATTTCAGCCCGTGCTCCTTGCCACGTCCAAGTGTTTTCCTGAGTGACCTGACCAACAGAAGGAACTGGCCTAGACTGAGGGTAGGGATGGGGCTAAGAAATGAGGATCTTATTTCTCTTTGATATTTCTGTCCATTCTAATGTTCTGCTTCCTTTCCAATGCCTCTGGCATAATTACAAGGATCCCACCCTGTCCAATCTTTATATGTTCCAGATGAGGAAAATGTCACTCAAACTACAAATATATACTGAATGACTGTTATACGGTTGGTACTTCTGGCGACAGTCAGTCCAGACATAGTCACACCCTACTCTCAAGATGTTTGGGGACCACTGGGCCTGGAGGGTTTCTTTGTGGGTATAACTGACAGCCACTAATAATGCTAAAAAAAAAAAAATTTATTTTGGGTTTCATTCCTCAAATATACATGAATTTTACTTTTCCTTGCCTCTTTTTTTGTTTTGTTTTTTGGAGCCATCCTGATGTCTACAAGATATCATAGGTATAGTTTTGTATTCATAGGTTTTCAGGCTTTTAGACCTTTTCATGTGAAATCTGAAGGTCAAGTAACAGTCCACATTTTCTTCTAGCTCTTCCCACTCCCGTGATATGTTACTTGATGAGTTCTTACTGTCTTGCTATCACTGGAATCTATATTCCTTGTAAGTTTATAAGTAGGCCTTGGGCTGCATTGGAAAAGGCTGTGAGTTAAAAAAAAAAAAAAAAAAGTAGTAAGTCTGACCAGATTCCCACCAGTACAATAATCAGAATTCTGAGACTCTCTCCCTTCTTTGCACAATCTTCTGGTGACTCATAAGTTGTCCTGGACAACCATTTCCTTAGTTTTATAATACAGCCTTTTCCCATTATTTCCCCCTTAGGATACCCTTCACTTTAAACAGATTTAGTCTTCTCACCTTTGTTCCTGTCTCTACTCCTTAAAAGGTGATGTTATTTCAGTTGTATATCTCCATTCCCACTGTGGTCCACACTGGCACTTTCTGCCTAGGCCAGACTTGGAGAAGCTGGGTAGTGTCTAGCAGGGACTGTTGCCATCTGCATTTTTGCTCCTGTCTTCCATAGCAGCTCATTTCCTGTCCCAGCCAGATTCCCTGCCCTGTTTGCATATTGGAGCCCCCAGACTCTTCCCCACCAGAGAAAGAAAAAAAGACAGACTTTTCTTGGTTGAGGAGCATTAATATTCAGTTTCTGGAGCATCAAACCTTTTTCAGAAGACGATCTACTTTTTAAAGTCCCAAAATTTAAAAAAAAAATTATAACAGGAAGGATGTGAACAGTGACTGTGGGAAATCAGGACAGTGGGGAAGAGGTGGAGGCCTTGTCCAGTGATACCTTAGGCATCTGCTGGCATCCAATTGGTCAAGACTTCCTCAAACTGATGGTCAAAGACCTCCTGTACATCATAGCTCCACATTGCTAGTCTTTCCTGAGTCCTCATCTAAGCATACAGCATTGGTTTCTTTACTCTTTTTCTCTAAGCGATCTTTTAGTGTATCCCATGCCCTTGGTACACATCTCAATGAGACCTCTCTTATAAAGAATCAAGGGGTCCCCTCTGTTTCCGTGGGTCAACAAGTGGAAATCCACATATGCTGGAGACTCAGCCTCTTTCTACCCCCACATCTGCCCTCTCAGGTTGTTGGTGTCTTCAGACCTTCCTTTCTTCTTGCTGGGCTCAAAGTCAGCTACATAAAGGACCTTGCAGAAGACCTTTTATTTTTCTTTATGTACTTCCATCCCATAGTTTGGGGGGGGTGGTAATGAACCTCAGAAACAGCCTGGAATGGCTTACAATCTTTGTACCCATGAATGAAAGAGTATTCCAAATTTTGCTGTGAAAAAAAGGAGAAGGCAAGGGGGGGTCAATGCTCAGAGGTGAAGATGCTTTGCTGGTCTTTGCTCCTGCTTTTACTGGTTGGTCCACCGGATAATCACAAATCCTTATCACTGTTTCTCAAGCACGTGATGTGTGACAAGAGGGTCTCACTGAAACTAGTAGGATCTGTTGACGGGTAAGATAAGATATGCTAATCTGCTTGTGCTACTAAACATAGCCTATGGGACAGCGCATACATCTCTTAGATCACAGGGTGGCTGTTTGGGCTAAGAAAGCTTTAGGAAGGCAACAAACTCCCCAAGGCATTCCAATGGCAGAGTGGTCATGCAGGCCTCAGCATTCCGAAGCCCACGCGCTTCTCACAAACCTTCCTTCGCCCCCAGCGGCCTCCGTGTTACTTTTAGCAGCCAGGTATTATGGCTGAGTTTAATCTCTACAGTAACCCCAACAGTCACAAATTTTCCTCTAGTAATAACTCTGTGTCATCTAAAACAAGGTGCCTCTCTGTCCCCTCTTTATGGGTAAGAACCATGTTATATGTTTTCCATGTGGCACAGGAGCACATTGTAGACATGGAGTAGAATGACAAGTGGTGGGTGTCCACCTAGAACAGTGACTTACTTCTCAAAGGGGGAATTTACATTTAGTGAAAGCTTTTCTCCAGCCTGAAGGCACTGATGGAAGAGTTGGTAGTTGGAGAAGGATCTTTCTCTAGGGATCATAGTTCACCTTTATTCTTGTAGGAGAAGGTGATGCAAGCGTTTTTTTCTGAGATTTCTGAGTTAGGCCACAGAAACAGATTTTCTGTTGTGCACTGTACGAGGTGATGTCTACTTTTTGTTAAAGTCTGTTTCATTTGTGCTCTACATATGTCAATTCCAAATGCTCTTGAGAAGTCACATCATGTGTGAGTTCCTCAAACATGTCTTAGAAGGGTTGGATCATTAAAATGTGCAATGCTAGACTTCCAGAAATGGGATCAAGCTCCCTAGTAAGCAAACCTCTCAGCAACTCTGATTGACCCTGTGAATGGTAATAAAACAAAAATCAATTCAACAAACTTAGAAGATGGAAAAGAAACAGATTAAGACTTGCAAAAGGACTTTATTTTCAGCACCAGTCACTCTGAAAGTTTGCTTAGCATGCTAAGTAAATGTCAGTTCTTGGCAAGGTGAGGGTAATTGCCATTCCCTTTCTCTGATATTCCCTCTACCCAGTCTAAAGAAAAAGAAATGGAAAGCAGCATGTGTTGCAAATAAGCCCAAAGCTAATAGTATATCCTCAGAGCGCTCAGTATCATTAAATCATAGAATGCTTTATTGAAAAGGCTTATGCATCCAAATACTTGATTTTTTGAGAAAGTAAGTCCAGCAAAATTAAGAGACTTACCCAAGGTCTCAGAGTCAGATACGTATGACTTTGATCAGGAGTCACTACTTCTTCTCCCATGCCAGCTTGTAATTTTAACCCAGTCTTCCAGAATGTTTCATGCTCAGAGATATTACATACATAGACCAAGCCTGGAAGGAAATAGAACTGTAACCTCAGGAGAACAGTATTTGTCTCAGGAAAGTGTGATTGGAATAAGGAAGGATATTTGTTATCTTTTATTTCATACAATTTTAAATTGATTTCATTGCTTATAGTATGTGAAAGTTTTATTAGTAAAAATTAACGAAGCCACCATTCAGACTCAGCAGTTGCACTGTGAGGTGTAAACCCAAAAGAAATGAGAACATATGTACACACAAAACTTGCGTACGATGTTCATAGCAGCATTATTCATAATAACCAGAAAGTGGAAACAGTCCAAATGGATAAATTGTATGTGATATATCCATACAGTATAACTTTATCCAACCAGGAAAAAAGAATGAAGGAGTGACATACACTATAGCACGTATGAACAGTGAAAACATGTAAAATGAAAAAAGCCATTCACAAAGGGACCCCATGTTGTATGATTCCATTGATACGAAGTGACCACAGCAGGCAGACCTACAGAAAGAAACAGATTAGTGATTGCCTAGAGCTGGATGGGGAGGTGGCAAGAACTGAGAGTACCTGGTAAGGGTATGGGATTCCTTTTGGGAGTTATAAAAATGTTTTATAATTAGCTTGTAATGATGGTTGCGCAACTCTGTTAATACACCAAATGCTACTGAATGATGCACTTTAAATTGGTTGAATATATGGTATGTGAATTGCATCTCAATAATGCTGTTTAAATTCCCATTGAACACGTAAATAATTCACAGAGCAACATGAAACTAAGATTATGTCCTTATGATATCAAATACTCAGACAAAAATAACAAAAAACGCACTTAAAAATTTAGATGATTTTCCTACCCTCTGACAGCTAACTCTAAATTATTCAGGGGATCTAGAGGTCTTCAGACTTTTCATATTTTTAAAGGGCTATAGCTCTCATTTACTAAATACCAATGTTGTTAGGTATTTTGCAAATGTAATCACTAATCCTCACAATAAATCTGCAAAGCAGGTATTTTTATCACTACTTTACTGATGAAACTAATAGCTGACAGAGCTGACATTTGAACCCAGTTCCATTTACTTTTAGTATAACGCAACCATCATCTCATTATATAACAAATAATCCTTAAAACTCTGCTTCCCAACTAGAAGAATTGTCTACACACTCTCCCTTCCTTTCATCCATTAACTCTTTGGAGCTCTGTAGCCAAGTTTCACCCCAGCCCTGCCCTGAAAGTATTTTCACCAAGATCCCCAAGATTCCCTGTTTCTAAATCCAGGGGAAACTTCTTAGTCCTTATCAGATTGTATCTTCTGTATGCTTTCTCTCTTGCTGGCTTCTTTGTGAAACCTGTTGTATTATTATTATTCTACAATCCCACTTTCAGACTCGTGATTCTTTTTGAATTTCCAACTTCTCTCGTCCCTCTCCCTAGACATCTCTTGTTTGTCCATTCCACCAACAGTGCCTTCTCTTTCTGTTCTGTATACCCTCCCTCATACAATACCTCCACCTCCACAGATGGGGTTCCCAGTATGTGCCCGTGTCTGCCAACTCTGTATCTGCAGCTAAATCTTTTTCTGACTCCAGACACACACATCTACAAAACTGCTGGGCATCTATCCTCAAATGCCCTAAGGCATATCAAAAATCACCCTTATCATCTTTAGCTTTTGGATTGTTGTCTGTAGTTCTTTCCACTATATAATGACCATGAACAAATAGTATTTAAGAGCATGTACTTGGATTCAAGTTCTGCTTCTCTTCCTCGCTGGCTGTGTGATCTCTCTATGCCTTAGTTTTCTTATCCGTAACACAGGGATAATAAAAGTATTTCTCTTACAGAGCTGTTATGAGGAATTACGAGCTTACACATGAAAAGTGACTGCCACATGGTAAACCTAGTACTTCTATGGTTCTAGCACCAAGACTTTTTCCTAGATTTCTCCTACTAAATTAATCTCTAAGTGTCCTATCAATATATCTTGAATTCTTGAGTAATTCCTCTGCAGTCTTTTCCTGTTGCCTCCACTCTAGATCAACCTAGAATCATTGCTCATCTGAATTACCAGCTGGTCTCCACCACAAGCTCTCTGCACTTTCCATCTCTTCACTGCACTATAGCCGGTGTGGGACCTTTGGTAATACACATCTGATTTTGTCCTTGCCCTGACTTATCCTCTAACATGCCTGCCTTTCCTTCATATCCATTCCTTTTGCAGTTCCTGGGGAGGGGAAAAAAAGCACTCTCTCCTTATCTTCAGGTCTTGACTCATGTTTCTCCCATTCTTAAACTCCTTCTCTCAACAAGGACACATAGCATTCACCTGGCCATCTCAGTGCCAGCTCCCACTCCTAGATCTCTTCTCTTCACCTAACAGGCCCAGGAAACACATCCTGTGTGGTACCACTGGAAACCTCTTCCTGATGCTCTCAGCCTGGGTTGGGGGCCCTCTTCCATCCTTCTAAAGCTATAGAACTCAGCCTAGTGTATTACTGTCAGTATTATTTGATTTCCTCTTTCCTTATCTGTCCCATTATCGAGACTGAGCTCCTTGAACTCAGGTGCCATGTTTTAATCATATCTGTATTTTTGGTGCCCAGCAATGTACCTGGCAAGTACTCTTGATTTTAAGAAAAGACAATAAAAATTATTTAAATCATTATTAATTTATGTATCCAGTAAATATTTAGAGAGCCCTATATTTAATGAGCCTGTGACAGGCTCTAAGTTGGGAATACTAAGACAAATTAGACATAGCCCCTTCCCAGAGAGACTCAGTCTTTTTTTTTTTTTTTTTAAGATTTATTTATTTATTTATTTGACAGACAGAGATCACAAGTAGGCAAAGAGGCAAGCGCCGGGTCAGGGGACAGGCTCCCCACTAAGTGGAGAGCCCGATGCGGGGCTCGATCCCAGGACCTGAGATCATGACCTGAGCTTAAGGCAGAGGCTTAACCCACTGAGCCACCCAGGCCCCCCGAGAGACTCAGTCTTATAGAAGGGCCCACAACAGACAGGAAAACAATAGAATCTCATACAGTAGATGCTCTATAGAAGGCATATGCTGAGGGGTATCAAGAAAGGAGAGTATTAATTTATTAACATGATTAAAATGGTAGAGAAATTAAGGAATGTATATATCCACAAATACACATGTACACACACATGCATATTATTGACACTCAGAAGTCTACAGGATATTAACTAATGGGGTCAGTGATTACATTTAATTTGAAATGAAATAACCCTTTCTTGAATATACCCATAGCCTTCTCTAGAGCCTTACTCTTTTTTTTTTTTTTTTAATATTTTATTTATTTGAGAGAGAGCACATGCATGCACTTTTAGGAGGAAGGGACAGAGGGAGGACGTAGACTCCCTGCTGAGCAGGGACAGCCTCCCCTCACCTTCCACCACGGGCTTGATTCCAGGACCCTGAGATCATCTCCTGAGCTGAAGGCAGATGCTTAACTGACTGAGCTACCCAGGCACCCCTCTGCCTTACTCTTTCCACTACTTAATTTGTCTTATTAAGCTATTCCCTAGCCATTGACGAAGCCATAGACATACAATAAAACATTTTATTCTGTGTAATTCTGGTACTTCTGGATTTCTTGAATTCAGTTTTCTCAAACTCAAGTCCATAGACTGGTGCTGGCTTATGGCCTAATTTCTACTGTCTAGAGCAAAATGCAGGAAAAGAACTTTGCAATGCATACGTACACACATCTGTATTAGAGTGCCCTCTACCCTGCCTTGAGAAGAATCCTTCCTGAGAGTATGATCTTCCTCTAACTCTAGTTAGAGATAAAATAAAATTTATTTTATGAAACTATGGTGATAATAGATGTTAGCTTTGCATTCTTCTCCTTAATTTGAGAAACTAAGAGGTGGGTTTGTCTCCAAATTGTATATTTAACTTGTTCCTGTCACCATGTGCTCTTGGCACAGTTCTCAGTCACCCTCTCAAATCAGCTAGCACTCTTCATGCCGTTCCTTTGTTCGGTATCCCCATCCACAAATTTTAGTAGACTCTGTGTTTAAATATTTGGTTAGTTCCAACTTGCAGTTTTGACTGTGGACTCTCCCTTTCCAAAAGCCTTCAGATCTAGGCTTTGCAACCTACAGGTCTGCCACCTTTAATGCCTAAACAAGATAGATGTTAAATATGACAACCCAGTCATAAATTTGATAATTGCCCTACATAGAAGCCATCATCAGCAGTGTTACTTTAATGTGCATTTTAGGGTTTTGGGATTCGTCATTAATAACTTTTTGCAATTTCACCAAGTGAAATTCATGTAGATCAATGACACTTTTATTTTTTCTTCCTTTTTTTTTTTTAAATTATAGCTGTGGTACACAGTTGCCTTCATTTGGGGTCAACATCCCCTCCCCAGCAAGTCACATTATATAAATGCAAAATGTGACTGCTATTTTTGCTTTTGTGGTTTTTCTTTGTTGTTGCCATTTTAATAATTCTTCTTTCCACTATTCTAAACTTCTTATATATATTATAACCTTTGGGGTAAAAATTAACAAATTCTCTATAGAATTTTCAAAACACCAAAATAAGGAAACACATTTTATAATTGCACTTTCCAAAGAAACGTTTTGCTTTTCTCTTAGAGACAGGCTTAAAAAGTGTCATTTTATTCCCTAAGGTTTTTTGCTCAAAATTGATCCCTCAGTGTTTTATTTATTATAAAATGCTAACCTTATGAAAGAACACTGTTTTTTGCAGCTTTGATTCTCCTAGATAGAAAAGTAAGATGATTTAATAGCTCTATATCATTAAATATTATGAGGCTAACATGTTGGAAAGTGCAGTTGAGAATTACAGTGGCAACAGAGGCCAGCAGTAACACATGGAAAGGATAATTGTGCTATAAAATCAGCACTCTTAAATGTCACCCATTAGCACTGTGTATGCAGAAGAACTGGTCTGAAATAGAAAGGAAAAATCCCACACATTTTAAAAAAATGAAAGAAAAAAAACCTTGGTTCACAAAAACACGCACTCAAAGACAAGATGGTGAGGAGTAGAAAATTGTAGGTTTAGCTTCTTAATTCTGCTCATGTGAAGCTGGAGCCTGGAGACAAAAATAACCATGGTCAAAGCAATATCACATTACAAAAGAATTGTTTTTTTTTTCTCACCTAGCCTGCGTCTTTGTTTTGAATTATCATTAATTACCTTCCTAATTCAGGCAGCTCTCCTGCTGTCACTTTCTTTCCCTACTTCTGCCCATCTTTAACTGAGCGACTTTCTCCATTCCTCTCGGATGTTTCAAATTCTACTATACCAAAATCTAGCCTCAGAATTTACCACTTCCACAAATCTTTCCCTGAAAATTCCCACCTTTGTGACTCCCTACGTTCTTTGAAGTTATAGCGTCTCGTCCCCCACTCTTGGTCAGATTATCACTTGATTCAAAATTGTCTTGTTTTATTCACACATCATTCATTTCTGTACTCTTGTCTCACCGTATTGTAAGTCTCTTGTATATAGAGGCCTTTGGTATTAATTTTTAGTGGTTCCCAAACCCTAGAGTCATGGCAAACACAGGAGGGACTCCAGTACTTAGTGTTGTATTTTCAGCAGTCTTTGCTGCAGTGATCAAAGGCAGCCAGAATGGATTGTCAGAGTATCCCTATGAAAACCAGAATTCACCGTAAGTTAACTTTACTATACTTTTTTTTCTGAAGAGTCTTTTGTAGCACAAATTGAAACAACAAGGAAAACACATTCCCCACGGTGCTTCTAGGACCTGTCCAGTTGATGGAAATGTCTCATGGGACCTTGACCCCTGTAGCAGGAGAAAAGTTAAACCTTCGTGAAGTCCCTCTTAACCAAATATTTTCTTAGCTCCCAAGTTGTTGGCTTTGAGGTTGCCATGTGTCACTTTGACAACTCTAAAACCTTTCTGCCTTAAAACCAGACTTCTCTTCTCGTGTCACAGCATAGTATGTGTGCACTTTTCCCTTGCACATTAACTGCTCAAATAGTCCATTATAGCGCTCAGCAGCTGCAGTCCTCCTACAGGTTTGACAACTTTTCAGTCCAGCTCTCTGACGTAGCATGCTTTCCACTTCACGCGGTCAACTTAACTCTGCTGGGTTTATTACTGAACTGTTCATTTAATTTAATGACTAACAAAGGACTCGGATAAAATTCTTTGTCCCGTTTTTAGAGCCTAGCATAATTAGTCACATCTCCCACATCTTCAGATAGCAAATTTAATTAGACTCTCCAGTGGATCACTTTCTAGGGCAGGAATAGGACATGGAAACATTGAGGTTGCTTCCCTGGAACAGAAAAGAGTCTTCCCAGGTTTACTTGGTATTGACCTGTATCCAGTGTTTCAGAGGAAGGTTGGATTAGAAGATAAACCCATGATATATTCAAAACCCTGTGCAATGCTGTCTCTGGGGATCGAAGTCCTTTTTCCTCAAATAGTAATCTTTTGATGAAGCATAAAAATTAATTACCCTTATAGTTTCTCAGTTGGTCCAGGTCTCTCCTTACTCAGATATTTTATATCTCCTTGTTTCATCATGCATTTGAAATTTAAAATCGACATCAGTAAATTTGTAAACTTAGTTGAGCTTCTCTTTGTTTTACAGCTACCCATAATTTAGAAAAATTTTCTTTTCACTTTTTACTTCCCCCTAATATGACCTTATAGCTTTTTCAGAAGGACTCTGCTTTCTTGCTATTCACCAGAATGAATGTAAGTAAAGCCTTGGACAGTTGTTCACATTGTTAATCTCAGTGCTACCAGTCTTGCTTGGGATGGTACTCAGTTTACTGCCAGGAGTTATTATGCTCATTCCTCTGATTAATTATTTCTGAGCACCTTGCAGCTGGATAGAATCATAGAGGGTTAGCACTAAAAGAAGTTCCAGAAATTAAGTTTCAATACTCCCCATTTTATAAATGGGAGAATAGTCCCAGGAAAGGGAAAATGGCTTGCCTAAGGTTATGTAACAACCTAGTAATAAACGTCCCACTAGAAGAAAGGTCTTGTTTTTTTACTCCACTGGTCACTCTAGTATTCTACACTGGACTTTCTTGAGTATTATGTGAACTAAAGCCCTATATTTTCTTTACTTCCCTTATGGTGATAACTTGGGTGAGGCAAATCTACAAAGTTTGAGAACCTGCATTTTGGGTTCCTTCTTCTGGCCAGTGGACTACTCCCAACAGTCATGTGCCATAATCTTTCGTTCAACAAACTGAGCAAACATTTACTGTGCTAAGAATGGCTCAGTTAGGTGATTATGGGAAGATAAAAAGAAAAAAGGACACTACCATTGGTCTCCAGGACAAATGCTAATGGTGAATATGAAGCACAGAAATATACTCTTCTTCTGGGTTTTTTTGTTTTTTGGTTTTTGGTTTTTGGTTTTTTTTGTTTTTTTTTTTGCTTTTTATGTATGTGTGTATTCATATGTGCATGTTGTTGGGGAAGAAGAGAATTAGAGAAGAGAGACAGACATATAATCAATACATGGTTCTGTAGGAGGTTCTAAGGAGAGAGATCGCAGGTGGTTAGACGTTTAAGAACAGGGCATCTGGGTGGCTCAGCCATTAAGCAGCTGCCTTCAGTTCAGGTCATGATCCCACTGTCCTGGGATCGAGCCTGCATCAGGCTCCTTGCTCAGCGGGAAGCCTGCTTCTCCCTCTCCCACTCGCCCTGCTTATGCTCCCTCTCTCCCTGTATCTATCTCTGTCAGAAAAATAAATAAAATCTTTAAAAAAAAAAAAAGCAAGTTCAAGAACAGTTTATGTGAAAAAGTTAACATAGTGGGAAGACAAAGTTGGTGTCCAAGGGTGATGGGAAAAAAAGTGAGATGACTTAAATAGAAGGAGTGGAGATGAAAAAGCACAGATGAACTTATTCATTCAATTATTCATTCATTCATTTCATGATCATTTGTTCATTACTGTTCTTGGCCAGAAGATAATAGAGGTTGGGATACATAGAATAAAAATGTGTTTCCTAACGTTAGGGAATTCGCATTCTAGATCAAACTTCTTAAACTTGAATATTTCTCAGACTTTAATGGAAATAAGAATCACTACTTGCAACAAGCTCCATGTAGATGCTGGTGCTGCTGCTTCTTAAACCATACTTTAAGGGTCAATAAACTTGCTTATAGAGAGACCATTATAATCTGACAGTTGCCCTAATGGAGGAGATGCTGACAGCGGTTGTCTCAGTGGGCTTAAAGAGTAGACCGTGTGCATGGCCCTAGTAGACGAGTCTGGACCATATATAAAATGAAGGGCCTTGAATGAAGGAGCAGGAAGGAATTCAAAATTTGCTTATGAACTTCTTAACCACTGCTCCTGAGCATGGTTTTCTTTCTTTTAGCCATAGTTATGGGTGGTATGAATAATATTAATGATAATAATGAATAATATTGGGCACTTATAATGGGCCAGCACTATACTAAACATGTTACATTATTAGTTCATTTGATATTCACAAGCATCCTATGAAATAGGTGTTCTTATCCTTCTTTTTGAGAATTAGAAAGGATTTCCAGGTATTTAGAAGTATTCATATGTACTCCAGGGCAATTGTCAACCCAGTTCAGTGTGAAACAGAGAAAGGCCCCATGATCGTACTTTCTGTATTCTATCCCCTATTACTGTGTATCTTGTATATGCTTCTGTTATCACACTAAATAATAATTTGCTTGCCTGTATTCCCCACTATGCTGTATTTTATTCATTTTTTTCCCCAAGTGTCTGGGATGCAGTAGGTGTTTGGTGAATGGCTATATTTTTAACTTCCTTTCTGGAATGATCCTCCTACTATCTTTCATGCCTTCTTCCTGAAACTGTTTCTCCCACGTTAAATGTTCTCTCACAGTCTCTACATCTAAAATCACAGTCTGATAACTTCATATGCCATCTCCTTTATATAGCCCTTTCTGGTTCTTCCTCTACACACCTTGAGGGAAATGGGCTCTTCCTTCCTGGCAATCTCATAGCATTTTCCTTGCACCTCTGCTATTGCACATTTCATTTTCTACCTTGTACACATTATTATTTGTGTGCTCATCTTATGTCACCACTAGACTTTAATACCTCTTTAGGAGTAATAAATCCCTGGGGCACCTGGATGGCTCAGTTGGTTAAGTGTCTGACTCTTGATTCTGGCTTGAGTCCTGAGCTCAGGGTCATGGGATTGGGCCCTGAGTCAGGCTCTGCGCTGGGCATGGAGCCGATTAAGATTCTCTCTCTCTCCCTCAGCCTCTTCCCACCCCCTGCACAAGCGTATTCTCTGTCTCTCCCTCTCTTAAAAAAAAAAAAAAAAAGAAGAAGAAGAAAAGAAAAAAGGACTGATAAATCCCAATAGTGCAGTTATCAAAGGGTTAAAATTTGGAGCCAAACTGAACTGGAACTTTGGTTTTGAGGCTAGTTTTGATTTGGTTTCATTGGTTTTGGTTTCTCTTTTGTTGTTGCAACATTTCTGCTCATTGACTCAATGATGTTGGGCAAGTTTCTTAACCTCAGTGAGATTCGTGTGGGAAATGGTGGAAATAATGTCTCCCTCTAAGACTATCTGGACAATTGAGGAGCAGTATGCAATGATCCTGGCATTGCCTACATAATAAGCACTTGATACATGGAAGCTATTGTTATCATTTGTGTTATCCACACCACACTACTCTCTCCAAAAGTAGAAGCCAATAACATGTTTGAATGAATGAATGTTCAGCCTTTATTATGAGGCTCACACCCTCTATAATATTATAAGAAGTTATATTGCATTTTTCCTCTACTCCACTCTCTCCCAAATTGTGTACATGATACCAAACATTGTCATCTAATACAGCAACCTTCCCATTACCAACTGGGAAACATGAATTCACTTCTAACCAAATACAGCTATTTGAGAAACGATTTCCACTTTCTATTTTGTGAATTCTTAAAATGTAAAACAACATACTTTTTTTTAAAGATTTTATTTATTTATTTGACAGACAGAGATCACAAGTAGGCAGAGAAGCAGGCAGAGAGAGAGAGAGGAGGAAGCAGGCTCACTGCTGAGCAGAGAGCCCGACGTGGGGCTTGATCCCAGGACCCTGGGATCATGATCTGAGCCGAAGGCAGAGGCTTTAACCCACTGAGCCATCCAGGTGCCCCAAAACAACATAATTTTATTAAAATTGCTTCTCTAAAAGAGAAATTTGCATATCAGAAGTTATTTGGCCCACCCCATCTATTATACGGCTGTATAACAATGTTGGTAATGTACAAATAAATGGCTTATGGCAAAGGTGAATTAGACCATTAAAACATAAAAAAACAATAACCCCTCAAAAGATGATAATGAGAGCTCAATGGGGCATTTAAGACATTTAGTACTCACTAAATGAAGAAGTGCTTAACAATCAATTAGGATAAAATATTCTAAATGATGTAGTTCTCAGTAAGTGGTCCATAAAATGTATACATGACCAGGAATGTCCATGGTAAACATGTCTTGTTACTACATTCTTTATTAACCACTCTACACTGTGCTTTCTGCAGTTCTGCCTGAAGAGTCTGAAAATGCCTCTGAAATTTCTCATGGGTACAGGGTGCATGAGTTTCACTTATTCTAGCATTACAAATTCATTATTATCACAATAAAGGTAACATAGCTGCATTACACGGTTTTAGAAATAATAACATCAGTGCTGTGCAAGCTAAATTTTAGGTTATTTGCAGCCCCTTATTACATACAATTCACTCATTCATTCATTCATTCAGAACATACATTGGGCATCTGTTATAGAAAAGCTTAGAAAAACATAGAAAAGAGAACAAAGTAGACCTCATCCCTCTGTCCATGGGAATGTGTCAGATGGAAGATACTACATAAGCAATCACAGGGTCCCTTAATTAATCATACACTTAGTGTAAATGGTGGTATAGCATACAAGTAGTATAAATGGTGAGTGCTACAAAGGAAAAGAGCAGAGTGCCATGAGGAAATAAGACTGGAGGGAGGGCCAAAAGTAAGCCTTTTTAAAAGAAGTTCTATTTAAGTAGAGATCCAAAGGGTCAGAATTAGATCGAGAAAGGAAGTTGCGTTAGGTAGACTTGAGTGATTGGTGACCCCTTGGTTCTACCCCCCCCCCCACTGGAAAAGTTTTATTGAAAAAGAAATTGTACAAATAAACAAGTAGGCAGAGAGGCAGGCAGAGAGAGAGAGAGGAGGAAGCAGGCTCCCTGCAGAGCAGAGAGCCAGATGCAGGGCTCCATCCCAGGACGCTGGGATCATGACCTGAGCCGAAGGCAGAGGCTTAACCCACTGAGCCACCCAGGCACCCCCCCCAACACTTGGTTCTTCTGAACAGATGAAGCTGCATATCAGTTTCTTCACATATTAAGTAGTAATAACAAGATTTCCATTATTAAAGGGTAATATTTACCCCTTAGCATTGTTGTAAAGATTTTGCATGTAACACACTTAGTAAAATATTTGGCACCCATTGAGTATTAGCCATTGTTGTTGTTGTTGATGATGTTATTACTAGCAATTTTATCCTAAATGCAATGGGATACCACTACAAGAGGTTACACAGATTTAAGCAAGAGAGTAAATGTCAAAAAATGTGAAAGATCTGAGATTTTTTTTTCTTTATTTGATATCTAACCAATTAGATTATGGATACTGCTGCATCATCATTGATACTGACAGAAAATGTGAGACTCATGGGTAAGAGATATTATTACTCATAATAAGAGTTGTAGCCCAAATATCAGCGAAGAATTGTCTCCCAAGAATTATGTCATCAGGGGTGCCTGGGTAGCTCAGTTGGTTAAATGTCTCCCTTGGGCTCAGGGCATGATCTCAGGGTCTTAGAATTGAGCCCCACATTGGGCTCCCTGCTCAGTGGGAGTCTGTTTCTCTCTCTCCCTTTCCCTTCTTCCTTGTGCTCTCTCTCTCTCTCTCTCTCTCTCAGATAAATAAAATCTTTAAAAAAAAATCATGTACTCATATCTGATTTTTTTTTCTTTCTAGAGAGAGAGAGAGAACATATGTGCACCCAGTGGAGGGGGGTGGTAGTGGTGAAGAGGGAGAGGGAGAAAGAGAATCCTACGTAGGCTCCATACTCAGTGCAAAGCCTGACACCGGGCTTGAACTCACAACCCCAAGATCATGACCCAAGCCAAAATTAAGAGTCGGATGCTTAACCAGCTGAGCCACCCAGGGGCCCCAGATCTGATATTTTATAAAATCATTCTGACGACTGTTGAACTTACAAGTATTCACACAATTTTATGTCTGTTACTTCATTTTTTACATAATAAGCATTTTTTTAAACTGCTGTATCATGTTTGTAACACTAATGTTTAGCGATTACACAATCAATATGATCAATCAATAATATGATCCATAATAATTTATTTATTCTCCTAATGAAGGAAGTTGAATTTGCTTCAAAGTGTTGGCAGTTATCAAGGAACATTTATTTTAAGAGACGGAATGGTTGAAAATGTAAAGCAAATACATTTCTGTGCTGACGTGACAATATAGATGACAGGAAGTATTTGAAAAGGCTGGAAACTGACACTGCCAGTTGGCCTAAGCTTGCAGTTTCCAATAAGGGATGATGCTAGTAATGGAACATCTTCAGCCTGATTGTAAAGATTTACAATCTGTGTCAATAAAATGTTCAATATGTACATAAAGTGAATTTTACTTCTACCAAAAACATTTTCTAAGACTGAGAATCAATGAATACTATTTATAAAACCATGACAACTTTCTCCTATGCAATTCTTAGCCAGAGAGGGGGTCAGGGACAAGAGTATTACATTACATGAAGCTTGTGCATCTCCAGCTTTCAAATATTTTCCATTTAAAATGGACTCAGTGGGCTTTTTCCAGTGCATTTCAAAAATCATTTTTTAGATAGGTATTCACATTTTTAATTATTAGATAGTAATCTTTGTGTTTTTAACTATTAGAAAGATTATTATATAGCATTAGTTAGAATGCTAGATCATCAAATTTGAAATTCTTGTTTACCACTAACGAAACTCATTAAAAAGATGAATGAATTTCCCATGGACATAAAATTAAATCAATTTCCATTATTAAGTATCTTCTGTGTTAAAGAAGCTGGGTTGGCACTGTGAGGGCTAAGAAGTTGATGGCACATTTCCCACCCAGAAACAGCTCGCATGACAGTGGGTGAAGTAGAGATATAGTTTGCTGTGTGGAAAGTGCTAGGACAGGTGTAACAACTGCAGTGGAGAGTAGAAATGTGTATGAAGCATCCTGGGAAGGCATGGAAAAGACTCATGACGGTGTGGCCCTTGAGTCATAGCCTCTCATCTCATCTTGTGTATTACCTATTTGGCACTCTAACGCCTTCTTTAGTGTCTTCTTCTAGTCCCCCAAGGCCTTTTTTGTTATCCTCAGGGACAGGAAACTTGATCACTTCATGCAGTCCAATCTGCCTTCCAATACTCCTGGTGATTAGAAAGGGCTTCTTTGTTTTGTTGTTGTCATTTAAAGTTTTTATTTATCTGTTTGAGAGGGAATAAAAGAGATACCATGAAGGGGGGAGAGTCAGAGGGAGAAACAGACTCCCTACTGAGCAGGGAGCCTGATGCAGGACTTGATCCCGGGACTCGATCCCAGGACTCCAGGATTATGACCTGAGCTGAAGGCAGTTGCTGAACGACTGAGCTACCCAGGCACCCCTAGAAAGGGCTTCTTTGGAATGCCCTTCCTCTTTGATTCTTCATAACCTTGCCTGTTAGCTTCAGTGCTACCCTTGGGGCCACTCAGCAGAAGTGCACTGCCCATTCCAAATGAGGCCATTACACAGGTTTTTGAGTTGTTCAGAGCCTTCTCTTTGCCAGGTTAAACATTGCTAGTGCCTTCTACAGCTCCTCGTGTGGCATGTTTTAAAAACACTTATCCTGGTTCTTTTCAAATTGAATAGTCCATTTTGTCTCTGTTTCTCTTAATGTATCCCAAGATCAGTTTTTATATCTAATAACATTCTTGATTCATTACAGGCTTACTATTAAGTGAATCTTTTAGAATTTTATTTTCTAATTCAGGCAGGTGATTTATGGTAGGTAGTACAGATTGAAGGTAATACCTATGGCAAAATATATGAGGTGAGAGGAATACATTCTAGGATGAAGGGGACCATATATAAATGTCTAGCGACATGAAAGAACATGGTATGTTTGATAAATGGTGAGTAGCCCAGAGTTAATATATCATAGAATATGCAGAAGAAGATGGGACTTAAAGGGGCTAATTTTTAAATTACATCATTGAATTTGTGTTGTGAAAAATTACTCTGATAGAGGCTCAAAGAATGAATTGGAGAGAAAAACTTTAGAGTGGGAAGTTACTCAATAGTGTGAAAATAATAATATTTAGCTATTAGTTGAGTCCTTACCATATCCTGCATAATATATTCTACATAAATAGCCTTTGATGTCACAAAATTCTGTGAAGCACTCTTATTCCCATTTTATGGATAAAGACACTGAGACTTAGGTGGACTTACCAAGGTAACTCAGCTTTTCAGTGGTGGAGCCTCGGTCACACCCCAGTCTTCTGACTTTGTACTGTGCTACACTACGATGATAGCAGGTGTACTCTGACCAGTGTAAATATTCTAGATGTAGAAACAGTATCAATTCATAACTCAGGAAATGATGGGGAGAAAGGAAGACAGCACAACTGAGCTTCTCCAGCCTGGGAGAATAGGAGGCTGGGACAGTGCCTGAGACAAGAGCCAACAGCACTAACTAGCACCAGAACAGTCACTTTTTAGGAAGTGAAACTGGTGACTCCAGATAGGAGTATAAATTTCCCGAGGAAAGTCTGAGGCGTGATGGATGTGCCTTGGCTGACAGTTTTTCCTGACCCAGAGCTGGCAATAAGAGTCAACCATATATTCAAAAATTATTACATTTGGCAATCCTTTATCAAATGATTCAACTAGAATGTAACCTCATTCGTTACATATAAAAAAACACTCCCCTCGGTGCATAAATTCAACCATCTAACAATTGGCAATGGGAGTGCTGTTTAATCCTCATCTATCAGAACAGAATGCTCTCTCATGTACTTATGAGACTTGGTAAGGTTGTTAAAAATTTAGACTATACTATCCATATTGTACTATAATCATGTATCTTCTGACATATAGAGAGAGATGAAATAAGTTGGTAGATGAATTAGCAAAATTGATAGGATCTTGTTATTAGTCTGCAAATATTTCAGAGGTGTTAACATAAAGGAAAGAAAATATTATAAGAATGTAGAAGTAATTGGAGAAAATTAGGTCAGAGAAAATTGAAGTTGATTATTGGAAAAAATACTCTTGCCTGTGAAATTTATTTTTTAAAACTGTATCTTATGGAAAGTAGTAGTGAGAAAAAAAAATGAAAAGAGAACAAGACTGTCCTTCATTTCATTTGGTCAGTGTTAGTACAAGTTCCTGAAAATTTTTAGAAGAAAAATTCACCATCATCAGTAGGCTTATAATGGATGACACAGAACATCATTATGACTTTATGAGTCTACATAAAACAAAATCATGGTTTACCATTTTAGGTACAAAATCTTAACTGAAGCCCTATATCCTGACAAAACCATGCATGTATAGCTTTCTTGAGAAGATAGATATTTATATTTTCATGAAAGTAAAAGATTTTTATATTTAAATACATGCAGTGTATATGTATACATGTATACATGTGTTATGTAGAGAGGTATGTATACAAATATATTTATAAATGAATATAAATATATAAACATATATAATTTACAGTATGTGATTATAATTCCACCAGAGATTTCCAAATCTAAGCACAAATCTCCACTATTTCTTCTAATTCCTAAAGAGTACTTAAACATCTGCAAATTCTGAGGGCAGTCATCTTTCAACTACTGATCCTTCTCAAAGCCCTTTGTATACACAATATTCATAGTAGTTAAAAGCAGACCTTGAACCTTGAGAGACTGAAGGAGAATCTTACCTCTTACTAGTTCCTGTAGCTGGAGAGAAAGCATTTACCTCTATGAGCCTCAGTTTCTTCTTCTGCAGAATGTTGGCAAAGCAGCCTTCAAGAGGATCAAATGAGATAACATATGCAATTTAGTAAAGTGCCTTAGACATAGTGAGTTCTAAATAAATAGTAGCAATTTTCATTACTATTTTGTTTTTTGACCTCCTGTGTACTCCCACTGTGTGAAAGTAAGCTGAATGAGGAAGGGAATTTTTTTTTTTTAATTGTATTCTCTGCTTTACCTCTAGGTCTTAAAGAGTACTCAGCACATACTAGGCATGCAGTATATTTCTGAAAGAAATCAATTGGTGAACAATGTAATGAATAATTTGGCCTCTATATCCAAGATAATCTGGAGAAACAAGTTATTTCTCTTGCTCTCTCTAATGATAAATAGTATTTCACATTCAAGTAATTTTTAAAGGCTGATTTGGAGAGTAGAGACTCAAACAAATAGAAGTTTAATGCAACAATTAACATTTTAAGTATAAGTGTTTTTTTTATGGAAAACACAGTTCAGGTCCTGGTAGCTTCCCTTAAATATCAGTTTATAATCAGAGGTAGTTAAATAATTGAAAAACAAAAACATTATTCCTTGAGGACAGTTTACATCCTTCCCTTTAAATCTATGCTTTGGTAGTTTTGTTTTTTCATTTGCTTCTTTGTCAGTCTCTTCCCATGGCATAAAGTTCCAAATACAATAGTGGTAAATCATCTGTGGTCCAAGTATAAGGAATAAACTAAATGTCAACAGCTAAAGTCACCACGTACTGGCGGATGTCCCATCATCCTGAACTTCGTTTAGCCCTAGCAGTCTGTGGTTTATGAAACCTCTAAGTAGATGCCTTCTCTGATTTAAGGTCAGAGAGGAAAGCATGACTAAACATGAATGTCATTGTCAGGTGGCCTCCCTTCTATATAAGTTAATGTTTTCTGCTTGTGTGGGACCAGATGAAAAATTTGGTAAATGTCTTAGAAATTTAGAGCTTAAAAAAAACGCAACAAGTCCTTCATGATGCATCATTTTAAAAAAATAATAATAATCTTGAGCTATACTTTTCAAGCTTTGTAGTTTGCCCTAATTTTTTTTCACAATTTCATGGCATCTCTTTTATATATCATAAAGTGTATGCATTTCAAGTATACAATTCAATAAATTTTAATAATTTTACCCAGTCATGTAACCAATAGCATAAATCAGTTTTAGAATGTTTTCATGTCCCCAGTAAGATCCCTCATGCCCATTTATAATTAGTTCCCATTCTCACCCCAGCCCTAGACAACTGATAATCTATTTTCTGTCTATAAATTTGCCTTTTCTGATTAACTTTTGTATTTTTAATATGTCTTAATCCATGAAAAGCTACCAGTAGTAATAATATTGTTTATAGAGTAAGATTATTTTTTTCTCATTTTTTCTTTTTTAACCAAAGAAAATATAGCCATTCCATTATTTATAAAAACTAACTTTAAAATGGCATTTGACTGTAATCCTCGTGAACATCTCCATATGGGCAGATTAGGATTCTAGGATTGTGTGAGCAGCTGCATTGATGACTTCCAGCACTGTGTAAGCAGCGCTCACTGTGGACAGCAGTAAATCCTGCCAAGGCTGGTTGCTTAAATCCTGTATCTCTGTAACTTTCATGACTGCCATTTCAACTCAGTGTTTCCAATAAGGCATAAGTGTCTTGGAGCGGATTAGAATTCCTTTACTATCATTTTCATATATTAAACTCCACTACCTACTTTATTCCAAAGTTAAGATTTACCACTGTGTTCTCTAAGTGGTAATAGATTTCTTCCTTATGTGCATTGTCCATATTCTTGAATTTGAGATGGTCTACTAAAAAGTACATTTTCAGGGGTGAAAATATATATTTTCAGGGGTGAAAATTGTCAGGGGTGGTCTATATATAGAAAAATCCCAGGTTTATTTATTTGGTGTCATTAAATGCAACCTCAAATGTTTTTGCTTGACATAGTTGAATATTTTTGCTTAGGATCCCAGTGGAAATAGTGTAACAAGGATTCCAGTTGGCATGGAATGAGGAGGGTACAGTGGTTAATTCACCATGTTTCCTGACTTTAGGGAACTTATAGTTAGCTAGGAAAACAGCCATTTTTATTTTGTAAACAATTTTATTTATCTGTACAACAAGGAGAATAATTTAGTAAATATGAAGTGGTAGATTAAGTGAACTGTGTTATGGGTTGTTGCCTGGCCCATGTATGGTGCACAGTAAATGTTGGTTGAATGAGTGTACAAATGAGTGAGGCTATGCTTTGATAAAAATCAAAGGTATATGAAAGGAACTGGCACATTTACAAACCAATGACATGCTCACAATAAGACATAAAATGAAATTGGGGAGCATAATCATCCCCAACAGGGTTTGACTGGATGATCCCTTTAAAATAAAGTCAACACGTTGTTCTTAAGTATTTCAAAGAACCAAGACAGGAAAAAAAAAGAAGAAGAAGAAGAAGTCTAAGAAAGCAAGATACACAGCATTAGGTGGTTATTAAGATAGTGACCTTTGATTTAAATCATGGCATTAAAGAATCCTGAATGAGTTCATGAGTTTACCGTATCCAAATAGAGCTAGGCTGGGTGTGAGTTCATAGACATGTACGCACAGACACACTCACATACATACACATATATATATCACATATAGAGTACCCTCATTGATCCTACTCATGGAAGCAATACGCTTAAAAGGAAGGGCTGTCAATGAACACAATGATCAAAAAATGGATAATTTCAGTGAGTGACAAATAGAAGTGCTATGAAAGAAATAAAGTGGTGTAAGAAGGGATGAGAGACGAGTGTCTTTTTTTTTAAAGATTTTATTTATTTATTTGACAGAGAGAGAGATCACAAGTAGGCAGAGACGCAGGCAGAGAGAAAGAGAGATGGAAGCAGGCTCCCCACTAAGCAGAGAGCCCGATGCGGGACTCGATCCCAGGACCCTGAGATCATGACCTGAGCCGAAGGCAGAGCCTTTAACCCACTGAGCCACCCAGGCACCCAAGATGAGTGTCTTTAGTTGCAAGTCCAGAGTAGACCTCTGGGGAGGTTGCCTTCTAGTGGTAACCTGAATGAAAGAGAAGACCTGGGGCATAGCAAGAGGTTAATGTAGATGCCTTTAGAGAGGAACTAGTGAGGATATCTGAGCTAAGAAGAATGCCAGGATGGCTGGGTCTTGGGAAATGATGGACAGAGTGGCAAGCAATGAGCCCTGAAAGGTATCTTATAGACCTGGAGGTGACTGTAAACTTTATTTCATTGGAAGGGAAGTCTCTGGGAAGTTTTCTGTAAGCAGAGGAACCACATGATCTGATTTCATGCTTTAGAACAGTCTCCTCACAGTTTGCTATGAAAAGTAGTTATTAGAAGGACAGGAGAAAAATCAGTTAGAAGGCTGTTGCAACACCCAACAAGAGAAGGTGATGTTTCCATTAGGGTGGCAGCACTGGGGAGGTGGGAGTCATTTTTGGTAGAAAAGAGCTTGTTAATGAATTGGTTGTGGAGTATGATAGTTGCAAGTGAAGAAACAATGAAAATGCCTATATTTTTGTATGAACAACCAGTGGAGAATGCTGCTGTTTATTTAAAAACGGAGAGAAAATGAATTCGCATGATCAAATGAGTAGATCAGTGTCCTTTCTTGAAGATTATATTATAAATACTTGAAAATTGTTTTCTTCTATTGTTTTCTTCATTACATGAGGCGTAGTACTTTTTTAATTTATTATTTTATTTTGTCAGTGTTCCAAGATTCATTGTTTATGCACCACACCCAGTGCTTTGCATCTTGTGGGTGCTAATGACCGTGTATTATCTGATAAGTTGATTGGGAAATTGAGGTATGAAAAATCCATGTCTGGGCCTTCCAGTATGTTGCACTATACTAAAACTTTTGGCTTCTTAAAAAGAGATTATTTTTTAAATTTTTTGCAAATGTTAAGAAATGTGAAGAAGAAAACTAGCCTACATTTAAAACTTTTCCTTTACAACTTTTCAAATCCTCTCACGTGGATCTTCAAGGAATTGTAACTTGCTGCAATTTAGTTACTAAGAGAGTCATTTTCGTTAATGAGGATAAATAGTACATTTCCTTCATTTGGGAGTTTGTCATTAAGATTCAAAGACAAAGCATTTTAGAGTTTTGATTGATATTTTACATTTGAATTTTCTTTACATTGGTTGTCCAATGGCTATGAATGCTACACATTGTCAAGCTTTTCCTAGCCACAAAGACCAAAACAAAAAACAAAACAAAAATTGCTTCGTGTTGTGAAACTCATCCCCAAGGAAAACAAGAATTTGTTTAAACAGAGTTTGCTGCTGGCACCTAGTTTCACCTCACTGGACCAAATTAAAAGTCTACACTAAAGGACTTAGAAAGCACTGTACTTTTTCGTGTTGGGTTTTAGGTCCAGATTTTTAGTTCTGGTAATGAGTAGCAGCTTAGGGAGCTACCTTGAGCATATTCCACCAAGGGAGGATACCAGAGAAGGAGGCACATGAAGAGTGTGAAGAAAGGAGGGAAATGAACAATTAGCAATTAGCCTTTTACTTTTACATTCCACTTGTTAGTATATTGATGGCGATGACTTCTCTGTGGTGGCCATTATGGGGAAGCTTTGGTATTCATACTTGTCTTCTTAAGAGCAGCTTCCTCTTAAAGCTCTAGGCTGTTTCTGACCCTTCTCCAGCTGTTTGATATACCTGGGGATTACAGAGGGCTCTTTCTAAACTGCAAAAGTGACTATATTTTAATATTACTTAAATTTTCTCATGACCTCTTCTTTGCCTGCAGAATATAATCCAAACTCCAGGAACCAGTTTCCCTTGTTTCATATTTAAGCTTTGTAAGGTTTTTCCCACTATCAACCAAACTCTCCTTTTTAAAACTGTCTCCCTGCTCGCATTCTTAGCTGCCATTAGCTCATATTCTCTTGGTTTTCTCCTGCTTCTCAACTCACTTCTTCCTAGTCTTCTTTCCAGCTTTCTCTTTCTCTACATGTGTCACAATGTTGATTTTCTGCAGGTCTCCCAAACTTTCAGTCTTTTTTATCACAGTGTTTGTAGGAATATCCATGGCTTCAAATGTACTTCAAATGTTGACTCCAAAATGTACTTCTTTACAATGGAACTGTCTACTAAGCTCAAACTCTAATGTCTACCTATCTTATGAAATGTCTCTACCTTGATGGCACACAGGTTCCCCAAACTCACCACATACAACATTAAAATAATTATATTCCCCCCAAATCTGTTATTCCCATACTACTTTTTCAGTATGAAGTACCAGCATTGATCCGACAACCCCAACCTGATACATGAAAGCTGTCCTAGACTCCTCATTCACCCACTACACGCAACTGTCAAATCCTATAGATCCCATTTCCTCGATGTTTCTTAGCTCTAGCCTTATTTTCCTTCCTTAGGCCCTTGGTTAGTTCAAGTTCAGGTCACGAGTTTTAGACTCCTTATGACCAAATGACACTGCCTCCCTGGAAAGTAATTTCCATTTACTATTCCCCATGCTTCACACTTTACAAAATTTATTTCACATATATTGCTCCATTTTCTCCCTAGAGCCATCTGTGAGAAGGCCCTATATATACATTATACTGATGACAGAAACATCAATAGGAGAGTTTGGGTTTTAAGATTGTCGAGAACCTAAGAAAAGGATAAATCCCTAACCCAAGACCATCAGCTCTGGAGCTCATGCTCCTTTCCCCATAACATACTGTTTCCCATCAGTGTCCCATAAAGTAGATAGGGAGACCAGGAACAATTGTTTCCTCCTCAAACTGAGGAAAAAAATCAAAACAAGGCAAGTGAGAGGACTTATCTAAGGCCTTTGAGCTCTCCTTAGGAGCACAGTGGGAAAACCCACATTTCTGCCTTCTAGGCTTCTGTTCTTTTTTCCATACAACTCTGCTTCCTAGATATTGTCAACGAATAAAAAGAATGTGAAAAAATTTCCTGAAAAATATGTTTTGTGTATGAAATAAAGGGATACTCAGGGTCATATGAACTAATGTCTGAAATCCCAACAGGTATACAAAAATCTTCCCATTCCAGGTTCTCTAATTGTTGGTGCATTTTGTTGTCCTTGGCCACATTTTATGTAAAATTCCACATTAAAATCCGTTTTCCTTTTTGAACTTGCTGTGTTGGTGGAACTAGCTGAGACTTGATTTAAGTTCTTATAGGTCCAATTTTTTACTTTCCTTGTGAAGAATAGTCTGTGTGGAAGGGAGCTTTTGATACACGTTCTTACATTACCTCCTGAGATGCAACTTGCATACTATAGTAGCTAACAAGAGTGATGTGCAGTCTGCCCTTCAAAACCCAAATGAATAAAGACAGCAATATGCCCGCTGTATTAAAATACTACGTTTTGCTTCTGATGTTTCAGGCTCTGAGACCAGGCATATACGGGTTCAGTCCTGAGGGGAAAATACTAAGATCAGCATTTGAAGTATACCTTCAGAGTCTTACACTGCTTGACAATGATGACCAGGAGTTTGAGACTGGCCAGTGTCTGGGCAAGTCGTATTTATTATTGAACTTCTGTCACAGAGAAGCATATGACGAAGTCTCAGTGTCACAAGACAGAGAAAACCATGGGCTAGGAATTGGATCTGCGTTCTGCTCTCACCTTAACCATTCTGGTCATGCATTATAACCTCTCTAGGTCTCCCCTATAAGAAGACTGTGAGGTCTCCCATGATATTCTTTTTTTTTTTTTTAAGATTTTATTTATTTATTTGACAGACAAAGATCACAAGTAGGCAGAGAGGCACAGAGAGAGGAAGGAAGCAGGCTCCCCGCCGAGCAGAGAGCCTGATGCCGGGCTCCATCCCAGGACCCTGGGATCATGACCTGAGCCGAAGGCAGAGGCTTTAACCCATTGAGCCTCACAGGTGCCCCTCCCATGATATTCTTTAAGGATAAGGAAAAAACTAAAATCTAGGTGATAATCCTATTAGGCATTCATAAGATAGAAATTCTCATCACCCACACATCCAATCCTGGTTATTGGTTTGTTAGTTAAACGTTTGGACACAACTGTCATCATTTGGAAGGAAAAAGAAAAGATACTTATATGTTGTCATTATTTCACCTTAATTTTTTTTTAATTTTAGAGAGAGCATACATGATCACATGAATGGGGGTAAGGGTGGGTGGAAGCCGCAGAGGGAGAGAGAGAGAATCTTAAACATGCTCCATGCCCAGCATGGAGCCCAAGGCAGGGCTCAATTTCACAACCCCGAGATCATGAGCCAATATCAAGATCTTGTGGCTTAACCACCTGAGCCAGCTAGGTGCCCCTCAACTTAAATTTTAAACATATAACTATACAGTGGCACAGTCAAATCAGTGGTTTAGTGGTATTTTTAAAAAGTAGTAGAATTTCTCCTAATACACTTCCTCTAATTTTTTTTTTTGAGTTGCCATGTTATTAATGACTTGATTGAAGCTGTTCACCATTAAGTAAAACCACATTTCTAACATCTTTGACTATGGCATAAGAAATTTGGTGCCCTGAATTTGATCCACATTTTTTTCATATTTAGATGTTTACCCCAGAATGCATGCTTTCTTCACTGCCCATAATTTTAGTTTTCAACAGATCATCTTCATTAGTCCAGAGTTATACAGTATCTTTCTATAAATCCTCAGTACTCTTAATTTGTCTGATATCACTTATCAGATTTTTGAAAATATGAGGGTCAAGATTTTCTCTACTATCATCAACCTCTGGCCACACTTTTTATGATGTCATTTTCTAGCATCTAAATTGTCCATTAATTGCTTTAAAAAGTTTGGTATACCAAGTTGATTAGGAAGGCCAAACATCTGGCGTCCATTTTTTATGAAGTTCTACTTCATTTTTCTTGCATAAAGCACAGCCTTAATTCATTATCCATGCCTTTCAATTTAGATTTCTTTAAATTAGAGTCAAAATCAAAAGTACACTACATCATTTTATAATTATTTTCTGACTTTTATAATTGTCTGTCTCACACCTTATTTGGCAGCAATGTTTTGAACTACATATAATTATTATGTCTTTCTAGATCAGTAATTTTTTTAATAACTGACGTGTCTTTTTAAATTTTTAAATTTTTTTTATTGAAGTATAGTTAACATAGAGCATTATATTATTTTCAGGTATACAATATAATGATTCAACAATGCTACACATTTTTCAGTACTCATCAGATAAGTGTACTTAAGCACCCATATCCCCGCCCCCCCCCAACTACCTTCTGTTTGGCAATCACCAGTTCATTCTCTGTATTTAAGAGTCTACTTTTGTGCTTATTTTTTTTGTGCTTATTCATTTTTGTGCTTTTCTGTGCTTATTCATTTTTTGTGCTTATTCATTCCTTTTGTTTCTTAAATTCCACATATGAATGAAATCATATGGTACTGTCTTCCTCTGATTTATTTCACTAAGCATTATATCCTCTAGTCCATCTGTATCTCTGCAAATTGCAAATTCTCATTTTTAAAGGCTGACTATATAAGTTTGTGTATGTGTATGTGGTGTGTGTACATCTACCCCATGTTTATCCATTCATCTATTAATGGACGCTTGGGTCATTTCCATATCTTAGCTGTTGTAAATAATGCTGCAATAAAATAGGGGTGCATATATCTTTTCGAATGAGTGTTTTCATTTTCTTTAGGTAAATACCCAGTAGTAGAATTAGTGAACCAAATGGTACTTCTATTTTTAATTTTTTAAGAACCTCCATACTGTTTTCTACCAGTTCATATTCCCACCTACAGTGCATGAGGGTTCCTTTTTCTCTGCATTTTTATGCCAACATTTGTCATTTCTTGTGTTTTTTTTTTATTTTAACCATTCTGACAGGTGTACAGTAATACCTCATTATGGTTTTCATTTGCATTTCCCTGATGATTAATGACATTGAACATCTCTTTATGTGTCTGTTGGCCATCTGTATTTCTTCTTGGAAAAGAAGACCTGACCATTTTTAATTGGATTATTTGTTTTTTATGTGTTGAGTTGTATAAGTTCTTTATATCTTTTGGATATTAACCCTTATAAGATTTATCATTTGCAGATATTTTCTCTCATTTATGAGATTGCCTTCATTGTTTTATTTCATTTGCTGTGCAAAAGCTTTGATGTTTTGAACTGCATATCATTAGTAAGACTTTCTACATCAGTAAACTTATTGTTGATAGAAACAATTCTTTTTACACACTCACATTTAATGAGTGTGTATATTTAAATTACATGAGTATAAAATGAGTATAATAAGAATAAACAGATATGAGAACAGTTACAACTGAATCTTAGTAAACATACAAGTCATATGGGAAGAATGAGAATATATGGGCCATGAGCATTCCAGTTGCAATGAACATTGGTCAGCTTGTCTCTGGGGATGAAGAGGACTCGTTAATCTATAAAAAGATGTTGATTAAGAGAGCTCAATAGTTGGGACACCTGGGTGACTCATTTAGTTGAGTGTCTACCTTTGGCTTAGGTCATGATCTTAGGGTTCTGGGATCGAGTCCTGCATTGGGCTCCTTGCTCAGCGGGGATCCTGCTTCTCCCTCTTCCTGCTCTTCCCCCTGCTTGTGCTCTCTCTCTCTCTGACAGATAAATAAAATAAAATAAAATATAGAGAGAGCTCAGTAGTAAAACTTGTGGACTGAACAGTTAAACTGGAGGAGGACCAGTGATGATTTGCTAAGAATGCATGGTCCTTGTCTCTTATTATAATTAATAATTGGCATGAAAATGTAAAAGACATTTTATCATATTTGGGGATGATATAAAACTACATGAAAAGGTGAAGTTCTCTAATGGCTAGTACATCTTAGATACTCAATACATATTTATTCAGTTGAATTGATGACCTAATGTTAGCTCAGCTATAAAACTAGATCAAAATTAATACCACTAAATTTGATGATGGTAGATATTAATTAACTATCTTGAGTTTCCAAAGCCCCATGTACAAGTACACGATAAAATTGATTTCAAATCATTTGATGTCAAAAATATATGAGATGTTAGCTTAACCTTAAATTTAACGATACAGTTAAGCAAACTTTAAAATTCTGTGTTATCTTGGGCTCCTCTGGAAGGAATATGGAATACAGGTGGAGGAAAGTTAGCATCTCCTGGCACTCAGCCCTGGTTTGAACATATCTGGATCTCTGAATTCATTTCTGGGTTCTATAATTCAAGTAAAAATCAGAAGAAAAATGGGGTGCCTGGCTGGCTCAGTCTGTAGAGTGTATGACTCTTGATCTTGGGGTTGTGGGTTTGAGTCCCACATTGGGTGTTGAGCTTATTTAAAAATAAAATCTTAAAGAAAAAAAAAAAAAAAAGAGTGCCTGGGTGGCTCAGCTGGTTAAGCATCTGACTTTTGATTTCAGCTCAGGTCATGATCTAAAGGTCATGAGATGGAGTCCTGCATCAGGCTATGTCAGCCTATGCCAGGCTATGTGCTCAGCAGGGAGTCCACTTTTCTCTTACTCTCTCTCTCTTTTTTCCCTTCTTCCCCCTCTCTCCCTCTCACTTTGCCACTCCCCCTGCTCATACTCTCTTTCTCTCTCTCTCTCTCTTTCTCTCTTAAATAAATAAATAAACCTTTAAAAAAGTAAACATATGTATGCCTGCGTGGCTCAGTTGGTTAAGCATCTAGCTGAAGGCAGGTGCTTCAGCTCAGGTCATGATACCAGGGTCCTGGGATGGAGTCCCACATCAGGCTCCCTGCTTAGTGGGGAGCCTGCTTTTCCCTCTGCCTACCATTCCACTGGTTTATGGTCTCTCTCTCTCTCTCTGACAAATAAATAAATATAAAATCTTTAATTAATTAGTTAATTAATTTTTAAATGTTAGAGTATAGAAAAAAGATAGCTAGGAATCTTAATACCATCTAATAAAGAGTCAGAGCGTTAAGAATGTTTATTAGAAAGAATAGAAGTTGCAAGAATATCTGTCCTTCCATGGCTACTGTGGCCATATCAGTATCGCACCAAGAGAAAGAACTTTTCAAGAGGTATAGCTGTTCCACTGTAGATCGCGTTTCCCACATGTATAATAGGTACATTCAGCTAAGCTTGTATAAAATGAAACTCGGTTACATTCCTAGTGTCATTGTCCAAGTTTAGGCATTTATTAACTTTCTTTCTCATGATGATTTCCACTCGTCTCCCCGCTTGTAGATTCGCTCCTCTTCCTTCCACTTTTCAGAGTATTTTTAGGTTTACCCTTCTGAATCATAGATAGCACCGTATTGGTCCCCAACTTTAGAGAGTTCACCATTGCCATCAAGATAAAGTCCAGACCTCTTGGCATGGTATTCACTGCCTCCCTTGACCCACCCCAAGTCAGTCTCCTGATCTCATCCCTGCCTAGTCTGCTCTGGCCAGGCCAAACCCTCAAGGTTTCCAGAACACAACATGTACTTTCAATCCTCCATGATTTTGATCATACTCTTCTAGCTTCTCAGAAAGTCATCTTTCCCTTCCACACCGTTTAAAATATATATATACAGGGGAGCCTGGGTGGCTCAGTGGGTTAAAGCCTCTGCCTTTGGCTCAGGTCATGATACCAGGGTCCTGGGATCGAGCCCCGCATCAGGCTCTCTGCTCAGCAGGGAGCATGCTTCCCTCCCTCTCTCTCTGCCTTCCTCTCTGCCTACTTACGATCTCTGTCTGTCAAATAAATAAATAAAATCTTTAAAAAAAAATATATATATATATATATCCTTCCAGATCCAGCTTAGATGGTTTGTCTACCAAATATACCTAGAGATTGATATTGAAAAATGTTATCTATATGAAAAGATCCCATGTGGTTTATTTGATTTTACTGATTCTATTATCAAGTATTTATTGAGTACTACACCATTAAGGAATCAAAGAGTCATCCCAAGCACCTAACATGATCCCTGGTACATAGTAAATGCCCAATGAACATTTGTTAGATGTGACCAGGAGATATAAATAATTATATGAGACAATTCATGTTAAGTATCAGTAAAGCAATAGGAGAGATACCCAGCTTCATGTGGGAAGGTAACAGTTTTGGCTATGCTGCATTTGAAGTACTGGTTGGATACCCAAGAAGATATACACTCTTCTTTTTAAGAATGGCAACTTAATGCACGTCTACAAAGACAAGGAAAGTAGAAAAAGAGAAGAAATAAATAATAAGAGAGATCAGATAAAAGATAGATACAGGTGTTCAAGAGAACGTGAAGAGTTATAAATGACAAGGAGACATGAAAGTTATTCAGAAATGTGGGTTAAAAAATGAAATAGAATAATGAAAACATACCAGGAGGTATTTTACTTGGATGGGACTTTACAAGGCACATTAAATTTCACTGTTATCGCCTTGTTATTAAAAGACCCAAAAATCTTTTTGTGTTCTCCATAAAATTACATAGTTTTAACACTACAACATTTTGTAAAGACCAGTTATCCTGTCTCTTACTGCTGTAGAGTTGGAGAAAATTAAAAAGCCATTTATCATCACCATCTAGGTCCTTTGTGTTGCATGTGTAATAAAACAGCTTCAAATCAGATGCTCAACAAAATTTTAATTTCTCACAGCAATAGGATTGCATCTTTCAGCACCATGCAGATGTCATTTTCTTGGGCAATAACCAGAGTCATTTACTTGGAAAATCAGAGAGTTCCTGGAAAAGTGATTCCACTGTTCTCTGGCTCAGTTTTAGTCAATGACAGCATGATTTTTAGAAAGGGAATAGGGCTATTACCTCTCTCTAAACCTGAAAAGGTCTTGGTAAAATGGACCTCCACAGTTGCCTGATTTGCCACTTCAGCCAAGCTGCCTAAGTACAGAAGGAGCCACAGGATTTCTACCACGTGATGGGACGTCATCCCCAGTGTCATTGCTGTGACATTCTGCTGACCTTCTCATCCCACTCACTCACATTCACCGTCACTCAAATGCTCATATGTGTCCAGGGCTCGTTATTAAGGTGGTGTGGGTAGGAGAGAGAAGGCCCTCTTTTAAATTACCTTCATTTAAAAAAAAATGACCTTCAGAAGCCACTGACATGCAAGTTGGACAGATATGGTGAATATAATGGGTGCTGTTTTATGCAAAACAAAACTGTCAGATTCAGCATTTCCTAACAAAATGTTTGGGATCCTCTATCTGAACTAATCACAGAGCTTTGCTTTCACTTTTCTGTAAGGCAACATGATTTGTCTTGGAGGAACAAGTACTTTAGAGCCAGCAAACATGGGTCCTACTCTTGCTACCTACTAGCTGTGAGACCTTGGTCCTTAATTTCCTTCAAAAATGGGCATAATGGTTCGCTCTCGATGTTGTCACAAAGTTTAAAAGAGATGGGGCATAGGGCCTTGCAGATAGTTAGAACTCAGACCATGGTTTTCATGCTTCAAAAGGGCATTTATGAAACATGTTCTGTGGTCAGCCCTGAGCTGAGAATGTCCAAATGGATAAGCCGCACTCCTTGCTCTGAAAACAGGCGTCACTTAGTGGGAAAAAAACGACAATAAGAACAATAGGCATGTAAATGAATGGTGGTGATTCTCAGTCTTGGGTGCTATTTTGGATGTGTGGAAGACATGGGATAGTGCTGCACAGAGCAGCATGTCAGCAGCGCTGGGGTGGTGGAGGGCATATCCTAGAATGCTTTACAGAATAGATTCAATTGTGTCTTAGAAAAATGATAGGAGGAGAATGATGGCCATTTTTGATAAGAGTTCTTTTTTAAGACAAGGATATTCTGAGCACTTGGCTCTGCAATGTTAAAAGCTTGACGTTTTAGCGGAGCCTTCCTCCCATGCTGCTGCTTCCCACAGTTCTCAGAATTCCATCTGACTGGTCTGTGCATGCGGAGCTGAAAGGGCCAAGCAGTGGTTACCTGTAATCTGTTCGTCATGGTGCAACTAGCTGCACACCGTCTATGCAGTCAATAATATGGAATGCATGGGCCTGCTCGGTTCCAGGTGGAAGATGTTCGGTGTTCTTAAAAAATACAAGTTATTATCACCATCTGGTAGCTCCTAATACCCGCTGCAAGTGTCCCCCCTTCAAGTCCTGCTTACACATTACTATCAGGGAAGAACAAAAATCCCCTTGTGTCTGTAGGTCTTGACTATCCAGTACTTCACTGTATTTGTCTTAGTAAAGTAAGAGGGTCATTACATGCTGTAAAAGGCTCTGTTTCTTCAAAATTTACACACCAGGAGAAACTGGCTGACTTTGCACGTATAATATACAAGGAGTCATATTCTGTGAGCACTTCACGGTGTCTCCCACATTTAAGTGTCACTAAAACCTTAAGAGGGACATTACTGGAATAATGTCGGGTAGAATAATAATTAGTTTAAAGTAGTGATAAGTAAAGAGAGATTGCTGAATATTTCTTTGTTTTAATTGTATGGGCTAAGCTAGAGGTGAGGAGGCAATCAGGAATTCCAGCTACTCATTCGTCTTGGTTAACAGGAATCATTGATCTTTACCCAAAAAAGACTGTTGGTACTTTCTAAACCAGTGCCATATAGATGGTAACAGAAAGAATTAAACAGTTTAAACAAAAAATACAATTAGCAAGTAAGCATATAGAAAAAAATGGTCATTTTCGCTAATGAGGAAATACTTATAAATTGGAAGTATCATTTTGTACCTATTATCAATTTTTTAAATTATACTGTTAGTGTCTATAAGATTGTGGTGAAATTGGTATGTGTATGTGTATATATATATGTATATTTAAAAATATATTACATGGAATATATATATATAGTAGAGGCAATAAAATGATACAAAGCTTTTAAAAAGTAATTAATAACATAAATGAAGAACCTGGTGAATGTTTCCATTTGGGGAACATAGTCAAAGGAGATTGTCAAATAAGAAAAAGTAATTGAGGGCGCCTGGGTGGCTCAGTGGGTTAAAGCCTCTGCCTTCGGCTCAGGTCATGATCTCAGGGTCCTGGGATCGAGGCCCGCGTCGGGCTCTCTGCTCAGCAGGGAGCCTGCTTTCTCCTCTCTCTCTCTATGCCTGGCTCTCTGCCTACTTGTGATCTCTCCCTCTCTGTTTCAAATAAATAAATAAAATCTTAAAAAAAAAAAAAAAAAAAGAAAAAGTAATTGATATCAATATGTTCATGCAGCATGTTTGTAATATTAAAACAGTAGTATTAACCCAAATATCTAACCACAAAGAATAGTTAAATAAAATAGATCTCAGAGGAAGTAACATTATATAACACCAAAATAATAATTATGGAGACCCTATAAAAATGCTTAAATTATAATGAGCAAATGTGGGATATAAAGCTATATATGGTCTGTGTATGTATAAAACTGTATGACGGACATGTGGACATAGAGTCAATAGCATAGCATGGAAAGTACACACATTGGCAACAAGATAGGCTTTAGTTTGAGTTCTAGTTCCATATTTGCAAGCTGTTGATTTCTAATAAGTCATTTAGGTTTTGTGTGTTTTGTATTTTTTATATATAAAATGTGGCTACTCGTACATGCCTACAGGACAGCTACAATAATTAAAATTAGATAATTCTGTGATATCTGAGACAAGGTAATGGGATTATATGTGATCTTTTTTAACTTTCTCTTATTTTGATTTTCATTATTTTGTAATATTTTTACAATAGAAAATACATTTTAATCTGATATTGATCGCCAAATTTATATTATACTCACAAATACACATCTTGTGGCATTGACTATATAAATAAAAGAAATGATCTGAGTAATTCTTATTCAGTGCTAAATATGTTAAAATACACATTCTGCTAAATCATATTAGTTTATTAACAAAAACTTAATGTAGCTTTTACCATGTTAACAGACACTGTTTTAAACATTATATTCACTGAATCCTTATAACAATCCCAGGAAGAAAGTACTGTTACTATCCTGATCTCACAGGTGAGAAACTGATCCGCAGAGAGCTGTAGATCACTTGAGTGAGGTCACATTAGTCCGTGTGGTGGAGCTGGGATTTTAACTTAGGCATCTGGTTACATGGACCAGCTCCTGAACGCTACGCTGCTTTCCGACTGTCAACCAAACCATGTTCAGGGAACATATATAGTGCTCGCCACTATAAAGGATGCCGGGAAACATAGGGCACCATCCTTAACTTGATCAACGTTCTCTAGTTTTTAGCTACGGTGCCCAAATTCTGCTCCCTCAACCTCAGATAAATGTCATCCATGTCACAACTAAATGCAATTAAGAGAGATACCACTTCTCGCCCATAAAGATTGGAGTTCTGGATGAAAATCTGGAGCCTACTTCTTGACTCTGTGACAATGTCATTGTTTTCCGAAGTATGTGCTGAGAAATTGTGGAGTTGTGTGAAGGTGTCTAATGTTCTGTAAACATCTGACTCAGGTTTCTCTTTATTCATATATTTGTATATATACAGCTTCATAGCCTATATATACATATATATGTATATGTGTGTGTGTGTGTGTATATATATATATATGTAACTAATATTACAACTAAGATACTAAATACTACAAACTAAAATTACACACTGAAATTAATAAAATTTTATTAATAAAATTACATATATTTTATGATACATTTGAACACATAGGAAATCCACAAAACATTACTTTTTAGGGTTAGATTGTTCTTGTATATATCTAATGAAATTTTATCTCTGATTGAAGAGTATTCTGAGATTGCAAAACACGTTCTTACAAATCTGAAAACTTGCCACCTTTTGAGAGACGATATAACAGGATGGTTAAGAGTAGTGGCTCTAGAATCAGAGGGTCTAGATGCTATCTCAAGGACAAGTATTTACCACATGACTCAGGATAAGTCTCTAAACCTCTCCATACCTTAGTTTCTTCACCTGTTAATGGGACGGTGTATACCTCATAGGGTTGAGAGAAGTAAACAAATAAATTTAGATAAGGGATTCAGGCTATATGAGAGCTCAATGAATGATAAACATTATAATTTTTATTGCAACTGGTTATCTATGAAATCAGTCTTATTACCATGCAACCAAAACAAAATATAGATATCATTAAATTCTAAGATTGGCAGGATGCCTGGGTGGCTCAGTCAGTTAAGCGTCTGCTTTCGGCTCATATCATGATCCCAGGGTCCTGGGATCAAGCCCTGCATCGGTCTCCCTGCTCAGCAGGGAGTCTGCTTCTCCCTCTGCCCCTCCCACTATCTCTCTTTCTCTCTCTCTCTGTCAAATAAATAAATAAATAAATAAATAAATAATAAAGCCTTAAAAAATAATTCTAAGATTGGCGTGCAACCAGAGGTCTCATTTTTTGAGTTTTTGTGTTCACCCAACAGCTGAATTGTTATTAATTTTACAAGTAAGTGTTGCAAGTGTGAACTAATATGAAAACTTATACTAATTAAATACTTAAGTTTTCAAATCCACTGTTTTAAAAAGTGTTATAAAAATATTCTTCATTTAAAAAGTAATACACTGCATCATAATGAAATATGAAAATTACCTCTTCCAAATACTTTTGTTTCTTTTCATGTCCTTCTGTCATTTCAAGGTTACTTTTGAATAATACATGCTGAAACCAAGTTATAAGGAAATATTAACCCCTTACCTGGTATAGTACCAGATTTTGGTGGATGATTCTACTTGTTATCAAAGAACATTTAATCTCCACCGTATTTCTTTCAAGATTGGTTCTTTTCTTGACAATAGGACTGATTAGAATGTGCAAAGACATTTTAAATAAAAGATCTGTGTTTGTCTTTTCTTTCTTTTGTTGCAGTCATTCTCAACACAGCACTGCAACCCGCCAGCCTTCAGTGACTCTCCAGCGGGCCATCTCCCTGGAAGGGTAAGATAAGAATAATATGGAACCTTCTCTTAAACTAAACTGCAGCCTCATCTCTAGGACATAAAGAAATTCTCTGCCTTCCTTCCTTCCCTTCTTTCCTTTCTTCGTTCCTTCTGTTGGCAAATATCTATCAAGCTTATATTATATGCCAAGCACTGTGCTAGGTGCTACATTTAACAAGTCAAATAAGATCTCTTCTTTCCCTTCAGAGGGCTCCTTGCCTACTGGGAATGGCAGAAATACAGACACATATTTGCATCCAGTGTAAGCATCACAAAGGAGATGCATGTAAGGAATTAATGGAAGATCCAGGAAGGCCATCTAGCTGAGAATGGGCATCAAAGAAGGAGGAGGAAGCAGGTCAGGATGGTTTCAGAGAAGGCATAACTGTCAAGCTGAGAACTGAAGCCCCTGTGGGTATTTGCCCAACAGACACTGGAAGGAAGGGTTCTCTGAGCAGAAGAAAGGGCGCATGGAAAACATGAACACATGAGCAAGCATGAGGTGGCATAAAGCCTTTAGGTGATTCAGAGATTGGCCTAGGGTGTGTGAAGCAGTGGGGCAGGAGAGAAGAATGGAGATGTTGGGGGTGCCTGGGTGGCTCAGTAAATCAAGTGTCCAGCTCTTAATTTCAGTTCAGTTCAGGTCTCTGGGTTTATGAGATCCAGCCCTGGGTCAGGCTCTGCGTTGAGCGAGGAGTCTTTTGGAGAGTATCTCTCTCCCTCTCCCTCTGACACTACCCCTGCTCACACGGTCTCTCGAACTCTCTCTCTCTCTCTAAAATAAATGAATAAATTTTTAAAAAGAAAAAAAACAGAGAGAGAATGGAGTTGTTGGCTGGGCAGGCTTACATTTTAGAGGACTTAGTATTTTGTATTTCTGAATTCCCCAATCAGATAAAAGCTGGAGGGGCTGTGGGGAAGGGGTTAGTATTTCCCTCCACTTGTTTTATAATTATAGCTGGTTTAATTGAGAACATTTAGTTGATTAATGTATAAAAATTAAGTCATGTTACTTCTCCAGTATCTGTTACCAATTTTGTTTCAACCCTATTTCTCAATGACGCGTAGACTTCCTTAATGGCATTTCAATTCAAATCTCTAACTTTATTATTTATTAGTCCTTTCTATTTTAAAATATTATGTTTTATTCAGACCTCTGTCCCTCCTTCTAACATAATTAGGACTTGGGTTCCACCAGAGCGTTCTGGAGTCGACAGGGGTATGGTCCACTCTGTCTCTCATACCATCCTTCTAGATGTTTCTTTCTCTTAGATTTCTCCTCTGGTAGTATTGGGGCAAAAAAAAGGAAACAAGAAGTGGTATTTCCTCCCCATTCTACTGTGGCTGTTCCCTTTCTCTTGGTTATCTCTGGTGATGTAGCCTGAATGGGTGAATAACCAAACATGCACCAATGTCAAGAGACTCCCACAGCTCCTCCAGCCGAGTGATCCCCTGGGAGACCAAGCTATCGTTTCCACAGAACCCCTAGCAATAGCACAAAAATGTGCCTTCCCATGCACTCACCACTGCTTGAACCATAGTCATCCCTCCCATGCCTGGAGTCCCCATTTCTCATCTGTCCTCAGCAATTTCAAACCTGAGACTCGCAGGCCGAGGGGCAGCCATCTTTCCTTCCCCTCGGGTGGAGCTTGCCAAGGACAGTCCTTACCTCTTTTGCCCCTGGCTGACCTTCTCATCTCCTCTCCCCATGGTTCTTTTCCATCCTGGAGAGGAACAGGGCAAAGCAGCAAACTCCATTGCTAGATGGATATCCACTTGGAAGAGATGCTAGTCTTTACTTCACGGAAGAGCATAAATATTATATTATAAATACTTTTCATGGAATGCCCTTTCTTGCCCTCAGCTAAGGAAACTCCTTGCATGTCCCCAAACCCATAGGAAAGTGAGCAAAAGGAATGTGGCCTCTCCATGGGCACTGCACTCCCCACAAAAGGATACCTTCCCCTGGTAGTCCTCCTCTTCTGTTTGTAATGGTAAAGAACATCAGACCACTTTAGCTCCTCTAGTAAGCAAATAAACAAAAACAAAGAAGTGGGAATGGTAGGCTAAATATGAATTCAGCTCTGGAGAATTAAGTAACATTTTTCTCAACAGGACAGTATCTTCATTGTTAACATTTGTTCTAGTCCATAAAACAACAAAGGCATAGGAAGTTCCCAGTAGATACGTCACAGCATTTGGTTCTGAGGTAGTATTTAAGGTGGTCTAGATTCTGGGTCATAACCAGACTCCCTGAGTTTAAATCAGGACTCAGGAACTTACTAGCTGTGTGACAACAAGTTGCTTGGGGTTTTTTTGTATGTTTTTTGTTTGTTTGTTTGTTTGTTTGTTTTTATATGCCTCAATTTCCTCATCTGTAAAATGTACATACTTAGTATTTCCTTACAGAGTTTTTCTCAAAAATGAAAGTTATATATATTATTTTTTATAATAGTACTGGCATTATATGTATGTTTTGCTGTAGTATAGTATAACGTTCATTGGTGGTGGTGTTATACATAACATACTTAATTTATCAGGTAAGAGAATTTTGCATTTATATTAAATAAGGATTCATTAAAACAGTCAGAGATCCTGTCTTCATTGTACTTTGGAGAGACATATTCCTCTAGCACAGGTAATAATCACTTGTGGAAGCAATCCAAATCATTAAGTTTGCATCATTGGTGCGTTTATTTATATATATGTAAATATATATTTGTACATATAAACAAATGTATTTTAATTACCAAGATTATACTTAAATGCTCATTAAACACGTTATATAATAGTGTAAGCCTTTTCTACATAGCGGCTTATCCTCAGCTCTGACGGAAAGAATACGGGACCAGAATAAGAAATACTCTTACGTTTCTGGCATACGCATCTCAGAAAGTTTAAGACAAAGATGCTACGTAAATGTGAGAGGAAATAGTCTCCCAAGCCTAACATTCTCCAGTCACACTGGAGAATGTTCTTCCGTCAGCACCTGCAGTGCAGGTGTGTGTGGCCTTGTGACTATACCCTCCATAGGGTATAGTCGATTTCCTGTTGATTTCCTCTTCCTGGAAAGTACCATAGTTTAGAAAAACTATTCCACAAAACTCGCTGATCACATTCTCCTGTGGACCGTGATCAGTTTTGAATTCTGCATGTTAAATCGGACATGTGGAACGGATGAGGAAAGGACGTCCAGAGTTAACAAAGGGCTGGGACAGCATTCTATTCCAGAAAACATTGACAAGATTAGGATTCTATGATTTGAAGAAGCGAACTCATCATTAAAGAGATTACATTCAAAATGTGCAACTTGTTGAGAATAAAAATAGTTCAGATTTGTGGATATTCCTTCAAGGGGAGAGAAAAGAAACTAGCATTTACCGAGTGCTTATCAGGTCCCTGGTGTGTTCTCGTTTTCTCTCTCCCCTCATCCGTCTGTTTATCTTCTCTAATTTTGTTTCCAAAATAGTCATATAAAACCGGCATCCTTTTTTTTGAATCTTGATTCTCAGGGAGATTAAGTAATTTTCCCAAGGATACCTACCTAGAAAGCACAATTTGGATTTGAAATCAGGTTATACTCTGCTGTACAGCAGTGCAGCATGAAAAGGCTTTAATGAGCTGGAGAGCGCTAGTCACACCATTCATAACCACATTCAGACTAAGTTAGACACAGTGAAGAACTTCCTGGGACTTCCATTTCAAAATGATAAAGAATAAGAACTGACTCTAAGCCTAGAAATCATTAAACAGAGCTAATAACCCACCACTTGGAGTAGATCTGGAGATCCATGTACACGCTACGTAGCTGAGGTGTTTGTGGTAGAGGTGAGGGTATGGGGACTGAGCTGCGCACTGGTCTCTACATCATCTTCTTTGTTCCTTACGAGGACTTCCCTTGGCAGGACACAGAATGGCAGTCAGTCCACATATTGGTCATTAACACAGAGAAGATTTCCTCTAACTAGTCTAAATAATGGTGTTTTCTTTTAAAGCTGTTTACAAATCTTTTCTTTCTTCTTATTCACAGTTAGCCAATAAATATTTTTTTAGCCTTTTGCACTGTTTTCCACTTTAGTGCAATGACGTCTGTCATAACCACAATCAGTAATTCTAATTCTCTGCTGAGACCAAAAATGCAAAGGCCTTCCCCTCACTTCATAATACAAGGATGACTCCTTTTCTAAAATCAAAAATGGTCAGGCACCTGGACAGCTCAGTCCGTTAAGCACCCGCCTCTGGCTCAGGTCATGATCCCAGGTTCCTGGGTTAGAGTCCTGCATTGGACTCACTGCTCAGCAGGGAGTCTGCTTCTCCCTCTTCCCCTCCCCACTTCTTGTGATCTCTCTCTCTCTCTCTCTCTCTCAAATAAATAAATAAAATCTTAAAGAAAATTATATTCTCAGCTATGCTCCATTGTTTTAACTGACAAAGCATTTTGCCTCATATTTAGCAAATCCTGTGCTATGAAAAATATTGTGTTCCTTGCAGTCATGGAAGAAAACTGACTCTGGAATCAATGAATTGGTTTTGAATCCTGGCCTCTCTGCCATCTGTTGTTGTCAGTCTTAAACAGACCTTCCCCTCTCTAAGCATGAGTTTTCTCCTTAGCCAAAAGGGAGAATCGCACAGGACTCACTAGCTTTGTGCAGTAGCATGTACATATTTGACCCTCACTAACTACTACCTGAATATATACTTAGTCCAAGTGTTCTGAGAAAACAAAACTTCTATAGCCTAGATTAGTTTGAAGACAAACATTGAACACTTGTTATTAAATATATATGTATATATATTTACATATATAATATATAAAATTTCTGGATGTAAAATAAAATATTGGAGGTAGAAATAATTTTGCATTGTTGGAATATTTAGAATTACCTCAGTAATTCTTTATAAGGTTCAGAACACTAAAACTCATACTATATGTGCCCAGCTGGCCAGCACATAGAGAGATAATGTGGCATGCAATCATTGTCACTGAGCACATGGTGGGAAAGTCATTTTTTACTTTGCATAGGCCAATAGGTCTTTAGCAGTATTCCCATTAAGGTGTTATACTGCTGAGTGGAGGCAATCAGCTGAAACTGGAAATTTCATTTTTTTCAAAACTTTCCTTCCTAATGATTTCACGAAAAGCAACTACTAAGGATGTTTTTAAAATGAATGTACTTTAAAAGTCCTTATGTTTATATAGTTTTTACCTAAGTTGCTGTTTACTTGACATAAAATAAGTGGGAATGTTTCAGATTTCCAGTTAATTTGATCCATGAAGACAACAAAACTGTCTAATTGAGCCTCCACCTAGAGTTACTGCTGTTTTTTAAATCGATGTGTGAGTCATCTTTAACTATGCCAGGCATTAGGAGGCAGAATATCATCCCTATTCACAGTGTGATCTCCTGCTTCAGGTTGAAGTTGACAGATACAGCCTACCACACCTTCATCTCTTCTTCCTCCTGGGACCCCATTAAAAGGACACTGAAAGAATAAAAAAGGGATATTCCCATAATGGTAAAGGAAGTGGGAGAGGCATCAAAAGCCAAAAGATTCCATCACATTTGTAGATGACAGGAAGCAGATGGACCAAACAGAACAAAGCAACCCGCAGCCTTCGATCACCCACGGAGGCAGGGCTGGCGTGTTCTGCGTAAATGCTGTCTCCTAGGGTTCTGTTTCCAGGGATGCCACCCACAAAAAGGCCCACCACAGTGCAGCAGCCTTGCAGGCAGGGGCCTCCAGCTCAGGGCGGGGGGGGGAGGGTAGGCAGAACTGCCTGGCAGAGCCCAGGAAATTCAGAGACTTCAGAATAGTGACAACAGATGGGACTGAGCGCAGAGTCTGAGAATAGGACTAAGGGTGCCCCCACTCAGCATACACGCGCCTGACACAGAGCGACTGCTGGACAAAGGACTTACCACCAGCCAGAAAATGAAGGCTCTCCTTTAAAGAAACAGAGCACAGCCAATTACAGGGACAGTTTTCAGGTTTGCTTACGTAACCAGAAGCCTGTCCATGGAAAAGTCTCGTCCTTAACTGCAGCATCCCCTGTAGCCTTTCTGCTATTTCATCCTTGAATATGCACAGCCAGCCACAGGTTACCAAATAGTTTAACAACACCTACAAAATGACAAAAACAAGATTAAAACACACATGCACAGAGAAAAACTATGCTCGTGGAAACAGAAAAAATTCTGGGAAAAAAATAGGATTTAAAGAAAGGCTCTCTTATAAGCATATTTTTAAACAATATGGAGGTAACTACTAGAATTAAAATCAAAATGGTTAAAAGCGATTGCCTCCGGGAAGCCGGGTAGGCTTCTGGTGTATGTGTTGGGCGGGGGCAGGGGGGTGACATAAATTGAACTTTTGGAACAAGGCAGAGGTTAAAAAAGGGAAATCATGAGCCAAAACCTAAAGTACTTGGCTAACAATGCCAAGAGGACATCTCTTCATCTCTCAAGTAGCGTCCTTTCATCCACTAGAGGGCGCATACTTGGTTTTACACTTGGTTTTATTTTACCTTAAAAGAATGTTTGAGCAACATTCTAGAAGCAGATTCCTACTAACTGGCATTTTCACCTCAGTGAAATAGCTGGCCTGGAGCCTGTTGACCACCCTCTACAAGTGCCACTTCACAAGAAGCTAGAGAGCCATTGTCAGTGATACCGTAGGAAGGACTCTTTATAGAGTGGATGGTTTATCTAACTGACCCTAACTAAATCTCTCTCCCAAATAGAGAAGTCTCTGAGTATCCAAAGGATAACCAAAAAGCAGTGTGTCTGTAAACAGATAGATCTAGGGGAAAACCCATCCTTTCAGGTTAACTGTTCTGTGTTGGTATCATTGTCATTCTTCCTTAGAGGGATAGGCCTGTCTTGATGGGAATAGCCATGAGCCTCTGTTGGACGCAAGAGACTCCCCTCTCCACACTCTAAGACCTCTGGACTCTTGAGACCATGGCACCACTGGGGCCAGGGAGCCTCTGATGTTCCCATGTAAGGTGTGAACAAGTGTGCTTTCCAAGGAAACAGAACTCTGGGAACGGAACCTTGGATGGAATCACTGGCCCTCTTATTCTCTACCCAGTTCCTTTTGCCCTGATGGGAAAAGCTTTTTTATAGCTAATGTGCTTCAGATGTTTTAGGACGATGCTGACTTAAAATAGTCTTCTTAGTCTAAGCGCCCATTCGGTTCCAAAACACATGGTCGCTGTAGAAAGTGCAAGCATTATTGACCTGAGAAATAGGAAAGCTGGGTTCTATGTTCAAGTCTGCCACCTCTTGCAAGTGTGATTTTGAGCAGTCTCAGTTAACTTATATGCAAAACAATAAGGTTGAGTTAAATCAATGTCTTGGATTCCTTCCAACTCTAACATTATATACCTTCATGAGTTTTGAAAAGGAAAAGTTTGACATCTGAACTTCTAGAAATATTTCCAAATATGAAGCCCAAGGGAATATTGGGCTTCAGACAGCTGGCCCTCAAGGGTAGTGGCTTGGGTCATCTCTACCCACACGCTCACAGACCCAGCCATCCTTCAGGATTTGTAATGAGAATGAATGTTCAACTTCCTTCCTTACCCTGAAGTCCGTCCAACACATTTCCTTACCTTAATCCTCAAAAGCAGTACTAAGCTGTGTTTCCCAGACTAACCAAGGGGGGCCTGGTATGCTGAACTACTTTCATACTTGAAAGAGAAGCTTTGGGGCGTCTGGGTGGCTCAATGGGTAAAGCCTCTGCCTTTGGCTCAGGTCATGATCTCAGGATCCTGGGATCAGGCCTTGCATTGAGCCCTGCATCAAGCCCTGCATCAGGCTCTCTGTTCAGCAAGGAGCCTGCTTCCCCCTGTCTCTCTGCCTGCCTCTCTGCCTACTTGTGATCTCTTTCTCTGTCAAATAAATAAATAAATAAATAAATAATATATTTTTTAAAAAGAGAGAGAGAGAGAGAAGCTTTGTTCAGGTTGTTATTTGCTGGAGTCAGTGGTCAAAAATATGAACCTTTGTTAACCATAGAAATGTAAGTGACCCCACCAAAACAAGGGGTCAAACTGAGTTAAGAGGATAAGATTTTTGTGTAAATTTAGAATGTGTTAAGAAATATATATAGTTATTGCCTTCTTCTTTCATTTGCTCTCCTGCTAGCTAAAGAGTTTAGGGAGAATACAAGAAAAAAAGACAAGCAACTAGGTGATTTTTAGAAATGCTTGGGAAAAAAATCAAATTTCCTCCTGCTTTTCCCCAAAATATTTTTGCTTGTGATTTATGATGTGTTAAAGACAGACTCCTCTTGGGTGAGAAGGCTCTGGATGAGAGTCCCAGCTCTCTTTTGTTGCTAGGTCACCTGCTGGGGATCCTAGCTACTTCGAAAGGAAAGTTAAAGGAAAAGGGGAGTTTACACACCCCTCCTTTCATCTCCGGAGGGAAGCAGAACCATCAGAGCTTAAGCCTCAGAGGACGCATTAGGAATCAATCAGAACAGCAGATAATTCCAGAGCTTATGTTTCCTGTAGTTCACACTACAAACACTCCTGTGTTTGCTTTTCATTGCTCTTCATGTCCCTGCAGTTTCCACCTCTGCTCCTAGTGGAGCTGTCGCTTATTTTCCTTAGCCCCATTTCCACTGGTCTACTACTTCTTTTTTCCATTTCCTTATTCGATAAGACATCCTTCCCTAGGCCTTGTAATCTTTCTTCCTTACATGTGTAGAGCTGAAAGTATAAAAGGTGTCATCACAGCAAACTTTAAGGATTGCCAAACATTTATCAGTGTTGAAAACCCGCTGAGGCTTCAGAGAACCAGGGCACAGTTACAGGCTGCCAGTTCCTGGGAGCCTAATTCTCTCCCAGGATCTGGGTTCTGTCGCCATCTGCTGTTGAAATAACAACTGTGGGGAAAACAAAGACAAACCCAAACCCAAAAATGTCCACTTTCTTGTATATGACGGAAGTTTTCAAATTTGGAATTTCAAGTAAAATATCAACATAGACTTTGGGAGTTGACAAGGAGGTTCTAGATGTCTGTTTTTTAGCCAAAGACTTTTATAAACACTAACCACCATTATTCTTATTATTCCATCAGAGGAAAGTCTTCCTTAGAACAATGAAATAGGAAAGACATAACATAGGAGTGCCTGGATGGGGCAGTCAATTAAGCCTCCTCCTCTTGGTTTCAGCTCAGGTCATGAGCTCAGGGTCCTGCCATTGTACCCTGCATTGGGCTCTACGCTCACCATGGAGTCTGCTTGGGATTCTCTCTCCCTTTCTCTCTGCCTCCTCCCCACCATCACTGCATAGGCTTGCACGCTCGCTTTCTCTATCTAAAGTAAATAAATAATTTTTTTAAAAAAGGAAAGACATAAAAAAAGAATATATAGCACTCCATCATATAGATTAGAGACATAAACAACAAAGTCCAAACAGGGTATTTTCTTTAGTCAAATGCTAAAATTATAACATCTTTAAATATTTCGTATTTAGTAGCAGCTGATATAAGTGCTTTCTGTGGATCTCATCTAGTTCTGACAATTATTATTATTGTACATGGGCACACTATCCCGCTTTGTGGATGGGGACAATGAGGCTTGGAGAAGTTAAAGGTGCTGCCCGAGGTCACACAGCTACTAAGTGGCAGGCTTGGAATATAAAGCCACATTTTTAAATCACCACCTTTTCCTGCCCTCTCAGAATTATATGTGTTTTGTTATTACAAATTGGTCAATTTGGAGATCCAAGTAAGGTGTTGAAATACAGTGTGGAGCTCAATACGATTCCTGGGGCTTTGGAAGTTTTTGTCATTACAGTTATTGTCAAAAATCCAGTTTTCATATAAGAACATTAACAAAAATAGCACAGGCACCTAACAGTGATTTCACTTATCTTGCAATGTGCTAAATTAAAAGAAGTGGAGGAATAATGTTTCTGTACTGTTGGCGCCTGTTTTACCTAGCAGGACTAGGAAGAAAGCCGGGAGGGACAGGTTAGGAATCTGGTTATCAAGAGCTGCTGGGCTCTCCGGTTTGATGGCCTTGGACATGAAGGATGTTCATTGCAAGTAGCTGAAATTTATCTTAGAGGGATGCCACAGAATCTACTGGGGATTTTAGTTTGTTGGGTTTTTTATATAAATAATTCTTACTTTTTGCATAGTTCAGCGCCAGTATGATTACTTATCCCTGCATGTCTTCCTTAGAAACCTTTTCGTTTTTAATAAAGTGTTTTAATAAAAGGGCGCAAAGCAAGCTGTGAATAAACTCCCTCCTTATTACTATATAATTAAACATACTCAAAACAGTGTGCTGTAGAATATTCAACTAGAAAATTGCCCCCTTCATCAATACTCTTAATTATTAATGCTAATGATAATATGGTCACCCATGACATTGATTGAGAAGGCACTGAAGGGCTAGTTAATGTACTGAATGAACCAAGAAGGGATTTTTTTTTTTTAAGCACCCTGTCATAGGTTAGTCAGGCTAGTAAAAAAAAAATGAATACAGGAAACCTATTCCTTAACAGGATTTAGCTGCCCAAACTGGCAGGAACACTTCTTAGCGAGAAATCTCCTTGTAATCCTGGTACCATCATGTATTGGCCCCATTATCCTTCTTTGGATACTGCCCTTTTTCTTGTATCTTTCTAGTATTAAGGCTGCTCTTAACTGACTTATGTAGGTTTGTGCCCAGTAAATAAAATTAATTGGGAATATAATGATGAGCCATGAAGACACTACTTCTGCCCCCAGCCTGGCCGGGAGAAGCAGATATTAATCAAATAATCACCCAAACAAATGTAACTCTGTGACTATACCAAGTACTGTGAAAAGAGTGGCCTGTGATGCCCAGAGTGTCCTGTAGTAGGGGATCTGCAGTAGGGGACTGGGAGGTTGGCGAGGTCATGGAAGGCTCTCATCTGAACAATGAGTAGGCCTTAAGTAGGCAAAGAGAAAGGGTATCATGAATGGCTGCACAAGCAGTGATGACCAATCTGGATGTATTTCTGAGCTGAGCACTGACTAGAGCAAGGTGAAGTCAGTAGAGCTTACCCTTTAGAAATTTATAATGAGGAGGCTGACTCGTGGTTGACATTCTCCTCCAGAGAGGCCATCTGATGGAGACTTCCACTTGCTTTATCAGATGGTATGGTCTGCAGAGATGGGATTTTCTGAATCCCATCTCTGATCATTCTGCTGTTCCTTTGGTTTTTGTTTGATGTGTCTGTCTGCTTGTTTGTCTGCCTGTGTGCCAGAACTTGGAGATCCTTCCTTGCCACCGCAGCTTCCAATGCTTCTCTCCTACCTCCTTTCCTTCGCCCCTCCTACTCTCTTTTTCCTTCCCCCCGCCTTCCTCTCCATAAACTGCCCCCTCCTCCTCCTTTTCTTTTGAGTCCGCATTCATTTCTTTTTCATTTTTTGTCTTCTCTCCTTTTGCTATTCACCCTGAAGGTACTAGGCTTATGTTTGGACAGTGTATTATAATTTACAAAGAAATCTCATGGACATTATTCTGTTTGACCCCAGTAACAATTTTGTGAGAATCATTTATCCTGTTTGCAGATGTGTCACAAGGTAGGTGACTTCCTCAAGATTGTGTATCTGGGAAAGGGAGGAGTTTTGACTGCACACCAGATGCCTGCTGTCTTCACTAGACCATCCTACCTCAACACAAATGTCAGAGGCATCCCAAACATATCTTTTAGTCTTTTTGACAGAGGAGGCCCTTCATTGCCCTGTCTTTATTATTCACAAGAATGAGTCTAGACAGAAGTTGTGGTCAGAGAGGTTTTCTGGTTGCCCGTCCATCACATGAGTAGGAACAGCTTTGGTCTCATCTGATGAATATTTACTGGACATTGCATTTGACCTTGAATTGAACCCGTTGTAAAGATGATTTTCATTATAATTTTCTCCTTGCCTGGCTGTGACCTGGGAGGTGGCATGGCTGTGGAAAGCAGGGAATGAAAAAGATTGCTTTGAGAATCATTTATCAGCCTTCATTAGATTACTCATCTTGAGACATCCATCTTTGTATGTCCAGCTGAATCTGGTGTTTTTCTCTGCATATATTGCTAACCCCTCAGAGACCTGCAAATTCCATTAGGATTTTTGTTTACTTCCTCTTCCTGGCCAATTATAAAGAATTTAAAGAAAGAGCACATCCATATCCTATGCCACAGGCCAGATGCCCCTCCATTACCAGAAAAGCAGCCAGTGGTCTTTCTCCTTTATTTAATCTCCCTACTGATTTCCAGTCCTGGAAATGTTTACTCTACCGAAGTATGCTTTTTTTGAAATGTCAGTCAGCAACCTTTATGGATGGATGGCTCACAGTTGGTGAAGGCTCCTGCTGGTTGCACGCAAAATCTGCTCAGGGACAGTTGTGAAGGAGACAAGTGCCACCCATCCATTCATTCAATCAGTCATTGACTTGATTGAGTCGCCTTTTATTCATTCTTTCATTCCACTAAGTATTTCCTGAATGCCCCGTACGTACCAGGCACTGTAGTGAGGCATTTAAGATAATCAAGAAGAAAACGGCCCAATTCCCATTCCTGAGGAGCAGAGAGTCTAGCGGGGCTGATACAGCGTTGAAAATTGCAATAATTCCACTCAGCTTGTATCTTTGTGGTTTCAGAACAGAGCAAGCAGCTGATTTGGGGAAAACATGGAACCCTTGTTTGGATGTGGTTTCAGTAATTTTCATCAAGGGACTACCAAATCCAAAGAGAAAAGGTACTCTCTTCCGACTGAGGAAGTTCCATGCTCGTGTGGGCTGGTATCGAGAGTTGCAAATCTTTATTTTGAGCTCAGGTCTATCAAGACTGCACAGAAGTGTAGAAGGGAGCCGTGCTTTTCACAGCCTACTCATTCCACAAATGGGGGATTCTGTGGTCAAGCATTAGTTATACGCATTGATGGGAAACCGTATGTCAGTATCAAGGTTCCATGGTATTTACATGGGTAAACATTGCACCCCTGAAATGTTTACTTGTCCTCAATTTCCTCTCCTTTGTAAAGCAGCCTGGTGTCATTTAAAGAACATGACCTTTTGATTTATCTCTACTTTTATTTAAATACTGGCTCTTACTAGCTTTATCACCTTGAGCTGTTACTTAACTTGTCTGAGCCTATTTCTTTAATTTGCAGAGTAAAAATTAACAACTCCTTCATGAGATTGTTTTTTGAGAATTTACTTTTTTTTTTTTTTTTTTAGTATGTAAACATCTTAGCACAGTTCTTATCAAGCCCTAGGTACTGACTAGAAGCTAATTCTCTCTTTTCTCTCTCCCATATCCCATCTTCCCCTTTTCTTTCTGATGGGCTAGAACCTCTTCCCTCATACCAGGCATCAACTGAAAGAGTCTCCCTTCATTGTTCATTTAACGAACATTTCCTGTGCACCTGTCTTGTGCCATCGGGGAGGTAGAGTCAGTAGTATAGAAGATAGCACAGCACATGGCAAAAAAACAAAGGAAGAGAAGAGAGTTGGCCCTATTTAGAAAGAGACACCATAAGTCCTAACACCCTTCTACATACAGAGAAAAGAAGTTCTTTATGGCAGACTTTCAGCAAGTATAGCAGATGAGAAAAGAATACTTTCAGGTAATAGCAGATGAGAAATAGCAGATGAGAAAAGAATACTTTCACCTCATCCCACCTCCTTATTTTGCATATGACAGGCTAAGTCCAGGGCCCATGCATGTGTGTGTTAGCTCACATACACGCACGCACAGCTGCTCTTTCCACGCACCTGAGTCTCCAGTGGTTTCCATTACATTTAGTGGGTTTGTAACAACTAAAACATACCCCCAGGATCCCTTCTTGATTGCCTCTGTAACAGATCAGGTCTCTGCCAGACAACTGAATGCTTGGAGTTGTCTCCTTGTTTTATGTCAAAGTTTTTCTCCTCTACGAGGCTCAAAACTCCTAAGTTGCTTCTAGGGCCTATCCTATTTCATAATTAGGAAGCAGTCTCCCAGACACAGACTATGTTTAACAAGTGATGATTTGTTGAATTTCCTTCTCATACTGTGACCTGAGGAATAGGGAATTCGTTCTCCCTGGGTGACTGATTTTCTCTACATCCAATCCTTATTTTACTAGAGGAGATAAGCCAACTGATCATTATTCTTTTTCTCTCTGGGTAGCCGCAAAGGCTTCTGTAGACAGAGTATGATGCTGCCACAGCCACTTTTAGCTGGTCGATATTTAGACAAGAAACTTAACCTTTCCAGACCTTGGTTTTGTTATCTTCAAGTGAGGAAATTAATACCTGACTTACAGGGACACCATAAGGGTTAAAATAGTCTTAGCTCTTAATAAATGTCAGTTATTATAATTAAAAGTTTATGTCACTAACCAAAATATAAATTTGTATTATAAATTGTATTGTTCAGATATGAAGAACACCAAGGCTGATGGTCGTGGTTTCACTCCCTCTTACCAGATTCTGTGTAATTTTTGGCATATTTAAGTGGGTTGAATGTGCTATAGTTTACAAAGCTATAGGAGTGCCAGGTCACTATCCATCTGTCTGTCCATCTAATTAGCTAAATAAACCCTGTAACAACACCTCTCACCCTTGGCAGGAAAGAACCATGGCTGTCAAAAGTTGAGCCTTGTATGTTTGTGAGGTGTGGCCTTGGAGTAGACTCCAAGTTTTAATTTATTTGGGGACATCCTCAATTTGAGGGGAAAAGTTAATTTGAGAATTAAAGTCGCCAAATATCTAAAATATTGCCCTGCCCACCTGTACACTTTCCATATGGGGAAATTATCTGAGATCAGAGACAGGAGATTTTTCCAAGGCCACACCAAAGCCAATACCAGAATCGAGGCATGTTTGTAATGTCCTGGCCACTCCTCTCTTTCCAGAGGAGAATAAGGATGAACGGGAGTCTTCCTCTGGTTATTCTTTTCTCACTTTTTTGTGCCTACTCAGTATTTATCCTTCATCTGAGACTTAGATAAGGCACATTGAGCTTTCTAGAAATGTGTGACTTTAGTGCTGAGATGTGAGGATTGTGGCTTAAGTGACACATCCAAACACCCAGAAACCCGGATCGAATTGAGCTGTGAATGCAGCATGCAGGGCTCGTGAGAGAAGCAAATCTGATACGCAACTCTCGACGCAGACATACCAGGACAAGGGAGATAGATTGACTCAGAGCTGCTTGTTGTCGTTGTTTGGGTTGTCTTTATTAGGGCTTCTTTTGCCTGGAGAGGGGATGATTATTGGTAAATAGAAATGCTTTATGGGAGAAATTGTGGGAAGAGATATGAAATATTGGAAGACTCTTGCCCTGTATGGTGCTGACCTTGTGACATACCCATGAAGCCATTTCTTTTTTTTTTTTTTTAAGATTTTATTTATTTATTTGACAAAGAGAGAAAGTGAGAGAGGAAACACAAGCAGGGGGAGTGATAGGGAGAAAGCAGGCTTCCCGCCGAGCAGGGATCCTGATGTGGGACTCTATCCCAGGACCCCGGGATCATGGCCTGAGCCAAATGCGTGTGCTTAATGACCGAGCCACCCAGGCGCCCCTCCATTTCTTGTCTGACAGAATTTCTATCACATAACCTTCAGCATCACACCAGGCATGGCACAAATTCTGGATTGGCCTTATGGAGAACAGAACTTACACTCTGCAGATCAATGCATGGGGTGTTTTTGGTGGCCATCTTCACTCCTAGACCAAGTTCTCTCATCCCTTTGCTACCCTCCCATTGTTTTCAGTTCCCAGTGTTACAGTTTTGTTTTAGGTTTTTGTTTTTGTTTTTAATCAAAACAACCTCAAGATCACCTTACTTGCTGAAATATAGGTGTCTGCTAAGTTTTTATTCCACGGTCATTTTTTGAGCCTGTTCTCTGTGCCAGGTACTTGACCAGGTATTGGGGACACACGAACAGACGAAAGGGAGTTCATATTTATTAGACACTTCCTAGATGTCAGACACTAACTCACAAAGTGAATATTGACACTTGGGAATCTCAGAGTCAAGTGGAAAAAGCAAGCATACAATAAATTATTATCATTCCAGAAGATTATCACTTTTCTTACTGACTGGATAATTGCCAGTTTATTCTTCTGAGCTACCACTATAGTGGAAACTCCTGGGAGCAGAAACTGTCTCCTTTATGGTTATGATCCTAGCCCCACTGGGGCTCCCCTGGAATATAGTGGACTCTCAACAGATAATTGTTAAATGGATACAGAGATAAAGTACGATAGTTAGGACAGTCTGTCTATGAGTCCAGTGCAGTGCAGTTCTCTAGGAGCTAGTGTTAGAGCTGAGGAAAGCAGAAGTTTAAAGTCATGAAGAAAGAGATGGAGCTCTCCAAGCATACAAAAGGAAGGAGCTAGAGAGCTACAGGCAGAGAGGACTGTACATACAGACCAAAGGAGGGAAGGAGTCAGGTGTCTGAGGGAAAGCCAGTAATTCAAAGAAAATCAAAAAGTTATGCTGTGGTTGAAATTTAGAGCATTTTTGAAAGTGGCCAAGAGGTGAGGCTACAAATGTTTGTTCAAGGAAGAAAATGTTGATGGTTCTTTTAAAATCAATTTGTGTTAATGTCGGTGTCCACATTTGGCTTTCAGATTTCACCATAGCTACAGGAACTAGTTAGTCAATGACTTTAAGAATGTCATACTAAGATGGTTTTGAACCAATCTCTACTTAAGTGCAGGTGTCTAGGAAGAAATAGGTTGGCAAAAGAAATGAAATTTCTCAGTTGGAAAAGCCAGATGTAAAAGCAATGATTTTCCATTTCTTTTCCTGATGAGGAAAAACAACAACAACAACAACAAAATAAAAGGAATCAGAAAATCCATCAGGCTCAACTCATTGTTATATAAAGCTTTCCCTGGAATTAGCAGACAACAGAACTTGAAGCAGGAAAAAGCTACAGGGACATTTGTACAAGCCAACATTCACAAGAGAAGAAAAGAGCTGAATGTTTCTTTTAAGAGAAGATTTTTTTAAAAGATTTTATTTATTTGAGACGGAGAGAGAGAAAGAAAGAAAGAGCACAAGCCAGGGGAGTAGCAGAGGGAGAGGGAGAAGCAAACTCCCTGCTGAGCAGGGAGCCCGATGTAGAGCTGGATCCCAGGACCCTGGGACCAGGACCTGAGCTGAAGTCAGTTGCTTAACCGACTGAGCCACCCAGGTACCCTAAGAGAATTTTAAAGGTCCAGCTACAGCTAATGGTTAGTGAGGTGTTTATATTTCCTTACATATTAGTTTTGAAAATAAATTTCACTAGTATTTAATGATGTTCATGTTCGTGGTTTTGCCTGTTTTTTCTATAGTAATTCTAACATAGATACCTTAAGTATGGGGAAACTTGATATTCTGTTAATGGGGTTTATGGGAAGCCTTGTCGTTTGAATACCCAGGTCACTGCCCAGGAACCTGCTGATAGCTACCCTTTCCTAACATTACTAGCATTTTACTTCAAGTCACAGAAGTCATGAGGGTTGGATCAACCTCACTGACACCCTTGCCTTGCTCAACGGGTTGTGCTCATGACAGTCTGCATTTTGATTCATGGAGTTCCTAGCAGAGTGTAATAGCTTCATAGAGCCGTCATAAAAATCAGTACAAACAGTCGATTAAGACAACAGAAATTTATTGTTTCTCAATTCTGGAAGCTGAAAGTCTGAAGTTATGGTGTTGGCAAAGCTGTGCTTCCTCTAGAACCTCCAGGGGAATCCTCCTTTGGCTCTTTCCTAGCTTCTCATGGTTTTCTGGCCATGCTGGCTGTTCCTTGGTTTACACCTCGCTCATAACTCCTGTCCCTGCTTCCATCTTTGTGTGGTATTCTCCCTGTGTATCTCTCTTTTTTTTTTTTAAAGATTTTATTTATTTATTTATTTGACAGAGAGAGATCACAAGCAGGCAGAGAGGCAGGCAGAGAGAGAGGCCGAGAGAGAGGCAGAAAGAGAGGAGGAAGCAGGCTCCCTGCTGAGCAGAGAGCCCGATGCGGGGCTCGATCCCAGGACTTCGAGATCATGACCTGAGCCGAAGGCAGCGGCTTAACCCACTGAGCCACCCAGGCGCCCCCCTGTGTATCTCTCTTTATCAGAAGACCAGTCAGCCTGGAGTAATGGCCGACCCTATTCCTGTATGACTTCGTCTTAACTAATACCTCTGCAACCACTTTATTTCCAAGTAGTGTCACATTCTGAGGTACTAAAAGGACTTTAACATCTTTGGGGGGAAGGGAACATAATTCAGCCCGTAACACAGAGTGTAAACCTCTCAAGGACAGAGACTGTGTCTTTGGTACTTTTGTGGCTCCAAGGCCCAGCTAATATCTGGCCCACTGGCTGCTGTATAAATAAATAAAATTTATTTATTTTTAAATAAATGAAGGGATGTGCAAATACTCTACTCTCCTGCAAACTGGGAATTGAGTTTCTGTTTGCCCATCCAAGAGCATCTTCCTGATCTGGCCTCTGCCTACACTGCAGCCCTGCTAGAACCCAGTGTTCCAGTCAAGCAAAAACACTTGCTTTTCTCCACACACTATGTATTATCTCGCTTCCTTCACATATACTTTTCCTTATGACTCCTACTACCCCCAACTCAGTGTCATATCAGGGCTCTCTGCCTGTTATAAAACTTACCCCAATTGTTTGCAGTGGAATAAATAATACTATAATTAGTTGTTCTTATATACTTCCCTGTCCCACAAAAATGAGAGCTCCATGAAGTCAGGAACTGAATTATGTTCATAATTATATTCCCAGCACCAAGCACAACACCAGGAATGGATTTGCCTTGAAATTCTAGGGTTCTTCAAATGCATGGGCCACTTCAAGCCCCTGTACCTCGTGCCAGGCATTCTACTGGGTACTGGGGAAACAAATGCCATGGAAAAGGGAACTCATATTTATTAAGTACTTTTTAGATATCAGACACTAGCACTTCGGGTGACTAAGAAACTTAAGAAGTGGAATTTATACATGTAATATTACATTCTTTCTTTAAAGATGGGCCCCCAAATTGTAAACCCTTAAGACCACATTAAACCTGTGTCTGTCTCTGCATAGAACCTATCACGCTGAGCAATGTAATTCTAGTCATATTTTCATATGTAACTTAAATGTAATCTCCTTCATCAAATGTCCCCTGGTTCCCATCCAGAAATTATTTATCTCCAGACCCTCATAGGACCTTTTATATAACTCTTATTAATTATTATTTTATATAGTTTTATATATTTTTGTTTAGTTTTATTTATTCCAACTTTAAGGATGCAAAAACTGAGGCTCAGCAAGATAAAATAAATTGATAGGTTTTTAAGCTAATAAATGGAGATCCGTGTTTCAAATTTAAGTGTGTGTCTGGGCACCTGGGTGGCTCATTCAGTTAAGCATCTGCCTTTGGTTCAGGTCTTGATCCCAGGGTCCTGGGATTGAGTCCAGCATCGGGCACCCTGCTCAGTGGGGAATCTGCTTCTGCCTCTCCCTCTGCTACTCCTCCTGCTTGTGCTCTCACTCTCTCTTTTCCTCTGTCAGTCAAGTAAATAAATAAATAAAATCTTTTTTTTAAATTAAGTATGTATCTGGGTGCCTGGGTGGCTCAGTGGGTTGAGCCTCTACCTTTGGCTTGGGTTGTGATCTCGGGGGTCCTGGGATCGAGCCCCGCGTCAGGCTCTCTGCTCAGCGGGGAGCCTGCTTCCCTCTCTCTCTCTCTGCCTGCCTCTCTGCCTACCTGTGGTCTCTCTTTCTCTCTGTCAAATAAATAAATAAAATCTTTAAGAAAAAATTAAATTAAGTATGTATCTGAAGCCAAGGTTAAGCTTTTAATCACTGCAGAGGAATAAATCATTCTTTAAGAGGTTAAATAAGATATATTTCCTGTGCTTAAAGAATCCTCACTTTATGAAGGAGTTGGATATACATTTTTTTTTTAATTATGAATACTGTAATGCTCCCAAAACAAAATGTTCTGGGAACAACCTCAAGTGATGGCTAACTGTGCCTGAGAGAGTGGTTGGAGCCATTCAGTTAAGGATGAGCATTGCAAACAAAGGAAGAACACATGAAGATACAAAAGATCACAGCTGTCAGAGGCACACAGGAAGTTCTGTATGATAGGAGAGCAGGGGCTATAAGGAATGTGTTGAGTTGAGGCTGAAAGTGTCCATGGAGCCCAAATCATGAAGGCCTTATATGTCATGCAAAAGAATATAAGGAAGACTTTATCCTTCAGGTAGTAGAGAAGCAAGGGGAGCTTTAAAGAAGATGGATGAAATTGTTATATGTATTATATTTATATTTTTATATATATATGCATATATATAAATGTTTTTAATTACCCTGAGAACAATCTAAAGAAGAAAGGGCAGGGTTGAGAAATTACTAGGCAGAGCCTGATTGGGAATTCCTGGCTGGTCCGAGTGTGAGAATCCAGAGACCTGAACCAAAGCAATAATGCAAGGATGGCTTGAGAGGCATTTATTGCTAGACTAGAAGTGCTAGATGAGCAGTAAGGAGATGGGACAGACAATGTTAACTGAGATAAGAATAAAAAAGAAGAAAAAGTCTGAGGAAGATAATGAATTCATTTTTAGTTAAATAAGTTGGGAGTACAGGAGACTGTGGTCTGAGCTGAAGATATGGATTAGTGAATCATAAATAAGGGGATGGATAAGACCACCCATTTATTAATTTGTTCAACAAATATTGAGGCCCTAATATGTGCCAGGCACTATGCTAGGTGGTAGAGGCAAAGGTGTTGTTGCTCTGGTAGTGATTACATTCCAGTGGGAAATAGGCAACAAGCAACTTCACTGTAAGATAAACATCATGAGGAAGACATACAGAAGGCTAAGAAAGAAAATAAGAGTGGGTGGAGTGGTCAGATCATACCACTTAAACAGATACCTGAAGGAAGAAAAAAGTTGCTCTCAGGGAAAAGCTAGAGGAAGAGTTAAGGAAGGCCGCCAAAGATGCAGTTTTTGAAAATACCGTCTATGAACAGCAAATAGTTAAGAGGAGCCCTTGGAAGACATTAGAGAGTAATGGAGAGGTAAGAGATTTAAAAAAAAAAAAAAAGGCTTAGTTCTCTTGGACTAGGGAATGAGATTCTAGAACTGTGCTGTCCACTATAATAGCCAGTAGACACATGTAGCTATTTAAATATAAATTTCTTAGAATAAAATGAAGTGAAAAATTAAGTTTCTCTATCTTAACAGCCACATTTCAAGTGCCTAAAAACACATGTGGCCAGAGGCTACCATATTGGCCAACAAAACAAGGAACATTTCCTTATCATCAAAAATTCCATTGACAGGTCTTATCTAGAGTACTTATATAGTGTCAAAAGCTGAAGACAGGTCAAGTTGGAGAAGACCTAAAAGTACAGCCATTTCTGTCCTCTCTACTCTCTTCAAGGTGACTACTAAATATATATTAAACAATCAAAGGGAATTGTGGTTTTAGAAGTGGGAAACTCCCATTTCTGATTTTCTTTAAGCAAATCCAGGTAATGCTAGAATTTGAAGGAATCACAGCAATTCTGATTTGACGTCCTTATCACTCACTGTCTCATAGAATATAGCAACTGTTGTTCTGGGGCCCCTGGGTGGCTCAGTTGGTTAAACATCCTACTCTTGATTTCAGCTGAGGTCATGATCTCAGGGTCATGAGATCGAGCCCTGTGTTGGGCTCCATGCTGGGGGTGGAACCTGCTTGAGATTCTTTCTCTCCCTCTCCCTGTCCTTCTGCCCCTCCCCACTCATGTGCTCACTTACCCTCTCTCAAGAAAGAAAGAAAGAAAGAAAGAAAGAAAGAAAGAAAGAAAGAAAAAGAAAGGGAGAGAGAGGAAGGAAGGAACGAATGAACAAACTGTTATTCAGGAAGGTGGTTTTTCAAGGACAACCAGGGAATCAGGACTGGGAAACAAGTTTCAGGCTAAAACTTTTCTACAATAATCTGGATGTATCCAAATTAGAATTGAGAGAAGACCTATAAAACTTGAACTTGAAGAATTTTATTTTAATTAATCCAAGCCATTTCCCCCATATCATACTAATTGAAGAGGGTTTGGGCATTTAGTTATTAATTGGAATTTCATAATACCATAGAGCTCTAGCTCAAAAGATAATTTAAAAAATGTTTCATAAAAAATCCTTTGCCTTTAGGAAGAATATTCAGGATCCCCCACTCCTACCAATCCTATTATCAAATTAGTTTTGCTTATACTCTGGCTTTCATAATGTTTTCAAACAATATTCCACCAGTCATGAAAGCTTGAGGACAAATGATATAACTATTAAAAAAAAAAAACCCTCAGTTCAGTGGTTAAAGTTTGCTTTTAATTTAATGAGATTGTTAAAATGATTGCTTTTACAATTCCTTTTATAATTAATTGCTCTTTAAAAATTCAAAATGTTGTGGGAAGGGCTCCTGAGTGGCTCAGTTAGTTGGGTATCCAACTCTTAGTTTTGGCTCAGGTCATGATCTTGATCATAATATCAAGCCCCTTATCGGGCTCCATGCTCAATGAAGAGTCTGCTTTGCTCACTCTCCCCCTCGCCCTCTACGCCTTCCCCTGCTCATGCTCTCTCTCTTTCTCTTTCTCTTTCTCTCTAATAGATAAGTCTTTAAAAAAATGAAGTAAAAATGTCGGGTACCTGGGTGGTTAAACATGGGACTCTTGATCTCAGCTGAGGTCTTGATCTCAGGGTCATGAGTTCAAGCCCTATGTTGGGGTCCACCCTGGGCATGAAAAAAAATTCAAAATGCAACAGGAAGCAGAAACAAATACCTGTCATTATGAATAGTATATATAACTTGATGGGGAAGTTTTCAGACAAAATATTATGAAATAAATCAAGAGGGATAATCTGTTTTCTTTTGCTTTGGAGATGAGATGATCCTTAGAAGATATGATTGTGAAAAGTGAGAACATATGTGAGAGCAAAATTTAATTGCTTCCTTATTTATCTTTCTGAGAAATTTAGACAAAAGCAAATTGAGATGAAACATGGTTATTAGATTATCATATGTGATATATGAATAAGCAAAAACTCTATTTCAAAATCAAATTAATCAAGATTAGGTTGATACTAATCTATAGTTGATTTAGATACTAATCTACAGTTGAATGTTACATGCAATCTCAGATGTGTAACTAATTCCAAGATTTTCTGCAGAGAGAAGCACTCAGTTTTACAAAGGCTGCAGACTAGAAGTAGGCAGTTCAATCCAAGGCCATGGTCACAGTCTCAACCAAAGTTCCCCATCCTTTGTAGCAGGGGTGTCTTTAGAGACCTTAAGAATGTTTAATTAAGTCCCTTACAGGCAAACCTGGGAGGTTGTAGAAATAGCACCACATGACAAGAATACTTTTAGTTACAGAGTCTCCCCTTGGTGCAGAAACATTCAATACGTTCACATTATCCAAGTGCAGAGTCTGAATTCCTTAGCGTGGCATTCATGTTCCTTTCCAACCTGCTCCGGTCTTCTCATTTTCTTTGACACAGACCCTACTCTCCATGCAAGCTGTGATACTCCCTGTTCCCAAAACACATATTTCATTTGCTCCCCTCTGGCCCTGGGCTCCTGCCATCTACTGAAATACCATCTGCTTTCCTTTCCACCTCACTAATTTCTACCCATCCATCAAGGCCTAGCACAGATTCTGTCTTCTCCATGACTTCATCTTTCTTCTTTAATGCTAGAGATTTCTCATTATCCACAGCAGTCATTTGGTACTTAATATATATATAGCTTTCATTTGTTGATTTATTATTTTTATGTGTGACTATTTGTTTTCCAAAGGTGGTAACTCATAGAGGAAAAGGAGGTGAGGTGAGTTAGCATTTACTGAACACTTGCTAGGTGATCCTAGTACTTTACATCTTATTTCAGCTTTGCCCTCTTATTTATATCTTACTTCACTATGCCATAAAGTAGATATTATGATTTACAGCTAAAAAAAAAAAAACACCAAGATATCAAAAATTCCAACAAGTTTATCTAGCTATTAATTGATACGACTCTTATTCAAACCTAAATCTATCTAGGCCCAATGCCCATAGTCTTTCCCAGTATCACAAGATGCTATACTATCCCTATCTAATAGAGTTGTCTTTATCTCACAACATACCAACCATGGTATATTTAGTATACACTCAGTGTCTTTATGGCAACTCTTTTGCTGAAGTCAGACTACAGTCTATAGCATAAAGTCTAGAGCATAGATCTTCCCTTGTAATGTGAGATTTCTTGTATATTATGTTCACATCATATCCTCAAAATAGCAGTTCAACAAAACCCCTTTATCTTTGTATATCTATGTGATGTCCAACAATCTGCTTGGTTGACTAATTGACAAGTTAATTATCTGAAGGTGAAGCGTACATTATGTTAGTCTTCTAAGGAGCTAGATCATTTAGATAGAAGACATCGGTCATAATCAATCAGCAGCTTTAAAGTCTTCTCTGGTTGACCTCCACTCCACACCTTTGCTCTACTCCCTCTTCATGCATTTACCAATACACATCTTTTCATCCTGCTGAAAAGTCTCTTTTATCTCCTGTCCCTCTCCTTTTTCTTAATATTGGTCATAGGAATATAGTTACATTTGTAGAGAGATAAAGAAGAGAGGGCACAGGGATCCTAGCTAGCAATTTATGCATGATATCAGAGAATAATAGTCCCTTATTGGATTATCATACTACTGGATCTGGGCCTTCAGTCTACATGCTCTGGAACTTTTTGTCATTGTATTCAGAGATGATCAAGTTTATGTGGCATTATTCCAAGTTACTAATGTACAAGAGGAAATACATCTGCTCAAGATACTAGAATGAGCTAATTAGCACATTTACTTCCATTAGGAAAAACACTATAGGAAACCATATTTTATAAGCATGTGGTTTGGTGAACCTGGATTCTGAAAGATGGAAATCAGCCAGCCAGATGACCCTGATGATTAGTGTCATTGAGCTAGGATGGCCACATGAACCCAGCTTGTGGGTTAACCCAACCCATCAGCATATTCATATATATCAGTGAGCTGGAGCTGGAGATTGCCTCTAGTGCAGAATACTGGAGATATATTGCCACGTCTTGTCCCCTAGCACCCAGGAAGATTTTTTTCTCTCTTCTCCTACTTTATTCAGTTTTATGAATTCTATTCATATGTGACTTTTTCCACATTGAGACATGCTTTGATTAGCTCTCTGGGTTCTTTCTTCTTGCTTTGAGCTAAGGTTAGGTCAGTTTTATGAATTCTATTCCTACAGTATAACCTCTTCCACATTCAGATATGCCTTGATTAGTTCCCCAGGCCCTCTCTTCTTGCTTTGAGCCAAAGTCAGTTCAGCTGTGTATCCTTGACAACCTTGAGGTGATCTGCTTTTGTGCTTTATCCTTTTGTTTAGGGTATAGCCTCCTGATTTTGTCCTGGGGTCTCTTATCTACCCCCCACCTCTAGTTCCTCACAATCCTATTCTCCATGCTACCATCAACTTTGGGTTCTGGAACACTAGCTCTTTGGGAACCTGTCCAAGCTCTTCAGTCTGCTGCTAGTCTTATTATTTGCTTCCTTCTCTTGTATTCCCACTCCATTTTGGCCTCTGAGGATTTCTCTTACCTACTTGCCACCTTAGTCATTTAAAGATATTTTATAAGTATCCTACTCAGAATTATTTTGCTTCCTTATAACGAGGGGTTTTTCAGGATGCCAAATCTGCCAAATGGCTGGAAGTAGAATCTCAATGTACATTTTTCTCTAATACTTTTCTGTCTTCTAAATGCTTTCAGTTCATTGTCCTATCTGAATTTTGCCACTTTCCCCTAGGGCAAGCGTTATTATCTGCCAAGTTATGACCCTAGTAAGGAACCTGCTCCACAGAGGGCATGTCTGTGCTCCCACAAATCCCTAGATAGGTGGTACTAAAATTCAATATCATTTCTCCCAATGCCTTGCTCATTCTTTCTTTATTCTTGGAATATATTTTGTGTGCATGTCTCTTACAGGCTCAACCTCTACTATTTCCCCAAATCACAAAAATTGATAAACCATGGTCTTTATCCTTCAGAACAATACAGATGTACAATACAGATAGATAAACTAGGTAATTTTAGAACAGTAAGGGCAACAGCAGCAGGATGATCAATGAAAGGACAGTGTGGTTCCAAAAAAGGAGAGGTGGCCAGAGTATCTGAGGAGAGGGTGGATAAGGTATCAGAGAGAAAGAGATAGCACCTGGCTTCTTCCTGAAGGCCAGTAGAAGTTCACAAGCTGAGGATAGCAGAAAGAAGGCATTTTTTCTAGCCAAAAGAATACCTTTGCCAAAGATGGTGAGACAGGGAACAACCTGGTGTGATGAGCTGTGGTTGGCAACTTTGTGTAGCTGGAACATTCACTAACAGTAAAGTTAGGGATCGGGGAGGTAGGTGGTCAAATGATGGGGGACTTGTAGTGCCATGCTCGGAAGCTTAGACTTTATCCTGAGGGCATACAGATCCCTGTAAGGCTTTTGAGCAAGAGGGTAGCATGGTCAGATTTGTAATTTAGAAGGATGACTGGAAATATTTTCATAGCTTACTTCTCACTACGCCATACCTGGATGTTTGGGACTTAACTGAAGTAATTCACAGACGTCAGAAGTTCAGAGCTCTGAACTTCCCACTAATGGCCACAAGAAAGCCTTTAGGTTTAAGTAGTCCCTTCTTTTGTGAATCCTAAGCCCTCTTAAATTATTTGGTTTAAGGAAAAAAAAAAATAGCCCATAGCACCCTGCTCCCCTCTCCTGAAAACATCCTTGCTGGTTTTGAGCATCCTCTGAGACTCGACCTGAACAAGATTACGCTGCTGCTGATCTCCCACAGCTGGCAGAAAGTCAGGCTGGCATCTTTCCAACTGTTCAGCATTCAGAGGTTTTATAATTATAAAGGCTTTTTACATCACCTTAAAAGAAAAATAAAGCTGCATAAATTCATGTAGTATACTTCATCTAGGTGATGATAAAAGGACGAAATCTTTTTAGAAGCAGATCAGTTGTTCTTTCTCTTGGCTACTTTAGCTTATTGCACATTTGTTGGCCTAGCACATGTCCCTTCCTGGTCTTCTCTGTGTTTACACAGGGATCTTCACATCCCAGGCTCCTTAATCTTTGTATCACAGTGCCTGACACAAAGTAGGTACTCTGTAGATGTTTGTTTGTTGAAAGGTTGGGTAGATAATTAAGTACATATTTTTAAGTGAATAGATCAGTTTAAAAAAAAAAAAACCTAATACTGTAAGTCGGCAGACTTTATCTTCTGTAGTCTCCACACCTAAAATCTAAAATGAAAACTGAAATTGGTAGATAGCACCTACTCTGTAGCACAGTTTGGGTACAAAAAGCAAATGGCATGGTCCCTGACCTCAAGTTGAACAACTCTAGCTGGAGAGGTGACAAGCAAACCAACCCAGTATAATAAATGTTACAATAGATGTGTGGAGAGAATGCTAGGGGAGGCTGAGGAGAGCATTGGGAATGACTTCCAGAAGATCATGATCCCCAAGCTCAATCCTGAATGAGGAATCAGAGGTAGAATTTTGTTCCCCTGACCATCTATAATGATGAGAATAATGAACATTAATGGGTGCCTAGGCCGTCTGAATTCTGGAAGGAGAATGACATAGTAAGTTAGAGTCCAAATCTCTTCAGTATAAAAAATATTGCAGTTCTTTATATATTGGTAGCGTGCTCTCATTTATTCATTCATCAGGTATTTATTGAGCACTCATCTAGGATTATTGGAGATGCCTAGAAATATAAACCATGACACCGTATCTTCAAGAGATTACAATCTCTCTGGAAGCCACAGTGCCCTCACACATGAAACAGTTCATGGAAATGCAGGGCATTATATTCACAGACCAGGAGTCCTTGGCATAGGCAGTAAACATGAAGAACTGAGAGCTGAGGCTGAAAATGAAGCAGGCGGTCTTTGAACACATCTACTATAAAACGGGAAAAAATGAGACAGGTAACAAAATAAAAGAAAAAATATTCCAGAATGAGAGAACTTAAAAAGAGAAGGGCAGAAGTGGAGTTGAATATGTCATATAAATCAATTTAAAGTTATAGAGAATTACCATGAGCCGAGTACCGTACTGAGCACCACTGAGGAGATGGACATGAAACAGACATGGAATGTGCCATCAAACTGTGAACAGTGCAGAGTCATTGGTAGCCCATAGCTGGGATACAACAGAAACATGTTTGGTTTGACGAGCACCATACTTCTAAATTTTTTTTTTATCATCAACATAAAAATTCTGGAAATTTGCATCAAAATCTGGATTCTTCACCTATATTTACAAATTAGAGAATCTGGAAGTACTAGTCAGTGTTTCTGCTTGAAGTGATTGTCCAGAGTTGAGTAGAAATAGCCCTTTAGAAGGAATGTATTCCCCATTTTGCTACAATCCCTACTCAGCCTGCCACATTCATTTGCATTACCTGTCCTATCCCTGTGGACTTTATATTTTACCATCTCTGGAAAAAAGGAGAGGCATTTATATAAATAACTATAATATGAAATAGAGGGTAATGAGGGGTCTGAAGTATCATGGGAGTTCGTTCATTTGTCCATCTGTCCGTCCGTCCCTCCCTCCATCCATCCATCCTGTAACTATTTCCTGAGTCCCTGCTACTTGTCAGGCATCTTGCTACTGCTAAGGTAGCACCTACTGGTACCTAGGTTCCTGTGGTTCACAGTCTATTGAGGGAGAAGGATTCATTAGCAATCACTACATAGTGTGATAAATGCCACCGTAGAGTTATATGTAGTTTACATGAGGATTCACTCTTGATGTTGCCCATTCTGAGTTTGGACAGATGTATAATGACATCTATCCATCCTTACAGTATTCTCCAGAGTAGTTTCGCTACCCTAAAATCCGCTATATTCCACTTTTTTATGCCCCTCTCCACATAAACCCTGACAACACTGATCTTTGTATCATCCACATAGTTTCACATTTTTCAGAATGTCATATAGTGGGGAATCATGCAGTACGTAGCCTCTCCAGACCGACTTCTTTCATTTAGCAATATGTGTTTCCTCCATGTCTTTTCATGGCTTGGTACCTCCTTTCTTTTCAGTGCTGAGTAAAATCCCATGGTCTGGATGTACTACATTACCTACTCACCTCCTAAAGCACATGATGTGTCAATTCACGTTCATCAATTGTAACAAATGTACTACTCTGGTGGGGGATTTTGATAGGGAGTAGATTCATGGGTGGAAGCAGGAGGTTTATGGAAAAAATTCTGCACTTTCTTCTCATTTTGCTGTGAACATAGAACTGCTCTTGGGGTGCCTGGGTGTCTCAGTGGGTTAAGCCTCTGCCTTCAGCTCAGGTCATGAGCCCAGTGTCCTGGATCAAGCCCCGCATCGGGCTCTCTGCTTGGCAGAGAGCCTGCTTCCCTTTCTCTCTGCCTGCGTCTCTGCCTGCTTGTGATCCCTCTCTCTGTGTCAAAAAAATAAATAAAATCTTAAAAAAAAAAGAAAAGAAACTGCTTTTAAAAAATTGTCTTAGAAAGAACGTTGGGGGTGAGGATCTGGGTGGCTCAGTGGGTTGTGTCCAACTCTTGATCTCAGCTCAGGTCTGGATCTCAGGGTCGTGAGTTCAAGCCACATTTTGGGCTCCATGCTGGTTGTGGACCTACATAAAAAGGAGAGAGAGACAGAGGGAAAGAGACTGGTTCTGGGTGTTTACTGCCTTTGCAAACATAAGCTGTGTGTCTAAATAAAGCTCAATAGCTTAGACAAGTTGACTTACTAGTTGTCAACTTACAAGTTGACTCTACTACACTAAACATCAGTGTATTAGAACTTGTAATTCTCCACAAGGTTTTAATCCCCTAACAGAAAAAAAGGACATGAAAACATTTTTAAAAGCTATAGTTTAATGTAATGGGTTATTAGTATAAGAAATTTAAATTAAAAAAAAAAAAGAAGTTTAAATTAGGGGTGCCTGGCTTGCTCAGTCAGAAGAGAGTAAGGCCCTTGATCTCAGGGTCATGAGTTCGAGCCTCACATTGGGTATAGAGATTACGAAAAATAAATAAATAAAACTTTAAAAAGAAAAAAAGGCTTAAATTAGAAAAAGTACATAATTTGAAGTGTGCTTAGGGTATTTTATTTTCACATCATCTATAGAATTATTTGTCATTTTCCCCCATTATTAAAAATAAGCATCAAAAAATAAGCATCATAATTCATTATGATATGAAAAATTCTATTTGGGGGCACCTGGGTGGTTCAGTCATTAAAAATTGTATTTTTAAAAAGGTATTTAATCTTACAAGTTGACACAATTCCAAATAATTTGATTTAAAAGACTTGTCCAGGTAAAATAAATAAGATCTACTGTCACTCAAGAATTATGTGTGTTATGTTCAGGGATCACTAACAAAATCCCCCAGATGGTAATGGGGAGAGATGTTTCATAATGACCTTTTAAAGCTGTATTTTTTCCTGCAGAGAGTCACTTCGCATATTAACATGTAAGGGAAATCCTTTCTTTCAAAGGAATCATGTTCTCTACCATTTTACTATTAAAATACCAGGCTCTCTCCACAAAGCTTTCATTTTTTTTTTCATTTTTGCTAAAGCCACGAGTACAAAAAATATTTTAATTTCCTCTTTGCAAGAAGTGTAAATGTGGTACAATATACAGCTTTTTTGTCTGAGAACCTTGAGAGAAAGGTGAGAGACTGGCAAACTGGAGAATGAATGTACCATCTAGAGAGGGCCATAACTAGGCAACTGTTGCTGTAAGACAAGGTTAAGAGCTCGTGTTCATAGAATGTCTGATTTTTCATATAAAGTTATAAATATGCATTTTATGCACATTTTCCCAATTTTAAAAATGGACAAATTCAAAAAATTGTAAACACTGGATCAGATTAAGCCTTTAGCTTTCTGATTTGCAATCTCTGGAATATATCATAGTCTAGACTCTGAGACTTTAAGTCAGAAAATCTGTGTCTTAATCCTACTTTTGCTACTTATTAAACTCAGTAAAAACTTGGATAAAGCAATGTCATTTCACTAATCACAAAAGTCATAGTAATTTGTTCACTAGGCTTATTTTTCTCAAGACATTGTTATAAAAGTTTTCTAAGCATAAAAAATTTAAAGATTTTTAAAATGAAAACTTAATGCATTTGCCATCTAGGTTGCATTTATAACATATTACTACACATGCTCTGTAAAACTCCTATCCATCTATCCAGTCATCAATCTGCCTTCCCTTTTGGCTTAGTTTCAAAAGAGTTGCAGACATCTCTGTGAATCCTTCATTGGATTGTCTTGAGGAATAAATGGTGCACAAAAGGCATCAAGCACATCTGGCACATAGATAAGCATTAGAATCGTAATAGCCCCTTCCCTCCATCTGTGTTTACTATGTGTAGCTTGAAAGTCACTGGACCTACTAAGCACATGTGTTTTAGACTGAAGGAAGAGGGATATTTCTACAATAACTTTTTCATCAAAATCCTGCTGGCCCCTACCTTTGAAATGTATTCAGAACCTGGACTTCTGGTTGCAGCCAAAATAGTAATCCTCCTTCTTATTAATGCAGACACACACACACACACACACACACACACACACACACACACGCTCTTTACACATGGTAAACCTGGGAAGACTATACAAATTGGAAATAAGACTGGCTCAGAGAGGAATGACACTGTGGTGAGTTCCGTGAACTTCTAGCCCCACTTAGAGATAAGGAGGCAGAACAAAATAGTTTAAGACAGTGCTAGTCAGCACCCTATTTTCACTTCCTCATTGGTGTAAGTGGACCTATAGGGAGCTAAGCTTCTACCCCTACTAAGTGGCAGTGAGGTAGAGTGAGTAGAATACTAGTTAGTACCCCACTTTCCTCCCTGGTGTCACCAAGAACAAGTAGGGAGCTAAATATCCATCTTACTTGGAAATGTAGACTAGACTTGAACTGATCCACAAGCTGTAAAAAACTACAGTTAAGTAGGATATAGCATTTTACACTCTAACACCCAAATGTCCTGTGTATAATAAAATAAAATCACTTCTCATACCAGGAAGAGCTCAGCTTGAATGATGAAAGATAACCAACAAGTACCAACAGTGAGATAACACAGGTGTTAGAATTATTTGACAAGAATTTTAAAGTACTCATCATGCTTCAGTAAGTGATTACAAATACACATAAGTAGATGGGAAAAGAAATGAAAGTCTCAGCAAAGGAAAAGAGGATACAAAGAAGAACCAAATGGAATGTTAAAGCTCAAAAATACAAAAACCAAGGTAAAAAACTCATTGAGTGGGCTCAAGAACAGAATAAATAGGAAAGAAGAAAGAATCACTGAATGTAAAAATAAACAGAAATTCTGTCTGGACAGAGAGAAAAGACTGACTGGAAATGTCCCCACTGCCTACCACTTCTTTCAATACCAGCCTCAGCCAAGCTACTATTTTGCCTGCATGTAGCCATTAGACACATAACTGAAACCACTTTTTCAATTTTGTTCCTTGGATCTTTTTTATACCAAAGTAACGATTTAAAAACATAAATTACATCAAGTAATCTTCTTTTACATTGCTCCCCATTTTGTCAGAGTAAAAATCAGTTTAGAATGATGTACAAGACCCTTCAGGGTTTGTCCCCTGTTGTCTCTTTGCCTGTGGTGGGCAAAATTCTAAGATGGTCCCATGATTTCTAGCTCATGATGTTACTCCCACAGTTAAATTATCTTACATGGACAAAGAATTTGCAAATGCACTTATGGTTACTAATCACTTGATCTTAAGGGAGGGAGATTATCTGGGTGGGCCTAACCAAATCACACAAACCATTGAAAAGCCGAAAGTTAGATCTAGCTAGTTGTGGAAGAGGAAGCCACAGAAATTCCAAATGAGAAAAGGATTCAGTGTGTCATTGCCAGCTTGAAGATAGAGGCTGCCACATAGCAAGGAATGTGAGTAGCCTCTAGAACCTGAGAGAGACCCCCAACTGAAGCCAGCAAGGAAACAAGGAGGTCAGTCTTCGTGGTGGTTAATTCTATATGTCAGCTTGACAGGGCATCCAGATATTGAGTTAAATGGGGCACGGATATTTGTTTTGCGTATAAATTTTCTGAGTACTTGGAACAATTCCTGGTATAGCAGTGCTTACGAAGTATTTGTAGAATAAAATAAATTAACTCTATGTCAAGTTGCCTCGGACTTAAATCATTACGTTGTAATATTTATGGTCCAAGGTGTATGTGCATTTTACATCCTTCCTCAAAACTAGGCTAAACACGGATATATAACACATTGCTTTGTACATGGGAATGTGATAACAAATAATAGACTATATGTAGTCATTAGTATAAAAATATATTGGATGGCAGGGCGCCTGTGTGGCTCAGTTAGTTAGGCGGCTGCCTTCAGCTCAGGTCATGATCCCGGGGTCATGGGATCAAGCCCCATATGGGGCTCCTTGCTCAGCAGGGAGCCGCTTCTCCCTCTCCCTCTGCCTGCCTGCCTGCCACTCCCCCTGCTTGTGCTCTCTCTCTCACTCTCTCTCTCTCTGTCAAATAAATAAAATCTTTTTTAAAAAATATATTGTATGGCTCTGCCATTCTTACATCATTAAGTGCAGGAAAGTATAAGAGAATCTTCAATGACTGAAACTGGGGTACTTGTGAGAGGAGGGTAGGTGATATGAAAGGTTTACAGAACACATTTCTAAAACTACTTAAGAAAACAGAACTAGGGGACTCCCGGGTGGCTCATTCATTAAGCATCTGCCTTAAGCAGCCTAGAATAGAGCCCCTCTTCAGCTCCCCTGGGCTTGTGCTCCCTCTCTTACTATCTCTCTCTGTCATAAATAAAATCTTAAAAAAAAAAAAGAAAAGAAAATAGAACTGGATGACTTCTAAGATTCCTTGAAATGCTATATTCCATAGTTATCTAGCCTCCACTCAAGTAACTAATGGCTCAACATTTGATCATCTTTTTATTGATGATGCATTTGTAGTCCTCTTTGTGGATCCACATTCCTAACATTTTGTCTCTAACAACTTCCAAGCATCACATGGATGACACACCATTACCCGGAATGGAACATGTCAAGGTCATACTCATCCTAATGATCCTGGATTCCAATTCCCCCTCCTTTTGCCAATTAGATATTTTTCCCTCTCTCCTCTACTACCTGAGTCAGTCTCTGGATCCGGTTTTCCTTTCAGATTTCCTCTCTCATATTGCCCTTCATTTTCATTAACACTGCTGTCACCCTTGTTCATGCTCTCACTTCCTCAAGTCGGGATTATTTAACCAACATCCTAAATGATTTTCCTACCTCGCCTCATATCCACACTCTCCCTCCAGCAATCCTACATATGACACTTTATTAATGTTCCTGAAATGAATTTAAATATTCTCAATGCCTCAAAATCTTCCAATGAGTTTCCACTACTACAGGGTGAATTTTAATTAACAGTCAAACAAATCTGTAAGGTATTTCCTGATCTGGCCTATTCAATCTAGTCTCTTGTCCCCCAAATTCTCTTTGCTTTTTTGGACACATTCATCCTACTGAGCACTACTGCGGGTGCTCGGTAGAAGAGCAAGTGGGTGGGAGAGTGAAATGGGTGAAGGTGGTTGAAAGACACAACCTTCTAGTTTTAAAAGAAGTGAGTCCTGGAGACATGGTATTCAACATGGTGCATTATACTATGTTTGAATGTTGCTGAGAGTAGATCTTAAAAGTTCTCATCACAAGAAAAAAATTGTAACTACATGTGGAGGAGGATGTTAACTAGACTCATTCTGATGATCATTTCACAATATATACAGATACCAACCTTACCTTGTACAGCTGAAGCTGAATAACGTTCTATGTCAATTATGTCTCCATTTAAAAAGATACAAGAACAGGTGTTTGAAACATAGAAAAAGTGGAAGTAAGGACAGTTTAAGAAAATGTTTTGGAATTAAGGAATGACTTTACATGGTATTGTGGCATTTGTTATAGTGAGAAGCTCACTATATATCAGCCCTGATATTAGCATTTTTCTTGGAGTGCTGGTGAATCTTATTTTGGGAAGCCATTTCATCGGTGGTGAATTGTTGGTATCCTATATCTCAATGAAAGTAAAAGCGCCCTGAATCCTGAGTGGGTCCCACTGTGAGCTCTGTTTTCTCCTTGTTTCTTCAGGGAGCCCCGCAAGGTAGTCCTGCACAAAGGCTCCACTGGCCTGGGCTTCAACATCGTGGGCGGGGAAGACGGAGAAGGTATTTTTGTGTCCTTCATTCTGGCTGGTGGACCAGCAGACCTGAGTGGGGAACTCCAGAGAGGAGACCAGATCTTATCCGTGAGTATTTCTTCTTAATCTTCATTCCTCTGTATCTGACACCATTTAAGGAAAAAATCGCTTTCAATTAGGACTCCAGAAGCACCTTCATTAAAAAGAGAAAATGGAGGAGAGCATTATGGCTTCCAGCACCTGTTGCAGTTTACATGGTGTTGAAGTGCTTGGTGCTTATTACTCACTTCCCTCAGGTACAGGTAAAAGTGCTAATGTTTCATGCAGATGTTCTGAGACATATTTGCATGCAACAGAGCATTGAGAACCATGCCTTTTTAAGGTATTATTTATTTTTAAAGCAGATTTTTTTTTCTAAATCCATGACTCTACTCTAAAAACAGCACCTTTATAAGCATGTATTTTGTTGCATATAACTATATAAGCAAATACATAAAATATGCAGTTGGATGCCACTGGTAGTGGTAGCAACCGCACCATTTACCTAAATGCAAGAATTACCAGCAACAAGCTATGAGCACTTATTATTAACCAAGCATTTTATACAAGTCATTTTATTTAAAAATTATATTCTCTTATCTCCTATAATTTTTTATTCTCACAATCACCCTGAAAGTACCCCATATTTGGATGAAGAAAATAAGGGTCAGAGAGGTTAAGTCAGTGACTACCTAACTAGAGAGAATAAGAACTTGGATTTAAATAATCGGGGTTTTTTTTAAGATTTTATTTTTAAGTAATCTCTGCACCCAACATGGGCTCAAACTTACAACTTTGAGATGAAGAGTCATGTGCTCTACTGACTGAGCCAGCCAGGCACCCCTAAGCATTCAGTTTTAATGCCCATCACACCTGCCCTCTCTTTTCCCTCCTTCCTTACTCACTCCTTCCTCCCTTCCACCTGTCTTCCCTCCTCCCTTCTTCTCCTTTCTCTTATTGGACTATTTATTGCCTGCTTCTTTCCACTAGATCAAGCTTTCTTTCTGGTATAAACTCTGTGACAAGTAGTTTAAAACATACTAAAATTTTGGTAATCAGGCAAATAATGAGAAATAACCTAAGGAGCCTAGCTCTTACGGCTGAGTTTATGGTTCATACCTCAATGGAACACTTACTTTGTTTTGGTTTTCATTGTTTTAGAAAAACTTGTCTTTGTTTTATAGCTGTGATTTATAACTAGAATTTTCCAAGGGACCTTATCTGTGTTAGCCATCGTGCCATCTCCACCTTTCCCTCACACACACACCATACCTGTGTAATATAGTCAGTTGACCTGGGCAAAGTGTCCAGAGGTCTGAATGGATAGCCTTGTCTTACATATTCTGGTAGTTCTCCCATACATTAAGTCTTCTGCTTAGTCCTTAGCTAGCAGATGTCTGGATGGATTGAGTATGGGAGAAATTGGGTCAGGCCCCATGAGAGGATCTTGTTCTGTCATCCAAGAGCTGAATGTCGCCCCCTTGACTACTCCCCTCTGCATCCTTCTTCTACACTTAAATGATATATATCTTCCTGGACTTATAATGGGCTTATATCCTGATAAGCCCATTATAAGCTAAAAATATTATAGTCAAAAACGCATTTAGTAAACATGTTCAGAACACTTAAACTAGCCTGCTTTGGAGAAAAATCACCTAAAACAAAGCCGATTTTATAATATTTTATAAGTGTCGACTATCTCATATAATTTGAATACTATACTAAAAATGAAAACAGAATGATCATTTAGGTGCAGAATGGTTGTAACCGTATCAGTTGTTTACCTTGATGATGGTGTGGCTGAGTGGGAATTGCCACTCACTGCCCAGTATCACAAGAGTGTGTACACTGTGTTGCTAACCTGGGAAAGGAGCAAAATTCACAATTCGAGGTACAGTTTCTAGTGAACATGTGTTGCTTTTGTACCATCATCAGAGTTGAAAATTTGTAAAATCAAATTGTCGCTAACTCCAGGACCATCTGCACAAAATATAACTTGCTTTTATTGACATGTCTTTCTTTTCTAAGTGGCAAAATCTCCCTGAAAGCAGGTTCTCCATCTTACATGGTTTTGTATCCTCGACATTTAAATCATAGTGGCTGGCACATAGCAGTCTCCCTAACACTGTCTATGGAATGAAAAGGTGTTGAACAAATGTGGTGATGCTTTACAGAGTCACTGTAGCCTCACAGATGGATTCTGTACAATTTTAAGCAGAGCATACTTACATAGTGTCATCATTCTGGCTCCAAATCCTTAGCCTGGGGACCACACTGTTACTTTGCCACAGTCAGCATTCACACTGGCACAGCACTTCCCCCACACAAAGCGCTTTCACGTGCATTAATTCTAGGGGTCTTCAAAGAAATTCTAAGTGTCAGGAACTAAGTTATTATTACTCTCATTTTCTTACATGAGGAAAAGGGGATTCAGAAAGGCCAAATGATTTGTCCAAAGCTCCACAAGCTACTAACTATGATGTTAGACTCAAAAATCAAGTCTCCTGACCCCAAAACAGTGTTCTTTCTCTTTATAACACAATCTCTTTTCAAAACCTGTCAACGGTCTCATTCCACATTTTCTCATCTCACAGCACTGCTCTGTGTGCTCACTCAGGAACGCACAGAACTATAAAGGACTAGTACTTCCAGGTTACTTTTGAATCAGTCACTGTCATAACGAATTTAATCTTATAACCACCCTAGGCCCTGTTATGCTTATTTTTTAAATAAGCTCTACACCCAACATGGGGCTTGAACTCACAATCCCCAGATCAAGTATTACTCACTCTACTGACTGAGCCAGCCAACCCCCCCCATTATGTTCATTTTAAGGGTAAAGACACTGAGTCACAGAGATGACATTAGACTCTGTTTAAATGAGAAATCCATAGATTTTATTTGTTTTGACTCCCAGGCATGTGGTAGAAAAAAGGATGAGCTAGTAATCTTATGACTCAACAAAGAAAATTCGCAAGTGTTTCGGCTTTCAAAAGTAGATGTATCCATTTAAATACTGCCAGAACCACATATTAAAAGAAAGCAACCAATCAGATGACTTATAGTCTTGTTGGAGATTACAATCCATAGAATATTACAATATTCTCTGATATTCAGATATCATATCCTTTCTTATGTATACCATTTACAAAGACAGTTCAATGATAAAAATATTACCTGCTTTTCACAATTGAAAAAGAAGAGGGAACATTTCTCTCTTTTAGTTTGCAAAAAGTTATTTGAACTGTGGCTAAAAATTGGCTTTCAAGGCTCAGTATTGGAATTTCATGGGTTAATAGTGAAAGAGAAGAATAAACGGGCTCGAAAAGCTCAAACATTACAATATGGAAGGAAAACAGCAGAACAAAATTATTAACAATGGAATATGGAGGATCTGATATTTAACATCTACAGCTTACACTGGATATATAAGGACAAGCTATACCTTCCTGGAAAACACAAGACCAAAAACTCTAAATAGCAGTCAAAAGTTAAACACAGATTCTATTACTAGATCTTATAACATTATTTTGTAAATAATATATGCTAACGGTAATGCAATTAAGTTCAGAAAACAGAACTAGAATCCCCAGGGAGAAGCGCTGGGGAGTAGGTCTCTGTCCTCAGTTGGTCTTCATCGGGAAGAGAGTTGAATAAGAGGTAATTAACCTTCTAATCAGGGGCAGAATGTCCATGCCTGCATTCCAGAATTACTCTCCTACACAGACTATACAGACTTTAGAGATAATTTATTTTATTAATGACTTAGTATGTGACAGATTTTGTGCTAAGATTAGAGATTTCAAAGAATGAGCTAAATATCCTGTCCTTAAAATATTCACAGCCTAAAGGCAAATATATCAATATATCAATTATATGTGAATATATAGACATGGTTACAGGTATAGATGTAGATATAGTATAGATGAAGATGGCATATTGAAGAAAGAAAGGAGACAAAAACTTCAGCATATCATACTGTAAATACTCAGTCAACACTGCTATTACTAGTAACAACTTTGCCTTAAGAATGTGTCCAGTGGTTTTTTGTTTTGTTTTTGTTTTTGTTTTTTTAAGTGTCAGATAACCATGTCTAAAGAAGGCCTCTTTTATAGAGTTTGAGTTATTCCTTCTTTGGGACAGGGCTTGGGCTGGATGAGCATTTTCCAAAGTGTGTTTCACAGGACACTGGAAGAGCAGGATTGGATTAGGGTGCTACTGATAGACAGGGTTTCCTGCTGCCATATTTCTTTACCGAAGAACTTTTCAGAAACATCTGGTATACCAGTATGCACTGGGGAGTCTTTTCAGAAGCAGTGTTTTCCCATACTTACTTGGCTATCAGACTCTCATATAAGGAGCACTTCACATGACAAGAATAGGAAATGCTGGAGTAGATATTTTTCTAATTCCCATACTTGACTCTTTTCCTAAGGAGGTAGCCTAACTTGCCTATAAAGAAAAACCGCCAGTCCTTTACTATGTTTAAGATTATGAGCGCCATCTAGTGTTTATGCTTTGTCTAAACGTGGCAACCTGAGAATGGAGGAGGGTCCCAAAGCTCCATTGTAGGGCTTTGTTAGCCTCCCCTGCCCCCTCCCCACCAAAACTACAGAACTAAAGCAGCTAGGAAGCTGAAAGATAAATCATCACCATCGGCTACATTCTATACACGTACTGTGAGTGCTCTTTACTCTCTAATTTCCCCTTTATGTGTTCTATTTCTCGAGCATTTGTTGTAGAAAGTCTTATCCAGTAATTGAATCATATTCTTGAGATGCTGGTGGAAGAGAATTTAGGACATTCAGTGTGCAATCACATTAACAAGTGCAGTAGCCTCCTCAGGCATTCTTCCTGCAGAGGAAAACATAAAAATTATTCTGTTATTATTTGTTTCCGTGCTTTCTTGTGAAAAATGGGGAGCAGAGCATGTAGAAGCGATACCCCTACAAAGAGATTCTTTTCTGTGTCGCTAGGCAATTGTAGTTTTTTCATGCCTTGGATTCCTCAGAAAAGCACCCCAGCTGACCTTGCTAACTCCACAGCTCACCCTTGATGCACCTCAAGTATTGAACTAACCGTGTTCCAAGATACATGGCTGGGAATAGCGAAAGGCTGCAGTTGTTGAGGTGAAGGTAAAATAGATAACTGTGCATTTTTACACTGAAATTGAAATTGTATTGTGGATTTAGAAAGAGTGAAAATGAGTCACAGATCACCTGGATGGTTCATTAATTCTCAGGTTACCTTGCCATCTTCACGAGCAGGGCCAATTTGCCAGATCCTTATTTCGTTCCTCAGATAGAATGTGAGCACTGTATACACTATTCATCATCCTGGGGTACTGATGAAGTCACCCTTCTCTTGCTACCTCAGATGACAACTCTATATCATTTCCAATGTTATGCCTGAAATCCAGCCCTCCTCCTGCCCTCCCCCAAAAGTCCCAAATTATCTCTTCGATTCCCTGAGGTGCTCTTCTTAAGAGCTTATAAAACCCTTCCCTCTCAGTGACCATCCAGTATGAGCCATGTCCTTCCTCTCTGGCTCTGACCCCCAGTACAGGAGCGACTGCTCCTGTCCCCAGCTCTGGGCTGCTTTGTCCCCTTGTCTCAAAAGCACGACAACTTAGACTAGAAGTCTCACAAAGCCTCTCACTTAAGCAACACCTTTAGCTTCTCTCCTCTCCTACTCAACACTTGGAGTCACCAAAACTCCAGCAAAATCTTCCCCCTTCCCCTAGCATTTCTCTGGCCAAGCTCCACCCATTCCCATCTTCCCCCACCAAAGGCAGACAAGAGTCAGAGACGAAAATGAGCTTAAACACAGCGGTAGAGGTTTCCAAACAGGAACAACGCAACATCTGTATTTGGGTTAACGGAGATTTCACAGCTTCCCCCAAGAAAATCTGTCCTCTGTATACAGCTTTGTACCCAGTGGCCCATCTTATAATTTTGCTCAAGGAAACAGTATTTGCTGGTGGGAATTAGAAGATTTTTGGCACACTAAACAACAATGCATATTTTGTGCATCCCCACCCTGCCCTCCTGCTCTCTCTCCTCAAGGTCTCAGAAACTTCCAGGTCCTCTCTCAGCCAGGGCACTCTATTAAGCAACTTCGAAGTAAAATCTAACCAAGCAGAACTGATGATGTTTTTGAAAAGATGTAGACTTCTTGCCACAACCCTGACAGATGAAATTCAGGTTTCTGGGCCAGAGAGCATGCGAAGCCTGCCCCAGACCTCATGTGCCCATTCTAGACATGTGCTGAATCCCACATTCTCTAGACTCACTGGCCTTTTTGGTCTCTCGCTTTTGTCTCTGCATTGTAGAGCTCACTCAGACTTCTCTCCATCTGCCTGGACTTGTCTTCATGCCTCCCTCCGAGCCCAGTAGCTCCCCTGCTCGGGGACCACCTCAAATAAAAACAGTGTGGCCAGTGAAAAGGCTCTTGGGGAGGGGTTTTCCTCACCCTTGACTTCAGAGCCCCACCATCCAGGCTGACCCCTGGCCCACCCACCAAAGGGTGGGGATTAGCAGGGTGTAGCTCTGCCCCCAAATCCTTTATTCCTATAGATATTCCAGGATGCCCAGACATTCCCATCCCATACCAACTTTTAACCTTCGGGAAGAGCGTGCCTTTCCAAAGCCTATCTGATCATGTCATTTCTCCCCTTTTCTTAAAATTTTTCAGTGACTTTCTGTCATTCTTAAGATAAAGTCTAAAATTCTTAACATAGCCTACAAGTTTCTTTAGAATCTGTTCCTGCCTGCCTCCCCAGCTGCATATATGCTCTCATATATGTCCCAGCCAGCCTGAATCTTTTTTTTTTCTCCTCCATTCAGGGGTGCTACTCAAAATATTTAGCAACTTGGCACCTGCAATTTAGCACCAGCCCATACAATGCATGACTGTAGTGCCACAGTGACCCGATTGTATGGAAATGGAGTCTTCAGGCAGCCAGGGTTGTTGGTCACTGGGGAGGGCTCAGGGCACGAATTATTTATTGGCGATCCACATGGAAGTGTTTCACTGTTCTAGCCAAAGGAATAGCCACTTCGAAGGGTGCAAACTCCTGCCAGGCACCTGTGCATGTACTAAATTTCCTCTGCAAAGCAATTCAGAATGAGCAAGGGCCTTCTGTGACTTGAAGGGGTCCTGAGAACTTGTGCATTGCCCCAGACTCCTCTCAGGAACCATCTCCATCATCTGACTTAGAATCTGGCTGATGAATGATACCCATCAAATGAATAAAGCCAATAAACTTTATGGGCATGGTAGCAAAATGAAATTAGCATCGCTATTTCCTCATACATTTCTTAAGTACTGCTCATGGTTATTAACATTCTCTGTGTCACATCTGGTAGAGATGCAGCAAGAATAGTGTCAGGAAACATGCACTTAAAGTCAGATTCTAATAGATAAGCCACAGGACAGCTGTTTGGTGACTCAGCTTTATGCAGCCTTCAAAAATCTGAACTTCGTGATACCAGTTCCAATTTTTTTCAAAGACATATTTCTACAAATGCCTTCTATATACTAGACCTGTGATGTGCTCCATGAAAAAAGGCTCATAATCAAATGAAGGATCTAAGAAGTCTTGCAGCAAATAAAGAAGTGCTATTAAAGCATTTTTTTTCTAAATTTATCTGACTAAAGAATCATTTTTTCCCCTGGAATATAAATTGCCAGCTGATGGAATATACTTTTAGAAACTCTGCCTTAAACTCGTCTCCAGAAGAATTCATGCAAGTGTTTTATTAGGGAGAAGCAACATTTCCACAATGAAACGTTATTTGCAGAGTTGGGAGGTGCGGTGGAGAGAGTGTAACTCAAATACCTTAGACAAAAGAGGAAATCTGGAAAGATCCTCATCAGACAGAAATGTAAACGAGGAAGGGGTTTACAGAGCATTAGATAAAGGACATTCTTCACAGGGGACTTATTGACCTGCTCACATAAAATCAAGCTGCAGACATTTCACCGAGCATCTACTAAGTGCCAAAAACTACAGGACATTAAGGGTCCAACATGAGAAATACAGCTCTGTCCTTAGTGAACATTCAGGCCCATGTGGGGAGACACACACATAAATAGGTTGTTTCCATTATGACGGGGAAGTGCTGATGCTAAGTTCTGGGGAAGCCCATGGGCACAAAGAGGCTATCATTAGCCAGTCCTGGGAATGTGAGAAGACTCTTCATAGGACATGCTTCCCAACAAAGACAAAGCAAGAACAGTGGAGAATTCAGGATAAAATGCCTAGTGTTTATTGAGTATCTCCTCAGTACCATGTAGCATAATGTACAGTGATTACAACGAATTCTAGCAACAACCTTGTTGGGTTGAGACTCAGAATCATGAAATGGTTTGCCCATGATCACACAGCTAATCAGCAAGGACAGTGGTATTTGAAGCTCTTTTATTTCTTTTTTTTTCTTTAAATATTTTATTTATTTATTTATTTGACAGACAGATCACAAGTAGGCAGAGAGGCAGGCCGGGGGGCGGGGGAGAAGCAGGCTCCCTGCTGAGCAGAGAGCCCGATGTGGGGCTCGATCCCAGGACCCCGGGATCATGACCTGAGCCAAGGGCAGAGGCTTTTACCCACTGAGCCACCCAGGCGCTCCTGCTCTTTTGTTTCTGACATCAAAGTTGTGCTCTTTCTGTAATGGCAGGCTTCAGAAAGAACATTGAATTTGTCCGTTTGCTTATTTCTGAGGCTGTCCACTCTTTACGTCCATTTAATGAGAAATACATAAATGCCTGAAATAATGGAGCATTTCCAAAGAGATCTGTGAGCCACCACAGGAAGTCATTGTACATGGAGATTCTAGAATTGAGGTGACTTAGAAGCAACATCTAGATTCTCTGAAGCTTCCCTTGAGGGCAAGGACTATGTCTGATTCATCTCTCCATCCCATTGCTTAACAGAACCCAGTTCCTGAGCACATGTTTAGTGAATGAATGAAAGACTCATCCTTGCCCACTTCTCTGAGGGCAGCTGGAAATCCCAGAGCTCCTCTCAGATGTATTTATCCCAACTCATGGCCCTGTCCTGAAGATTCAGAATATCTTAAAACTCTTAGCTTTCTGGCCAACAGAATATATTTTCCAAATCAGACAGAGTCTTTCCTAATGGACAAAAAGGAATTCCAACAGACTAGGAAAATATTAAATAAGTATTCTATTACATACTATATGCGATGTTTAATTTTTTTTTCTTTTTTGAAGATTTTACTTATTTATATTAGAGATTTAGCCAGAGAGAGGGAAAAAATAGAGAGCACAAGCAGGGGGAGCATCAGAGGGAGAAGGACAAGCAGACTCCCCACTGAGCAGGGAGCCTGACGTGGGGCTCAATCCCAGGACCCCATGATCACAACCAGAACCAAAGGAAGATGCTTGACTGACTGAGCCACCCAGGCGCCCCATGTGATGTTTAATTTTAAAATGCATTTATAATATGCACTCTCCTTCCAAAAAGATATCTAGGTGATGAAGAGTTCCTATATAAGCCTCAAGGGGTGAACACTTGATCCTAAACCATCTCCACGTAAGCATTGAAAACCTTCTGTCACAGCTGACTCCTGATAAAGAGAAATCCTGGCACAGATCTCGGGTTGTAAGGAAGGAGTATTCTTTAACTGAAAATGGGCTGATTTTTAGCTCCAATTTGCTTTTGTCTCTGACTAACCTACTTTGCTAGCTAACCTCTAATAACCCTTACATTTGCCTCACCATTTCTATATACCAAGATCCTTGCTGTGGACATTGTTTCATTTCATCTGCATAGCATTCCTTCAGGATGGATTGGAAAATGACCATTTGCCATTTTATACAGGAAGAAGCTAAAGAGTTCAGTGATCTTCTAACCCAAAGCCAGTTGGACCCCAGGTGTAAGCCTCCTTCTGTCACAACCAGTTTCCTCACCTATAATGCTAACTACTCTAGGAATGTGCCTGATGGGCCATGGTTGGTGAATTTATGTGCTGGAGTTCTGAACTCCAGACAACTGACTTCTGGGTGACTTACATGAAAAAAGAACTTGTTGGAGAAATAACAAATAGCTCCTTGGCTCTTCAGGCAGTCTGGGGAACCAGGGTCAGAGGCCAGGGAGGAAATGCTGCAAAAGGACAGTCTGTTAAAGATGCTCTCCTTGAGGCCATCACCACTGGCCACCTACCACCAAGCCACACTGCTGGAGGTGCTGTATTTAGTATTCATCCCCATTTCTGGCACAGAGCTCCTCCTAATGCTCTTGGAATTTCCTAAGTCGTGAGGGCATTGAATAAAATAATGTATTTAAGCCATAGGCACAGTCCTTAATGAGAACTAATTATTCATTCATGCATTCATTCATTTATGCAACAGTTTATTCAGGAGTCATTGTGTGCCAGGCATCATTATAAGTATTAGGAATATAAAAGTTAAAAAAAAAAAAAGGAAACAAATTGTTGCCTCATGGTACTTTAGTTCTAGTGTGGAAAAGCAACCAATATATTTTTTAAGTAATGGGAAAGTAAACTATAGAATCTATTCGAGGGTATGGAAAACCAATGGAGTAGTGTAAAGGGAATTGGAGTGCGGAGAGAGGAGTTGAAGCTTAAAGGTAAGGTCCGGGTGGGTTTCCCTGAGAAGGTGACATGATAGCAAAGACTCAAAGGAAGGGAACGTGGCCCATGCAGGTACCTGGGGTGGTTCCAGACAGGGAACAGCCAGCATCAAGTCTGTGCGAGCTGCATGCCCAGTGTATTGAGGAAGCCACTCCAGAGTGGGCGGAGGGGAGAAGAGTAGGCGGTGAGGACGAGGAGTAGCGGGCAGGTCCCAGAGAGCACAGCCTCACCTCTGTAACAGCTTGACTTGCACTCTGAGAAAATGAAGAGCCGTGGAGGATTATAAACAGAACAGTGACATGATAGGGATTCACTTATGTTCTAAAAGGATCCCTCTGGCTGCTGTCTTGGCAGTGGGACCCAGGGACAAGGATGGAAGCAGGAGGCGAGCTTGGAGTCTACATGAATAATCAGCGCGCGAGGCAGTGGAGGAGAGGACAAGCGGGTAGAAGTGGCGGAAGTGAGGAGTGAGGCCGGGTCTGTTTAAAAGCGAGAGTTAGCAGATCTCCTGAGAGATTGGATGTGGGGGAAGAGAGAAAGGAAGGGACAGAAGATGACTGCGAGGTTTCCTGCCTGAACACGAGAGAAGCAGAGAAACGACTGACACTCCTCCCAGTGGAGCCGGGAACAGGTGGAGACAGGCTGAGCCTGTAGCCCACAAAGGTCCTCCCCGGGGAGAAGAGGAGGAACCAGCAGAGGAGGAGTAATCAGGTAGGACCCAGGAGCCAAGAGAAAGGTTTTCCAGAGAGAAGGACCAACTTCTTCAAATGCTGTTGTCAGTCACTTAAGATGGGAACTGAAAACTAACTGGTGAACTTAACAACACGGAACTTATTGATTCAAATAAAAAAGTAGTGTCTGTGGTATAATTGGGTGAGAATCCCATGCAAGGCGGATTTCTGAGGGAAGGGGAGGAGAGGTGTTAATGGCCGTGATTGCAGATCTCTCTTTTGAGTTTTGCGGAGAAGGGGAATGGAATGGAATGGCCCCTAGCAGGCAGAGTTTGCTTATTTTTTATAGCGATGGTTTTTTATGTGGGTAGAAACAGTGTTTGTTGATGTAGAGAGGGGAAAATTAGTAGTTTGTTTATCAGTTCACCTAAATATATGTGTATTGGGTGGAAGAAATGGAAAACACATTATATACATGACTGCTGTTCTTGTGTAATTCTTGGATTTGTTCAATACCTCCTATTGATCCGCTGGGTTTATCCCTGTAATTCCCAGCTTCTAAACAGGTCCTGGCACTTCATAGGTGCTGAATATGAAAGCATAACTCAAATACTGTGCCAGGGGCTATAGGGAAGGAGGAGGTGAACCAGACATTGACCCCCAGCTTCATGGGGTAGTAATCTAGTAGAGACACAGAACATGGTTATAACGCTTGGCAGATGTGATAGAAAGAAACAACCCCTTCGTTTTAGTCTTCCCCTCCTATTTGTTGTTTATTTTTTAAAAGATTTTATTTATTTATTTGACAGAGAGAGAGTGAGCAGAGCAGCAGCCAGAGGGAGAGGGAGAAGCAGGCTCCCCGCTGAACAGAGAGCCCAAGGCAGGGCTCGATCCCAGGACCCTGGGATCATGACCTGAGCTGAAGGCAGACACTTAACTGACTGAGCCACCCAGGCGCCCCCTGTTTGTTGTTTAAAATAAATAATAAGTTCCTTGATATCACGTATCACCTTCGTCATCATCGTCATCATCATCATCATCATCATCATCATCCTCACCGCCACTGCCACCACCACCACCAGCACTCATTTCCCCCACATGGAGCGACCATTCTCAATAACTGACACAAAAAATGAGAGCACCCATCAGCAGCACTCCACCTTTGTGTAAGCTCCTTCCCTTTCTACTACCCCAAATTTCCAAGGGAGGCTTTGGCCTTTTCTCTGCTTCCTAACTTCTTCCCAGGTTCTAAGCAACTGCAGGACAGGACTTGAAACAGCAGTCATGGGTCATGAGGTATGAACTTCCAACTATGCATAGGTTGGGGGGACCCACCTACTTCACGCAGGCTGAGGGAGAAAAGAGACACATGCAGAATGGGAATAGGATCCTTCTGAAACCAATGTGAAGATCGCAATGACATGGAAACTTTAAGAATGAAGAGTTAGGGGCTCCTGGGTGGCTCAGTTGTTAAGCGTGTGCCTTTAGCTCTGGTCATGATTCACAGGTCCTGAGATCGAGCCCCGCATTGGGATCCCCGCTCAGCAGGGAGCCTGCTTCTCCCTCTTCCGTTTCCCCTGCTTGTGTTCCCTCTCTCTGTGTGTCTCTCTCTGTCAAATAAATAAATAAAATCTTTAAAAAAAAAAAAAAGAATAAGAGTTAAATAGCAGGATCTTTGCCCTCCCATCTAATGGCAGATTGGAGCAGGGAGAAGGAAGACAAATCCTTAAATAAGACCATATTAAGGGGCATAAGAAACCAGGAGAGTGTGCACAGGTAATAAAGAGAATCTTGGGAACGAGAAAGGAATAAGAATAGACAGGTACTACAATAGTCTAGATGCTACAAATTGTTCACCTGCAGAAAATCCGATCTTCTATCACCTCATGGAAATTCCCATGCTGGTGGGGGGTATGGTGTTCATGCTCTGAAATTGCAATGTCTGAAAACTACTGAGAATTGCTAAAAGCAAAATTCCTAACCTATAGTAGATGCGTAGTACATTTTAAAAATTAAATTATAAAAGCATCAGGAATGGGTCACCTGGGTGGCTCAGTGGGTTAAAGCCTCTGCCTTCGGCTCGGGTCATGATCCAAGGGTCCTGGGATCGAGCCCCGCATCGGGCTCTCTGCTCAGCAGGGAGCCTGCTTCCTCCTCTCTCTCTGCCTGCTTCTCTGCCTACTTGTAATTTCTAAATGTCAAATAAATAAATAAAATCTTAAAAAAAAAAAAAGCCTCTGCCTTCAGCTCAGGTCATGATCCTAGGTTCCTGGGATCGATCCCCACGTCGGGCTCTCTGCTCAGCGGGGGGCCTGCTTCCTCCTCTCTCTCTCTGCCTGCCTCTCTGCCTACTTTTGATCTCTGTCTGTCAAATAAATAGACAAAAATTAAAAATTTAAAAAATCAGGAAGGAAGGAATAAGGATGATATTTGAAGCCATAGACTGCTATAAATGATTTTATTTTTTAAAGATTTTATGTATTTGAGAGAGAGAAAGAGAGAACATGAGCAGGGTGAAGGGCAGAGAGAAGCAGAATCCCTGTTGGGCAGGGAGCCTGATGGGGAACCCAGGCGTCCATAAATTATTTTAATTATTAAGATCAATTGTAGATAGAGAAGTATGATAGAGACTGATTTGGTGAAAACTAACCAGACAAAGCATCTCAGATGATCACCAGGTGAACTAGTTATTACAGATAAGAGCTTTAAGTGTTCAGAGGAGGGAAAAATTTATTGATCAGGGAGGAGGCCAAATTAAAGAACATACAAAAGACCCCTAAGCCTTAAGTGGGCTCAGGTACACAGGGAGACAGCCTCTCCCCTCCTCCTCATCCTTGTGTCCCCACAGTTGAGTGATGCCCTGTGTTTTCCTTTTGGTCTTGGTTTTCACAAATATTTCCTCAACGAAGTTCCTTGAGGATAGAAATATGTCTTGACCATAACTGTATCCCAGGGCCTAACCCAGTGCTAGAAGTTAGGGAATGAAAGAACTTGAAGAAAGCTTCCCTAGGAAAAGAAAAACCCTTTGAAGGTTTTGTTCCAAACTGTTCCCTGAAATGCACAGATGACTTTTTTTTTTTTTAAGTTGTTATTGTCATCTATGATCCTACACATTGCCTCTGTTTTCCATTTTAAGTGTTTGGAGAGAAAATAAAGCTGAAAATGTTATAGGAAAATGACTGAAGTGTGGGTCAGTGGATGGTATCCCAAGGATGGCAGAAGCAGCTCTCTCTGGACTGCTTATTTATTGTGTTTTTGGAATGTCAGGACACTCACTTGCACATCAGTAAACCAGTAGGAAAGAAAATACCCCTTCCTCAGTCCCCAGGCCCATATTATTATCTGCTCCAGGAGAGATGATCTCCAGGGGTTCTTTTCACTGGAAACATCTACTCTCTTATCCCAAAAGCCCTCAAGACAAGATAAATCACTCTGAAGACAGGCACTAAGGTCTGGACTCTTCAGTCAGAACCGTATTTATCTTGTTGCTTACGTGATGAGGCATTTGCCTAGGTAGCATCAATCTAGTGGTGCTGCATGATACCAAGGATAATGACTGATCGTTTCTGAATACTTTCTGGTTTACAGAGCAATTTTATGTTTTAATTTTCAAAGCAAACTTGCAAGAGGCAGGGGATGCACCATTATTAAAAATCGTAATTTTCATGAAGAATTTAAGACACATAGAAGTTAAGTAGTGCATCCAAAGTGGTCAAATTAAATGGGAACCTGAATGCTTAGTTGTTTTTATGTGTGTGTGTGTGTGTGTGTGTGTGTGTGTGTGTGTGTGTGTATTTCCCTGATGTTTTCATACACTGTGGCACACAAACCTAGGACTCTACCGTAAACAGCACATTGCAGCTGAAGCTATTTCCTGAGAATCCACAAGATGGCAGTAAAAGATTTTGCACACAGCTGTGTATGCTGGCGCTATGTATGTATGCATGACTTGTTTGCTGAGATTTTTGTACTGGTTGTATTTGATTGCAGTTTTAAAACGGGTTGTTATCATAATGCTAGATTTTTAAAATATAATTCAAGGGAAAAAATTGAATTAAAACCTGAAAGTAGAATGTATGGCTTTGTTACTTTTTTTAATACTGAGGAAGTCCCATTTTTATAAGTAACCAAGCACTGATAATCCCCCAGGAGCTCTAGGAAGCCAAAATTGCTTGGAAAAGCTCAAAATGAGAAATGCTGTCCCTTTCTTAACAGGGACTGATCAGTGATTCTACTGCTTGAAGGAAAAAGAGGGATCAGTGAAGGGCCAGTAGGTAATCTTCCATATAATTTAATTGCTTGTTATTTCTCTATGTTCAAATCTACCCTGGGGGAAGACTTTCCTGATGGACCACACTAGAAATAATGCTGTGATCCAAACTACAAAAACATCTCTTGCCTATATCTCTCATGTTTTGTGTGCAACATAATCACTAAATTATGGCTGTTTTTTTTTTTTCATGTATTTTTTATTCTACTGACACATTGATGATAGAATTAAGGAAGGTATAAGTAAATTTTTCTTTATTTTTTAATCTGCCTTTATATTCAGCATATACATGCATGACTTAGTTGTCTCTGGAACTGTGAATATCACAGAAAAGCACACTCTTTCTCAATCTAAGATAAATGGGTGTTCGTTAGCATCCCCTTTGTGTGTGGTAGGCTGTAGATAAAGCTCCAAAAGAGGCCAGTGGTTTACATAAAACCTGTAAAAAACATCTAAATTAAGCCTCAGATATATTTCTGTGGTGAGCACTTTCCCATGCTGCCCAGATTTTTCTCTTTCTTCTGTGACCTCTCTTCTCTAATTTCTTACTACCTTCAAAGTCATGGTCATTCTTTATGAAAAAGAATACAATTATTATTTTTGCTTTTTTTTTTAGGAGACTCTCCTTTCACTTCAGATGGCTCATCATTCTATTTTCTAAAATCAGATTCTTCCCTGTGAAAAAAATCTAATATAAGCTATTAAGATAATCTATCTTTCATGCCTTTACTAACATCTACTTAAACCTTCTGTTAGGAAATGAAATCTCCCACTCTGTTCATTTATCCACCCACCTGTGCCCACTGCAAACTTGATAGGGGCTTTCAGTGCCCACATTACCTTGTTATATAGGGTGTAGTGATGACTAAGCCATGTGTCATGTCCTCAAGATGTTTGTAGACTAGAAGAAGAAATGAATCAGTTCACAATGAGTTGTGCCATAAGAAAAGTACAGAGAGGCCAGGGCAAAATACAGAGACAAAACCTGACTGGTGGTCCAGGCTGGATTGGTGCTCTAATTAGTCATACGAAGACCCTTCCAGATCTTTCTAAAAGTCTAAGATAAACCACCTTTTTATCAGACGACAAAGAAAGAGCATGCAGTCCAGAGTGGAGGTGAAAAGCCAGATGCTTAAGAATTCTGAATCCTCTAGCCCATGAGACGTGAGATAGAGGAATTTGAGATCAAGGAAAAGCAGTTTCCAGGTACAGTCACTCAGTGCAATCTGAGGACATCCCTGACCATCCCCCCTGCCAACCTCTTCAACCTTCCAACCCTACTTCCCTCCCCTCTAAAGTAAAGCCAGGGAAAATTGTGACCTCTGAAGGCCCTTCAGCTCTAGCATTCTAGGAATGTATGTGCTTGAGGGAAACTTGGGTTTGAAAAAGGACACTCTGAAAGTGTCTTTAAACAGTTACTTTATAAAGTTAATAACTAGAATTTTCCCTTTAAATAATGAGCTTAAAAAAATAAAAAGTGAAGGCATGAGTTCATGCTTTGTCAGAGCCCACTGGTTATAAATTAATCATGAGAATAAAGGCTAAATTCCCCCAATATAGCTTTTAAAAACTTTCGTCCAGCCTCATCTCTAAAACCTTCCTTTCTCTATTATCTAACCTCCTTTAGCATCATGTCTTTCCTTGGAATCCTCTCCCCACCCTACTTCCTTCTGAATAACTTCTATTCATCCTTCAGATCCTGGATTACTTGTTACACTCTCAGAATGCCTTCTAACGGCTTCTCTCTCAAATCCCACCCTAGCCTCCCCAACACACAGAAACACGTCCAGGTTAGAGTTTCCCAGTGCACACAGATACCCAGTTCTTTTCCTATCACAGCTACCATGCTAATTTGCAATGACATGTTTAATACTCCATTTTTCTTACTAGAATGTAAGCCAGGAAAATGTTGTGACCACAGGTAACTCTGTGTCTTGTGCTTCTGACAAAGAATAGATCTCCTCTAAATATTTACTGAGTGAGTAAGGTTAGGTTATTACTTGAAGTCAGCATATCGTTTGTGGAGACAATGAAATGATGCATAACCACTAATGCACCACAGAGGGCATCTACACGGGGCAGGACACAGTGCTAGGTACTGTCCCTCTAGGATGACTCTTAACGTGTTACCAAATGGTAGGAAAGTATGTAACATAACAGTGTAACTGTTCACGAGGTTGTGTCTAGTATCTCAAAACCAAAAATGTTAAAACTGCAGTCCGTCTTCTACAAAACAACCACTAGAGGGCAATGAAAGCAAACGTTTGAACATCTTTTACAGCATAAACAGAATTGTAATTTTTTTTTTTTTTTTCTGATTAAAATCTAGGTAGTTGATCTTATGTTTGGGGTAGTTTATAGGACCTCTAGGTTGTAGTTTCTGTGATTACAGGTTGAACAGTTATAATTACCTTTATGGTGTGATATTAAAACCTAGATTATCTGTGATAATAATATCACCTTACGTTTTGTGCATTATCTCATTTGAACTTCCCACAAAACTAGCAGAGAATATATCCTTATCCATTTTCCAATGGAAAAATGGGTTCTGCGGTATTAAGTAAGTATCCACAAGAAAGCAAGTTACCAGCACCAACCCGATAAGTACTTATTGACTGTTTGCACTTATTGGGCGTACAAAATTCCTAGGCCAGGCAGACAGTTTAGGAAAACACAGTTCCCAGAATTAACCGCACCAGTTTAGAATAGAGATATCTGGCAGCAACTCCTTAGAAGATGATCTTTTGGTTTTAGGTGACCACAGGTAACCACCTGATGATGCTGCCACAGTATCTCCCTAGAAGCTATTTACAACACTCTGTGGTCCTGGTGCTTGGGAAGGAGACATGCTTTCGGACTCCACACTGGTTAGGACCTTCCTAGGGACATGTGTTCCATTCCAACTGGTGTATTTTTATTCTTCTTTATTTTTTTAAAGATTTTATTTATTCATTTGAGAGAGAAAGAGAGAGTACAAGCAGGAGAAGCAGCAGAGGGAGAGGCAGGCTCCCTGGTGAGCAGAGAGCTCTGAAGTGGGGTTCTATCCCAGGACCCTGGGATCACGACCTGAGCCTAAAGCAGAGGCTTTAACCCACTGAGCCACCCAGGTGCCCCATGTGCCCCCATTTTTATAAAGGAGTCAAGAAGCACCAGACTAGGATGAATGTACATGATGCATTAGAAAGTGAAAGGGAAATTGGGGTGCCCTGAAAAGGGTGAGATCAAGGGAAATGGAGTTAGAGATAGGGATTCTTAAGCATGTTGGCTCTAGAGTCAGAAAGAGTGGTTCTGGGGTGCCTGGGTGGTTCAGTCATTGGACACCTGCCTTCGGCTTTGGTTGTGATCCCAGGATGCTGGGATGGAGCCTCACATCAGGCTCGCTGCTCCTCAGGAAGCCTGCCTCTCCCTCTCCCACTCCCCCTGCTTGTGTTCTCTCTCTTGCTGTCAAATGAATATATAAAATCTTAAAAAAAAAAAGAAAGAAAGAAAGAAAGAAAAGAAAAAAAGAAAGAGTGGTTCTCACTTGGCATACACACTAAAAATAGAAAACTAATAAATCCAGGGATCTAGGTTGGCCCATTATGTGTTTCCAACATGGAGGTCAGTATGTGTTTGTAAAATGGTAGAACTCAGGATTTGCTTGCTAGAGAAGCCCTCGATTGCCTCTGTCTAAGCAGACATGAGAAATCCTTTCTGGAGGTCCTATAAGGCCTGCAGGAGGTGGGTCTGGCCTCATACAGCTTTAGTAGGCAGGTAAAGGAGAGTTAAAACAGCCAGTAGCTTCCTCCCTCCTTGCTCAGTGAGAGTGCCTCTATCTCTTGTTCATTTCGCGAGTGAGCTGCCGTGGGAGTCCTACGAGTCAGCCAGAGAGGGGTGCCACAGCAGGGTATTTCCTTGGCCCAGGGAAGGCTCTGTGTCTCCTGCAGGAGACAGACATCCTGCCTGGGCTCAGCTGTCCCCACACCCTCATCCCTAAGATAGCAACGTCAAGTATAAATATAAACTTATGATGAATTTCACTTCCGTGGAGGTCATTCATCACAAGAAGTTCTCCATTATAAGAACGGGATTGGCTGCTATGGCCTTCGCTATCACCATTTCATTAGAAGGCTTGAGAGGGGAACTTGGCTCCGTGGTTGTTGATGAAAGCAAACTGCAAGGTGAGACGGTGGATCTTAAACGTGCCCGTCCTTTCATGAAAATGCCAAAACTGTTTCCTTGTTACTGCAGGCTCCGGTTTAGGGATTATCACAGCAGGTGCACATCAGGAACAAATCCACAGGCCACGACAGATGTACAGATGTATTTCTTAGCTCACGCGCCACAGCTGAAACCCAACACCTGCCATTTGCAAAACACTGGGAAAGGAGTTGGGAGGAAAAGAAGTATTTTTCTGTGCTTAAGTTTTAAGTATTGACAAAGTAAATTCCCTTTCCTTACTAGGTTGAATTTCATAGAAGTAAGATTTGAATTGGGCTTCCCAAGGTAAGGTGAGAAGAACAAGTGACTGTCAAGAAGACAGAGCTTTCTGGGCCCAGTAGAAAGCACAGGTGGGAGTTCAGAAGCTACTGGTAAAGGATGGTGAAGGCAACACTAGGAATACTTGTCTGAATCACTGGTTTTGGAAATCTATACCCCTGCGTACATTTTTATGTCTTCATTTTAGTTTCCTTTGAACATTTTAAACACTTCTTCTCCCACGTATCCTCTCACACTTCTCCTACGCACTCCCAGTCCTCTGTCTCTCCCACGTACGTAGTCAAAAAAAAAAAAAAGTAAACAAAATCTCTCTCTCTTTTGTACTAATTTCCTCTAATCTTTTGTTCAGTAATATGTCACAGTCAGAATAAGTTTCAGCTCATTAACTGACATTCTTATGTCGTTCCCTTGAAATAGTCAAAGATTTGCTCTTTTCCTTAACAACCAACAATAAATATCAATTTTAATATCCCATACCCTGTTGCCTGAGGCTGAAATTTCCACAACGCCAAATTCAAATTTGAGCCTTCTAAGACTCCTCTGGGAAAAAGAACCAGGCAGATGTATTTTACTATTTCTTCCCTATTCTAAAAAGCAAATGACATAAATTTTACCCATTAAACCTTTTAAACTGGGAAATAATCCCCCAAAGCAATTTTTAAATTTTATATGCCATTCATATTAAAAAGTATAACATTGAAATTTGCTTTTAGTAGTATCATTCACTAGTAGTATTAACTTGAACCATGCAAAATTGTCACTTTTGGAGGTCAAGTCAAATACTGGCAATTTTGTATGGTTCAAACTAATATTCAAACTAATATGGATTTGTATCTATCTTAGTACCCATAGCATCCCCACAGATGTCTCAGTCCTTCATCTTTTGATAAAGATTACAGCGATAGATGGTATCATGTAAGGAACTGTCAGAGGATTCAGACCAAAAAATGCTATCTATATTGGTTTACTTATTTGAAAAAGCTATTAAAGCAAGAATGTTTTCCAATTTCCCATATTCAAAGCAAGAGCCACCATCTCTTGGGTGGTTTTTGTGTGCATCATCTTATCTTATTCCGTCCCCAGTATAGCTCTGCAACTCTTGGAGGGTAGATATTCCTATCATCCCTTCGTAGATGGGAAAATAAAGTCTCAGGTAACTTGTACAGAATCACACATGGGTATAAGGCAGTGCCAAAATTCCAGACTTGAATCTGCTGGATAAAACCCCCATTCTTCCCCTTCTATCATACTGACCTCATTGATTTTGTTTAAGATTTATTTGTTTATTCTAGAGAGAGTACATGTGTGCATAAGTGGGGCAAGGGACAGAGGGAGCAGGAGAGAGAATCTAAAGCAGACTCCCCACTGAGCACAGTGCCTGGATGCTGCGCTAGATCTCATGACCTTGAGGTCACGACCTGAGCCAAAATCAAGAGTCAGACGCTTACTGACTGAGCCACTCAGGTGCCCCTGCCCTCATTGATTTAGAGGAAGAGAGAGGTAAACAGTTCTCCAAAATGAAATACTGATTGTCATCAGCTCTTAATAATATAGCTACATGTTAAGTTTCTTGCATAGAGACTTTGACTTCTACAGTTACAATCTTTGAGATAAAATCCTATGAAATAGAAGATCCACCTTTAGAGCCTGAGCTCAAGAAAAGGGATTGTGTCTAAATAATGTTGGTGTCCTTGGGGCACCTGGGTGGCTCAGTGGGTTAAGCCTCTGCCTTTAGCTAGGTCATGATCTCAGGGTCCTGGGATGGAGTCCAGCTTTGGGCTCTCTGCTCAACAGGGAGTCTGCTTCCCTCCCCTTTCTCTGCCTGCCTCTCTACCTACTTGTGCCTCTCTCTCTCTGTGTCAAATAAATAAATAAATCTCTACTCTGCCTCTCTCTCTCTGTCAAATAAATAAATAAAATCTTTTTAAAAAATAAAAATAAAAAATAATGTTGGCATCCTTGAGACATGTCATATAGTCCCAAATAAATGCTTCTAGAATGAGTGTTTGAATGAGTGAATGAATGACTTTTATAAATAGAGAGAGGCAGAAAAGGTACATAGTTCTTTGCAAAATCAAACATCTTACAGTATATACATATTTTTAAACCATATGATTGAGTCACAGAATCATAACTCTGAATGGAGCCTCACAGACTCCTTTGCACAATGTCTATGTGTTAAATAAATGAAGGAACTAAAGTACAACTTTCCAAAGCTAATTGGTGACAGAGTCCTATCCACTTAGCATTCTGGAAAATATACTGGTCTCTAGATTTTGCCACCTATTGGGACATAAAAGCACTAATCTAAAATAGAGAATTATCCTAACATATTTATATTTTAATACATAGGATAAAGATATATATGTATATATGAAAGACATACACACATATAAATAAGGGTAGGACAGCTTGCTTTCTCTAAGGAAATCATGAAGTTAATTGTTTTTATTACATATATGTAATTGGTAAAGATCAATATTAACCAGGAATATCATGCCTGTAAGTCAAATACAAGTTTTTGCTTTGAGAACCCCACACATTAACTGATCCTTGGATGTATTCATATCCCAGAAAGGAAACTTACATGGCCAGACACCTATAAGCCAGCTTTAAAGAAGAAAGAACAGGTGACTTTTCATAAATAGAACAGATACTTTTACCTACATTATTCTTAAAAAACACAACGTACAGTTATACATACCTTTCTTAGTGATTAATGATTTTTACCCACATTTATTTTATCTTCCATTCATTGAAAAGCCACACCTTTTTCTGGTTGACCAAACTTTGTCATGATCCCTGGCTTTGAAAGGAAGTCCTCTGTAGAACAGATGAGTTCTCTGTAAATGGATGGAATGCATGCATAATCACCTATTGTCATCGAATAGTCATGGTTTTTAATTAGTCAGTTTACAGGTTTCCAATGTGACTTTTCCCCTAAGCGCCTCTTCAACCCCATACTTTGTATCTGGGGTACATACTAAAATTACATCAACACAATGATCTTTTCCTGCTGTTAAGAGGGAATGATTTTTTGGTGAAGAATGAATGAGAAATAGAGGTTATCATAGAGGGAATGTAAGCCTTGAGCTGTGCCCATACCCAGAGCCCAAAGTTAAGCTGCTGTTAGCTGGCTGATGCCAGGTGAGCAGCTAGGGGCAGAAGGGGAGGCAATCTAGAATGTTCAGAATCAGAATATTCAGCTTCTAACAGCAATGTTAAGGAGGAGGGCAAATATTCTATCAGTTCCTTGATATGCGGCAGCTTTCTGCATTAAACAGAAACAAGTGGGTTTTTAAAAAAACCTTTTACAGCGGCTCCAGGGCTCTATAAATCACAGGGAACTTCCCTTGAAGCCTGATGTAGAAAAACCCTAACTTAAGGCTTGTCCTTGACTTAGAGGCACAGAGCATTAAATATAAACAAGGCAGCCTGAGGTAGCACATGAAAATGCAAGCAGAAATAAGTTTATTTCAGTTTGAAAGCAAGCTCCTCTTGTTTGCCTATATTTGACAGCCAACCCAATGTTTTAGCTGTATTAATGGTAGAATAAGAAAACTTTAAATTTTCTATGAGTGTAATTATAGGGCTTTCACAGAAAGTCAGTTCGGGCTTCAAATGGAGAATTAAATTCTGTGTAAGTGGTAAACACAGTAAGTCGTAGGCTGTCCTCGAAACAGAGCAGGAGAAATCCACCAGAGAAGAGAAAAGAGGTTGTAGCAAAAAAGTGGAGGCAGATCGGTCAGACAGAGGGGATAGGAGAAAGGCAGGCGAGAGAGATCAGCGCATGAGGTGGGAGTAGAGAAAGCCGCAAAGGAAAGGTAAGGATCGGAAAGCAAAGGGAATGGTGTCACAGATGCAGATACAGAGACCACGTGAAGAATAAAGAGGTGAGCCTCTCAGGGGGCAGCGGGAGGAAAAGATGGAGGAGATAGAGTGGGAAACCATGTCTGAGAATCAAGAGACCCTACCCTTGCAGGGAGGTGTACGTGGTAACTTTTCCAGGTGGCTAGACATTTGGCAAAAGAAGAAACAATACAGTAGGAAGCTGCATGTGACGCTACATTGTAAAGGGGAAAGGTAATGGAAGGGGATTTTAAAGATCTGCAATTACGTGTCTGGGTTCCGGGGAATTCCCAACCCCAAGAAGAGCAAGGACCCGCCCTGCGCATTTCATTCAGGTGCTGGCAACTTTTGCTGCAGTGAATGGAGTTTGAGCTCCGTCCTGGTCTCAGGCAGCCTCCAGGACTGCTGCCCTTTCTGGGTTGGCCGCTGCCCTTGCATTTATTAACTTAATGCTGGCCCATCTCTCAAGATGTGGTAGAGCCTGACTGGTCACAACACCTGCAGCCAGCCTTTCACAGGGCTGGCCCCAGCCTAGGGGGAAGTACAATAAATTCAAGGAGTGAGCTGGGTGGGGAGGCACTGAACTTGGCCATAGGGACATGAAGGGGACTGACAGTGATTCAGATACTCTGAGGGATTGGGGAGCTCTCCATTATGCCCAAAGTGTCTAAGCTGCTGAAGGGAGCTGGCCCTGCACTAGGATGGCAATAATTAAAGGGGTGAGGAGGGACTAAAGAAAGCAGCCCTGAGAGACAACACACCTGGAGGGGGCTGTTTATGGAGATGGAAAGGCAAAGTAGCCTGCAGTGATGGCAAGCACTGGCAGGAGCTAAGGCTGCTATTAGAAGTCATTCTTTTGTGACATCTTGTGAAGGGATGTGTGTTGGGGGAGGGGGGCAATTCAGCAGCATCTCGGCATTGGTGGCTGTCAGAGGAGTGTCACCTGCAGAACTGAGGCCAGAGGCAGCGGGGATGACAGAAGAGGACAGCGGAAGTGTCGGAGAGAAAGGACAACATCTGTGTTGCACAGAGCAGAGCTCTAACCCACTTCTGCTGGTTGGGAAGGTTTTCACCTCTCTGTGCCTCAGTTTCCTCCTTTTAAAAGCTTACCTCAGAAAAGTTCTTGGAAAGATTAGCATTAACAAGCCCAGCACGGTACCCTCTTGCCCAATATTTGGTTACTAGTATTATCCTTATCAGTAACTTCCTTGCTCCCACAGTTAAATTTCTGGTCACAGTTTGAAGAAAGCCAAATTCACTGGATTTCTTCACTCTTTGTTCCTCTCTCTTTTCTTCCCTGTTCTCCTCAGTTTTCTTTCCATCCTTCCCATTGCTTACTGAGCATTTACTTTGTGCTAGGAGCCAAACCATGGCAGTGGAACCTGATTTCTTGATGTTTTTCTAAGGGAGATTGGCTTTTTGGCTTTGTTCACATCCACAGCTCTGGCAACTAACCATGGAAACTCACTTCGCTGGGGAGTTGTTTTCTGTGGGGAGCAACATTCTGTGCGCTAAATTGGGAGGCCTGGAAGGAGGGAATTGGTTAGTAATTAGAAAAATTTAAACGACTGAAAATACCTCTCTGACTGTGTAAATGGAAAATTTTCTGGTGTTTACAATATTCACTTGGGACTGATGGTAAAAGGCTGCACACAGCCTTGGCTGTTTTTATGAAGTCCTGATACATTACTGGAGAGAACAAAGGAGGTGATGACAGAGAGAGAATTCCGGAGGATGCCGTTCTTCCTCGCTCTTTTGATTTTATGGAGTTTGTCCTTTCAGAAGAGTTTTGAACTCTATCTCTTGCTTCTTCTGGTTCTTCCAGTGACCAGAAAGAAACTTTTCATAAGATCATTGACCTTTAGAGATAAGGCTCTATGTTGTGTGATCTATGTGTGTGACCAGAAGAGGCCATATTCAAGATGGCAGCTCCAGCACAGAAATCCTCCCATCCTTAAAGAAAGCTGACTGCCTCTTTGTCATCATCCTGCATATCCTCTCCAGTAGCTCTCCTGTCTTCACTTTCCTTTTCCTTATTAGCCAATGGAGCTGGCCACTAAATTCTTGGTGAGCTGGTTAATAATGCTTCTTTAGAGGAACAGGAGTCTTTGTGAACCCTTAAGACCTCTTCAGAGTAGAAGAAGAGATTCATGAGGTGCATGTAATTGTAACCACTCTAAATAATAATCTATGAGGAAGGAAGTTTGTGCCACATCCTGGGAATATAAGAGAAGTAAAACATTGGCTGGGACTGCCATCATAGGGCTTACAGTCTAGTTGATGACACTGATCCATAAAAAAATAATTCAGGTGGAAAAGGAAAGCAAATTACATAGCACTGTGTTGTGTGATCTATTTTTAAAAATGGTGACTACATAGGAAGTAAATATATGTATTTTTCCATCTATGTATGTTCAGTCACTGACATGTATCAGGTACTATTCTAGACATCAGGACTATAGCTAGGGATATTATTTATATGTGTGTGGGGGAAAATGTATAGAAGTTATATATTCAATTTATTATCAGTGGTTACCTGAAAGTTAGAGTAGAAAAAATATATTTAATTTCCTTGCCATTCTTCTACATTATTTTAATTATTTAAAATGAACTTGAGGGGTGCCTGCGTGGCTCAGTCGTTAAGCATCTGCCTTTGGCTCAGGTCATGATCTCAGGGCCCTGGGATCGAGCCCTGCATCAGGCTCTCTGCTCGGCAGGGAGCCTGCTTCTCGCTCTCTCTCTGCTTGTGTTCCCTCTCTTGCTGTGTCTCTCCCAGTCAAATAAATAAATAAAATCTTAAAAAAATAAAATAAAATACACTTGAATTCTATACCTTAAAAAAATAGTAAAGCACTATAAGGGGACAAAAATCCATGTAATGCTGCCAGGTTGTGAAGCTAGTGGCCAAGTGAGTGGTACAGACCATTAATAGGAGGCCTGAGAAAGTAGAACTTGTTGTGGACATGAAGGAAGATCCAGACTTCAGGTAATCCTAGGGAACAAGAAGCAGGACAGGGAGGAAAAAGTCCATAAGGAATGGCGTTGAGATAGGGCTGTGCAGGAAGCTTCTGGTTGCAGCAGAGGGTTTGCTTGGGAGAGGAGGTATATAATAATATAGAGGAACAAACACTAGCATTCTCATCTGGTCTCTGCCAGAGAGTGGCCCTTCAAGTGATTTCCTTTCCTGCACCTCAGTTTCCTTACCTGTGAAATGGAAGGATTGACAAGATCAGCTCTCATCAGAGTTGTCTATGGTCTTATGAGACTAGAGAGAGGTATAATAAAGGCCAGATTATGCAAGGCCTTAAAAAGGAAGATATAGAATTTTCACATAACCTACAAGCGTTGAGGAACATATAAGCATCTGCTTCGTGTGTGAAATGTGAAAAGCTGAACATGTAGACAAGTAGACTGTCCATGATATACAAGATGGCTGTCAACATGGTAGGTGTAGAGCATGGTAGATGTAGAGAAAACAGAAGGAGAAGGGGGAGAGAGAGAGAGAGACAGAGTTTAGAGGAAGGTCTGTAGGTCAATTAGAGGTCTACTGCACAGGGGTGCCTGGGTGGCCCTGTCAGTTGGGCATCAGACTCTTGTTAGTCTCAGGTCAGGTGGGATCATGAGATCAAGCCCCACAGTGGGCTCTGTGCTCAGACTGGAGTCTGCTTGGGACTCTCTCTCCTTCTCCTTCTGCCCCTCCCTGCTCTCTAAAATAAGGTGAATAAATATTTTTTTAAAAAGTCTACTGCACCATAATAGATTGTGTCTTGATAAGTAAAAACAAAAACATGAGCCCATAGTTATAAAGAGAGAGAGAGAGAATAAAAAGAAGTTCTTTTGCACAGAAGAATACCAGCTAATGATTCTAGCAGAAATAGAGAAGTACGAGGTCCTGGGTGGTTCAGTCATTTGAGCACCTGCCTTTGGCTCAGGTCACAATCTCAGGGTCCTACGATCTAGCCCCATCAGGCTCCCTGCCCAGTGAGGAGCCTCCTTCCCCCTCTACTTCCCCATGCTCGTGCTCTCTCTCTCCTCAAAATAAATAAATAAGTTGTTTTTTTTTTTTTTTAAATAGGGAAGTAGGGGTGCCTGAGTGGCTCCGTTGGATAAGCGGCTGCCTTCAGCTTGGGTCGTGATCCCAGGATCCAGATTGAGCCCTGCATCAGGCTCCCTGCACAGCAGATTGGCTGCTTCTTCCTCTCCCTCTATCTCCTGTCTTGTGCTCTCTGTCAAATAAATAAATAAGATCTTAAAAAAAAAAAAATAGAGAAGTAGAAAATCACCAATTTCCAATCCTAAGTAACATAATTGTTTTAGGCAAGCTTAGTCAAGAAATACTAAAAAAATATTGAGATGAAAGCTTATTGGGAAAAAAAGGATAGTCACATGATCTCCAAAAATTACCCCACAGATTTGTTATTTACAAAGGTGTCATTATGAAGGTGCCTTTGGAATAGAGAGATCTGGTGGTCCTTACCAAAGTGACCAAACTTAGTATCACCAATAGTGAGACAACTTCACATTTATAGTCTTCCTAATGTGATCCAGTAAGAAGCACACAATATTACTCACTAGATTTTGCTAAAAATGTTTGACCTGATTCTGATAAGGGAGAAACAATTAGACAAACCCAGAATTTAGAGCAGTCTGTAAGTATCTAGCTTGAGTGCTTAGAGAAAAAGAAAGAAAAGAAACTCAGTGTCATAAAAGAAAAAAGAAGGTAATTTTTTAGGTTAATAGTGAGTAGAGATATAACAACTAAACACAATATGAGTAAACCTTGATTCAATCCTGGTTTGAAGGAAAAAAAAAATCTATAGAAGACATTTTGAGGGCAGCTGAGAAAATTTGAATAGGTATAGTATATTGGATGGTATAGAATTACTGTTACCTTTTTTGATTTAATAATGATACTGTGTGTACGTAGAAAATATGTTTATACTAAGAGATGCCTTGTTGATATGTTAGGTTTGGAAAGGATATGATATCTGTCACATATTTCAGAGGGTTCCAAAAGAACAAGTGTGTGTATTTATGTGTGTGTCTCTTCTGAGAGAGGGCAGAGAAAGGGAGAGAGAAGGAGAGAGAATAAATGTGCCAAAATATTAACAACTGTTGGATCTTGATGAAAATGTCTGAATTTTTAGTATAGTTCTTTAATTTTTTTCTGTAGTTAAAATTCTTCAAAAATAAATTGTTGGGAGGGGTTCTATTACAATAGTCTAGATTGAGACTTAGGGATAGTAGTAAATTAGGGAAAAAAAAGAAAAGTAAAAGATATTTTGAAGGGACAGTAGATGAATATCATTTCTCAGCAACAGTCTTAAGTACAATTTGATTTTCAGCTTTCATGTCTGTTCAGATCTCCTCCCCTTCATCTGACGCTGAAACAATTGGAAAGAGGATTCAGGAGTCCTTGACACTGTTTGCCTGAACTCAGAAAACCTATCTCCTGAGAGTTTTTAGGCAGTGAGATGATAACCTAATTTTTAGGTAAGGGCTAAGTACGAGAAATGCTACAATGTAATTGTGGACAACAGGCAGATGCCAAGACACACCTAAACCCAAACACAAAAGAATATCATCATCCTGAGGAATGGTAGTGAAACCAGCATTAAGTGGTCCTACACGCAGTGGCCAGAGTTTGAGTTTTGCATTAGTGGTTTTTGACCAAGATAATTGTATTAGCGCCTTATTCCTCTTGAAGGCCTTTAAGTGCTTAAGAAACGGGCTATTTGACAGGTATGGCAAGTTTTTTTTTCTTCCTTTAAAAGTGATTTTAATGCTTATCATTAAGGTCATGCATACAGGTCGGGGTGGGAGAAAGGAACTGAGAACCTCTTTCACCTACACTATAATCTCATTAAGGTTCATTGGGAATTAACATATTTCTCTGATCCAGTATTTCCTACTGCAGATGCTACTGCATTTCTGGAAGGACCGATTTTCACTGTGTATGCCTGTACCACACTTTGCAGAACCCTTACCATACCTGAGCCTTTCACAATTAATGCTAAACCGAACCCCAGACTCTGCTATTTTAAGAACAAAGAATATCCCCCCTCCACATTTCTATACCCCGTCGAGAACTGCTGTTCAGTTCCAAGCCACTGAGGACAGAGCCGTTGCTGTCTTCACCAGTATGTTCCCAACATTTAGTATGATGACGACCACAAAGAAGATGCTCAGGGACAATCTGTTCAATGACTTGATGTAACATATGAATGTTTGATTACAAATCTTTCACTTTTTCTATAACATCACTGTGTTTTTCATGTGCCTTAGCAGCCCCTTTTGTTTTGGTTTGTTTTTTTTACTGTCAAAGTAACACAAACCTCAAATTCAATTGTTAAAACTTTTCTTATATAACTTTTAAAGCTCTTATATGACAATACATGTTTACTTAAAAATTATTCAGGAGCCACTAAAGGCTATAAAATGAAATGTAATCGCTTCTCTCCTCTTCAGCATTACCTCCAACCACCATGGCCTCAAGACCAGAGCCCTCCACAGCCTCTCTTAGCATTTGGTTGTGTAGACTTTCAGGCAATTTCTGTGAGATAATATATCCTTTACCCAACCTTCCTCCCTTCTTTCTTTTTCTTTTAATAAGCAGGGTTATCTATATATATATAGTTTTTAACTTGTTCTTTAATTTAGCATTATTTCACAGCTATGTGTTGATATGAGAATATTAGGCATGTATGCCATTGTTTTTAATGGCTACATCATATTCCATAATAATTTATTTAATCAATTCCCTGGATTGATCCTAGGAGCGTGTGCTCTCCTGTTTTTAATGGTAGATTAGATTTAGCCATAGTTTAATATCGGAAACCCAGAAACCACAGAAAACTAAGTTAAAAAAAAAAGAAAAACTGAGCATTTGCAGTCAGTCCACTGGTTTCACAAGGGAGAACATGCTGAGCAAACTCGGAAGGTTGCTTTTATTACCACCATCCATCAAGGAAACACCTCAGCTGTAAGTCTGACACTAACCTAAGGGAATCCATTGGCCTGAAAGCACACACATGCCTTCACAGAATAGAGGGCTTAGAGGGTGAGATGCAAAGCCGATCCCTGAGTTTTACCTTTTGCCTGAGCAGTTTTGGGGCTTGGGTGATATGCAAGTGAGTGATTCCATGTTTTCAAGGGCATTGAGACAAGGAATGGGAGCTTCAAGGATACTTCTGCCATGATACCTACAGCTTTATGTGGCTATGAGAGACACTCGTATCAGTAGACACCCATGCCCGAAGTGCAGTGTGGTAGACAGAAGCCTGGAATGAAGAGAATGGGTCTGGTGTGGCTTGTATGGGTCACTGTTGTCATGTTCACGTGTTCCCTCCCAAAGTATATCTTATAGGAGGTTCCAGAGCCATTCGCCTATCACCTAAGTCCTCATTGGTGATAGAATCCCAAAGGGCCAGAGAGTTTGCAAAGCATCTAAGTACAACTTGAGACTATTTTAAAATCAAGTATGTATGAATTAAGGACCAGCAAGAGTGCATAGGAGAGCAAAGAGCTACATCTCCACAAGAGGGGCCCACATCTGACAGGGCATCTGTCATTAGAGAGCTTTTCAAAAATAAAGATTCTGGGGTTGGGACCTCAGGGATTCTGATTCATGAGTCCAGTTTAATCAACCATTCTCCCCCTAGAGGACAAATGCCTTCTGAAAAGGACTCTGATCAGTACCTCATAATAAGTATGCAATAAATAGTGGTCAGATTTTAATGATTTAAATAAAACAATGTGATCTAATGATTATAATCACTTCTTAATGCAAGGAGTACAGTGAAGAATCTGCATAGCATTGCAGACCTTAGAAGTATGGAGGCAAATGAAACAAAGTTTCTATTTACAGGAAGCTTTTCTTGGGGTGGCTGGGATAATAATGCAATATCAGGTAGACCTGAGTTCCAGAAGAAATTGAAAAAGGATGTTAAAGATAGGCTACCGGGCTACTTTAAAAGGGGTAATCAACAAAGAGCTTTCTGGATTATTAGCCTATAAGCTAAGACTTTTAAAAAGAAGGGATGAAATATGAGAATTGCTAAGGAAGAGCACCGCTATCAGAAAGACAGCTGGAACAAGTGACCCGGACTGGAAGGAAATTGGGTTTAGGTGAAGCAGATCTAAGGCCTTCATGCCTGTGAAATAGGGAGGCAGAGTGGAATGAGATGGAATCAGGATGGGTCAAGGTCAAGGCAAGGTACAACAACAACAACAAAAAAAATCAATGTTTAAAAAAAAAAACCACTAGCAGGAGGGAGGTATGATCTGATATACACACATTTTGAAAAGATCCCAATGGCTGTTGGGTTGAAAAGGATAGGGGTGTTGGGGGGCCAGCATTAGAGCAGCAAGCCCAGTCAGGGGACTAGTGCAGAATCCCTGGGAGAAGCAGTGGCTTTGCCAAGGGGGATGGGGGGAGTTGGAAAAAAGTCGACTTGCAATGTGGCTTGAGCTAGAGTAAACAGGCTGATGGATTGCACCGGGAAGTGGGAAGGAAAGAGAATGAAGGTTGGCAGGTAGGTTCTTGGCTGAGTGGTTTGAGTGGTGGATGGTTGTATTACTCATTTGCTGAAAGTGGTAAAATTGCCCAGAGAAAATTAAGAGTTTGATTTTGAGCATGATAAGTTTGAAAAATCTTAGACATCCAGCTGGAGATGTCAAGTAAGCACACAGATTTGCAAGTCTAGAGTTAAGAAAAGAATCAGAGCGAGAGGTACTAGTATCATCTTGTATTTGTATAATATGTTATAAGACTTCAACTATTTCTGCTTATATATTCTTGCAATATATTCTTGTTACTCAAAACACATGAATCCTACGGGGCGCCTAGGTGGCTCAGTGGGTTAAAGCCTCTGCTTTCGGCTCAGGTGGCGATCCTAGGGTCCTGGGATCGAGCCCCGCATCGGGCTCTCTGCTCGGCAGGGAGCCTGCTTCCTCCTCTCTCTCTCTGCCTGCCTCTCTGACTACTTGTGATCTCTGTCTGTCAAATAAATAAATATTAAAAAAAAAAAAAACACATGAATCCTAAGTTATTTGCTGTGTCTTGGCCTATACTAAATTGGGTTTGGAAAATTATATACTATATATAAGATCATATATATAATATAAATATATTTATATGTATATAAATATATGTATATAATAAAATATATAAACATTATATGTATATAATAAAATTATATATATATTTGGATTATTTTCAATTAAAGACTTCAAAATGATCAGTCATCTGTAAATGTCCTGGTAAACCAAAATATTTTTCTTTTTTTTTTAATACATGTTTATTTTTGCATCACCAAACCAAATTTAAAAGGGATGTTAATTTTAACTGCCAAGCCATGTAAATATCCAACATCAGTTTTTCATTTTGCTTCTGCTCTAGGTAGATTCTGGTCTTGAGCTCTCATGCAGTTCCTGTCAGAAATGTTATCACTCTGCACCAAGCACAACAGCCTCCAGGAGGAGAAAGGAACTTAATTAGAAATTTCCACTTCAAACACAATTTATAGTTCATTCATTCTGAGATACGCTGGAGGGTGTTTGGAAAGTTATCACTAAATGAACTGTTTGTTTTTCTCACGTTGTCAACAAAAAACATATTGGGCACAGAATATATTTGTTTATGAAGCACTGGAGGGGGGCCTCAGTGATTTAGCATAAGGCTTTCTTTTTAGGGGAAGAAACTGAGCCCCAGAGAGGGAAACAGACTTCCCAAAGTGACATGAACTAACAGCAGGATGAGTCTGAAACTCAGGACTCCTCACTCCTAGGACCATACTTTCCAGAGTGCCATGCTGCCCCTTTCAGTACCTCTAACCCTAGTACTTCTCCATGCCCTGCTGAGTCTTTATTGAGATAATTTTATACTAGTCCAGGTCATCATCTTTGTATATGTCAGGGTAGGGCTTAATAATAGCTAATAATTATATGTCCTTACTATGTAGCAGCCACTGTTGTGAACTAATCTAACCTTTGTACAGCAAGACTCTTCTACATCTGGGGCTAGTCAGATCAGGGTACTGACCTTAGGAATTCCAAGACTAAAGTGATTATTAACATTGACTCTTTCTCTAAGCTTTCTCTAAGCTTTCCCTAAGCTCCAGGAGATACAACAAACTCAACATATCCAAAACAAAATACATTATTATCCTCTTGTCCAAACCCACTTTATGTGTTCGCATTCTAATGCATCACTTCCCTGATTACCTTTCTCAGTTCCCATTTCCAAACATTCAACGTTATTATAAATATTATTTAAGCCCTATTTAGTCCCCAGAAGTATTTGAGAATAGCTATCTAGTACCTACCTCTGTTTTCTCTCTCAAGTCTATGCCCCATTTCCCATGGTTCCATTCTCAGTTTTCTAATTCAGGCTTTCCCTATCATCAACCATTTGTAATATTACAACAGTCTCCCCTCTGGTTATTCTATTTTTCATTGCTTACTTCTTCACCCCCGACTTTTCACTCTTGCCTTAGTTATCCCAGCCCAAACACTAGTCAAATTGTGTTATATGCCACTGTAACACCCCCTGCAACCACCACCACTTACTGACAAAACTTTTTAACCAGGCGTTCAAGGTCCACTTCTCTTGGCATTTTTTTTTCTCTCTCTCCATGCTCTGTGTGAGCCATTCCAGCCTGCTCACAGGTCAGGATTAAATGGGTTATTTATAATTTCCTTGCTTCACTCACCAGTATGTGATAAGGATCAGTTAATACACAAGAAGCTTTTATTATGTTTATGTCCCACCTTATTCGGTAAGAAATATGAGGTGGGAAAACAGTTTACTACTGACTCTAAAACACTTTTGAGATGTTATTTTTAAGCCAGGGAAATCATCAAATTTTGAATTACAGAGGACCCTAGAGATAATGGGGCCTAGAACATTCCACCTCCCACAGCAGCTCAGTGGCTGGCCCGAGTAAGTTAGTGGCAGAGTTAACAGATTTCCACCTTACTACATCACATCACTTTAGGAAAATGAAAATAGATTTCTTCCCTCTTGAGAAAAGTTGGACCCTTCTACATTCATTTAATTCACTGGTAATACATCTGCTCATCTTATTATCCCCAGTCTCTCTGAATAAAGTAGAAATAGTTTGGATTCTGCCCCAGTTTCTTCCCTGCTGCTCCCTGCCACATACCAACTAGGCCCCCAACTATGAAATAATGTGCTTGAAATGGTCCCCTGTGTTCTGTACAGACTAGTTTTAATTGAAATCTGCTGCCAATTATCTCCCCCTTTCCCACCAGGTCACCCCTTTGCATTTTTTCATAATAATCCAGTTAAATCTGTATTTTTTAACTACTCAAATTCCAAGACAATCTTACACTAAGTCTGTTCTTTGATTTTATTATTGCCAATACAATCCACTTTAAAATCCTGATTCATAGGTTATAGGTACGCTCTAATAGGAATAGCAACCAATGGTGACCTGCTCAGTGTGTGAAGGGTCAGATGCTTTATTTGTGTTGTCTTTGATCATCCTGACAAGAAGCTGGCAAAATAAGCATTATCTTTGTTACAAATGGAGAAACTGAAGCTCAAAGGGGTTAGGTAACTTACCCAAGGTCTTGGAGTTAAGATATGGCTGGACCAAGATTTGAATCCTGGTGCTCCAACTCTAAACCAGTGTTCTTCCCATGACAGTTTTTATAGCAGGCAAATGACCCGAGTTGGGATGGAAAACCAAAGCAGCCACAAAGAGTGGTGCTGTGCTCTGAGAAGCATTTCCAGAGGGATCCATTCATCACCAGAGTCTCTTACCAGGGCTGGCAACTGCACCTGCCTCCTGCATTTTCTCTAGCTGGAAGCACTCCTAAGGTACAGGAGTGATGGTAACATAATATTTCTCTATTCTCAACTGAGAAATGGTTTCCCACTGCATCAAAATAAACTCCCAAATTTGTTAATATGGCTTGTCATGTCCTGCCCTGCCAGATTTTTGAAAAGCATTAATATGTCACCATTAGGAGTGATTAGGAATTTGACTCACTATCGAGCTTTATTAACCATTTCAAAGATAAGAACAATCATGAAGCACAAGCAAAGCAAAGAGAGACTCTGACTGCCTGAGTTTAAGTCCTGGTTTTGCCATTTATTACTACTGGACTCTTGGGCAATCTATTTAATGACTGTGCCTCAACCTCCTCCTCTGTAAAATGGGTGTTATTATGCGTTCTTCGTTGAACTATTATGAGAGTTAAGGGAATTGATAATAGACAATGCTTAGAACCTTGCCTGCCACAGAGTAAGTGCTCTGTGCATGTCAGCCATCACCTCCACCACTACCATCATCAACAAGTCATCACCTTCATTTCTCCCTTGTCATCTCTCACTTTCTTCCTACTCTCCTTTCCCCCACTCCCTGCCACTTGCCAACACCTACTTTCTTTTCTTCAGGTGTATCAAGTCCTGTCCTACCTCGAGACCTTCACATGTCCCTCCCCTCTCTGTTTGGAATACTCTTGCAACTCCTGGGCCACAGCCCTCCACGGGCATTCCCACCCATCCTGACCTGGATAACTCATTCATATCTTGTTTCTGATCTCACTTCCTCTAGAAAACCTTCTCATACCTCCTCATCTCTTCAGTAGGGGGACTTCCTTCCTGTCCCAGAACTTTCTGACCTTTTCCTGTCTAAATGTTTTCCACCTGCTGCTTAACTGTGCGGTTAGCTGTCAGTGCTTCCACCGAATGGTGAATTGCTTGATAATAGGTATATGTCACTCAAGTTCACTTCCTCTCTTAACTTGGAAAAGGAAATAACTAAAATGGATAGTTTTTAAAAAACAAATTTATGTCAGTTCGGTGTTTAGCTATAGATGGGTACATATTTGAGGATGATAGCCTTTAGTAAGGATCCCTGATGCCATACTTCACCTCACATGCATTCAGCTGAGTCTCTCATCAGGTATTAAATAATATCAAGATTCTAGAAATAACACTTATTAGAGCCATCCCAAAATGGAAAGGACAGACTAGGGAAGGAAAGAGTTTCCTGTCACTAAAAGTATGTAAACAGAGACAAGTATTCCTTTGCTATGAGTGATATGGAGAAATGAGGAAGGAAGTGAGGCCATTTAACCTAGAGATGAAGAAACTGTCTTCAAATGTTAGAAAGAGAATCATATAAAAGAAGAAATAAAAAGAAGAAATGTTCTATGAGCCCTTGGGAGGAGGAGGTAGAACCAAGAGGTAGAAACTACCAAGAAGATGATTTAGATTCAACGCAAAGAACTTTTTTTTTTTTTATCATGAAAGCTGACCCCAAGTGCGGTGGATTTCTCTGAAGACAGTGAGTTCATCAGAATAAAGCCAGTGTCACATCAAGCATAGATGACCATTTGCCTGGAATAACGTAATGTGAATATATTTTCTACCCACACACTTACTTATTCACTCACCTCTGTAGTTATCATGTACCTACTATTTGTCAGGTCCTATGCTAGAGACACAAGTTCCAGTAAGATGAGTTCCTGCCTTCAGGAGCTCACAAGTAAGCATATTCCATAGTCCATTCAGACTGAATCTTTGACTGGGAGAAGTTTTCTAGGGGAGGAAAGGTTGAAAAATTAGGTTCCAGATAGGGAGACTAGCATGTGCAAAGATGCAGAAATGCCTAAATTAGAGAAATAAAAAGGTCAACATGATGGGAGACAAGGATATAAGAATATGTAATGTGGATGAGTCAGTTTAAAGGCAGACATACATACAAATGGGCTCTCCCCATTTCTGGAAATTCTCTGATTTTGATATCATCCTTTTTAAAAAATTTATTAATTTGACAGAGGGAGACACAGGGAAAGAGGAAACACAAGCAGGGGGAGTGGGAGAGGGAGAAGCAGACTCTCTGCCGAGCAGGGAACCTGATGTGGGGCTTGATCCCAGGACCATGGGATCATGACCTGAGCCAAAGGCAGATGCTTAACTGACTGAGCCATGCAGGTGCCCCTTGATATCATCCTTTCTATAGTACTAAGAAATAGATAAATATTTCTGGAGAACATTGAGTTATTTACTCATATAACCCCTGGGGCCCCAAGCAAGGGGCCCTCAGGGTTGAAGTAGCCAACATAATATTCATCTTTTGAATATAAACAGAGAAAGGGTTGGCTCTGGACATGGCACACTATTCCCTTCACATTAGCATCTGAATAAAACCTACAACTACTTGAATCGAGAAGTGCTAAAATTTCTATTGACTACCAACATGGTTGTGAAAAGGATGTCCTAACAAATAGAATTTTTTTTTTTCTATGATCCAGGGATGGTTGTATACATAAACAGCACTAGATGGATTTTTTCTAGTCTGTCCAAAGCCTTTTGCTTCAGCCTGGCATGATCTAATCATTATAAACTGGGTCATGATGTTTAAACCAGGTTGTTTGGGGCCATGGTAGAGTTGACCAGGGAGCCACACCCAACTGTGTTCTGTTGGTCTCAAGGTCCTTGAGAGACAAGCTTCTGAACTGGAGTCTTGTAAGGATAGACCTTCAGAATTGAATAGAATATTAAAGGGAGATCAGTAGGCATTGGAATTAAGAGCTCAGGAGTTTTAATTAGACTGTTCTAAATCCTTAACCTCTTCCAACTGTTTAACCTTGAGTAGGTTAGTGATCCTCTCTGAGCTCAATTTTCTTATTTGTAAAATCAGAAAAATAATCCCAGCCTCCTAAGGATTATAAGATAATGCATAAATATCAGAGTATAATAATATAATAAATATATAAGCATAATAATTTTCTAATAAATAATATGTATAATAAGTATGAACATGCATGCGGCTCAATGAATGATAACGGGTTATAATTATCGAACTCAAGAACGGTGACCTCCAATATCCCAGTTCATGCTTAAGGAAGAGAAAATTCAAGCTGAAGTAGAAAAATAGAAATAACAAATACTTGAGGCTCTGTCACACTTGGTATTTTAAAATGTCATCAAGGGCACCTGGGTGGCACGGCCTATTAAGTGTCCTTTTGGTTTCCGCTCAGGTTGTGATCTCAGGATCATGGAACTGAGCCCCACATCAGGCCCCTTGCTCAGTGTGGAGCCTGCTTAAGACTCTCTCTCCCTCCCTGGGTGTCTGGGTGCTTCAGTCAGGCATTCAACTCTTGATTTCTGCTCAGGTCATGATCTCAGGGTCATGGGATTAGGCCCCCCATCAGGCTCTGTGCTCAGCAGGGACTCTGCTTGAGAGTCTCCCTCTCCCTCTCCCTCTGCCCCTCCCTCCACTCATGCTCACTCTCAAATAAATAAATACATCTTTTAAAAAATTGTTTTAAAAAATAAAATATCTTACCAATGATATAAACTGTTTTTAAATGCATCTAAAAATGTTATTCGAGCAAAGATTACCAAAACCTCAGGGAGGGAAATAAGTGTCAAAGTGACCTTGAAAAATGTGACTGGAGGAGGACATGTTTGCTAAAATCTGGAGGAAAATCAAGAGATATCTGGGCAATGTGGTATTGTTCAGGATAACAGCCAGATTTGGTTATTACTGGCCCAGTGGAAAATGAACACACACCCATAGTAGGGTACATCTACTACAGTGGGAAGAAGCCTGAGCCAAACAAGGAAGCCTGGGGCTGGTCCAACCCTATGTTAACTCTGGTATGACTCTGGACAGGTCCCTTCTCCTATGGAAATGATTTTAATGTTCTAATGTATAAGTGCTGGATGAACAAGTTTTTAAGTCATTTAGTTCTTCATAGCAGTCCCCTCAAGTCATGATCTCACAGTCATGGGATCCCACATTGGGCTTCGAGCTCCACGTGAAGTCAGTATGGAACTCTCTCCCTGTCCCTCTGCCCCTCCTCCCCACACACTTTCTCTCTCTTTCTTTCTCTCTCTCATAAATAAAAAATCTTTAAAAAATAAAAAATAAAATAAAAATAAATTTATTTATAAAAATATATAACATATAGAAATATATATAAATAAAATAAATATAAATATAAATATTAAAATTAAAATAATCAAATTTCTTATAAATAAATAAATCTTTAAAAATAAAAGAACAAGCTATACAAATAGAAAACAGGTGAAAAAAGCAAACTTCCATTTTATGCAAAAAGAAACAATCAACAAACATTAAAAAGATGCTTAACTTTATAATTATAAAAAGGCAAAATTCAAAAATAATATTGTCTATCTATCACAATGGCAAATGTAAGAATTTGGAGTATATGCAAACTCTATAAGACTGTGAGGAAAGTCAGTCATATTTTATTTGTGGGAGTATAAATTTTTGGAGACAACTTGACAATAGCATCACAGTTTAACACTCATACCCTTTATCCAACAATTTGTTGTTACATGGTATTTACTGTAGCATAGTTTATCATAGTGGAATACTAGAACAACGTAAGGGTCCATCAACTCTGCACTGATAAAATAAATTTATATTGAATCATAGAGAACACTTCACAGCTATCAAAAGGGATACGATAGCCAATAGGAATATGTGAGTGAAGAAAATTCTTTCGGGGAGCCTGGGTGGCTCAGTGGGTTAAGCATCTGCCTTCAGCCCAGGTCATGGTCCCAGGATTCTGGGATCGAGTCCTACATGAGGCTCCCTGCTGGGCAGGGAGCCTGCTTCTCCCTCTGACTGCTTGTGCTCTCGCTCTCTCTCTCTCTCTCTGACAAATGAATAAATAAAATCTTTAAAAAGTTTGGGGGGGGGCGCCTGGGTGGCTCAGTGGGTTAAGCATCTGCCTTCGGCTCAGGTCATGATATCAGGGTCCTGGGATCGAGCTCCACATTGGGCTCTCTGCTCAGCAGGGAGCCTGCTTCCCCCTCTCTCTCTCTCTGCCTGCCTCTCTGCCTACTTTTGATCTCTCTCTCTGTCAAATGAATAAATAAAATCTTTAAAAAAAAAAGGAAAATTCTTTAAGATCTATTATTAAGTGGAAAAAATAAAGGCATAAAACTATGTGTAAAATACCTTATTTGTATACAATTTTTAAATTATGACTTGATAAACCTGCTTATATTCATAACAAAAAAATTGGCAGTATATACAAAGAACTCTTAGAATAATAAGAGTTAGGGGGACCATTTTATTTTTGTGCCTTTTGTATTGCTTTAATTTTCATGTGTGTTCATTATGTACATATGTTAGTTTTATTTTTTATATCAATACATTATTTGAGCAAGGAGATTCTGGCCTTTTTCTTTTTGCTTTCTCCTTTATTAGTTTCTGTTTGCTTAGTGAATAAATAATCATGTTAAAAATGTGCAAGGGAAATTGAAAGAAATAAATAATGCCTGTTACCTTTGACTTAGAAAGTATCTTTCCAGGGAATTTACCCTTCAGAAATACCTCCATAATTGCTCGTAGTAGCCAAAATCTGGACACAATCTTAGAACTTAACAATGGTGAGGATCCTTTTGAAAAAAATGCTGGTGGATTACTGGACTCTTGTTAAGAAGGTAAAGTGGTATGAGCTGATTGTCCAAGATATATTGTTAAATGAACAGCGAAACAGAAACAGGTTATAGAATTTTATATATATATATATATATATATATATATACACACATCACATATATTATATATATTATATACATATTTATATATATATCATCACATTTTTAGTTAAGTGAGTAGGATCATATATATATGTATGTGAGTAGGATCATATATATATATGATCCTACTCACTTAACTAAAAATGTGATGATATATTAAAATATGTAAAAAAAGAAGCAGAAATAGAGAAAGTTGTGTGCGTGCATATGCAGATAGTAGATTTCTAGAAAGTATACACAAAAAACTAAGGGAAGATGATGAGGGGATTTTTTTACTTTTCCTTAGATACCTTTCTGAAACAGAATTCATTTACCACGATCATGTATTATTTTTTAATAGGAAGTTAACCCTAATTATTTGACAAGACAAGAGGTTATTTGGCCCACGAAGTTTGTGCGTTCAATTTCCTGTAGGCAAGAGCCTACATCTTATTACTTTTCCTGTCTCTTCCGGCTGTCTGAGTCATACTCTGACTCATCCGTGCCTAGACAGTCTCTGAAATGACTGTCATCTACTAACAAGTAAATCCAGAATTGTATAGTTCAAAGGGGTTTTAGACTCCTCACAATCGCTTCCCTCCAAGGCAGAAGAGTGTTGAGTCTCAGGAGGTGAAAGGACGGTTGCTCCACTGGTGAGCGGCACAGTCAGGCCACGCCCAGCTCACTGGACCTCTCCATGTTACCATGTCATTCATGCTCTCAGTAAGGAGCTCACCAAAATAGAAAGCAGGGAAGAGGCAGGGACAATTATAAAAGTCGACAAGGAAACTTTCACAAAGCTATTATGGGAGATCTAGGATATGGAACTAAAGATTACAGACAACCCAGGCCCGATAGGGAAACAGAAGCAATTCACCATCCACCACCCAGTGTCATTGTCAAAGAGATGAGACGCAAAATAAGATTTTATATTTTACATGCAACTAGTCAGGGTTTTTTTTTTTTTTTTTCCCATGGATGGTAGCCAACCTCTCTATGAATAAAAGGAAACAGAATTGTGGCATCAACTGCAAAAAACTCTATGTAGGTTAGAAAAGCTGGACTTACTGTGTGTTCAGTTGAAGCAGAGAAGCTTCTTAGGGACCTGCCTTGCTCACCTTTGTTCTCCTCCCCTGGTCCCTTTCCTGGGGCAGAAACAGAGCCCTGATGTTGGAGGCACTCAGTAATTATATTATGTTGACTTAGACTGAGTTGATTTGAGAAAGATTTTAGTTTTTACTTCTCATTAAATTTGACATCAGAATGATTTTTCCCTCTTGGCGGGGTTTTGTGCTTGTTTTTTAGATGTTCTATTTCTCTTTTGGCATTGGCCCCAAAATGGGAGTTAGCAACAGCAACATAAACTCCAGCCATCCTTTATTTCATTTTGTCAGAATTCATTCTGGAATTGTACATGAGAAATGGGGCAGTCGAGTTTATTTTGGAACAAGGCTCAGGGCTGTCTAACCAAGCTTGGGATGACAAGACCAGGCATCTGACCAAAAAGAGGGATTTGGCAGGTAGCCAGCCCCATTTCATACAGTCTACGCAGAACCTCATCTGAATATATTAATCTGTCAGCACATACTCGTCAATGTACATTACATGTGTCTCTCCTTATTATCCTGTTTTTCCTCTAATTTTGAAGGCTCATATCCATCCCAGAAATCTAGGAAAGTCACAGAGGCATATTAAATGCACACACTAAAATTCTTGTAAACATGCATAGACAAAGTTTCAACCTAGTCAGACATGCTATAAATGCCACAAGATGAAATTTCATGTCTCTGCTAACTAAAAGTTGTCAAGAGCCTGAAACTTGCTATGTAACACTCAAATGCCTTGGTAGGACGGGAGGGGTTTTGAGGCAGGTGACATAATCTTAGCTTCTCAGTGGAGAAACATTTTTCTTCTATCAGAATAATCTGCCTTATGAAATACCAAAATTCTCTGGCTTCCTCCTCCAGGTGAATGGCATTGACCTCCGTGGAGCATCTCACGAGCAGGCTGCTGCTGCCCTGAAAGGGGCTGGACAGACGGTGACCATTATAGCACAATACCAACCTGAAGGTCAGTGAGAACCCACCCTTACCAAGTTCCACTGTGTTTCTTTGTGAATATATACCCACCTTTCTGATCACCTGTATTAACCAGTCTCCACCAACAAGACTTTTTTTTTTTAAACTTACTTATCCTGAAAAATAGGTGCTCCATGTCCAAAGAACATGAGGCTTTGTTACTCTTAACCTTCCAAAGAAAACATCAGAAAAAGTCCTGTTTGAAATATGAATTCAAAACAAACAAAATCCAAAAAACCTAGCATCAACTTTATTATTCATGTTTTTATCTGGTACACACCTGTGGTCAGCAATGAATATTGTAAAAAGAATTAAGGTGAACTAAAAATCAAATTGACATGAGACAGATTAACAAGCAAAAAACCAGATTTAATAGCATACGTATGGGGAAATCCACATAGACAGGCAAAATAAGGTAGATATGTCATCCTGAGCTAAGATGTGGGCAGGGGTCTGGGACTTCAGAGGACAGAAGTCCATTTCACAGGGCCATAAGAAGAACAGATGTTTGGTAATTAGATATTTGCCCTGCCATACAAATGGGTCACTCGATAAAATTTACCTCTGCTAATAACCCTTGTTCTGGGAAACACCCCCAACTGAGATTCTTTTATGTATTTATGGGAGGGGCAAAAGTTTCTCTTGACCATGGAGGGTCCAGATTGCCTTCAGGTCAAAATCCACAGGCCAAAGTGGCACACTGAGTGGGGGAGGGTGGTTGGTCTGGAATCCCTTCAGAAGCAAGGGGAGAGAGAAACAGACCATGATCAGCGGACCATATTCTCTCTTCGTGGCATGAACTCTTACTAACGCTAACATGATTTTTGGTTGTCCCTGGTGTGGGTTTGTTTTGTTTTGTTTTGATTTTGGCTTTTTCTGCTATAGTATTGCTTGTTTGTAACATGCTACTGTAAACCCTGAAACTTGGTGAGGCGTCGTCAATTGGATTAGCCAACTGAAACTTGATGAGATATCCTGAATTGCATTAGCCATACCCTGCTCTTTGGTTTGTTTCAACATGTATCTGTGATCAGAATGATTCTCAGGGAGACCACCTAGAAGTGACCTATTGTGTGTTTGATTTTTCAGCAAATTTGTATATAGATTACTCCTTTTGTTAATGAAATATAGTTAAGCACCCACTGTGGGCTGACTTTACAAAAAAGTCAGTGGTGTGGTTTCCTGTCTTCAAGAAATGTAGTTAATTACCCTTGGTCCACAAGGCTAGTAGAAAGGACTATTAAACAGATAAACATGAAAGTACAAGATGCCATTAAGGAAGAGCCTTTTTGCGTGGGGGTATAAAGAGCTTCTTTGACCTTTTAAAGTGATTCTTTCTTAATGTCAGTTGGTCTCTTCTTTGGAAGACAGAGGTTTGTGTCTCGCCTGTGATGTCTTAGATTTTACCATAATGGTAACCAACCACATATTTCACGTGAATATAAAGAAAACATTCTGCCATGTGTTTTTTGGAATGTTACATTTATTTTGCCTGAATTTAGAATTAGAATTTGCAATTAAGTTATTAAAAAACATGTACTAAATGCTTTCTCCTATTGGCCTCGCCCAGATATGGCCAGAGAGCTGGGGAAGAAGGGATTTGTGATTGTCACGGATGGGTGATGACAGGACCGGGAGAAAATGTTCTACCCAGACAGTTTTGAAAGTCTTTCTACTTCTTAAAGATTAGTAGAAATGTCTTCTACTAGGAATAAATTGGCTCCAGAAGGATCCATTGTAAAACAGAAAATAACGCCATTTGGGTTAACATAATTTGAGGAGCAAATTCTACTTCAAATAGAGTAAGAACTTTCCTGCGGAATTTTTCCATTTTCTTTACAGCAGTGTTCGTTCACTCTCAAACCGTATGCCCTTCACCATAACCTGGCACATGGCATGAATATTCCAGGCTGTTTTCCCATTTCTCAAGAGTTTCCTCTCCAACATCAATTATACCAATTAGAAGCCATTGATAGTAAAGATAGCCATTCAAATGACCTTGAACAGAGTGATTTTGAAACTTTAAGGGTTACAGTAAAGGACAAGCATGTCAGTTCTATCAACATAAATCTTCATCTTAAGCTTCCTTACTGCGTTTGCTTCCTTTAAGCAATGTACTTAATTTGAATACTTTGCTGTACTTTGTGAGGATGCCTATTCAAAGCAAGCATGTCTTATAAAGCATAAATAGATTTTGTAAGTGCTTCTGAAGAAATTTGTAAATAAAAATGATAAGCTTGGGGTGCCTGAGTGGCTCAGTGGGTTAAAGCCTCCGCCTTCGGCACAGGTCATGATCCCAGGGTCCTGGAATCAAGCCCCACATTGGGTTCTCTGCTCAGCAGGGAGCCTGCTTCCTCCTCTCTCTCTGCCTCTCTGCCTACTTGTGATCTCTGTCTGTCAAATAAATAAATAAAATCTTAAAAAAAAAAAACAAACAATAAGCTTATTTCAAAATGCCAAAGTACAGATAGGATTCACAGAATTCCCTATTTTAATAAGTCTAACGGTATTCTCATTTGTCACAGCTTTAAATCAGTTGGAAATGTGGTAATGTAACATCAAGCAATCCTCTTTCCCCCTTTGTAAGTTTAATGTGTAACTGAGCTTTAATTTAACTATTGTTTGAAATGGAAAACTAATTAATCTTGTTTAGACCATTTAGGGACATTTAAATTATACAACACTTTTAGGAAATAATGAACAATTTACCTTTAAGATAACAAGTGAAAAGAAGAATATGCCACAGAGTTCATTAGGAAATTCTTACCAGATCTCCTTCATTTGCACTAGTATTGTGAGGTGTCCAAGCTAAGACAAATTTTATTGACTTCTCTTTTGGTATGGTCAGGAACCAGACTTTCTTTCAGTAACTTTTTCATTTACATTCAAATGCTTTTATCAGGAATGTACTAGATTCCTTCCTCGGTATTATTAAATATTCAGGAAATTTGGCCCTTACCCCCAGCCCAAGTCATTTTCTTTTAAGTAATGTTTGTTTGTTTTTTTTTAATCTTACTGAGATTAAAGGACTTAGCTACTTTTAAGAGATCGTTTTCTGATGATGTAGGACCAAAATTGTATAATAATGACACCAACCCTGAGAACTGTGGAATGTCAGAGAAGGGATAAACCTGCAGGAGTCAAAACAGTATAAGAGTACTTTGTGGAAATGGGGAAATGGAGCCAGACTTTGAAAAATAGGTGGGATTTCTATTCTGAAAAGCGGAGAGAAAAAATATCTTGCTAAACTAAATAAGATTTTGAACTCTATGTGTGCAGGCACAAAACCTATATTTTGTTCACTTTTATTTTGTTCATTTTTAGTGTTATACATATTATGGTATTTCTTAAAGAGTTGCTGAACTAGCAAATAATACTTACCATTCTTTAGCACTTGAGTTTCCACCTGAAAATAATTGAAGATTGGAGGGATGATTCAGTTTTACAACTTGCATTTTTTCATTTTTGCTTCAAAGCAGAAAATAAGTGCTAAACAAGTATGTATTGCAAAATATAAAACAGTTTCCAACTGTGTTTTTCATAAGACTTAGCTCATTTTTTGAATAATTATAAATAATTTATAATTATCATAATATAACAATAAATGTCTTCCTTGGCAAGTTTCACTGTGCCAAGTAAGACCAAAGTTCTTATACTTCTGCTTAAAATGATCGTGCTCCCAGTTGTCTAAATTACTCTAGCCATCACTAAATTTTATTCAGTGTCTAGTTCTAAGTAGTAGAATTAAACCCACATTTGAAGAGTCACATGCAAACCGTGTTTCTTTCTGGTGGTATGATTGTAATTCATTTATACCATCTTTTTTTTAAATCTACTTTCTGTCACATGTTTACTTGGAAACTAATATGTATTATTTTGATATTAGGAAGTAAATAATGAAGTTATTTTCTTTATTTCTTTTTTTAAGAGGATCATGTATCTGATACTTAAGGAATAATTCTACTTAAGCAATATAGGAAGTTAATTCTTCTAAACTCCAATTACCTATGTTCAGTTAGTGAAGTTACCCCAACACCACTTCAGAAAAGGAACCATAATGCCTGCCCAACACATGCATACACTCTTCCCTGTCCCTTTCCAGCCGTCTTCCCCATTGCTGTCAGAATTATTGTTCTCTAGGATATGACCCCAAGGTACCTGTGCACAAACTCCATGCCCTTCACAATATGGTCCCAGCCAAACTCTATGCTCCCTCCTTACTCCCTGCACCATCATCACCCACCACCATCATCATTTTTTACTCTCCCATGCTACACAGGACTGCTTTCTGTTCCTCAACACTTGGTCCTTAGCAGTCATGTTTCTGGACCTTTGCTCATGTGGGTTCCTCTCCCTGGAATTCCCTTTCCACCCTTTCTATCCCTACTCAGTTTGAGGGCCTGCAGACGTCAATTCCACTATGAAGTCATCTTTTATCTCTAAGTTAATGTTGATTGATTCTTTCTCTGAGCTCTCTAGACCTATATTCAGATAGTTTGTGTGTCCCTTAGCATGATTTGGACATTTCCCCACTCAAGTAAGCTTCTAGAGGGCAAGAACCCACTTATCGTTCATTTTATGTCCTGAGAGAATTTGCACAATATGAATTTGACTATGCTTTATTAAAGAGTTATTGAATGGGTCTTTATTTGCTTTAGAAGCACAATAAAATATCTTCAGTGTGTTGGCAAATAATTAATAGTAAGTGTTTAAGAAATATTTGCTGGATGAATATTGAATGAATTGCCTGGGGTTCTGATATTAGATGCAGAAAATGGTAAATTTGTCTGTTCCCAAATTGGACATCCAGTGTTGATGCAGTTTTTAGGTAGTGCCTTTTTTTTTCTTACAAAGAAATGATCCTAGTGGATAAACATCCTTTCTCCTGCACTGAGGAATATCTACAGCTATTGTTCTGTAATATAACACAAAGAAAAGATGATTAAAGCTCTAAGATTTTCTAAAGTTCTAAAACTCAACTTTAACACCACTGATGAATTTTAAAAAGTCACTGGGGCTCCTGAGTGGCTTAATCTGTTGAGCATCCCACTCTTGGATTCAGCTCAAGTCATGACCTCAGGGTTATGAGATTAAGCCCTGCATTGGGCTCCATGCTCACCATGGAATCTGCTGGATATTCTCTCTCCCTTGGTCCCTCCCACTCATTCTTTTTCTCACTCTCGCTCTCAAACAAATAAATAATTTTTTTTTTAAATCACTGATTGTAACCAAATTGTGCATTTGTCAGAACGGGTCTAACACAGCATTTCTCTGAATCAGACTGGGACAAGCCTTTATAACATTTGCTGCCTTCTCACTATGCTATAATACCTCTGTTTACTGTGAGACCACTGACTGGGATTGAAGTAAAAAAACACCAGATATTCACTAGGACAATGAAGTGAATAATATAAATTGTTGGATAAAGCACAAAAATAGAGATAATTAATTGCCAAGGTATTCTTATGACAACCACCAGTATTCTCTTGGGTTTAATCTGACTACTCAGGGCATTGATCTGAATCCTGTAAAGGCTTCAGAAGGGCCTGCAAGCAGGGAAGACAAGCTCCTTGAGGGTCCCCATCAGCAAGCAGGGACTTGCGTACACAGTGGAGGAGTCTGATTTTGTCCGCCTTTTTTTTTAAGCTTTTATTCATATTCCAGTTAACCAAACAGTGTACTATTAGTTTCTGGTATACAGTATAGTGATTTAATACTTCCATACAACCCCTAGTGATCCACATTTTATTTTTCAACAGGCTACTTGAAAAGAAAAGTCCAAAGGACAGACTTAATTAAAAATAAGACTTATAAATGTGGTCTAGTTTATGGAACTGTGGCAGAGGGATGATGTGGTTCATTTATATACTTGTATTTGGTTAATGGATATTTTTACTAAACACTTACTGTGCCCCACTCAGTATTCTTAGGAAATGATAAAGCAGTGAACCCAAAGGCCCTCTCAAATAAATATTAAATTTGTTAGATTATGATAAGTAGTATAAAGAAATAGGAAGAAACGTAAAAGTGATAGTATTGAAGAAAATATGGTAGATCTAGAAGACCTAGCTAATAAGTTCATATTTCAGCAGAGATCTCAAAGAAATCAGGGAATAAGCCATGCAGGAAGCTGGAGGAAAAAAGAAATTATTCTAGAATCCTAGTCTACCGAGTGTGATCTGTGAACCAGCAGCATAGAGATCAATTGAGAGCCGGTAGAAATGCATAATCCCAGGCCCCACTCCAGCCTTCTAAATCAGAATCTACATTTTATCAAATCCATAGGTTATTTACATGTAGTTTGAGAAGCACTGTGCTAGAATACTTGAGGACCCTGCAGAAACTGTGATTTGTCACTCCGGGTTGGACTCCCTCTACCTGGATCCAGGGTGATGTCACCTGAGGCAGCATCACTAGGTTTGATTTCTGGCATGTGTTACTCAATGACTGATCAGACCTCAGTTGTTTTACTAAGGACAGGTCAGGCTGCAGGGGCTCTAGGAAGTTCATGTGTCATTCACCTCTACCTGGCCTATACCTCCCCTCTAAATATAGATTATCAAGCAAATTCATAAATCTTGCTAGAACTCCCCATCTAGTGAAACAGTGAACCTACTCAGGCTTCATCCCCTTTCATTACAGCCTCTCCGGCCTCTCCTGCAAGTGTGTAGAGAAGCCATTGAGTGAGGATGAGGTGAGATTGAACTTCATCCTGATAGATGACTTTACAGACCAAAAAATAAAGGCACTAAGGCATCACTTTAAAATTTCTTTAAGTAACTTACTATATTTTAAAGCAGATCATTTCAGTAATCTTTTTTACTCCTTTTAAATTGTGAAGCTAATTCAGAAAGAAAAGTACTCATTCTTTTCAGGAGGAAGTGAAATTCTGATCTTTTCCAGAGTTACTCCTCTGAATTAAGTCACAAGTTTAAACCAGAGTTGGACACAATGATCTATTTGTCTATGAGGTCAAAGATGGGATGGAAACTTAAAATGAGTATGTAGTTTACCCTCTGAAAACCATAGACACCTCCTATATCTAAAAGTTCCCAGAAATGAGAGTATATACAACACCCAAGAAGCTTACTTATAATACAAGCTATATTTCTTTCCTTAAATCAATGTCTACATAAGTTTATGCATATGAATGAGCAGCTGTGGTGTGCTGAGATAGTTTCTCAATGCAAATAACTGCATCTCAAATGCTCAGGCAATATTCATAAAGTCCAGCTGTGGGTCTTGGTCAGAAATTGCATCAGCATCATCAGGGAACATTCAGGATGAGCTTTGGAATGGGAGGTACTGTGCAAGACTCTGGACTAGGAAAAGAAGACCAGTATTCTAATGCCAATTCTAATTCTAGCTGTGTGACCTCATGCTAGTTATTCATCTTTATGAGTTTGCATTTTCTCAGTTAGGAAAAGTTAGGACAAGTTAAATATTTTCAAAGTTACTGAATTCTAGATAAAAGACATAACCCATCAAGTACTATAGAAGTATGAATTCCATTATTTGAAGATTTTTTCACTAATACTGCATCTTGTTGCTTTGCGCTTTTTGCATTCTTTAAGAAGAAATGAATGCACCATCTGGTTAACTTGGTGCATTCTCTGTGGTTTAACTAGAATCATTGAGAAATGGAAATTACCAGTTGGAAGAATCCTTATAGATCACCTTATCCAGCTTCACAGATGTGGGGATTGAAGCTCAGTCAGTATCCACATAGGAAAGCAGTCCATTATCTTAACATTTGTTATAACTACTAAAACTGAGGCTAGCTAAACCAGATAGTAAATCCCTTAATTCTTTGAATTTACTGTAGTAGTTCATGATGGCTAATGGCTTAATTAGCCCAAGGAATCTAATCCAACTAGATTATTATGGTCAAAAGGGGGTTGAAATATTCTTATGGAGCCTTGGGGCTTTCTCATGCACATAATTTCACTTTCACTTCTAGCTTATTACTCATGTTAATTGCTTTTATCCCTGTATCACAATTGAATGATACATATAAGAGAGCTTTAAAAATATAAGCAATTACTAATAATTTTAAAAATAACCACTAATCTGAGAATATTGGTAGTTCAAGAAACAGTTCAAATACATTATGCTTTTCCTCTTCCCTATCCTAATTTCTTCACGTGGCGTCCTTCATCCATCTATCCATCCATCCATTATCAGTTCATCCTCAGTGATATTCTGTTTTGCCACACATGGGATTTCTCCAAATATATTGCATTAAATCTGGTTTAGCTAATTTGATTGGCATATTCTAATTTTTATCAAACTGTTAGGAAAGAAACTTACATAAGACTTTATATGTCTCTAGAATTTGTATTGCTTAGCCTTATCTTTCTCCTCGAATCTCTCTCATATACATACAGGCTCCACCAACAGATACTGCCTCCTCCTGGAACTAGAAATCTCCCAAGATGTCCCTTCACTTAATCTGTCTTGTTCCTAGCCTTCTTCCAGTTGCTTTTTTAACTCCCCAACATCCACCACAGCATATGACAGATAGGATGATTCCTGCAAAGAGTCTGCAGGATCATGGGACATTCTGTCCAGATACTTCAGTGATTAATGATGCTGCTTTTTTTTTCTCCATGCTTATACCCTAGTTTGGACGTAGAGTAATGTAATGGGGACAAAGTGAGATATCACCTCCTGACTCAAAAAATTCTCTTGACCTAATTATCTGTCCTGGGAATACAATATCTCAAACTCTTATCAGAGGGGCTAAAGATATTTACAACGCTGATACAGGTCCTTTCTCTTCCCGTTATTCCGTCTCTGCCCAGCCACATAACAACTTTCATTCCATAATAAAATATATTGATCTTTGGGTGTCTAATCTTTTGATTTTATAACATTTTGAAGGACCCGTGGCATCCAGCATCATAAAGCACTCACTACCTAATACTAAAAGAAGGCTAAATAAATCTTTGTGCTAGAGACATTTTGACAACCAAAAAGATCTCTTAGATCCATCCCTTGAGTTAGCCACACCCAGATCAAATACATGGGACTAAAGGGTCCTAATCAGGGGCACCTGGCTGACTCAGTTGTTAAAAGACTGCCTTCAGCTGAGGTCATGATCCTGGAGTTCCAGGATCAAGTCCCACATCAGCTCCCTACCTAGCAGTGGGTCTGCTTCTTTTTCTGACCTTCCCCCTTCTCATGCTCTCTCTCTCTCATTCTCTCTCTCTCAAATAAATAAATAAAAATCTTAAAAAAAATAATAAAGTTTCCTAAATATACTCTTGACTATACAAATATTACCAACTGGACCCAGATCCTCCACTGATAAGGAATTTCAGGACATTATAGACAACTGTTAAAGAATGTTCCACAGAAACAAGCAGAAGGGGAATATAAGCTAAAACAGATCTAAAATACTTACTAACTTTACTCCATATTCTCAGTGCCAAGTGTAGTTCACCTCCACATTTGTTTGAAAAATCCCAGTATTTAAGCCAACCATCAAATTTAATAATGAGTGATGAGGCACTTTCCTGCTCCCTTCCCTGACTCTGAAGCTGATGCTTTTTTGACCACACCTGAGCCACATCACTTCTCAACAGTGATGCCCTTGTTTGTTAATTAAGGTTGGTTAGAGAGATTATTTTTAAGGCTCTTTCTAGCTGACATTCTATGAAATGTAGTTACTGTGTCTTCTAATTAGAACGTGTCATAAGGAACAATTATTGCAAGCAGATAATTTCAGAATGTTCTCATTTTATTCCTCACATTTTAAACACACGGAAATTCTGCTTTCACCCAGTTGGTGGGACAGGAAAAGATCTATATCTGTGGAAAATGCTCTCTCTGTGTTGAAGAGAATTTGAACCCTCCAATAATGGTTTTTAAGTTTAATTCAAGTAGAAACACTTACTGCTTGTTCGTGCTTCCAAGATTAACAATTTATTGTACATTCATAGACCCCTTATAGCCCAAATCTTACCAGTTTCATATGAAATTGAACTAAACTATAACTACCAAGCCTGGAAATAGATTTATTAGGGGTGAAAAGGAATAATTTGGGGAAAAAAAGTCCATTTCAGTAAATAAAAGATTCAGAAAGCTGAAATAATGGTTATGTTTTTGATTCTCAGAATCACAAGTAGTAGTAACTTTAGAATGGAAAAGCCAAGCCCAGGAAATAAATATATCTTTGATGTGCTTTATAGATTCCTAATCCAGATAGGATTCCTGGTACACTCAATGACTAAGTCTATAAAAGACAAAAGTATTCAAATTATACTTTGGGGTTCAAGATAATCTTCTTTTATTTGCTCAGCTTTCTCGTATTCACGTTCCTACTGCTAAGGGTAATTTTTTCCTTAATAGGAGTTGCTGACACATTGGGGAAATTAAGCAACGGCAGAACAAAAATTCATTCATTCGGTCTTCATTCAGCTAATATTAAATGCTTCCACTGAGTGACACATTGCCCTGGACATTAGAGGTAGAATGATAAGCAGAGTAAAATCACACCAGTAAATCAGATAAGCTCAGGTGAGTGCTCTAGAAAAAGACAAGAACTTAGAACTAGACTATGAGAGTCTACATACTCAAGTATATTCTCAGTGTATACCCACACCAAACCAAAACAAACAAAACACTGTGACCTAGATAGAGGGTCAAGAAGGCATCCCAAGGAAATAATATTTTCTTGAATCTGGAGGATGAGTAGGCATTAATTTGTCAAAGCAGAGCAGAGGAAGCAGTTGCGAGGAAGAGGAGGGAAGTGTATGTGAGAAAGTGGGAGAGACAGTGTGCGTAAGGAAGTGAAAGAGGGGGATATGGGCAGATTATGAAGGACAGGTATTTGGGTCTTTCCCCTGAAAGCACTGGTGTTGAAATGTTTTAAGCCAAAGGCTGGCAGGATCAGAGTTGTTGTTGTTCTTTTTTTTTTTTTTTTTTTTTAAGATTTTATTTATTTATTTGACTGAGAGAGAGAAGTAGGAGCAGCAGGAAGAGGGAGAGGGGGAAGCAGGCTCACTGATCTGGCAGCATGATGTGGGCTGGATATGGGACTCAGTGTGGGGCTTGATCCCAGGACCCTGGGATTATGACCTAAACTGAAGGCAGATGCTTAACGACTGAGCCACCCAGGTGCCCCCAGAATTGTTCTTCTAAAAACTAGCTCTGGCTGCTGAATAGGGAATAGGCCAGTAGTGTCAAAGAGGCTGGGAAAGGCCCAGATCAAAAGGTGCTCATCCAGGTGAAACGGTGGTCGTCGGCTTAGAGTAGTGGCAGAAGAGATGGAGAGAAATAGACAGACTCAGGGGGAGAGTTGGTAATAAAGTCAGTAGACTTACATGTTGGCTTATTAAAATACACGAATTCATTCATTTTGTTAAAATATGGGACAGCATGATTGACTGTTACAAGACAAATACACCCCTCAGGGAAAAGCATGTTTTATTCATTTTTATATCCTAGTCCCTAATACAGAACCTCGTTCACAGTAGGCACTCAATAAATGTAGACCAAGTGAAAAAATAAATAAATAAATGAATGATGCCAATGAATAAATGTATCTATTCTGTAGGAACTCTCCCATTTTTTTATTTTAGCTAAGACAGAACAAAATATAGATGTCAAAGAGAGGAAGAGGGAAAGGGAAAGGGAGTTGGTAGCAAAAGAGAGAATACTTAAAGCTAGTACGGAGCACTCACTGCATGTCTGATGACGTTCTAAAATCCCTGCATAGACTTACTCATTTAAACAGCTCAAGAACTTACAACAGAGGTTTGATTGCATTGCCCATTTGCTCGTTGACAGATGAGGATATGGAAACTCAGAAAGCATAAGTGGTTTTTCCAAGGTCAGACAACTAACCAGTAGAGTACAACCAGGAGTCATTCTCAAGCAGAAGGACTCCAGAACAGCCATGGCACTAGATCACTTCTCAAAGGAGGAAGGATAAGGAAGCAGATTCACATGGTGATAAAGGAATTAGAAGAGAGGGAAGAAATGCAGGGGATGTGAAGAATCTGTTGAAGGATAAATGCTGTGTACCCAAAGAGAGAGAGAGGGCAGAGGTACAGAGAGGACAAAGATGAGTCAGATGGGGAAATAAAGATAAGAGTATTTGGGCTAGGCAGGGCCAACAGGCAGACAGATCAGAGTCTAGTGATTGAGAATGGAGACAGGCCACTATTGGCTTGCCATAGGCCTAGGCCAAGGAGCAGATGCAGGCTAGGTGGGTGAATCCCCTTCCTTTTGAATTTGTGGTGGTTTTTTTCTGTTGTTCTTCTCAAGATATGGGAGTTTGGGGCCTGCAGTTCAGCTCTAAGAGTAGGTGTGATCCCAAACTGGTATAAAGGCAGGCAGATGGCTCACCACTTACTACCTTTGAGGACTTGAGTGATAACCTAAGCCTGAAATTCTTCACCTGTATCATAGGGATAATCATATTTGCCTTCCAAAGTTTCTGGGCGAATTAGAGAAAATGAAGAATGTCGAGAATATATAAGGCCATCCGCAAATGACAGCTACTATCATAACCCTCAACAACAAGCTTGTTGAATAAACATTGCTCCCAACGCAACCTTCTCCCTGCCAACCCCCACTCTCATCAGATTTTTGCATTATCCTTAAAACTATCTAAGTACAGACAGGATCAAGGAGCTTCACAGAGTTTGGGAAGCAATAGTGGTTAAGAATTCCCACTGTGAAATCAGATAGATATGGCTCAAATTCCAGCTCTGCCGTTAACAGCTGTGTCACTTTAAGCAAATTACTTCACCTCTGGGAACATCATTCTTTATTTGTAGAATAAAGACTCACACCTATCTCAGGACTATTTTGAGGGTTAATGAAGTCAGTGCATGCAAAATGTCAAGCACACACCCTGACAAATAGAACATCTTCAATAAGTAATAACTATCATTATTATGGTAATTATCAGGAAGTCCAGAAAAATCTATAACGTAGTTATTGTGTGGAAAGAGAGAGAGAAGGAGTAGATCCAGAGCGGGAAAGAAAGTTTAAAAAGCCCTTGGGAGTCTGTGAGTAGGGGCTCTTGAGGGACTTCTTTAGGTAACAGAATCAATGTGAAAATAATTCCCTGTGTGGAAGTGTCAAATAAACTGTTCTCTGCAGAGTTCTGCGGTCCAGGGAAAGAATGGTGGAAGCAGGGAGTTGGGCGGAGGGGTATCAGAGGAAACAACCTGGGCCCTGGCTTCAGTTCCCCTCCAACCAGAACAGGCTTTATTTGTTTTTCATGTTTGGTCTTGGATAAATGAAGGATTCTGTCACCAAAAAACAGTTTTAAGCTGTTTTAGCAGAAGGCAAGAAAAGCTGTTAGAAATAAGAGGTGTAGGTGTGTGTGTGTGTGTGTGTGTGTGTGTGTGTGTTTAGGATCCAAAAAAGCTCTAAGCTCAATTAATTTTGCACTAGAACGTAGACTCCATGGGAGCATCAGGTTTTGCCTGTTTTGCTTACTGTTTTGTCCCCAAAGCCTAGAACAGTGCCTGGCACAGAGTAGGCAATCAGCAAATATTTGTGAATGAATGAATGAGCTAAACAAATATTCATGCCTCTCAATTTCTCTTGAACTTTAGTGGCAGAGCAAATTTACTCCCCCTGATATGCCTATTGGGAATCATGTTAATTAACTGGAGCTCCCAAACATTGATTTTCCATGCTGAAAAAGTAATCAATCTAGGAGAGTAGATTATGTGGTCCCAACATTGATTTTGGCATTGCTGCTGACCAGGCTGCCAAAGACAAAAACACTCTCTGACTTTGGTTGTTTGATATGTGAGAGCAAAAAATTAAGCAAACAAATGGACTTTTTTCCAAAGAATCTCATAGTGGCTTTGTGCATTTTTGTAAGTCTTAGAAACATTAAAAAAATATAAAATATTGGGGTGCCTAGGTGGCTTAATCAGTTAAGTGTCTGCCTTTGGCTTAGGTCCTGATCCCAGGATGGAGACCCTGCTTCTCCCTCTCCTTCTGCCCCTCCCCCTCCTTGTGCTTTCTTTCTGTCAAAAAAATAAATAAAACCTTTGAATATATATATATATATATACACACACACACGTATGTATGTCTGTATATATGTGCATATATGTATATAAACTAGCACAAGTTTAAGACTTCTCCATTCACGAAAGGCTTTCAGATATGTTTCCCACGGGGTCTACACAACTGTAAGAGTTGAATAGATGGGAAGTATTTGTGAAGGTAGCAAAAGTGAAGCTTGGTGAATTTAAGTAATTTGCCATGGTCGTGCTACCCATAAGTACTGTGAGCTGAACTTGTACCCAGATCCTCTGATTCTGTTTCTTGTGCTTCATACTGTTCTTCAGATGTTCTTTAGCATCATACTGTTTTATAATTCTTTTATCCAAATAAAGTTACTTGAATCAATCTAGAATTACCAGGCTTTCCAGAAGTTTGCTAAATAAACACTTCTTGAGAAAAACATATTCATGTTTGTTTGATGGGTGAATGTTTGATGGTATATCATTTTAACTTTATTTTTTAAAGATTTTATGAAGAGGGAGATGGGGGAAGAGGAACAGGGAAGAGGGACAAGCAGCCTTCATGTTGAGCACAGAGCCTGATTTGGGGTGGGGTGGGGGAGGAGTTGCCAATTTCAGGACCTGAGATCATGCCTGAGCTGAAACCAAGAGTCTGATGCTTAACCGACTGAGCCACCGAGGTGCCCCTTAACTTTATTTTTTAATAGTAATATAATTACACGGATTCAAAATTCAAAATATTATTAAAAAGTATACACTGAGAAGTCTCTCTTCCACTTCATGTAAATCAAAGTCATTTCCTCTTGCTCTTATAGGCAACAATGTAATTAATGAATAACTTATTTAAATAAAAACTGAAGCTGAAACCATAAAGGAATATAGATAAATCTTATTTGCAGGGTTTAAAGGAGAAAAAAAATGCCTAATAGGAAGTTGCTTAATAGCCTGGAGCATTAAGGAATAAAAAATTGTTCTTTTTTACTTGGGTAATGTTTATATCTGTTCCTCATATCTTAATTAATTATTTTTAGAAAAATAGCTCTGTGCGGGGCTTGAACTCACAACCCTGAGATCAAGAGTCTCACGCTCTACTATCTGAGCCAGCCAGGGCTCCCTATTCTTCAGGATGTAAGATATTTTCCCAATTCAGAAATAATTTTATAAATACTAGCTTTTCTTTTGGCACAACTATCATAATACCCAATGTGTTATGTAAATTACCAAGGGATCACAGGTTGCAAAAGAAACCTTCATGCAGTTGTTCTCCATTAATGGATATGTTTTCTTTCTAGGAAAATTTGGAGCACTTAATATCCTTTAAAGAAGTAACTGGTGTCAAAAGGGATCTAAAATCAAGGTTAAAGCCACCTTATTCCCTTGGAAATGTGTGCAAGAATTATCTGGTTGCATATAATAAGTAGCTTCATAAAAAGATATTTGTAATCTTTCTTGATTATGTAGTAGCAAATACATAAATTCCTCTTTGTTTAAGGTCACTCAGAAGATTTTTTGTAAGAAGATTGATTTCCTAATAATATTAATAACCACACCCTACTTTATCTAAATTTTAAATATTTTTGCTTTCTTTCAAATATTTGAATTTCTTAAAAATAGGTGCCATTTCCCATGGGAGATTTTTCTGGGAAGCAAAAGGAGGAATGTTAGAGTTTTAGTAACAGTCCCCAGCTGTTATGACCTAGCAACGAGCAGCCGAAACACAAAGGGTATTTTAAAAGAAACACAATTATCTACAAAATTACAGAGAAATGGTTACTTTGGGTAACTATTAGTGAGAAAGAAAGAAAGTGGAATGTCTACAAAATGATCATCAAAACGCAGGGGATAGAGTCCAAAGAATGAAGATGTGAAGATTCTTGGAGGAGTGTGGGACGGGGAGGTCCTGGCAGGGAGGATGTGTGGAGAAAACTGCTGAGGGAAACAGGATCTTCAACCTGCATAGTTGTCTTTACAGTTAGGAGCACAGTCTTCCCTCCTTCTAGATTCAGGAGAAAACATCTCCACTTGTCTTCTGATAAAGGAATACTTAATCTTATTGGAAGCAAAGAAAGCGGATTTTCTTGTCGATCTTTTATTTGATTACTTTGTGATTGTGGATGATATTGGTATATTAGGTATACATTATTGTAGTTCTTTCCTCTGAGCTATGAAATTTTTCTCACAATTTGTGTTTTCTCATTGCAATTCTGTGTCTTTGTCTTTCCTAATTATAGAGCAAAATAAATAAAAATTTACAGAGAGGCTGAGACTCTAGAACAAGCTGTAAATAAGATACAAATAAAACATCTGGGTAAGATATAATGTGCTTTTTTTAAGATTTTATTTATTTATTTGAGGGAGAGTGAGTGAGAGGGAACACAAGCAGGGGGAGAGGAAAGGAAGAAGCAGGCTCCCCACTGAGCAGGGAACACTATGTGGGGCTCAATCCCAGGACCCTGAGATCATGACCAGAGCTGAAGGCAGACGCTTAACTGACTGAGCCACCCAGGTACCCCATAATGTACTTTATTTTATAAAACAAGAGCTGGTCTTTTGAATAAAATTTAAGTGCACTTATGGAGTATTATATGCCAGGCCCAGTTTTCTTAGATACTCTAAAAAAATGCATCTAAATATATGTCTCCTTTTACATCCCCAGCTGCACCTCTCTTGTACTTTATATTCTACTGACACCAAATTTGCTTATCCTTCACCTAACAGGCCTTGATGTTTCATCTTCTGTAAATTAGTGACTATGATTCTGTCTGCCCAGAATTCTCTTCTTCTTCTGTCCACTTGACAAACCCTTTTTCTCTCAAAGAGCAAGCTAGAGATCATGTCCTCCTTCCTGGCTGCAACCACTACCTCCCCAGTAGGTACCACTGCTTCCTTCATGCTAACTTAGTAACTGGTATCGTTGTATTTTTCCCTCCGTTTTGTAATTCAAGTAAATAAATATCCAGTGTCTCCACAGAATATTTTATGGAAGAAGGGAGTGAGCATAATAGGTAGTCAATAAATGTGTGATGAATGACTCAGTCAGTGATGCTTTGGGTGCCAGTGAGACTCTTGAAAATGGGTTGGAACGTGTGGAGAAGCTGACACTAGTTCTAAAGATGATAATAAAAATACATGATACATAGTTAGAAGGAGGCAAAAGAAATTTCTTGGTTTATATGATCCTGAAGTGTCCACATACATTAAAGAATGAACTAATTTTTTTAAAGATTTTATTTACTCCTTTGAGACAGAGAGAGAGCAGGAGCAGAGGGAGGGGCAGGGGGAGAGGGAGAAGTAGACCCAAGGAGATCATGACCTGAGCTGAAGGCAGACTGTTAACTAACTGAGCTGCCCAGGTGCCCCAAGGAATGAACTAATTTAAAGAATTCAAAAAATCATAAGTGAACATGGAAAGAGGTAACAACTAATAATATTAATTGTTATTATTATGCCTATAATGTCTAGATATTTATATATGCCATTTTATCATCAACATCATAACGTTATTATGAACATTTTGAATATGAAGGGATAAAATCCCAGTCACGTTACATAATGAAGTGGTGAGGCAAATTCCAGCAGTGGTCTCCCTGACTCAGGTGCCTATCAGCAACCACATCTTGAAGAAGGGTCAACAGTGTGATCTCAGTTAATGCCCTTTGTGTCCTCACCTATTCTCCACTTCTTTAGAAAGGAGAAAAAGTCCATGGTTACACAACCAGTATAAGCCAAGTTCACAGATTTGATAGTGCTTTCTCTTCAAAGCCTCATTAACTATGTTATATGCTTAGTCTTGGAATCTGTAGTGCTACATTGTGCTAAGCCCTGGGGCTTTAGAACTCCCCCTTGCTCTAAGAGAGCACTTTCCTTAAATCCAGCAAGATGGTTGCTTAATAAAATACACCAAGGATCTGAGCAATTGAAAGAAGAGAGTAGTGATTATGGTTTAAAACTGGATATAAAAAGAAAGCAGATTACCACTGAAGTGAGGATTTCTGCATGTCATTTGGTCTAAATGGAACTGTGATGAGGAAGAGGAGAAAGATGTCTGAAAAGGTCATTACAAAAAATAGTAACAATTTTGAATTTCAACTAAGTGGATAAAATTTGGGACATCACAAATGGAAATGCTTTCTAAAGCTCTACCCTCAAACATTTAATGTAAAAGGTACAGATGCAACAGAAAACTGTATGTAACCTCTAAAGGGCAACACAGTTGGTTAATAATTAATGAATTCCCTTTTAATAAAATAACATCAGGTGTGTATAAAATATGTTGTAACATAATTAACAGCTGAATTTTAGGCTGCAGCAAAACAGAAAAAAAATCAGAATCAGAAAAGAAAAAACCTGAGGATGAATGTTATTTGCAGTAAATATGTATTATCTTTCTAGCTACAAACATGAGATTACAGATATAATGGACTTAATTACAGAGCCACTGGAAAGTAAATATTTGGAAAAAATAAAACTTCTTGTGAAGAGAGACAGATGTTTGAGGGCAGCACAGAAGTCATACAGTGCTTTTGGTACTTTCTAGCTACATGACCTTGTGAGAGTTATCTAGCCTCTCTGACCTTCAGATTCCTCATCTATGAAAAGGAGTTAATAATGAATTCTTTATATGGTTATTTTGATGAATACATCATAATCGTAATTCCTGGCTCATAAAAAGCGCTCAGTAAATGTTAACTACTAAAATAATGAAAGCTAATGTTGCAAAGTGCCTGGTATAGATCAGACACTGTCCTAAGTGCTTTCCAAATATAATCATATAATCCTTAAAGCAAGCCTCTGAGATAGAGGCTGCAGTTGTTCCCATTTTACAGATGAAAAAATTAAGGCACAGAAAGACTAACATGGCTTGTCAAGATCACACAGTAGGGTAGTGTTAGAGCTGTGATTCAAGTCCTGGTCTGACTCCACTACCCCTCTGCTTGGCCATCCAAGCACACTACCTTTTCATACTGAAATGACAGCCTGTTTGAATTTTTCCATAGTGTTTATCACTACGTGTAATTATCTTATTTATTTGCTTATGGTCTTCTCCCCATGAGAGCAAGAACCTGGACTGCTTTCTTTAGTAGTTTGTCTTCAGCAACCAGAGCAGTGTTAGGCACAAAGTAGATACTCAAGAAAATTATTTATGGCATGTTGAATTATAATGGTATTTACTCTTAATAGAGAAGAATAGTGAGAAATCATAAAAGATGATAAAAGAATCAAAAGGAAATATATGTAAGAAAGTAAGATTCTAAAAAATAAAAATATACAGAATCATGGCTAGTAATGAATCAGAAACACTCCCCAAAATTAACAATGGCAGTTTGTTTACAAAATATAGCCTTGGCAAAATACATGCCACATATGTTTTCTCTCAGTTGTTGATAACAGAATTAAAGACAGGCACAGTCCCATTTTTCCTCATTTTTCAAACTGATAAGAAGAAAGAACACAACACGTCATTGCCATTGAACACAAAGAAGTGCCAGACACAAATAGGATTACCTCATAATTCATTGTAAAAGAAAAAAAAAAACAAAAACCATTCAGTAAAATCCCGAGATTAATCCTAAGACCCATATCGTTTAGAAAAAGAGAATACGATAATAGCATTTGCCATCATCCAAGATGCGGAGGAAGCACAATGTCAGGGAAGTAAAGTGGACATTATATACTGCCAGGTGCCCACCAGATTCCACATGGGCCTACTTTTCATGTATTATCCACATCTGCAGCCCAGGCAAGCATACCCTATCACTTTATTGTGTGTGTTTCAGCCATAATTCTGTTGCCTTTGCTGTCCATGAGAAGATCAGGCAATATACTTTCCTATCTCTATCCAGCTGGAAAAAGCAAAACAAAAACAAAAACATTTATTTGACCTCCTTTGTCCTGGCTCTTTGCTAGGCACTGGGAACAAAGACACCTCTCAAAAAGCTGAAAATGCAAGGTCTCTTTGACTTCAGTCTGAGGCTTCTGCCTGTGTACTGGAGGCTAAATCTGGCTTTGGGAAACTTCTTCTAAGTTCTCTGCTAGAAATGAAGGAGTGCTGTTAGTGGCAGGTACCAGGGTCTAGCTGGGGCTGACCATGCACAGATGGACACTTTTGTGATTTCTCTTCAAAGCCAAGCCCAAATTAAAAGACTTTTTCTTAACTGGATATAAAAAACAATGTAGGGTCCTGCATGTTGATCTATAATGTAGCATGGGTTTGGAATTTAAAAAAGTGAATCTCAAAAAAAAAATTTTTTTTTTTTAATGAAAATTAAAATGGGAGCACCTGGGTGTCTCAATCGGTTAAGTATCTGTCTTTGGCTCGGGTCATGATCCCAGGGTGCTAGGATCAAGCCCTGTGTTGGGCTCCCTGCTCAGCAGAGAGCCTGCTTCTCCCTCTGGTTACAGCTCTGCCTGCTTGTGCTCTCTCTCTCTCTCTGTCAAATAAATAAATAAAATCTTAAAAAAAAAAAAAAGACAAAGAAAAATGTAAATCTCCTTTTCAAGACAGAAACTAAGATGTCAGGATAATTTACAAAACAAGTCTGCTACCTCAAAGGATTACAAATCATTTAACCTCTACTTAACAGTAATTTTACAAAAAATATTTTCTGTTGATTCTGTGTCCTATTAAGGTGTTTTTAATTTTCGATCCCAAAAATTTCAGAGAAATTGGAGACTTTTTAAGAATTGTTTTAAACACTCTGATAAAAGAGTTAACATATAACTATGAAAATTTCCTGAGACCTTTCTTTAGGCTACATTTTTTGCAACACTGGGGACCAAATGAAATAAAACAAAAGTCAAAGAAAGTCAACACATTTTCCCAACATCAGTTCTTTCTGGCTTAGAAGGTAGGGTGTGAGGGGTGAGGAGATGTTCATTTTAATACGATAATGGAACAAACAGTTGGAGTAAAGTTTTCAAGTATCTTTCCAGAAACCTAGATCATATCCAAGTAATATCCAGGATGTATGCCTTCCTATCTACAACACCTACAGGACAGGCTTACTAGCCTAACTTCTTAGAGCTTTAGAGCCGAATTTGTCTTTTCTTTTCTTTTTTTTTTTTTTTCCCCAAATTTGTCTTTTCTTAAGGCTGGGACAGACTACAGACATCTGGTGTCAAAGGAGCTGTGATTATAGCAGCTAAAATATTTAGGAAGTACCTGCTGGGTAGATAAAGAGGCACTGTAGTGGAATGGTCCAAGCACAGATTCTGGAGCCAGACTTCCTACGTTCCACTCCTAAATCTGTCATTTTTCAGCTGTGAGATCTTGGGCAAAGTACTTAACCTCTTGGTCCATCCGTCTCCTCATTAGTAAAATGGAGATAATAATAGTTGCTATTTTATAAGATTATCACGAAGATGAAATGAATTAATATTTGTAAACCTCTTAGAATAGTACTTTGAAGATAATAAATTCTAGTTATTGATAGATAGTGACTCCCATCCAACCTCACAAGCAGTGCAAATCAGCGACCTTAGCCTTCTGTCTTCCTTACACACTCCTCAAGGGCAGCTGACATTGGTGGTTTCCCTGTAGCACCACTCTTCCAGCGTGTGTTCATCTGACTTTGCCTGCCTAGATGTGGTCATTCGTGCAGTAGTCACGTATTGAATGTATAATAGACACCAGCACTCTCTCAGTCCAGGCACTAGAGTAGTTAGGCAGGAAACCTTACCCCCACTCTGAATTTCCCAGCTCTGCACCTGTCCTAGAAGACTTGGTAGCCAGTGCCTAGTTACATATATACTTCTGACCTTGTGATAGTATTGTGATCTTAGATAATCTGGTCTGAGGCATGTTCCCATTCATTTAGAAATGACCTCTCATTCCTGAATAATTTATTCACAGTAAAGAATCCACCAAAATCGTTTTCAGAGGCTCTTACTCAAACACTTGACAAGCATTGACTTACCTTCTGTTCTGAATGCTCAGGACTTAGGTGCAATATCTATTTTATAAATGGAAACACTTTGCAAGAATATGAGATCTGACATAAAATAGACAATATATTTTTTTAAAATGAGTTATCAATATGAAAGGACTGGGAAAGAGGAAGACTAACTTTAAAGGCAATATTATAGGAGTCAATGAGCCTGACTGGAGAGAAATTTCAAAGCAAGGAGTGGGATGTGGGTCCTAGAGTAATTAACCTTGAATCTAAAATGCAACTGATATAAAATGCAGTGTTTTATATTCCATTATTTAAAAAAAAAACCTGCCTATTAATACTATAAGATTATTGCCATTGACTATAAGATGTATCCCTTTTTCAGAGATGTTAAAATGTGAAAAAAAAATTTCATTTTACAATTGATGAAATGTGGTTATCATTCACATTTTTCCTGCCACTCACATGGTGGATAGTCAGGTGATGCCCCCTGGGCTGTGGCATAAGTGAGATGGGTTGCTAGTCCTGTGTTCCTCCCTGTACACTCATGATAACATCACTCCATGCATTCCTAATCAAGAAAGCAAACGGGAATGCAAGAGATTGTAAAAATAAAGTTATTTTCACAACCTTGATTCATACTAAGTTATTAAAAAATCAATACTAAATTTCAGTTCTTTGAGTATAGTTAGTAATTTTGAGACTGTTATTACCATTTTAGTAACACATCTCACCACCAGTGATGACATATCTGTGGGTCATTAATCATACCATGGATGAGAACTGATGTCCCAAGCTTGTAAGAAGATATTATTGGATGCCCTTCATAAGGGAATTTGCCCCCAGGGTTAAACAGAAAGTTTGCAGCTCAAAATGTCTATTTGGTGGATGGGAAGAGGAAAATAACCCTACTTGATCTAAACCATGTCACAGACACTGACCCAGATTTTCAGTTTCTTCATACTTAATCTCTATACTTAAATTCACCATTATCACTATCATGAAAGGAACTGAGCATGTCCAGAGAACTTCAGGAACTCACAAAAAGATCCTGATGCTTTTATCCACTTAAGGGTCTTAAGGGCATTGACTTTGTTGGTTAAGCAATATCACAGTCAATGCCTTAGAGTTTATGTAGGAGACTAGAAACCACCCTTGCATGGATAGTCTGTATATCCTCTTTGCTGTCCAAAAATCACAAACCAATCTCCATATCATCCATGCTGAGATGTTTAATAGAATATCTTCAGGAATTCAAGATTCCCCTTCTGGTACCCTATTTGTGGGTTCTGGGATCTGGGACAGATCTGGACTGAGCTGTGATTATTATCAATGTTGTAATTATTAATTTGGGCTCCTGGGTATACTTTATAGATCCTGCCTAGTGAAAAACAGTAGTTTGGCTGGTCCACCTCAGCTACTGGTATAAATTTTACTGTTCACTATTGAGCACAAAGACCTCCAAAGTCCCATATAGCATTCCATAATTTTGTGTCAAGAGGAACCTCTCCAGGAGTGGGAAGTTACTTCTCAAAGAAACAGGTCCTGGGGCAGGACAGCAGCATGATATAACTTGTTAAACAATGAATCCAAGGAGGACCCATGAAAATCGAAGTCCCACAACCAAAAATCAAGAAAACAGCTGGAAAGCAAAGGCATTTACTGAAGTCTCCAAGGTCACAGTTGTGTTAATTAAAGGAAAGCCCCAAGGGGTCAAGTGAATTTTGAAAAGAGCTTTTCAGTGCCCCCACATAATTGATGTTCCCTTGCTGTTCGCTGTGGGTACTTGCTCTCTCCAACACCAGGGGTGTGCTCCTGCATGTGCCTTGATTTAGACTGTGCCCTCTGCCACTCAGCCACCCACTTGTCACCTCTCAGCTCCCAGTCACCTTATACAACCTGTCCTTCAAGGGCACATTCAAGGCTTCTTCCTCTGTAAAGCTTCCTAGTTGCTATCTTTCTGTCTTTGAAACAGTCATTGTGCTGTCCGTATAGATAGGCTCTATGACTTCTACTTTGCATCATAGCAATTTTCTCTCCTTTAAATCACAATCTTTCTGATTCATCTCTATGTCCAGAATATATAAGATACTCAATGCCTATCTACTTAACCAGTAAATGAAGCAATCAGGTAACCACTCAGTCAATCAATGAAAATAAATGAACATGTCTTTTGAAGTGTACTTTCTCTGTGGCCATTGAAAGCATTTTTTTATGGTTTCTTCTACACCAAAAGGTCAGCACTTATATCCATAAAATACTATGTTGCAAAATGATAAAAAGCCCAAGACATTAGATAAGTGTTACAATTGCAAGCAGTATTATGAATAAAGAGGAGAGAGAGATAATCAAAACCAGAGTGATCAGCCAAAGAAGTAGGATTGGAGCTGTGATATTTAATTTTAAATTACTTTTATTAAGCCCTTGCTATATGCCAAGAGCTGAGCTAAGTAGATTACATGCATTGTTTTATTTAATCTTCAAAGCAGGCCTCTGAGGTACTTGCATTCTGATTTTGTGGATTAGGAAACAGTCGTGGGGAGACTAAGTAATCTACCCCAGACCACTCAGCCATTAAGTGGCAAAACTGGGTTTCATGCATGACTCATGTATGACTTCATTCATGCTGTACTGTGCTACAAAGACTAGTAGGATTTGGATAAACAGGATTAGATAATGAAAGAGCAGCCTGAGCCCAGATCTGCAAAGTTGTGAAAAGGGAATGAGGCTGATAAGCTTAAGGATCAAGGGTTCTGGTCCACTGATGGACTAGCCAGCAGGGCATTTCTAAGGGGGTAATCGAATACCATGTATTGATATCATGGTTTATAAGAAGAAGGAATGTATATTTGGTCTTTCTCCTAGTTTCTGGCATGGGAAATACGATGTATTGATATCATGGTTTATAAGAAGGAATGTATATTTGGTCTTTCTCCTAGTTTCTGGCATGGGGTTCCTAAAACGCTTAAAACCTTTTCTTTTGTTGAGTTAATGAGGTGACTCTCAGCCCAAACCTAAGGATGGGGTTGGCTGCCACTGGAGTCTACCAAGGGTTGGTACTTTCAGTACCCTCCTCATTAGACAGAAAAATTGGAGTCAGGTCATTCATACTTAAATATTGATTACCATGTCTGCTGTCACTGTTGACTTTGGTCAATACAAAAGAGAAAGCTAACATCTGTGTCCACCAACAATCAGTCAAGGACATAATTATTATATGGTTGAAACTATGAAAAGTTGGAACTTTCAGTCCTACCTCTGACTTCCAGAAAGACAAAAGGGGCTGAAGATTGAGTTAAATCCCCAATGACCAATGACTTAATAAATCATTCCTGTGTAATGAAGCCTCTGTAAAAATGCAAAAGAACTAGAGAGGGCTTCCAGGTTGGTGAACTACAAAGTTTCTGTGTGCCTCAATGCCATACCCCAAACTCCATGAGGACAGAAGCTCCTTAATTTAGGACCCTGCCTTAGGTATCTCCTCATTTGGCCATTGACTTGTGTTCTTTAATGTCTTTTGTAATAAATCAGTGAGTAAAATCGTTTCTTAAATTCTTTGACCTGCTTTAGCAAATTAATCAAACCCAAGGAGGAGTTTGTAGGAACCTCTATTTACAAACAATCAGTTAGAAATATAGGTAACAAGCTGTACTGGGTTTTGGTGTCTAAACTAGAGGACAGTCTTATGGACTGAGCCCTTAATAATAATTATTAATTATTATTAATATATTCAATCAATGATGTATTAATTTTATGATGACTGATAAAATTATTGTATGATTAATATATCGATATGATTAATTAATAATAGCATATTAATCCAATGCTATCTCCAGGTAGAGTATCAGAATTGAGTTGAATTGTAGGACACCCAGCTGGTGTTGGAAAATTGCTTAGTGGTGTGGGGAAAACCCACACACATTGGAAGTAGTGACCAGAATCTTAGTGTGGAAAGGAGTATCATGCATGAGAGTGGCAGCATTAAATGACAGACTAAGAGAACTATACTAGATCCTGGCAGAAACCAACAGAAATGGCAGGTTTGGAAGATTGGTCTAGAGATAGTTAGGTTCCCCTAAGCTACAGAATTTTTTATTAAGCACTTCAGAGTTGGGGTGCCTGGGTGGCTCAGTTGGTTGAGCATCTGACTCTTGGTTTTGGCTCAGGTCATGATCTCAGGGGTTGTGAGATTGAGCCCCACATCAAGCTCTGTATTCAGTGGGTAGTCTGCTTGAGGTTCTCTCTCTTCCTCTCCACCTGCCCCTCCTCCCAAAATAAAATAAATTAATGAAATTTTTAAAAAAAGAAATAAAAAAAAAGAAATTTAAAAAAAGAAATTAATAAGAGAAGTTTATAATCAGCAAGAATTTTATTTGAATGTAGATCCTTGTATGATTACTTCCATATGGCAATTTTCTAACCTGAATTCTATAATAATTATGTCCTTGACTGATTGTTGGTGAACACAGATGTTAGCTTTCTCTTTTGTATTGACCAAAGTCAACAGTGGCAGCAGACATGGTAATCAGTATTAAAGTACAAATGACCTGACTCCAATTTTTCTGTCTGATGAGGGTGGAGAGCGTGTGAGAGTGTTGTGTGAGTGTGTGTGTGAGTGTATCTGTGTGTATGTGGTCCGAGAAACTCTCCAAGAAGCTCTACAAACCCTTCATGAAACTAGCTCCCTTAAACAACTCTGAGAGGCACCTGGGTGGCTCAGTCATTGGGCATCTGCCTTCTGCTCAGGTCATGATCCCGGAGTCCTGGGATGGAGCTTGCTTCTCCCTCTTCCTCTCCCCCTGCTTGTGTTCCCCCTCTCACTATGTCTCTTTCTGTCAAATAAATATATAAAATATTTTTTAAAAATAAAAAATAATAATAAAGCAAGGAAACAACTCTGAGATTAACACAAGGCATAGAATCTCTGGTTCTGATGCCCACACATTATTTAAGGTGTCTGCAACCTTTGTCCCCAGTGTTTGAAACATTCCACCTACTCATTTCAGCCTCTATTTCAAAACACTGCTTCCAAGCACAGTGGGTTGTCCCTACCATTCTGCTTTTAGTGGCCATCTTGGATCCTACTCCGAGTCCCTAGCTTACCTCTGTAACACTATTAGGTCTACTTTGGACCATTCATTAGTCATTTGTTAAGTGATAACTTCCTAGCTTTAAAAAGTTTCAGACTGTGAACAACACAGTTGGCCTCCAATCCACATTGTTTGAAATGTGCAAGTTCATTGGAATTCAGTCAAGAAGAGCCAAGGAAATATCAGAAAGTAGAAGAGCCCCAGCTCTGGAATCAGACTAACCTGGGTTTGAATTTCAGCTCTGCCACTTGCTATACAGACCTTGGGAAAATTGTCTAACTTTTTAGAGCCTCAGTTTTCTCAAGATGAAAATAGGGATCATATAAGTACCTCAAAAGTAAGTTCTGTAAGGAAGCTAATACAGACAGAAAATAGATGCTCAGTAAATGGGAGAGATGCTGCTAATTATCGGTATAAGTACCTTTGCCACACGTGCACCTTACATAGACATGTTTCATATAGAATATATCACTTATATTTCCGCATTAGTGCTTCACATACCTGTAGTGCCTGAGACATACAATCTGACACATAGTTGAGGCTCAATAAATATTTGCTGAATGAGGCTGAAAGGCTCAATATAAATTATTTTGTCATACACATTTTATTTTGTAGTCAAGAATGAATTCTAAGTCTCCCTTAGGATACAGACTCTGTATTATGGTCAGTATTAGATTATAAAGTATTAGATTATAAAGATAGAAAATTTTGGGGGGTGCCTGGGTGACTCAGTGATTAAGCATCTGCCTTTGGCTCAGGTCATGATCCCAGGACCCTGGGATTGAGCCCCACATTGGCTCCCTGCTCATTGGGAAGCCTGCTCCTCCCTCTCTCACTCTCCTTGAGCTTGTATTCCTTCTCTCGCTGTCTTTCTCTCTGTCAAATAAATAAAATCTTTTTAAAAAATTAAATAAAGATAGAAAATTTTTCTGTTTATGTATTTCTTCAAAACTATTTTGCATTTATTGAGTGCCTTGTACGGTGTCAGATAATGTCTTATTAATGTTTTGCATGTATTGGCTCGTTTAATCCTTTCCAGATATCCATGGGGTTATGATATCATTTGCAAATGAGGAATCTGAGACATAAAGATGTAAAGCAGTCTGCTCAGCCTCACAGCTTGTAAGGGGGAGACCCAGCACTCACACCAGGAAGTCCAGCTTCAGAGCCTGGACTTAAAACTACCCTAGTGTCTCTTTATATGTTTTTATCGCTGTTTTGTTTGTTTTCTTTATTTTAACACAGAAACTATGAAGTTAGCAACATAGCTCAGTCTTCTGGTGCATTTATTAAAAATAAACACACTTTAAAAATAAAAATAAACATATTTAGTATATCATGTACTTAGCCATTATGTAATTACACTGAATGAATAGCTGTTTGCCCTCTTTAGCACACAAGACATTGTTAAGTTCACATTTGAGAAGGAAACATGTGACCCTTTCAGGCGGTGACAGGCCCCGGGGAGGCATAGTTCTGAAGCACAGTGTGCTTTCTGAGTTTCGCTGGGCACTGGAACTGGGGGTTACCTCAGCTAAATCTTAGTGGATGGTGCCTCTCCATAATGATACTCAAAATACGCTTTTGGCTCTAGAGTTTATTAAGTTAATCACAGAATTAGTTGAAAATTAAATATGCTGTGGAATGAATAACACAGTTTAATTTTTGCTGAAGCAAAAATATATGCAGTAGAACCTTGGTATTTTCAAAATCCATTTTCAACTCTTTGACCTTAAGTGTGAAGGTCTGTGGCTTTTAATAGCTTATAATTTTGTTAGAGGGATGTGTAGGAATAAACCTTGAAGTAGTAAGAGAACCTACTGACCACCCAAATCCACATTTTAGGGTTGTCTTTGTCTCCTCTCATCCTCAATTGCTTAGTAACTCCCAAGCTTCTCTGTGAGAAAAATAAGTCATAATAATGGTTTGCGGGGGTGGGGGGATGCAAGAAATTGTACTATAGAAAACTACTGCCCTTTGCCAGAAAGAAAAGGATTGGGAAAATAATCTACCATAGGGTCCTATGGTAGGAAGAGTTGACAGGACAACTATAATGGACTAAAATGTTACCTGCTAGGGGTGCCTGGGTGGCTCAGTCAGTTAAGCATCTGCTTTCAACTCAGGTCATGATCTCAGGGTCCTGGGATCAAGCCCCGCATTGGGCTCTCTGCTCAGCGGGAAGCCTGCTTTCCCCTCTCTTTCTCCCTGCCTGTCTGGCTTCTTGTGATCCCTGTCTCTCTCTGTCAAATAAATAAATAAAATCTTTTTTAAATAAATAAATAAATAAATAAATAAATAAATAAAATGTTACCTGCTAATTTGGGGATGTTGGCTGATTGGGGAAACTGGTGGCTGGGGAATGCCAAAGGTCCACTGTCTAGCAAAATACAAAATACACAGAATACAAAATACATGGTTCCTCTGGACCTGTAAGTGCAGCGTGGTCCTGGTGGTAACTACCACCCCCTCTTTTTGCTGATTGCTAACATGCCTTGCCATTATTAGCTGAGGGCATCAGTCATCTTTGCCTTGGGTCTGGTCCAGGGCTGCCTCTCCAGTATCTTCCAACTTCTCTTCTGTGTTTGTGCTGGTCTGTTTCCCAGACACATACTGCAGAGGTTTCTCAGCTTTCATGTATCCATTCAAAGGATTTGTAGACTAAGTTGCACTTCGCTGCCATGTCTGCATAGCACTGGCTCTGGGGATCCACAGACGGGGCGATCTAGGGAATTGAGCCGTGTTGACCTTCTCTTGTCTGGTTCTGCTGAAATTTCTGTTGTAGCTGTCCACAGCAAAATGCATTTTTTTTTTCTTCTGCTGAGACTGTAGGAGCAAGTGCTTACAAAGATAACCCCACCATCATGTAGGAAGAGGACCTGTTCCCTTCTGTGTGCCACCAGGAGAGGCTGTCCTCTATACCTCTTCCTTGCCTAGAAGAATTTTTAGAGTCATTTCTTGTGCCTCACTGTCTTTCTCTTTCCCCCTTCCTCTCTGAGGCAGAGCTGTGTCTAGTCTAATAACTGACCTCTAGGGTTTGTGTGGTTAACCTTTTCATGTCTCCTTACATACTTATGACAATGCCTCAGACTCCCAGCCAGTTAATATGTGTGTCCATTAATCTATCTACTCAATGACCACTCCATTTGTTTGTTGGGTCTGGAAAAGTAATTGATTATCCTTACATTGATCCTTTGTTTATAAATCTAAATGTGTTTCCTAGAAACAGTCTGTTACAATCATAATGCTGTGTATATGTGTGTGTATGTACATTTCTATTCATATAGGTGAGATGATTCAGCTGCAAACACAGTTGTCACTCTAGTCACATGTGGTATTTGCTGCTTCCCTATGGACTTTATCTACTGAATTGACTTGAGCTCTGACGAACATCACATATTCTCAGCATCACAAGAGACTTGATTTTGAGTAAAGAATGTTATAGTCACTAAATCCAATACATAATTTATTCTGGGTATATAAAAATATTAATTGGTCAAAAAATTAACTTGTATTATTTTCTAGTTAAATTTATTATATTTATTTTAGCAACCTATATAAAATGAATATTGCTTTATTTATATAATCTTCTTTGAAATAAGGTAGAAGTAGATAAGACCTTGCAACATAGTCATTTACATTTTTGAATGTTAATCATAAGCAACATTCCTTTAAATTTTCTCATCAACAGATCTGATGCATAAGCTATCCTGGTATTTAGCAGCTTGAAATATATTATAGTCTGACCTAAAGTAATATTACATTTTTCTGGAAGTAGGTTAACTTTTTTGCCCTTTTTTATTGAAAACCATTATAGGCACGTGTTGTGATGAACCCTGGGTATCATACGCAACTAATGAATCACTGAACACTACATCAAAAACTAATGATGTACTGTATAGTGGCTAGCTGAACATAATTTAAAAAAGAAGAAAACTGTTTTAACATTTAGAAGAGTAAGTAATTATACATTAAATTATCATTTATATTAGTTACATCTTTTTCATCCTTGGGCCTTACCTTTGTCAACATTGTCCCTGTACCTATCTCAACATCTCTCTCTCGGCTTTCTTTACTTCTTTTTCCCAGAGCAAGCTATTTTCCTGTGACTCTTGCCTCTTGAGTCTTATGTTTCAGTGAAATGCTCATATCTTCTAGTTGACACATTTTGGCAATCACAAGTAAGCCCCTTAACCATTAGACCTTCCGTTCTCCAATCACCGGGTCAGGAGCCAGGAGGGCAGACACCAAAGTGAGAAATGTGACATGATCTTTCTCAAGAGCCCCTTGTTTTATTTGGCATCAGCTAGGACAAGAGCCCTTCACCTTTTCAGCGCTAATGATAACTACTACTCCTGCAATTTTTCACTTTAATTAGCAGACCCACTGCTTCTCTATGATTTCCTGAATGTAGAAGATTTCAATACAGTAAATAAATACAATTAAGCAAGACAGAAGTCAGATTCATTATTTATAATTCTTATTAAATATACTTGACACTTAATATAAAGCAGGAACTCCACTGTCTTTTAATGAGTATTTATAAATGAGTACTTGTAACATAGTAGATACTCATTAAAAATTAAAAAGAGTTAGGAACTCTCCCCTTTCCCATGAAACGTAAGTCACTGTTGATTTGAATAATTTTTTTTTCTGCTAGTATTTTATAAGATAGTCTACTGGTAGAGAATTGAAATAGTCATCTGGATAATTCAGGATAAATTACCTCCAGTTATAAACCTAGCATTTTTAACTAAATGAGCTCTACATTTAGAATAAAGTCATCTTTTGAGGGGAGACCAAGGAAGGGGGACATCAGTCAGAGGTAAGATTCAGTTGAATTGTTTTACTACCTTCTTTTTCTCTTTCCCTTTGCCCTTGACTCCATAACTTAAGGCTGTGATATAGACTCTAAATATATTTTAAAAAATTGATGATTTGTGCAGGTTTAAATAGGCTTTTATTGTACTTATTATGAAATTTTGCATTTCTGCTGGGAACTCCCTGAACAAACATCTATATTGTACAGTATAGAGGAAAAATAATCTGGTCAAAGAGCCATGATTTGGGGTGCCTGAGTGGCTCAGTCGTTAAGCATCTGTTTTCTGCTCAGGTCATGATCCCAGGGTCCTGGGATTGAGCCCTGCATCCGGCTCCCTGCTCAGCAGAAAGCCTGCTTCTCCTCTCCCACTTCCCCTGCTTGTGCTCCCTCTCTCGCTGTGTCTTTCTTTGTCAGATAAATAAATAAGATTAAAAAAAAAAAAGAGCTATGATTTGAGAGACCTGGATTTTGGTCCTAATTTTGTTGCCGGATAAATAACTTTAGTCAAGATAGTTACCTTTTCTGAATCTCAGTTATTACTACATGGAAATCATACTATATCTCTGTAAATGCACTCTCTCCTACATGTCTATTTCATTTTTCTCCAATTCAAGCCTTGAAGAACTCCTTCTTCACCCTCATCTCAGCTGATGAACTTACTTCTGTTTTCCTTCATTTAATCAAAAGAGAATTTCCACACGTTCCCACTACCTTATCTGCCTACCTGTCTGCATCTGTTACTTCTCTCCTAGAGCTGTAGATGAACTCCCCATGTTTCAGCCAAGGTCTTCTCCTTTATTTTGCTAGAGGAAACTTTGATTTAGTAATTCTCCCTCTTTTTTTTTTTTTCTGCATTATCAACATTTCCTTCTCTACCGGATCAATGTATTCAAAGAAAAAAAATGATGCTTCTATTTATCCAGTCCTAAAATAAACTTTATTAACAAGGCTCATGGGAAAGTTCTCTTCACGTGTCTAATTTTTCTTCTTCCATTCTCTTTTGAGTCTACTCCATCAGGTCTCCTCAAGCAGAGCTCCCCAAAACTACTTTGTAGTCCCAGTTCCGTGAATGACCTCCATCATCACATCTCAGGTGTCACCTTATTTCCCAATCAGAATTTGATATAGTTGATCACTCTTTTCTCTTAGGAATACTTAAATCCGTTGGCTTACATGACCCACATGTATAGTTTTTCTTTCTGGTTTTTAGTTGTTGATCATTTTGGTGGATTTGCCAATATTTCCAAGACCTTTAATTTGGAGTGCCCCTGGACTTAGTCCTCTTATTTGTATCTGTGTCTGTTCCCACCCCTGTGTTGGTCTCTAATCTCCTGACTTTAGACTCCATGTCTATGCTAATGAGTCTCATTGCTATCTGAAGTTGGAGCACTGGGACTCAGCCAGGAGTTCCAAATCCAAGGTCACCTTCCCATCTGACTTCTCCCATTGATTGGATCTCAAACATAAGTGCCAAAAATTGAGCTCTTGATCTTCCACTCCTTACTACCAGCAGCTCTTACATTCTTACTCACCTCAGTGGCAATACCATTTCTCCAGAAGCTCAGGCCAGAAAATCTGGTGTCATCTTTGACTTCTCTCTGTCTCACATACTTCATACCTGGTCCATAAGCAACTTCCATCAGCTACATTTTCAATCTATACCCAGCCCTTCCGTGATCATTTCTTAGCATCTTCATCTTTCCCTCCTAGACTACATGACTACCATTGCCTGAATGCAATGCAGCTGACTCCTAATGGTGTCTTTGGTGATGTCCTTCCCTTTTAAACTGTTTCCAACAAGTTAGATCATGTCACTCTTCTGCTCAAAACCTCTCCTATCCCATTCAGAGCAAAAGCCATATCCTTACTACTGACTTCTAAGATCTTCCATGTTAACCTTTCCCACTTTGTTGCTAGCTACTCTTCTACTCTCTCTGCTGTAGTCTTATTGGCCTTCTTGCTGCTCCTGTAATATACTAGGCACATCTACATATCAGGTCCTTGTTGATACCAGCAAGGAGTGCCAGACAGAAATATTCTTTCCCAGAGTATCTGCATGGCCATATTTTTTCAAATCTTTATTAAAAAGCTAGCTTCTCAGTGAGAATTTTTCTCCCTCCACAATTTAGACACTTTATATTTCATTTCTTTATTTTTTGTTATCCTTTACATTTATTACTATCAAACATATATTTTATTTATCTAACATATTTGTTCCCTCGTTTGAGTGTAAGTTCAATGGAGGCAGGGAGTTATCTGTTTTGTTCATTATCAAATCTCTACTGCCTAGTAAAGTACATGGTATGTGAGGGAGTGGTCAATAATGTTTGAATAAATAAATAAATTCTGCTCACATCATACCTAGACTGTAAGCTAAGAGTCCTATGACTCCAGGGCACAATAAGTCCCAAATTAGCTTTTGAGTCATTATTTAAAAAAAAAAAATCACATTTAGTATGTTCTTTATTTTTAATTCTGATATTTTAAGGTCAGTGTTGGAAATTTAATTTCCATGGGATTCTCAATTTCCTCCTGAGAAGACTGAACTAGATCACAGTGTGTGTATAGATACATATGTGTGTGTATACACACATGTGTATGTACATGTGTACACACATGTGTGTATGTATCATAAATTTCATGGAATCATCTGAAATATTATATTATTTGAAAGCCTCATAGGTAGAACAAATGAAAATGGTGATGACTATAGGGTATGACAGAGAATAGAGCCTCTCCCAGTTGCATCTATGACACCTCAGAGTAGAGTTTAAAAGTAACTGGAGTCTACATTTATTCAAAGAGACCTATTATTCTATATATATTAATTTGTATTAGTCTGAATATTAACTTACCTGTTTTCTAACTGTACTTAATGTGACTGCATTAGGAACGTTAAGGAAATAACCACTCATATGTGTTAAGAGCGTTGCATGTATGGGTACCCCCAGTCACTAAATACCAGCTTGATTCCTGGAGGGACTTGCCACAGGGAGCATAGAGAATACTAGGCAAAGACACATTCTTTCCCTACATGAGTTTTAGCCTTAAATTTTTGGGACATTAAGCTGGATCATATGAAACTCTGAAGAGTTCCTGTTGATGTTTTAACTTAAAAACTAAAGCAAAGACAGCTTGAGCCTTTCTTCTGGTGCCCCTTTTGGTCTTTGTCAATCACTTTCCCATAGCACAAGTCAGAGTTCTCCCTTCCTGAGAGTGAAAGGGAACATGGGTGTAATTAGTTCATGACAATCTGATCCCAGAGAATAGTGTTTATTCACTAGCACAGATGGCTATAAGTAGGGCAGATTTTTATGAATAATAACAACATAATTCTTACTAGGAAGCAAACATGTGCTTCACTTATTTTATCTCATTAGGTCAGGCTTTATGGCTATTCTCTGTTGGAATAAAACTTCAGTACAAGATATACCTTCAAAGATAATTTGAATATATCTACCAGTTTTCCCCCATATAGACCCCTCCATACACATTAATATGAAACAATCCTACCGTCCTGTGCACAGCTAGACACAAACCAAAAGGAAATTACCCTGCCTCTTCCTGGGATTTGAGGTCCTAGAGATGTTCCTCTCTCTCTGTTAGTGATTAAACTGAAAGATGACATAGGCTAGGATGGGGACAGAAGTTGGAGCTGCTGTATCTGGCATGTACGTGGAGAGAGGGGTTCTGCAGAGGGAAACTGACACAGGAGAGAAGGGAAAACCATTTGGCCAGGGACAGAGACAAGTGGCAGAGACAATAACTGAGAACTCCCTGTATTCTAGACTCTTTCAAGGTCAGGCTCTACATCTTTCCCCTTGGATCTTAGAGATAATTCCTATATCCTGACATTAAAATTCCAATTTTAGCTTATGCAATTTGAATGAATATTTATTTTCAACAAAATTATTCCTGAAAGAGATGCTGTCATGATGAACACTTTGAGGAAGGCAAAAAAGTTGCCTCTTTGGCAGCTGTGACACAATTCTGTGACCTTCCATGCTGATCATCACCGCAACCTCTTATCAGCGTTACCCAGCTAGAATTGCAAAGTGGTAGCTGACCATGTCTGGAAGGATTTATCTGCTAAGATGGTCAACCCCACAGAAGCCACAGGTGCAGACCTGTCCAATGAACTTCATAAAAACAGCTATCATAGAGCCAGTCAAAATTTACATGATAGACCCAAACCTATGCAGTATTTTTCCTCATAAAAGATTAAAGTGATAGAAAATGTTTCAAAGATAAATGAATCTGGGGCACCTGGGTGGCTCTGTGGGTTAAAGCCTCTGCCTTCAGCTCAGGTCATGATCCCAGGGTCCTGGGATTGAGCCCCTCATCGCATAGGGCTCTCTGCTCAGCAGGGAGCCGGCTCCCCACCCCTTCTCTGCCTGCCTCTCTGCCTACTTGGATCTCTGTCTGTCAAATAAATAAAATCTTTAGAAAAAAAAAGATAAATGATTCTGATTTTTTCAAAGGGTATAGAAAAATTTTTTTTTTCATTTATTTCAGTTCAGATGGAAAAACAAAAATTCTGCTCAATTGCTAGTCCACATTTTGGGGGGGAAATGGAGAGGGAATGAGTTGTAGAAATCACATTTTGGAACTAAAATGAAGAAGTATCCTACATTTTCTAACACTAACGTAAATAGTCCACCTAAAAGATATCCTTCAACTGTACACAAAAGGCAAAAAGAAAGGTACAAGCAGTCATTATTTTGAAATAGTTTAAACATTGACTTATTAATGAAGCCATCCTTGACCCTTCCATCTCAGGCAGAGTCATATCTCCTTTTGGGTTCATTGGTCTTTTGGACATATCCATGTAATCATCACATGTTAAGATAATGATTAGTTTGCTCATCTCTCTCCCCCGCTGAACAGTGAGCATCTTGAGTAGAAAGTAGAGCCATTAAACAAGATAGTTAATAAAGTAGGCTTATTGGAGCAGGGGTAGAATGGGGGAATGGGAATGCTTGTCATTCAATTTAGGTTGAAGCTGACGAGCCTTTGAAACTTACGGGTGAGAATGTTCAGTTGATTTTATGTATCATGAGAAGGTGATAATACTCTAATTTGTAGTTAGGGATCTAGAAATAATTAGAGTATGGTAATTAAAACTATAGTAATCAATGATGCTACCTAGGTGAGCACATGAAGTTGAAAGAGGAAAAGCCAAAGGCAGAACCCCAGTGAGCACCTATCAAAGAGAAACCATATCCTCTAACGTAGCATTATTCAAACCTTAACAGAGTGAATGCTGACTCCATCCAAAGGGAGGCAGCATTCCATATGGTTAAAGGCAAGACTGTAGAACCAGCTTGCCTGCATTGAATCCTAGCTATACCTTTTACTAGCTTTATGACTTCAGAATTTAATGAGTTAATACTTAAAACAATGTCAGAATATAGTAAGCTTTATAATGTTTGTATTTGTAAGATAAATTTTAAATAAGGAAGAGAAAGAATCCTTAACCCCAAGTTGGTTTGAATTTCTTTGTCTAAATTACTTACATATATATACACATCAAGTATATATGTTATCTCTACTTTTTGCACTGATACAACCATGAAACCAAAACATGCTTATAAATTAAATATAAATTAAATTCAGACTTACAATATTAATTTAATGCAGTAGCTTAAATTAGTTTGTCAAACTAAATAACCATTGTCAACATGAATTATGTTAGTGACTACAGATTGTTTTGCATTTGGTATCCTTCTATTTCCATGTCCCATGTAATCACTTGGTCCTCCCACCATCTTCCCATTTTTGTGCAGTGCCCCAAGACAATATTTAACCTTATAACATATCTGCCCCTCTTCTTTTCTCTTCAGTTCAAGACAATTAAAGCAAAACCATTTGGTGTCAAGGTATTTATATATATCCTGACCACACCCTGATTTTTCCCAGATATCTCCCTCTCTCCCTCTCTCTCTATATATAGATATCCTATATATATAAGATATCCATAATGGTAAAAGGCAACAAAATATCATGGTACTACTCAGTAAGAGGGCAGTCAGCCAGGTGATCTAAAATGTGTTGACATCATTATTTAAGAGAATCATAAAATGGAAGTTTAATATTCTTGTGAAGGACTCATGGATCTTAGCAATATGTCATCTGACCCCAGTCTAAGAAATAAGGTTATAAGGAGTTGCCTTGAAAGATATAGGTAATAACTGAAGGAGGGTAGTGTCAAAAGTTTTAAGAAAGAAAAGCCTGAATCACGTTCAGTTATCAAGGGGGGGAGGAGTCTAGGAGAGAAGAGGAGGTTAAGGGTACAGTGAGGAAGTAATTGAGAGAATAAAATCTTGGAAGAGAGGAGCCAAAACAGAAGTGGAAAGATGGCAGATAAACAAAGAAAGTAAACCCAATGCAAGTTTGTAAATTTGGTTCAGAGCTAGTGCTGCACATCTTTCTCCCCCACCCTCCCTGCTGCAAGTTTGGCCACTTGCTGTGTAAAAGGACACACTGATAAAATCTGTTTTGACTGCATCTGCTTGGGTTTTCATTCAGCCGTGTGTCTCATGAGCACCGAAAATATATGTGTGGGTTAAACCCTGTAAAAAGAACCTCAGGATTAGTAGACAAGTTGATCAAGATGCATATGGGAAGCAGACCCGGGTTTCGATATCCAGAGAGTTTAGGACCTGAGATTAGTATTTTCGGTTGTTTCTTCTAATTGCTAATGACAGATACGTGTATTAGAACATCCTAAGAAGACAGCTGGCATGGAGCCAGCCCAGATTAAGATTCTAAGCAAGGGAAGTGAATTATTTTTCCCCTCAATATAAAAGGCTCTAGAAATTAGTCATTTTAGTTCAGAATGAAATCTGATGGCTACAGGGCAGGCCTGGGCAGCTAACCTAACATAGTTTTAGCTGCTGCGTAGGTGGAATTTTAAAAAAAAAAAAAAAAAAAAAAAAAACTTCCTGAAACCCTTGTTTACACCAAAGACTGGTGCCAAACAGGTGTCCCAGACTCCCAGAGGTGGTGAATCATAAACATGCCTGAGGTATTTCTGTGTCCGTGTTTTCGGCTATCAAATTAAAGTGGCAATGGACCCAGAGACTGAAAGCCTGCCTAGGATTTCTAGAATTTTCAAAAGGCAGATGATCTCTGGTCAGGATTAAACCCCCTGGGTCCAGAACATACTGTAAAACATGCTCTGTTATGTGAGAATGACGAGGAAGGTGTATACATGTGAGTTCGTCCTTCTCTGGTGTGAGAGGATGGTGATGTTGACTTCCACGTTCAACATAGGTAATGAGCTCACATATTTGCCAGAGTGATACCGTACCAGTGGAATTCCTTATAAAGCACGGTGCTTAGTTCTTATCCAAGCTGTGTACTCATGTGTCAGACTGCACATTGCCATGTGATTCAGTCAGAGTCCATGTGGGAAAGAGAAAGCATCCTATGTTATTTAATTCAGGGAATTAAGTGTTTGTAGTATCACTGAAGAATTGGAAGAGTAAGAATTAAGAGGCTGTTGCTGGGTTAAAGTCAAGAATACCCCACCATACTTGCAATCTAAAGATAAGAGGAGAGGGATTAGAAAGCAGTTGCTGTATCCTTCACCACCACAAACTGCCTCTCAACACCCAATTCTGGATGGGTCTGGTTGACAGCAAAAGACAGCAGAAAGATGGCCTCTTTCTAACTTCAGCCTCCCCAAGCCAGCACAAAGGCATCCAACAGTGGGATGAACCCCAGCTGGAAAGGAGTCTAGAAAATGTGGTGCTTAGCTTTCCAACCTCTGTAGTAGGAGAATCCCACAGGAAAAAAAAAAAAAAAAAAAGTAGGAATAGATGCTGAGGGCCCATGGACCATACCCAGTACATCGTAATAAAAGAATAGACCTTTATGGAACATTGTTTTCTAGGTTCTCTACCTATTTTCACTTATGTAATCCTCATGGTAAGTCTCTGAGGTAGTGCTGTTTTTTATTCCCATTTTCTAGATGAGGAGACTGAAGTATGAGAACTTAAACTAGCCTGTCTAAGGTCATATGCCTTGTGAGTGCAAGATCCAGGACTCAAACCAGGCAATCCAGTTTCACAAACACCTACCCCTCCATGGAATCGCCATTTATGTAATAGATGATTTTTGCCTTTCATATAACATCTGACACTTTTCTATTATTTTATAGATTTAAAAGCACATAATAATTTACAAAACGCAAACTTGTCTCCCAAGCCGATGGGAAATCTTCATAGGAAACTAAGATATTGTCAGAAAGCTCTGGAGTGAGAATGGAGCTAGAACAGGAGAATCTAATCAGATTATCTTATGGACTTGCATCATTAATCTGACATCGCTTGGTAGCTTCATCTTTACTGGAGACATGAACCTACCATGAGATCATAAATGGGTGTGGGTTGGCCAGGTAGGGAATGTAGGAGAAACACTAACAAAAACAAATTTTTATCATCAAGGGCTAATTCTAATATACACGTTCTAAATCATGGTCCTTCTCTTCCTAGGGCTTCAGACTCTCAGGTAACAGTACAATCAACTAGGTTACATTTTGGAAGAGAGAGATCTGGGGTTTCTTGAAATTGTGTGTGAAATGGGTGGCTCTCCCTTCATTATAAGTGGTCAGAACCCTATGATCTAAACAAAGAAGTACTCTGCAGATCACCTCCTGGATATGAGAGAAAAAGAATTAAAACAAAAACGCAGAGGCTCTTTAATTGAGAACTCAGTACCACTCCTAGGTGAATGCATTTTCAAAGCTTTCTACCAGTTTCTCCATCACACCAGTCTATCCTGTTTGGTCTTCCAAGCACACATACATTTACTCTCTGATTCTCTGTATACCCCCATGTCCTACTTCTCTCTCTCTCTCTTTCTCTCCCTCTCTCTCTCTTTCACATACACACACACACACACACACACACATTCACTACTGGGACAACAAGTGTGAGGTAGTAATTGATATGAGTAAAAGAGTAGGGGTTAGGTGGAAAAGTTTGGTGATGGGGAATCCCAAGAAGGAGGAAGGAAACGAAGAGAAAAAAAAAGGTGTCAAAGTCCTGAAGGTTCACAGCATCTTCATGCTATGGCATAGGACTCCCAGTAACTACAGGATTAAAGACAGGAGAGGAAGGCAAGGTGAAAGGAAGTGGAGGAGGGATGAGGTCAGTTTATTAAAGAACATAGCCGTGTAAAGAGTTATCAACATTACGAAGGCAAGGAAGCGAATGAAAAGCTTTATGCAGGCAATGTGCCTGATCTGATTTGAGTCTGAAAAATAAAGCTGGACATAATGGGGAAGAAAACCGGGGGATGGGGGTGTTTCTGTAGTTGAGACCAGAGAAAGAGAGAGGGAGAAAGGCCTGATATAAAATAGGATAGTTAACAGATACCTGGGTGGTTCAGTTGATTAAGCGTCTGCGTTCGGCAGAGCTCATGATCCCGGGGTCCTGGGTTGGAGTCCCACATTGGGCTCCTTGCCCAGCAGGGAGCCTGCTTCTCCCTCAGCCTGCTCTGCCTGCCACTCCTCCTGCTTGTGTTCTCTCTCTCTCTCTCTCTGACAAATAAATAAATAAAAAATATATATTTTAAATAGAATAGTTAAGATAGAGAGGAAGCAGTGGAATGAAGGGACAATTCTGAAGTAGAACTGGCAGGATTTGGGACCTGTGTGATGCAGCAGTTATGAAAAGAGACGAGACAAGAGTGGTAGAGGCTTCTAGGTTGGAAGAGCGTGGATGGTAGTCCCATTAGCAGAGATGGAGAAAACTGCACCCTCCTCTGAATCAGTCAAGCTTGCTTTTCGAATGTAAATTGTAGAACTCTGCATAGGTCCCACCTGTGATCTGGCCAAAGTTGGAAGATTGTTTTGACCTTGATTGGATGGATCCATTTATATTTAGTCACTATTAATGCAGCCAGATATAGAATTATTGACTCACATTAAATACATGATCTCATAAACCTGCAAAGTCACATTTTATTTGAGTCGATGTCTTAACTTTCTCACTAGATTATGTGGTACTTTAAAGTAAAGGTGGAGACTTGTTCCTTTACCTAATTTTGGGATATCTAGTCACATTCAAATATGTTAAATTTAAAGGAATTTCATGATACAATGGTAGACTAGGACCAGAGAATAAAAGGACTTGAATCTCTAAGACAGGAAAATTCTAATTCTAATTTTACTGTAAAAATGACAATATAGACAATTTTTTTTTTGTCTGGGTGAAAGACATTTTGGGGAGACTTTAAATGTGGTGTGTGCCCAGTGAATACTGTTGATTTACTAGCTTCAAGACAAATACCCGAAAAGAAAAGTACCTAATGTTAAAGGTAACAAGAACCCAGCCTTGAGTTGGTTTAATCCCTTCAAATGAGAAATGAAGAGCCAGGTAAGGAGAATGACTTGTAAAAAGTCACAGAGCCAGATGGGGCTGAGTTGTGATCTGAGACAAGACCTTCTGACTCCTGGTGGCTTTCTCTTCACACTAACCCAAATGATAAGAATCTGACTTTGGAAAATGAAGGAAGCTCTTCCCCTGGGAAGAAGTCATTTTTCTCTAGTTTGTACAGCTTAGTCATTTATTCAGAAAATGTTTGTCAAGTTTCTACTCTTTGAGGTTTTGTCAGGCCCTGAAATACAGAAGTTAAAAGGCACGTAACCCCGTCCTCAAGAAATTCCCAGTCTTTTTTTTTTTTTTAAGATTTTATTTATTTATTTGCCAGAGAGAGAGAGAGCGAGCAAGAGGGTGAGCACAAGCAGGGAGAATATCAGGCAGAGGGAGAAGTGGCACCCCACCGAGCCCAATGAAGGACTGGATGCTGGGACCCCAGGATCATGACCTGAGCCAAAGGCAGATGTTTAACTGACTGAGGCACCCAGGCACGCCAAAATTCTCAGTCTTTTGAGTGAGCATCCAAACTGCCAGGGCAGTCCAAAGGAAAGAGTACCCATACATAAACCAGAGTATCAGGGAGAGCTGCTCAGGAAAGGTGGGGGAGGGGCGGGGGAGGATGGAGGAGTACTCAGGTACCCAAGAATGTGATGAGTTCCAGGAACCACAGAAGCCTCAAATGTGAGGTTGAGACTGGTGAGGCATGAGGGTGAACAGGTTTTAAAGGGAACAGACCATGACTGACTGTAGAGTTTGAATCTTAAGCTCTGAAATTTGTCTCCAAATTTTTTCTATCAATAAATAACCTTTGTGCACTCTCTTTATTTGCATGTTTACTTATTGTATACAAATACTATGTTGAATCTGCAGTAACTGGCTGTGTGATTTGGGGCAAAGTCTTTATCTATAAAATAGAAATAATAATAAAAATAGTGACTACCTCATAGGATTATTGTGAGAACTAGGTGAGTTAATATATGAAAAACATTTAGAAAAAAAGTGCTTGGCATGTAAAAAAGTGATCAATAAGTACTAGTTATCATTACTATTGTGATTTTATTAAATTAATAATTACTTGCTGTAGACTACATGTTTATGCCCCCCACATTCATATGTTAAAGCCTAATCCCCCTCTGGGAGGTAGTTCCCTCTCAAGTCATGAGAGGGAACCCTCATAAATGGGTTCAGTGCCCCCCAAAAAAAGACCCTGGGAAGCTCCCTCATCCTTTTCACAATGTGAGGATGCAGCAGAAGAGAACAGAATTGTCTCTGAACCAGACACTGAAATATATTGCCAGTACCACCATCTTGGACCTCCCAGCCTCCAGACGGTGAGGAATAAATTTCTGGCGTTTATAAGTCACCCAGTCTGTGGAAGTCTGTTATAGTAGCCCAAACAGATGAAGATATCACTCAATCACTGTATCACCATGCAGTAACCCGAAAACATTCGCATGGGCATTTTTAATAATAGTTCGGAGTCTACTGCAACTTCTCATTCGGAAGCCTTTGAACAGTATAAAAACCCTGTCTCCATGATTTTTAGTGTGCAGAGAGTTAATACACTAATCGTTTTGGGCAGCAAAAGCACATAGAATGAAAAAAATGTCCCATTTCTTATTTTTAGAATGCTCCCTCCATGACACAAGAGCTTTCAAAAAGCAGTCACATTCTCACTTGTCACTCAACTATCACCTTTACTTTGTACCACAAGGGATAGGGAAAGTATTTATTTCTACCATTTTTATAAAGTGTTCATTGAAGTGTAACATACAGGCAGGAAAGTACACAAACAAGTGTACAGCTCATGTTTTTCTATACTAAATATACCCATATAATCACTACTCAGATCAAGAAATAAGGTGGCACCTCTTTTTGCCTCTTCCAATTATTACTTTCTGCTTCTTTGCCAAAGGTAACCACTATCCTAACTTCTCACACCTGAGGTTAGTTTTTATCTAGTTTGAGCTTTAAATAAATAAAGCCCTACAATATGTATTCTTTTGTATCTAGCTTCTTACACTCAACTGGATACTTGTGAGGTTTATATGTAGTTGGTTGTAACTGTAGATCATTCAGTTTTATTGCTATGTAATATTCCATTGTGTGAAATCAATTCATTTACCCTTTTTAATATTTAATGAATCTTTAGGTTATTTCTGGTATTTGCCTATTTTTGATAACACTTCTGTGAATATTTTTGTACATGTTCTTTCAAGCAAAGGTATGTATTTAGAAATGAGATTGCTGGAATATAGAATATGATTAGTTTAGTTTTAAGAGAAATTGCTGAATGGTTTTTCCAAAGTAAAGTGAATTTATAGAAACAAATGAGTTCCTCAGGGGCACCTGGGTGGCTCAGTCTTTAAGTGTCTGCCTTTGGCTCAGGTCATGATCCCAGAGTCCCAGGATCAGCTCCACACCTGTCTCTGTGCTTAGCCAGAAGCCTGCTTCTCCCTCTTCCACAGCCCTGCTATGTTCCCTCTCTCCCTGTGTCTCTCTCTGTCAAATAATAAATAAAATCTTTAAAAAAAAAAAAAAGAAAGAAAGAAAGAAAGAAAGAAAGAAAGAAAGAAAGAAAGAAAGAAAGAAAGAAAGAAAGAAAGAAACATTTGAGTTCTTCCTCCTCACTAACACTGGATCCCATTTTTTTTTATCTTGACCATTTGTGTGTGTGTTGGGGGGGTGACACAGAGAGAGTCTATAGAATTCTTGTGTTTATTTTGTGTTTGCAAATAATCTACAAAACCAAATTAGTTGAGGCATTCATCAATTATATTAATCTACCATCTACCAAATTTAACTCAACCCTATTATCTTGATCATTAAAAATATCCATATCTACTTAAATTTGTCTTCATTATTTGCTTGTTTTTATTTTACAGCTTTAACAATACCAAATTGAGGAAACGATAGTTTTGAATAAAATCACAATCTGCTTTATTCAACTAGATACAACATTTTAGCATATCATAAATTACTTTGGCCCTAGTGTTTAAAAGTGGGCATTCTTCACAAAATGCTATTCATTTAAAGAAGAAGAATAGCCAATGAGAAACATTTGTAAACCCAGCTTTCTTTTCTTTCCTTTTTGATGTACTAAACGACATTTTATTTCGTTGTTTTATTTTCTGTTTGTTCTCTTTTTTTCTCTGATTTCAGTTCTCTGTCTCCTTGCTCCTGCATTTTTGCAGGTTACTTCAACACTTTTAGAATTCCATTTTGAGGGCACCTGGGTGGTTCAATCATTGGGAGTCTGCCTTTGGCTTAGGTCATTATCCCAGAGTCCTGGGATCAGTCCCAGCGTTAGGCTCCCTGCTCAGCGGGAAGCCTGCTTCTCCCTTTGCCACTCCCCCTGCTTGTGTTCATCTCTCGCTGTCTCCCTCTCTCAGTCAAATAAATAAATAAAATCTTAAAAAAAAAAATTCTATTTTGATTTAGCCATAGTGTTTCTGATGATCTCACTTAGTATAGCTTTTTATTGTTTGCCCTATATACTACATTTTATATATAATGTATATAGATGAAGATACAGTTATAGATATACAATCAAAGTCAAAAAGATTTCCCTTCATCTACCAGAACCATGTCAGAGGAAGCTTCCTGAAACATAAGATTTAAATAAGATCCAGAGTCTTATAATACTCCAGTGTCCACATTAAAATAAAAAATTGTCAACATTTTACTAATTTAAGTATAGAAACTTTACCTCCCTTTATATCCTTTTACCTTCCCATTTATAGTATAATTGTCTTAACTATTTCCACTACATATGAGAACCACATTAAACATTGTTATAATTTTTATCCGAATGTCAAAAATAATTTAGAAAACTCAAAAAAAAGGAAAGTCTATCATATTTACCCTTACCTTTGTTCTTACCAAGGCCAGGATCCTTCTTTTATCATTACCTCTTTTTTTTTTTTTTTAACTATTCATTGGCTTTTAGTGTATTCAGTTGTAGATCTGCTACCACTGTCTTCAAAAAGTAATCCCCTACCCTTAGCTGTCCTCCTTCCAAACCTTCCATCTACCCCAGCCCTAGGCAACCAATAATCTGCTTTCTGTTTCTATAGGTTTGCTTATTCTGGATATTACATGTAAATGAAATCTTGCAATATGTGGTCCTCTGGGACTGGCCTCTGATTAGTAAACTTTTTTTTTTTTAATTTTATTTATTTATTTGTCAGAGAGAGAGAGAACTCATGCACAAGCAGGGGGAGCAGCAGGCAGAGGGAGATGCAGGTTCCTCATTGAACAAGGAGGCTGATGCAGGACTCGATTCCAGCACCCTGGGATCATGACCTCAGCCAAAGGCAGAGCTTAACTGACTGAGCTACCCAGGTATCCTTGATTAGAGAAGTTTTTCAGTCATTCCTCTAAGCGAAGTCCACTGGACTTTTGCAACCCCACTCTTTTTCTCTACTCCTTCTGGCACTCAGCCACCATGAACGTTGTCATGGCTCCACATGGCCCTGAGGCTCTGTTCATCTTTTCTCAGTCTATTGTATCTCTCTTATTCAGATAGAAAAGTTTCTGTTGTTTTCATTATTGTTTTTAACTGTTTTATCAGTGTATGATTGACATACAAGATGTTGTACATAGTTAATGTATACAACTCAATGAATTTCTAATGTTTTATCTTCAAGTTCCCGTTGAAGTTTATCTTCAAGTTAGCAGTCTTTCCCTTCTGCTGTTGAGCTCATCCATTGAGTTTTTCATTTCCGTCCTTGTGTAATTTAATTGTAAAATTTCCATCAGTTTTGCTTTCTGTCATCTGTTTTTTCGCCGAGACTTTCTATTTTTTCATGTGTTTCAAGTATGTTTGTAATTGCTTAATAAAACAATGAAGCCCAATGAAGTTCAGTGGCCACTTTAAATCCTGATCAGAAAATTCTGACATCTGTATCATCACAGTGTTAGTGTCTGTTGTCTTTTATCATTCATTCATTTCTCATTCATTTAAGACCTTCCTGGTTCTTGATAAGACAAATGATTTTTGACTGAAATCAGACATTTGGAGTATTTAAGACTCTGCATCTTATTTAAATCTTACGTTTTAGGAAGACTCCCCTGACCTTGCCCTGGTAGTTGAAAGGGAACTTCATTAGTTCCAGGAATAGGTGGAGTCTAGGAGCTCCACTTGAGCCTCCAAAAGGGGTAAGAATAGGAGCTCAGGACCAACCTCCACTCCAAGGCCTCCTTTGCTGGAGTTCGGGTATCTCATTACTGCCCAGAGAGGATGAAAGTCCAATCTTGCCACCTGGTCTCCATGATACCACAGGCTCCACTTAACACCCACCTGGGATGAAAATGCTGCCTCCCTATTCAGTGTTTGTTGCTGCTGATGATGGTAGGGCTGTAGGCTTTTCTGTGGTATTTGACTGGAGTACAACTGTGATTGTCTAAAAGTTTTGTTTTGCTAGACTGCTGCTTTCTGCATCCTTTGACTAGTGAGTGCAAGATTTGAGAAGCTTTTTTTTTTCTTGCTCTTGTTGGCTTTCTTGGGTTGCTGGTTTTTCCAGCACCCATCATAGAATGTACATGGCAGTAAGAGTACCCAGGGTATTCAATACTGCCCATGGGTCCTGAAATCCCTTGCCAGTCTGCCTCTTTCTCTCTACATTTCAGGGTCTTCTTCTGTTTGCTTTATATGTAACATCCAGAATTATTTGTTGTAATCACAGGGAGGAAAGGGAAAAATAAGTCTATTCCATCTTTCTGGGGAAACCTCATTTGGATTTAAATTATAATTCCCTAATGAGGAAGGAAGTTGAGTCTGAACTCTTTTTCATATGTTTATCAGTCATTTGAATATTCTTGATTGTTTCTATTGAGTTATCTTTTTCTTATTGATTTGTTGGAGTACTTTATATTTTCTGTATCAGCTCTCTGTTAGCTACATGTTGCCATGGCTTACCTTTTCATTTTCTTGGCAATATATTCTGAGAAACAAATTTCTATCTTAATACAGGCAAATTTGTCAACTTTTTTTTCTTTATGGTTAGTGGTTTTGTGCATAAACATTTACCTTCATTAACATCATAAAGTTATTATATTCTACAAGCTATATTGTTTTACCTTTCAAATTTAGATCTACAACCCACTTGAAATAGACTCTGAATAATTTGACTTAAAACTCAATTCATATTTTTCCCTACCAATCCTGAATGTGTTTAATTTTTAATTCTCTTAGGGGAGGAAAATTATCTTTCCTTCTACCCTTCCAAGTTCTCAGCGGGGGCTCCTGTAATAAAAGACAGATTAACAAAAGAAAAGCACAAAAATTTATTTAATATGCTTTATCTGACATGAGAGCCTTCCTAAGGAAATGAAGACTGGAAGAAGTTGCTAAACAGAAACACTTTATGCTAGGTTTGACGAGAAATGGCAGTTTGTGGAAATTTGTGGCAATTTGTGGAAATGACAAAAAAATGTATGAGCTAGATATAGTAAATTGAGGGAAATTTAGAAAGGCTTATCTATTCATGTTCCTCTTTGTATCCTCCTCTGTCTTCAGAAATAAGGATGTTTCTTTCTCCAGGCATAGGGAGGACACCTCTCACATGAGGGTCTTAAAATCTGTTTCTAGGAAGGTCAGAGGGTCCTTCTTGAGTCCTTCCAGAAAGTGCCATTTTCTGAACCCTGTCTTTTGCTATATGGTGTATTTTTTTCTTTTTCTTAAATTATTCTTATTAACATATAATGTATTATTTGTCCCAGGGGTACAGGTCTGTGAATCATCAGGCTTACACATTTCACAGCACTCACCGTAGCCCATACCCTCCCCAATGTCCATAAACCAGCCACCCTATCCCTACACTCTCCATCCCCCGGCAACCCTCAGTTTGTTTTATGAGATTAAGAGTATCTTACGGTTTGTCTCCCTCCTGATCCCACCTTGTTTCATTTCTTCCTTCCCTACTTCCCAAACCCCTTCTCTTCCTCTCAAATTCCTCATATCAGAGAGATCGTGTGATAATTGTCTTTCTCTGATTGACTTATTTTGCTCAACATAATACCCTCTAGTTATATGGCATATTTCTAATAACAACTTCTTATCCACAGAAAAGATGAGCAAAATTTGAGTCCTTATTAAAAAATAAAAATGCATATTTATTATTCGGTTTAATATTTGTCAAGTACTTTGACCAATATAACCAGTGAATCCCTGTATAGTACAAAAGATCCTTATGGCCACTTTCCAGCAAAATGCTGTGAAGTTTCTATAGTTCAGATCCTCTTGACTTGGACCACACAAATGAATGGGGCACACACAGAAGAAAAACAGCACAGCAAAAGTCCACATGTTGAATATTGCAAGGCTTGATTTCAGATTTTTAAGAGAAAATATATAATATAAATAGAAGCATTACTCTTTATTTTTCTGACATGTACACTATTTTGTACAGGCCCTGAGCTGTGCTCCACCAGCCCCCTAGCACTTTGCAGCTCACTACTACAAACTGTGGGTAACTTTTAGAGGATTTTGAGTAGTTTTTGTATATTGAAAGCCCCCCTGATAGTAATGAGAAAGATGGATTGGAGTAAAGTCAGGAGGTTATGTCATGTTCTAGGTGAGAGAAAATGAGGGTGTGTTGCCATGCAGCCAGAGAACTACTGAAGAAGTAGACTTGACAAGACTTCATCATTAGGATATGATGCCCAGTCATTTGGTGGGGATAGGGAACCTCTGAGGAGAGCAGATTTCAGAAGGTTGAGAGGAGAGCAGATTTCAGAAGGTTGAGGAAGGTGATGACAACTTTAGTGAGAGCTGATGACTTAGAATTCTGTCCCTCTTCGTAGAGAGCATAGGTTCCCAGACTGACCGTAACTCCTGCTTTGAGCAGAAAGAAAGGGGGACCAAATTCAAATTATTTCCAAGATTTTCTGCCTAATGCTCTTAGGAAAACACAGCCAACCCAGCTGCACTGTCTTAGACAGGTACATTTCATGTGGATGATAATCCACGTGTAAGTAATGTGTGCATTTGGTGAACAACCTTCAGGGCTTGCTAAGCCTACCTTCTTTAAAATGTTAATAGGTCGGGGCGGGGGTTGGGGGGGGTCTTGACTATGCGCTGCACATCACATCATCTCCAAGCAGCCTAAATCGGTAAATTATAGCATTAATGTGCACAGTAAGTAGTTTGCTAATGTGGGTTCTGGTAAACATTGTAATGGTAGCTGGCTGGGGTTAAAGAGCAGAAGGATATAATTTGTGATGGTGTATGTTTAAACCCCATGGAAAACAGACTCTTTGGAATCTGAACTTGATCTGAACTTCCTTTCTCACAGAAGGATCAGGAGGAAGAGATTTGGTATCATCACTGACCCTTTTCCATAGACTACTCAATGCCAGCCTCTAAATCCCTCTATTATCTTCCTCTGAATATGGAGCTGCTGACAGCACAAAGCAAAGGGACACACATAGAAGTGAAGAATAAAAAAGGACAGTATCACTATAGGACACTGTAAGACATGGAACACATAGGATACTGTAGGATGTTTTGTGGGACAGCATCACTAGAAGAAGAGAAGATGGGAAAATTCACAGTCCAGAAGAACACTTCAAAAACCAATTCAGTTCACCTAACCATTTAGAAACCTGTTATCTATCCAACACTACAATATAGAAGATATATTTAAGACCAGTGGGTAGGTGTTTTAGGGAAGTCAGTTTCAACTCACAATAAAAAATGATTTTCTCATTATGGAATTATTCAAAAGCAAAAAGAACTGTCCTGTTTTATAGTGAGGTCTCCATAGTTTAAGTATGAAAACAGGATTGTTTGAGTAGAGACCATTATATTGGATGCAGTTTGACTAGTTGCCCTCTAAGTAACCATTTCAAATACAAGACTCTGAGCAAAGTCTTCATTTAAAATAGAGCTGCTTTGAGTAACCCTGGTCTTCCATAGTTAGGGAGGTGTGGTTAGAGATACTAAGCTCACCTCCACTCCCTACTCTCCTTTGCCCATGTCATCAACACAGAAAATGGAACAAAGATGGAGGAGGTGCTTTATGTTCCAAAGAGGGGAGAAACTTCCCAGAGATGAGCCAGCTGGAGTCCTCAGAGGAGGACTGTGAAGAGTCAGGGGAACAGAAAAGAAAGAAAGATCCCTGAGGTCTTCTGAATGATTGCGTATTCAGTTGTGTTGACATATTTGAGAATGCCTTTACATAAAACACTCAGAGATTAAAGATCACTGAATTTGATTTCTAAAAATTATCTATAAACTGTTACTAAACAATCTGCTTTATAAAGTAAATGGCCGCCCTCTTTATTCACTTGGCTCTAGACACAACAACAGCAAACAATTTCCTGGGAACTCACCAACTGCTGGCCACTGCTTAAAGGGCTATAAGCAGATTAATGTGCATAATCCTCATAACAGCCTTATGAAGTCATGCTAAGGACTGAATTGTGCCCCCTTAAATTCATATATTGAAGTCCTAACTCCCAATGTAGTAGTATTAGAGAGGGGGCTTGGGAGATAATTAGGCTTAGAAGAGGTCATGAGAGTAGGGCCCCTCATGATGGGATTAGTGTCTTCATAAGATGAGACCCCAGAGAGCTTTCTCTTCCCACATAGACACACTGAGGAAAAGGCATGTGAGCAGCCAGTGAACAGGCAGCCATCTGCAAGCCAGAAGAGAGCGCTCACCAGAACCCGACCACGCTGCCATCCTGATCTCGAGCTCCTAGCCTCTAGACCTGGGATTAAACAAATTTCTGTTGTTTAAGCTACCAAAATGTATAGCATTTTGTATAGCAGCCCAAACCAACTAATACAGGTCAGTACTGTTACTAGTCTTTTTTCACTTGAGAAAACTGAAGGATGAGAGGTTAAATATCTTGGCCAAAACAGCACACCAGTAATTGAGGAACAGGGATTCACATCCAGGCAGGCTATATCCAGAGCCTTTGCTTTTTACCACAGTGATCTACTGCCAACTTGTAGTATAATGTGTACTTACACCTTTACTGTGTTTCCCGAGGCATTTCACAAACTAATCATTCTTTACAACACTGTGATGTAGATAGAGCAGACATTACTGTCCTATTTTTATAGATGAGAAAATTGGCAGATTAGGTGGAATGGCCAAGGTGAAAGCTCCAGAGACTAAGAGAACCAGGAATAGATGAAAGACAGCTAGTAATTTTCTGAACTAAATTGCTGGAAAGTCTTGAGATCACATACATACAACACCTAGAATGCTGCCTTATATGAAGAAAGTACGAAATAAATTATTGAATGTCAAAGGACTGGATCAAAATATAACTTGAAACCCCAAAGTCGCAGCAGTACTATTTTGAAGAATCTGTTATTCCTAATTTTGAATTTAATTATTCATCTATTCATTGTTCAGTTAATCATTCACTTAACAGCTATCTAGATTTGACTATGGACCAAGCAAGCATACAGTTCCATTTCTTCTCCTTTTCCAGTCAGTGTTCCCTGAGACAGTGTACTTTGCAGTACCTTGCCACCGAATATATTGTTACTTGAAATGCATCTTAAGTAGAAAATAAGTCTTTTAAATCCAAGAGAAAGGGGGAGTTTTAAAAGCATAGATCCAGGAGAGGAGGACAACTTCTTCCATTAATCAAAGCATGGTTTTAAAAAAAATAGGATCAATCAATATGAAATTTCATTTCTTGACAAACCCTCTCATCTTTTTTGGTCTGATTAATTGATTTTCTTCCACTCTATCCACTTTTTCTTCATGAAAATTTGTATTTTCAATAGGAAATTGTAGGAGTAGAGTAAAAACTATTCCCATTACAATTTTACCTGTTAAAGGAGTCATATAAAGTGTATTCCATCTCACACCTAAAATCCGAGAGGTAAAGAATCTTAACCAGAATCACTGTGGCATCTCTCTTCTAAGCTTTCTTGTTCTAAATCTTATTCTTGGGATGCCTGGGTGGCTTAGCCATTAAGTGTCTGTCTTTGGCTCAGGTCATGATCCCAGGGTCCTGGGAATGAGCCCTGCATTGGGCTCCCTGCTCAGCAGGAAGCCTGCTTCTCCTTCTCACACTCCCCTTCCTTGTGTTCCCCCTCTCGCTGTCTCTCTCTGTCAAATAAATAAATAAAACCTTTTAAATAAAAAATAAATCTCATTCTTGAAAAGGCACACTTTCTATGGCCTGATTTGTTTATTTACATTCATCTAAGGAGGTGTGGGTTTGGGGGCTCAAAAATGTGATTCATCACTTAATTATAAAGTGAGATTTTGTACTTATATTTTATTTCACCTAATAAAATGATGCTTGAGATGGACTTCTGTTTTTTGAGTTATGTAGGTATCTTGAAATTGTACCACCCACAGTGTCCCAAATTCTGTCATGCACAGATGCTCAGTAAATTGAACACCATCTATAGAGAAGTAATTAGCCAGCATCAGGGTGCATTGGAATCACTTTGCTATACTCTGATTTACCCTTACATTGTTGTCTTCTCAGCATCATGAACTAAACATAGCTGTTCTTCAAGTTTGGTTGCTTTTTTCCCTCCTCCTTCTTCTTGTCCTTCTCCCTTTTTTCTTCTCCTCTCTTCTCTCTCTCCTTCATCTTCTCCTCCTCCTCCTCCTCCTCCTGGCACTTCCTCCTCATCCCCTCCTCTCCCCCGCTCCTTCTTTTTCTTCTTCTTTGCAATACTTTAGTTTAACAGGCACTTTAGAAAGTAACTACATTTTCAAAACTAGATGAAATGAAACAGGAGCAAATCATACGCATAATTGATTTTTGTTACTGGGATGTTTCAGCCTCTCTTTTATTTATTAACCCGTGCCATATGCAGAAAGAAATAGGACCTTTGTGAATACCATTGGTAACTAAAAAGTCAAATGCCAGTCAAACAGATAAATATCCAATCTTCAAAATAAATAAATGTCCAATCATCCCAAAGAAAGGTGTTCCAAAATGTCTGTCTTTGCAAGAGACCTCTGTACCTGAAAACACCTATCAGAATAGTTGTATAAAGTTGCCCTCATTTGGTTGGTCCATTTGGCTAATTAGTGAGTATGATGAGTTTTAAGAAGAATAAGAATAAAAACAAATATTTATATAGTATTATATTCTCCTTTGAGGACACTGACGGAACATCTAAGTAATCTGGCGTAGGGTACATGGCCAGACAGTGTAAGAGCTGAGACTTGAACTTGAACTGTCCAAGTATCTTTGCTAATCTTGATTAGTCAACAGTTTCATCTCCTGGACCTCAGTCTTTCTGTCTGTGAAATGAGTGGATCTCAAATTTGGGGGACTTTGTCTACTCAGAAAGGGAAAAACACCCTATGTCTCATTTCCCCCAATCATTCTCAAGTTCTAGTGGCAAACAAGCTGGTAACAAAGAATGTAACTGTAAAAACAAATCATGGGTATGGGGAGGGTTATGTTCGCATATGCTTTCACAAGAGAGATATATTTATACTTAGAAATGATTTATCTTTAAGAGAACATGTGTCTTGAAACCTAATTATGGGAAAAGATTAGGTCAAAATATAGCTAATTAATGTAAATTATGTATCATTAAGAGTTAATAAAATTATTAATAACAAATAGAAGGGGTGATGGTAAACCTAAGCTAAATTTATAATTAAAAGCAACAATGGTAGTAAGTGACAATGATGACCAATTGAAGAAAACGATGATGTAGTAGCTTGCTCCCAAATTTTAGGATTTCTACCTCTCTGCCTGTGCCATAGAAGCTGTGTGACATAGCCAAAGACCATATGGCAGCCAGCCTTTCTAGAGCAATACCAAATTAAAGTCCTTAATAAAGTCTCTAGCAACATGCTTATTTAAGTACCAAATTAACAATCCCTAATTCACTTAGTAGTTGCTAGTCAGCTGCTCTTGGTCCCGTTTGAAAACAAATATAAAATGAATTAAAAACAAATAAGAGGGGCGCCTGGGTGGCTCAGTGGGTTGGGCCTCTGCCTTCGGCTCAGGTCGTGATCCCAGGGTCCTGGGATCGAGCCCCGCATCTGGCTCTCTGCTCACCGGGGAGCCTGCTTTCCCCCCTCCCTGCCTGCCTCTCTGCCTACTTGTGATCTCTGTCTGTCAAATAAATAAATAAAATCTTAAAAAAAAAAAAACAAATAATGAAATTACAAGTGATTTACCTAAAAGAGCCAAAGAGAGTACGTGGCATGATTGTGATGCCCTCACCTTCCATTCCTCTCGTGAAACCACAGCTCACAAGAAACATATTTACTTTAAAATTCAGGGCACACGTGCACAAAATCTCTTACTATATTGGTGTGGTTTGAGCCCTGCACCAAGACGCCAGGACAAGCAGCTGAGTAGAAGCTAATTCCTAGGTTAAATTCTGCACACCTTGTATGATGCCCTGAATGTGTGTGGGCAGACAAATATGTATATTTATATGTAATTTAATTTAAAAATTAAAACTTCATGCACTGGGCACCTAGGTGACTCAGTGGGTTAAAGCCTCTGCCTTTGGCTCAGGTCATGATCCCAGCATCCTGGGATTGAGCCCCACATCAGGCTCTCTGATCAGCAGGGTGCCTTCTTCCCCACCCCCCACCCCCCCATGCCCCCCACCCCGTGCCTGCCTCTCTGCCTACTTGTGATCTCTCTGTGTCAAATAAATAAATAAAATCTTTTTTAAATTTTTCAAAAAAAATAAAACTTCATGAACTAATATTCTTGAACTTTGTGCAAAGCCTTCTGATATTTTCTACTCTTTTTTTTTATTTTTTTTTATTTATTTGGCAGACAGAGATCACAAGTAGACAGAGAGGCAGGCAGAGACAGAGAGAGAGAGAGAGGAGGAAGCAGGCTCCCTGATAAGCAGAGAGCCTGATGCGGGGGCTCGATCCCAGGACCCTGGGATCATGACCTGAGCCGAAGGCAGAGGTTTTAACCCACTGAGCCACCCAGGTGCCCCTCTACTCTTTTTTTTTTAAAGAAAAATATTGGTCATGATATATAATCAGTTGGTTTCACAACCCTCTTATGGGTTGTGATTTACAATTTGAAAAACACTACTCTCAAAGAATGTTGCCCAGATACATGTTCACTGTGACCTCCAAAAATAGCATGGGAGCTTCTTCTGTCTTAGAGATCTAAAGTTAGATCTTTTCCTCTTCACACACAAACTAAAGCACATTCCTTGGATGAATATGTTCGAAATTGTGGGTTATAAGAAAAGATGACAGGAATTGGGGATGGTGAGCCTGGAGGAAAGAAGTGATGGCAGTGGAGGGGAGAAAGAGGCCAAGAAAGTAAGTGGCAGTCCTCCAATATTTCAGTGGCTACCAGGGTAACCAGGTATTGGAGGGACTGGGCATTTATCTCTCACCTTTCAGGATGGATAGTCAGCCTGATGTGGGAAGGGTGTTATGGTTCGAAGCCGACAGCCAAGAAAGAATTCTTGAGACATCTTTGATGCAAAAAGGTGGTTTTATTAAAGCATAGGAACAGGAACCGTGGGCAGAAGGAGCTGCACTGGGGTCATGGGGAGTGGACCATTTTATACCTTCAAATTGGGAAGACTTTAAAGAGATAGCATAAGTCTGTAAGGAATTTTGGAAGCAAGGTTTCTAGGACCTTGAGAGGCTAGCTGTTGTTGGGAAAAGGTCATTTATTACCGTGTAATAAAACCTTAATCGTGAGACCCTTCAGATGTATATGGTGGACCATATGCTTGGGGGATGATTGCCAACATGTATCTGGGGGGGCAGGGGTAGAGATAAAGGAAGTTTTCAAAAGACTTTTTATATGTTGAAGTAGTCTTACAGAATCCTAAGGGGGCAGGAGAGGGAGGTTAGTCTAGGATTGCCTTTTGCCCTTAGCAAAGTGTCAACATCAAGGCAGTTGAATCCCTAGAGGAGTATCATCCTGCCCATTTCAAGGACTCATCAATGGTCTGTAGGTAGTAAGGAAATTTAATAATATCTCTTCTGCCTTTGTTTCCCACATCAAGCCTACTGAACATTTATTGAGGACCAGCTACTTGCCAGCTTCTGTGCTAGAGACGACCAATAGACTTATAATAGCAAATACAGTCAGATTATCTTCATGCAAAGAAACTACACTTTTCCAGTAATGGGACAGTCAAGTATGCCTGATAACTAATGCAAATCTTTATTTATGATCCACAGTATGAGAGATGATGAATTTTGTTAAGTTCTATTGATGGCTTTAGTGACACTGATAGCCCCTGTTTATCAAGGTATTTGATGTCAGTTTCTTAATGTTTCTACGTATTCGGTTTCATGCAGAAAGTGGTTCAGTTATGGAGAAGGAGACGCCCTCAGAAGGCGAGCTGCAAGCTTGCAAATGCAGACAAAACTTGTCCCACGGCTGCCTCTCCCATATTCTGCTCCCCAGATAAAACAGGAAACCATGAAAGAGCTTCCATCTCAACTTTAAAAGAGACTTTTTAGAATTCTAGCTTTAGACACTTTTTTCCTGAGGAAAAAAATCATTAAGCTTACTTTTATTTTAGATTATTCCATTTGCAAGCACACAGGATCATGAATACATAAATCTTTTCAATTTCTCACAAAGTCTGAGTAATGCAGTCTTGGTTTTATTGCCTTTGGGCTGTCACCAATCTCTTTTAAACTTTAAAAGAAATCCACTAGAACTTGTTCGTGATCCCCTTCATAGTACTGTATTCAAATTTCAGTGTTAAAGCTTGTATGGGGTTACCATGAGTTTAGTATTACATGTTCAAGTTATAGGAAACATATGTTGATTCGATATTAAATGGATTTTCGAAGTATAAAACCTACCATGGTAGTAAGAATTTGCCCAGTGTGAGAGACAGTCAAGAATAGTCCAAGTTCAGCAGGCGTTTGGTTGGAGTGAGGGAGATGTTACACAGAATTACCCTTGAGCTCCCTACCAACCTTGAGATTGTATGTTTTGCTTAAATGGTGATTTCACCCACCATTACTGGATTCTTTTCCAAAAAAGAGCTTTCTGTCCCTGCTTTCTGGAATCACATCCCAAAATACAAAATGACTTTTTCCTTAAATGAATGCATCTTTAAAGAATCACTTAGATTGGGCGCCTGGGTGGCTCAGTGGGTTAAGCCTCTGCCTTCGGCTCAGGTCATGCTCTCAGAGTTCTGGCATTGAGTCCTGCATCGGGCTCTCTGCTCGGCAGGAAGCCTGCTTCCTCCCCTCTCTCTCTCTCTCTCTCTCTACTCTCTCTCTCTGTGCCTACTTGTGATCTCTCTGTCAAATAAATAAAATCTTTAAAAAAAATAATAATCACTTAGATCTAAATTACTCAGTAAGTGCTATTTGGTCTCTTCTGACAACATTGCCACAGCAAAGTCAAATTGTAAATAATAATAACAAGTTACTAGTAATAATAATTACTAATAGTAAGTATCAAATAATAACAAAGTACTAATAACATCAGTAATTGGTTTTAAACAGCTAAAATTTATTGACTGTTGTGTGGCAGATGCTAGGCTAAGTGCTTTTAAGACACTAATTGAATGACAACTCTATCAGGTGGTACATTCTTTTTTCTCATTTATTGGGTAAGAAAATGGAGACAGCACCTAGATGAGGCAGAACTATACTGTGAAGTCACAGTATGCTAACTCCAACGAATACACTTGTAACTACTAGTTTATACATAATGACTATTATGTAAGTGTTTCTGACCCTTCCTAATGTCTGTTTAGTCATCTGAATTATTTGGCAATATCATAAATGTAATAGCTTAAGTATCCAGTCTTAAATGTTGAAATATTATGTCATAAACTTTCAACAAAGAGAAAATGGTTAAATAATTTATAATACATGTCTTCACTAAAGTTTTAAGGAATCATTAAAATGCTCTAGACAAAGAGCTTTTAGAACATAGGAAAATGTGTGCGGTTATAGAAAATGCAATAGTAAAGTGCAAATTTTTTTGTGTACGGTATGACCTCAGCTTTCTTAAAAAAAAATTCATGGAAGGAAATCACTAAAATACAATGATTGGCCTCAGATGGTGGTATCTATTTTGTTCAAATATTTGTTTCTTTAAAAAAACTTCTTTTTCCATAATAAATTTGCATTGTGTCTATGATTTAAAGAAAAAAGTTTTGTTTTATTTTTTGTTCTATAAAGCTATTTAATTGTCTCATACAAGTTGCATGGTTTCTGATTTGACATTATGGTATATAAAGTATCATGCTCTCTCTTCTTAAATGAAGATATATTTGAATGGTCAGGTGTTCATTTAGCGGTTAATGAATCTGTGTAGAAATGGGCAATACAGCTTCACTGTAAAGCATCTGATCACTAAGGTGTATAAAGTCTGCTGATTTTACTTTATCCAGAATGAAGTCTAAAAGCCTGGAAGTTCCATCTAATTGCCTACCGCTGAGTTCCTTATCAGCAGCACTGAGAGTGGCAATCTGGTATTTTTTGAGCTCACAGAGGATAGTGAAGACTGGTTAGGCTGATTTGGAGAACTTAAGGCAAAGTGATATGATTTATAGTCAGTCCTGCTAAACATAATCTGTCCCCAGGTCCCAGGGTGTCAGTGCTAGGCCTCAGGGGCTGAGGAAGCATAATTCCTTTATGACCAGGTATGATTAACCTGGGGAATTTTGGGATGTTTCTTTTTTAGGAAAGCTTGGGCTATCCCAGCTCAGAGGTTGTTATTGTTTGACATGTGTTTGGAAAACTCCACCCACCTCTTTTGTTGATTCATTCATTGTCACTTAAGTGCCACTGGAAACTTCTGCCACTTAAGGTCCCCTTTCCCCTTTTTGGCTTTGGATCTGAGTGGAAACTATGTAGCATCAGACTTTGTATTTAGAATCAGTTGCAGAATAACTTTTAATACTATCCTTTATGGCACTGAGTGAATAAGACTAGGGCAAAAAATTTGAGCCTTCTAACTTGATCTGTAAGAATGATGTACATACCTCTCTCGTGGATGGAACTGTTCCTAACCTAGCCCTGTCTAAAATACTTTATTCAGAGATGTTCATAGTAGAGTACCTTAGAAGCTACCCACCTGCAAGTCACAACGATCACTCCTGCGTTATAGAAAGAATGGAAATGAAGGCAACAACATTCTACTGACCTGAATTTATTCCTGGGCAAGTAACTGTAGAGTACTACTTTGCCATCACTGATACACAGGCTCTGAGGTCCCCATTCCCTTCAGGTTTAAGTTCATTCAAGTGGAAGAATGGGTTTCCAGGAACTAAATCTCTTTCATAGAGGAGGAGTTCGTGATTCAGGCTTAAACCAAGGGTGTTGCCATTATGACATAGACCATTACCGAAAATAAGGTAGGTTTGGCTCCTTGCCTCAGAGCTGTCAGATGTGCCCAGGGATTTGTGCTGTCCTTCGTATTTTAGTAAAGCCAGGCCATCAGAAATGCTACCTTGGGTCATACCAGTGGTAACTTCAGGTGAAGAAGGATCTAAAATTTTAGAGGGTGATATGAGAAATTCTGCAATAAGACATAGGCAGAAAGAGCCGGTTTGTCATTAACTCCATCTGTGAAGTTCAGGAAGATTCCCAGAGGCAGCAGTGTTTGAATGTGCCTAGAAGAATGTATGAAGTGAGTGGATGGAAGGGAAGAAAGAGCTTTCTGTGAAAAGTCACGAATTTTCATGGAAGAAGACAATGAAAAGAGAGGCTAACAGAAGAACAAGCTTGTGAAGCAGTAACATGCTTCACTAAAAATACAGGCTCCATGCTGTTGTTGATGAGGAGTTTGCAAAAGATTTTAAGAGAAGAGACAACATCAGGTGGCCATTTTATGAAGAGTTCTCTGACAGCTAGTTTATCTAATGCTTGGAGGGAAGGTGAGATTAGAGGGGAGAGACCCAGTTGGAGAGAGCTTCATTCATGCCAATGGCGGCAACAAAGAAGGATTTACAAACTACAGAGATGCTTTTAGAGGTAGAATTGATGGGATTTCTCCCATCAATTGATGGCGTTTGTGGGTGTCTTGTTAGATGTGGAATCAAGGTTTGAGGATGAAGTTTTTAGCTTAGATTATTAGGAAAACCGTGATGCCATTAAGCAAAGACTTTATGCCTGCTAAATCCATGATTTTTGTCTGAAACCTTCTCGAAACTATGGTATGACTTCAACTATCATATAATAGTTCTGTGGCATCTGCCATTTTTCACTTTCCAGAGCACTTCCTCTTATTTGATCTCATTAAATATGCAGTTTGACAGCTGAAAAACTAAAGTGAGTGATTCGGCTAAAATCATCCACCTGCATCTGCCCAAGTTGGGAATAAAACCAAGTCTCAGTTTTAAGTTTTAAAACAAATTCCAAATTTGATAGTCTTTCACCCCAGTCCCCTCACCCTTTTTTCTATTTCGCATGGAAGATACTAGAATCAGAAAGACTTTTGAGTAGCAGAGGAATCTGGGAGCTTTGGAAAAGCCATAGAGAAATCTTGGGAGTTCTGTGGAGGAAGAGGCAGCCAGCAGAGGGGCAAAAAGAAGCAAATGGCGATGAGCATTCCAGGCCTTCCACATGTCAGTGTTTGCATTGCTACAGTAAAAAAGCATCCTGTTGTATTAGTGTGCCTATAAACCTCATTACTGCACTCCACATTAGCCTAGGGTTGTGGGAGTGGAAGCTGGGGGGAAGGACCAGCTGGTGATGCCTGTGAATGACACTCAAGTTAGTCCTTGGGTCCCTCCCTCTGTGTATAGGGTCCTGGGTGGCTTACTAATCAGCATTACACTCAAAACCTGTCCTCCAGCAATCTCAACCTGGGAATGAGTAGATTTATTGGTCAGGTTAGGTGAGATTGTCTATGTAGAAGCTGTGAAAATAAGACTGCCAATTTGAACATGGAATCTCAATTTCACTGAGCAGAGGAAATGGAGGGTCTTGGTTCTTACAAACCCAAATTTCTCTACTAGAAAGAGAATCACTTCACCATGGTTGGAGACCTGTTTTGCTATTATCTTCTGTCCATGTGGGTAATTGGGAAGAGAGAAAACGCTGGTCTGAGATAAGACTGGCATTTGTGGGCATGAAGAGAGTTTTCATCTCAGGTGTCATTACTGTCTTTTTCAAGAAGCCAAAGGGGCAGTAGTTTCAAGATGCTTGGAGACATAGAAAGAGGATTCTTGATGAAAACTGCTCAACGCACTCTTTTAAGACCGATGTGCTGTCTGCCAGGATCCTCAATAATCACTTGCTCTAGGGATCAGCTCCCACTTGTGACTGACTGACTTCAAAATGGTGGTCAAATACTTGTACTTAATAGAGACATGATCTGTGATTGTTCAGCTCTCATCCTTCTGGGAGGTTTCATTGATTATCTGTCTTCCTGCTTAGACTCTCAGCTCCTGCCTCAGGGACTCCTGATTTCAGCTTGCTCCCTTGTCCTACAGAACTGTGATTAGCAGATTCAACAGCTAATTGTAAAGTAAATCAGGAGAATACTGCTCTTTTTTTTAAATTTATTATTATTTTTTTAGATTTTATTTGTTTGACAGAGATCACAAGTAGGCAGAGAGAGAGGAGGAAGCAGGCTCCCCTTTGAGCAAAGAGCCTGATGCAGGCCTCGATCCCAGGATTCTGGGATCATGACCTGAGCTGAAGGCAGAGGTTTTAATCCACTGATCCACCCAGGCACCCCAGGAGAATACTACTCTTAACGAACATTCATTTATTTTTTACTTTTCTTCCAAATGTTTTTGTATGTGGAGGGGGAGAAATCCACACTGAAAAAGGCCCTCCCACACCCATAGGTGTGATTTAAGTGGACCCTGTTTAGTTTCATGACCCAGCCTAAAACCTCTGAGACTCTCACAGCTTTCAAGCCTGTCGGGGTAGCTGTTCTGTCAAGACTTCTTGAAAGTGTTAGTGATAATTCCATTTTATCCCCGAAAACCACTTTGAACATCTTTTAAATCTTCAAGCAATTGAGCAGATTCAACCCCTCAGTTCCGTTTTCCTAGTGATAATTTGTTTCTGATGAATACACGTACAGCAGGTTTTTTAAATTAAACATTTACACTGAAATGCCTCCCCATCTTAGGTGAGCTTGATTGATTCTTATTTGAGTTTTTAAAATCATCATTGGATTTTCTAGCTTGGGCACTTTAAGTTTGCCATAGGAAATGACAGGGAAAAATAGTAGGTGGTTTCCATGGCCACCACACGGCTGACTGAGGGAGAAACAGACAGGGTAGGGGAACGGCGCCATACTAAACTGAACTGCAATAATGATCAGTAGTTCAGAGAGGAAATTTAAGCATCTGGGCTCCACTTAGCAACGATCAATCAATCAATACATGAACAGCAATATCTGCACTGTGGTTTCACATTTATATCCTGTACCTATAAAATACCCAAACAAAAAGGAAATTGCAACATATATAAAAATTAAGTCATTAAGCACATTTGAAAAACACTTCTAGGTTAGAATAAAAATTATCCCGATTTCCAAAGTTCAGCTATTCCTCCTGAAATACCAGGAAAAACTTTCAACAGCAAGGTCTTGAGCTTAGTTAGTATTAGGACTTTTTTCAGTTAAAACGGAATGCGAAAAGGGGTTGAGTTCTCAGATTGGAGGGACCTCGTTTCTTGATTTGGTGTTGCCACACAAAGAGGTAGAGGGTGAATTTGCTTCCTTAAACCCTCTCTTTCTACTCTTTTCACCTAAAGGCTCACTGAAGCAGGCATTTCCTGACCCAGGGGAGCCGGCAGACTCCTGCCTGCTGACCTAAGACTGGACCTAAACAAAGAACTTTGTTTACTCTCTTCTACATTTTAAAAGAAGATACCAGACCAACACTTCCGTGGTGGCATTTCAAACACCAGCAGCTCACTAGAGGTGGGGACGGGATTGGTGGTGAGAAGTCTTCCAGCCTCCCTTCAGCAGGCTCCCCCGGCAGGCAACCGCCTCCTCCCCTTTTCCAGGGCTAAGGTCTTCTCAGCTGAGAAGAGAAAGAAAAAGCTGAGGGAAACATCTGGAAAGTGCCTCGTTACTGCTTTAAAAGGACGGCCAGGAGAAAGTAATCCCATCTCTTAAATTGGCCCTTTTGTGTTGCAAAGCATCTCAAACAAGCTCTGCCAGTAGGCTGAGAAGGTGGCCCCACCTGCCTCACTCTGAAGAGGCTTTGGCCACAACTCAAGATCCGCAGGAGTGTGTGCTGGGAGGGCGGAGTTAGACCCCGGTACTACTCAGCCTGGCCCGGAGGAGGGGAGCAGAGCTGAATTTGGGAAGCAGCTCCCTGCTATGCTGGAAACTTCTGGAAACTGGCTAAGGAGCTGCGGTGAGAATCATGCTACTTTTATCAGACCCATTTCTCTTGACAGGCCCGTGGGGAGTCGGGGCCATTAAAAGGAAAAGAGGAGGGCAGGTTCCCCTCCCTTTCCCTTCCTAGATCAGCAGTGCCTGCCACTTCTCAGCACCCACTGCTTGCAGACGTCTTAAGGCTGCTGTTTTCCTATCTGCTGCTCTCCGTGGTCTAAAGGAACTGCATGCAGTTTATCTTCCCTTCCTCCCCGTCAGTGCAGCCGCAAACCCACACTTCATGAGCTTAATTAATCACTGGTCACCTCCTAGTAAGTCTGTCTCATGTGAACTGCCAGACTCTTGCTACTGTGTCTCACGGACAGAAATTGAGGAAAGTGAATTTCTTGCTGCTGATCTAAATGGGTTCCAGAAATGCCTGGATCCACACTGATTTCAGATCAGATAATTAATGTATACACATTCTGTTGAAATAGCCAGAGCCTGCTGAGGCAAAGTGCAGTTGGAACGCAGGGAGGTAGGCTGGTACGTGTCTGAAAGAACCAATAGACTTTGGGGTTGAACTCTCCTTTCACCAATTACAAACTATACAGCCTTGGGAAACCACTGAACTTGGTGCCTTCAGTTTTATCATCTGTAAAAATGGAGTTATATTACTAATTTAACAAGGTTGTTTAAAGTTTCGTAGTTGCATGTGGAAAGCTGCACTCCAGGACCTTCTAAGGGACAAAGACCATGGTTGCCTTATTTGGGGGTGTACATGTTATTTGTTAACAATCTTTAGCTTAGTAGCTAAGAATGTCAGCTCAAATCACCCTCTTGATTTCTAAGCAGGATTTCTAACCTTCGTGGTTAGTTTAGATTATCTGAGTAACGTAAGCCTGTTTCCACAGCTGCAAAATCAATGGTAATAATAGTAACTATTTCCTGGATCTATAAGGATTTGAAGACCTAATGCTTCGTATGTAAAGCTAGCACACAGCAGATACTCAGTAAATGTGAGCTGCTGTTGTAAAGCAGGAATCTGACTGTAGAGCTAGACAGTTGGCATCCCTAGATGAAATTCATTGTTGTTGTTGTTGATGTTTTAAATGCAGAGGTTGGACAAGATGAAACCTAAGGGGCCTTCTGCGTCCTAATGTCTGTGTTCCTAAGTGCAGCCACAAGCCTATCATATAGACCCACACCTTCCTTGGCAGGGGCCATAAATAAAAAATTGAAACCTATCTTTTGTTGGGAACCCAACATAATCTATGTTTTGGACTTAAAAATCACAGCCAGAGCATGAAGCTGGATGCCTCATTTCCTATGCTACCATGACTTGATTTCCTTACGAACACACATTTTTACAGCACCAGATGCCACTTTGCACGTCTGGACTTTGAGGACAGAGAGATTCTCATTCAAACACTTTGCACTAGTTTTAAGAAACTTTATGCACACAAGATGGCTGAGAGCCGTATTTGTTAGCTTTTCCAGTTTCGGTGTTATTTTTGAAAAGGAAACTTAACCTGTAGGTCTGCATTCTGATGGCAGTTAATATGTATCTGGCAGTACAACTGGGCTGTTAGCACCCAGTTTAAAAACCAGCCCAGAGTCACTCCTCCCCACTGCCTCTGGGGTGAGGAAGTAGACTTGCTGGGCTGGGAGATTTGCATTCTCTTCAGATGTTGGGCTTCCCTAGTCAGCACCATCTTTGTTACTTTATTCTCTCCATCCCCCCCACCCTCCAACCAAATCTGCCTTCCACAATTCTTCTAAATCCCTTTTGGGTGCTCTGAGGTAGGCTAGCACCCCCATTAAGGGTAGAACAGTTGATTGCAGGTTTTTTAGAATTGTTTGCTGTAAGACCACCCAGAAAATAAGGACTGTGGTGGGGTTTTTTTGTTTTTTGTTTTTTGTTTTTTTTTTAATATTTTACTTATTTATTTGACAGAGATCACGAGTAGGCAGAGAGGCAGGCAGAGACAGAGGAGAAAGCAGGTCCCCTGCTGAGCAGAGAGCCCGACGTGGGGCTGGATCCCAGGACCATGGGATCATGACCTGAGCCAAAGGCAGAGGCTTTAACCCACCGAACCACCCAGGTGCCCCAAGGACTGTGGTTTTTGATGCCTGGTACCTAATACAGGCAGTCTTTGCTCGGCATGGTAGTGTGAGACCGTCAACATGACATCTTAATAACGATCAATCGTGAAAACTCTCATTGTGACCTCTTAAATTTTTTTTCAAAGTATTAACAACTCTTTTTGTTGGTTACAAAAAATGGGGAAAAAAGTAAAACAAATGTTTGTTCAGTAGGGTGTTATTTGAAGTATTAGAAATGTTGAAAATTTGATTTCTTTGCAAAAGAGTCATTCGAATAGCGCTTGCCTTTTTCTTCTTGCTGCTCATAGAACACGATAATGGAGCAAGCATCTTTTCTCTGCCTTGGCAAAGTGTCCTATGTTTTTCTAATTCTGAATCAGCTTTCAACTTTTCATCCTTTTCACATTCGATGTTCTAAAATATCTCTGAAAGTTCCTTTGATGTGAAGTTTTTCCCTCTGAAACGTCTTCATCCTTTTTCACCCCAACCACTTTCCACCTTACGTTCTGAAGTGTGCCCTTACGAGGTTCCTCTGGCTGCATATCTGTCCTTTCTCAAAGGGGGCAGTGCGGACTGCCTGCTGTTAGCTGTATCTTCTGTAATTCCACTGTTCCGTGTGAATTTCACTTCCATTACCACTTTCTCTTTGTGCTGTGCCCTCATCTTTGTTGGCAAGTTCCCTCTTTCAGTTATCCACTTTGGGAAAATGTCTGTGTGTTTATTACTAGGACACAGGGAAGCAAAATGACTATATGCTTTGCTGTCTGTGTGTGAATGGAACAACAGGTGTGCGGTGACCCATGACCGATACACTTTGAGAGAAGTGACATGGTGGTCACCGATGGTGGTGTGCATCTGTTACTACATAGTGATTTGTGGACCGGAGCAAGTTTTCACTTTATTCACCCACAGTAAATATACCACGATAATCAAAATTTGAATTATGTTGTTAGGGAACAGGTCTTACTTAATTAAATCATACTAATGGAAAACTGGGCATTTTGAAACCATGCAAATGCAAAACTGCTGTTAGTTGCTCAATAATAAACGTTTGTTGAATGATTGCCTGGGCTCAGGCAGTTACACTGACCTTGTTCTGCAGTCTCAGTGTCCTAACAGCCTTGCTTGCGGCTCTGCCCCATCTCCTCCTTCCTGTATAATATGTTCACAGTAGCAGGTAAAAATGCAAGTCTGCTAAAAGCTGGCTTCGAATAAGTCCTTGAACTCTGAGCCTCATGCCTCTTGGGCTAAAGGTCCAGCTCCTTGGGGTGCCTGGGTAACACAGTCGGTTGAACACCCAACTCTTATTTTTAGCTCAGGTGTCAATCTCACGTCTGGCTCTGTGCTTAGCATGGAGTCTGCTAGAGATTTCCCTCTCCCTGTGCCTCTCCCTCTGGTGCTCACTCTCTCTCAAATAAATAAATCTTAATAAAAAATAAAAAAAATAAAGGCCCATCTCCTAGCTACCGTTTTTAAATCACACTTCTCCTTGAGTACCCAACCTCAGTTCTAAAACGGACTAATCTGATCAACAGATTGACACTGTAAATGTGGAAAGGACTCTCAGGCTCCCAGGGTTCTTTCTTTACCTGAAAGGGAGGGATCAGCATTTTGCAAAGGAGGACTTTTTTTTTTTTTTTTTTTTTTAAAGATTGATTTTTCAGAGAGAGAGCAAGCATGTGGGCGGATGGAAGGTCTGAGGGAGAGATTCTTTTAAGCAGACTCCCCACAGAGAGAGAAGCCAACAAGGGTCTCAGTCCCACAACCTATGAGATCATCACTTGAACTGAAACCAAGGGTTCGACGCTTAACCAACTGAGCCACCCAGAAGCCCCTTCTGAGGCCTCGTGAGTCCAGCCTTCACTAGGGGTGCTGAGACTTAGGCAGTAGGAGAGAAGGGTCTTGTGTCAGTAGAACTTCTCTGGCCTTCTTATCTCACTAAAATCCAATAATCAAGAAAATCCTAAAATCTGCTAATTAACAAAAAAGTGGAGGAGACCTGGGAGAGGGACTCAAAGGTAACCCTAGCCTTCGATCTCAGGGAGTTTACATTCTCACATGGGCTATGAATTCTGGACACATATAAGCAGAAACAGCGGTGGTTACCAGCACTGGTCTTTTCTGATCTGGGTTCAGTGCGGGTTCTGCTACTTCCTACTTCAGTGATCTTTCCCAAGCTATCTAGGCTCTCCAAAACTCACTTCTCTTTCTGTAGACTGTAGTAATTATCTCCCAGCGTTTCTGAGAGTCCTGAACATATTAGGACACATTTAAAGTAGGATCTTTTGTAGAGTAAGAGCTTGGGAACCAGGAATGATTTTAATTACCGAGACACAATTCAGGTGGATGTCATTCGTTTCAATAAGACCGTCTTGTCCACAGGGTGCAGGGTCTGAGGGTACGATACAGATGGAATGTGATAGAAGTTACCCAGCCTGTTCATTAGAGCCCAAAGACTAAGACCTGTGTTTTCTCCTGCCTCCTTATTGATTGTCAGTTGCTGGTTGGGAATCTGTATTCTACCCTGCCCTTGCAGAGTCAGACCCCTAAATTCTTTTGGAATATGTCTTTTGGGTATGTTCAGAAGCCTCTTCAAAGCTTTTAAGAACAAGATGCTCGAGTCACACAGTGGTAGGGCCCTGCTTGCTCCTCTGCTCCCAGGACAGCCTCTCCTGGAATGAGCAGGTGGCCGCGGGGGCATCCCTATCGGGTTACCCTGCATCCTCACAACCATTATGCAGACACTTGGAGACTTTTTGAGAGAAGCACTAAGTCACTGTTACACTTGACTGCTGACTGGGCAGTGGCTCTGGGTTTTGGCTGTGTGAGTCATTTAAAAGAGTGTAGATCCTCCCAGGGATTTTGCCTCAGTATATGTGGAGTAGAAATGAGGCACCTGCTTATAAAAATGTTTCCTGGGTGAGGTGCCGGCAGAGCTGAGAACTGCTGTTCTAGTGCCCGTGGGTGCCGGTCTGAGATCAAAACGAGCTCTGCCTGCAGTTGGCTGGCCGTGAATGTGACCTCTTGCCCGGGGACTAGCATGGCCTGGGAGCTGCAGGCTGGCCTTGTGGTGTGTCAGAACTTGGTGGCTGTGGATCCGTTTTACCCCAGGGCAACAGTTCTTCAGCACTGTCCCCTCCTCCTGACTGAACTTTTATAACTGTTGCCTAATTGGCCTCCTTGATTTCACCTCCTTCTCTGAAGCCTCTGTTCCGCTCCACTTTGTCAACAAAGCCCTCTTGCTAAAATGAGAATTCCATTGTCACCCCCCCCCAACCCGGATCAGCATTTCTGAAGGTCTTCATGCATATTGTTTTCCTGCTGGAACTTCCCAATTAAAAGTAATAGTATTACTTTCATAAATAACAAAATGTTTATTTGAATATCTGTTATTTGTTAGGTCCTGTGCTAAGTGTTCTACACATGTCTGAGAGACTCTAAGCCTCTTAGAAGCCCATTCTAAGACCTGCTCTGAGAAGACTTCCCCATCCCCAGCTGCCCAAGGGCTGAGTAAGCTGCCCTTTCCTCTGGGCCCCTTGGATTGCTAGCAAGAAGTTCAGTGTATTGCATTGTAATTTGCAACTGAGGATTCAGCTTTCTCCCAGGGGCACAAAATCTAGGACTTTGTAATCCCTTGAGCAGAATAGGCCACCAGCAGTCATGGGCTACCAGGGGGACTGAGGGAAGCAAGTCTGGGGCCAAATCATCTTCGATCGTAAAGAAAATTCTGGGGGCACCTGGGTGGCTCCGTTGTTAAGCGTCTGCCTTGGCTTACCTTGTGATCCCAGGGTCCTGGGTTCCAGCCCCGCCCCGAGTTGGGCTCCCTACTCAGCAGGAGGCCTGCTTCTCGCTCTCCTACTCCCCCTGCTCTCTCTCTCACTGTGTCTCTCTCTGTCAAGTAAATAAATGAAAATCTTTTAAAAAAAGAAAAGAAAAGAAACACCTGGCTGCACATTGTTCGCTTGACAGTGGATGAGTAGCTGTAATAGTCTTATCATTTGTGGGCACAGAAAAGATGTATCCGAAAGACTCTGCCTTTGCACAAGCAGTGTGTTGTAGCTTTTGGCTCCCAGGACGTTCCGGACCGCAGCAGTTGGAAAGACTGCCTAACTCTGGGCTCAGCAGACCGGACCTCCCACTACAAGTGGCACATCGTGGGTTAACTTTGTTTGCTACCGCTGAAGGGCTGGATTGCTTTGCCTCATCTGTTAGGAAGGCATTTCACCAACAAACTAATGAAAGGCAGTGCATTCTTTTTGTGTGCCCCCTTTTTGTTGTTAGCCCTGTGTTTTTACAGGCAGAGACTATAATCAGCTGTCATGATAGCTATAATCAATTAGCTTATGGGCTGTTTTTTTCCATCTGGACTAATTGAATAGTTGCTTTTGTTTTTATTTTTGTTTTCCCTCTCTACCCATTCCTGTTACTATAGAACCATGTCACTAAGCCCCCTTAACACCATCAGCTACTCCCCTCTCTCTCTCTCAGCCTTAAGATGTGGCAGTGACCCATTCATCTGCAGAGAGATTCACATCTGCATTAATATTGAGGAGTTACTTATTTGAAAAATATGTGGAAGTGGAAAGCAAAAATTAAACTCATTGGATGAGATATTTAAATTTAAAATCCTGGCAATTGCCTTCAATCAACTTGTATTGGTGTTTGTGTTGTTCGGAGCTGGCTGTGCAAATCATGTCTTCTGTAGCTTCAAAGGAAAAATCTAGGACTTTCTAATGTAGAGAGAGGTAACCTGCACTTCCTTCAAAAGATGGGAGCTCCGCTGCACTGAAAAAGGTTAAGCAGAGTATCAGATTAGTAGAATTAAGGGGAGAGAGGTGATGGGCACCAGAAAAGATTTGTTTCTGTTGAAGCTGAGACATTTCTTGAATAAACCACAGAACAGAGATGCTTCTCTAACAGTAAACTTAAGAGCATGGTTAGCAGAAAACTTTTGAGTTGGGCAAACATTTCAGCAAACATTTTTTGCATGCCTATATAACTCCAGATCCTCAGTGAGGACAAAAAGGAAAGTAAGATGTAGACCCTGCCTTCAAGGAGCTCAAAGTCTAGTAGAAGAAGAAAGATTCACAACATAACAAACACTGGGGTGTCTGGCTGGCTCAGTCAGTAGAGCATGAGACTCTTGATCTTGGAATTGTGAGTTGGCACCCCATGATGGGTATAGAGATTACTAAAAATAATAATAATAATAATAATAAATAACCTTTAAAAAAAACACTACACAGCATTAAAGATGGCACATAATGGCAAAAGGGAAGAAGTGGAATTAGAGAAAGAAAACATAACTTTCCCAAAACCTTTTGTATGCTCAAAAGGAAATCAGTCCTGACCCCTCTCTTCAGGTTCCTATCTGCAAAATGGGTATAATCATGCCAGTGACCTAATTCTTTGTGGAATGCATTTTGAAGAGCAGTTAGAAGAGCCTTTGAGCTGTTTATACACCCCTAACGATACCTATTACATAAATTCCATTTAAAAAAAAACAATACATTTAAAGCAATGCTCACTGAAGCATTCATTGCTATCCATTTTATAGAATACTCACTAAGGGATCTTGAAGTTCTTGTAGAAATTAGAAAACTAAGTGGCAGTATTAATTCCACTGGTTAGGTAGGGAAAGCCAGGACATGAGAGTAAGGGACCTGGCCAAGGACCCCAGGACCTGCTCTCTCACTTCTTTGTCTCTGTGCTTGGGGACCTGACTATAGATTTACTGATACATGGTTTTCTTCTGCCGAGAATTAAAAACAAAAACCAAACAAAATAAACAAAAACTGTGCTTTTGCCTTTGGAGATGGAATTCTTTTCATGGAGTTTTAAAATGCATTCAGCAGATCTTCACTGAGGATCGGCTGTGTGCCGGGCATGGCAGAGACATTGGAGGGCCAATCAGACAGTCTGCACCTTCACAAAGCTTAGAATCCAATTATGGGGTAGCAGTGCAGTGCAATCACGGAGGTCTTACAAGCTGCATTTCACTCAGCTTGACAAAACAATCTGAGAAGCCTCTTGCCAGAAAAAAACGTCAAAGCTGAGCTGTGAAATTTTGAGGAATTAGTCTTGAGGAGTAGAAAGGAAGAAGAGTAAGAAGAAAAGTAGGACAGCAAGAAGGAGCACTCAGCCTGTCTTAGGAAGTAGTTCAGTGGGCTGGAATCGAGACCCATGTGTGATGGAGTCTGGATTGTTAAGGAGGGCCCAGATCACGGAACGCTTTTTGTACCCAAGCTGGAGTTTGACCTTTAATCTGAGGGCTCTGGGGCCAGTTAAACGATTTTAAGCAGATGTGACAGGAGCAATATTGCCATTAGGAAAAAAAAAAAAAATCACTTATCTCTTCTGTGAGGAGAATGGACAATTAGGGAAGACAATTATTGAGAAGACAGGGATGAAGGTTGTTAGTGTAAGGGGTGGGCAGGTAAGCTGTAGGTCTCAGGGGGCTGCTCTCACTGCTCTCTTTCGAGGGCAACACTATGAGGATTATACTCATGGTCATTCTCAGACCTTTTGAACACAAGGACTCTCTCTTCAACTGCCTGAGAGTGGTTGTATTTTTAGATTTTGTTGATAGAGCTAATACTTAATGATACAGTAATATATTGAATTAAATTTAAATGAATGCACATTTAGTCAACAGGGCAACCTATGTACATTTAGCATTAGTAGGACATACTTGTAGGAGACACTATTTTTTTCAAGATTTATTTATTTTATTCTTAAATTTTTAAAAATATTTTATTTATTTATTTGAAAGAGAAGGACAGAGAGTGAGCTCATGAGAGGGTCAGAGGGAGAGAGAATCTTCAAGCAGACTCTTGGCTGAGCACAGAGCCCAGTGGGGCTTGATCTCATGACCCATGAGATCATGACCTGAGTCAAAACCAAGAATTTGAGGCTCTGCTGATTGAGCCACCCAGGTGCCCCAAGATTGATTTATTTATTTTAGAGAGAGGGAGAGGGGTAGAGGGGAGGGAAAGAGTAGAGGAGGAGGAAGAAGAGGAGGGAAAGAATGCCAAGCAGATTCTGTACTGAGCATGGACCCAGCCCTGAGCACAGTCCAACCCCAGCGCCGCCAGTACCCCCACCCTACACAGGGCTCCATCTATCCCACCACCCATGAGATCATGACCCCAGCAGAAACCAAGAGTTGGGCACTCAACAGGAGAGACACCCAAGTGCCCCTGAAGGAGACTTGATCAATTCAGTCTATAGAATGTTTGGTGCCCTGTTGGTTTGAGGATTCTTTGTTAAAACACTAAGCATTCTAGTGAGTATTTGATCCTTAAACTTGAACCCAGAGGCAAGGAGGATTTAGAATTGTAGTTATCAGTAGTTAGTATGTTAACTAATTCTTTTGTAGTGTTGATAGGTATTGTTTGTTGAGTTTACTGTAGCCAGCAGCCTTACAGTACCACTTCATTTTAGTAACTGAGAAGTTAGTAACAAGGTTTGGTTTCTGATTGATATTACTTCAATACCTCCTGGGGTTTAATGGATTGAATGGTTCTGTTTGTTTGTTTATTTTTTAAAGATTTTATTTATTTATTTGACAGAGATCACAAGTAGGCAGAGAGACAGGAAGGAGGCTCCCCACTGAGCAGAGAGCCGGATGTGGGACTGGATCCCAGGACACTGGGCTCCTGTCCTGAGTCAAAGGCAGGAGCTTTAACCCACTGAGCCACCCAGGCACCCGGATTTAATGTTTGAATTCCAATTCTACCACTGTGATTTGGGGCAAATTATTTAATCAATAGTAGTATCTGTTTCCTTATATATAACTATACAGTTACACTAAACATGAAAAACACTAAAAATCAGTTTAATAAAATGTGAAGATTAAGAAAAAGGAGAAATAAAATTGAGGAAGAAAGAAAGGGACTAAAATGTAGGCAGAATGCAGAGGAAACAGGAAGAAAAGAAGATAAGGAAGGGATAAAGGGTGAAGAAGGCATGATGGGAAGATAATTTATTAAAAGTTAAGGTTTTAAACATCCATTATCTACTTTAATAATGATTTAACTCCATGTGGCATATACCCATTGGGTATAGTTATATTTGTGTTTCCTGTTTTTAATTTTAAAGATCAACCAAGGGATACCTGGGTGGCTCAGTCGTTAAGCAGCTGCCTTCAGCTCGGATCATGATCCCAGGGTCCTGGGATGGAGCCCAGCATCAGGCTCCCTGCTCAATAAAGAGCCTGCTTCTCCCTCTCCCACACCCCCTGCTTGTTCCCTCTCTCGCTGTGTCTCTCTCTGTCAAATAAATAAATAAAATCTCAAAAAAAAAAAAAATCAACCAACTATTTGTTTTGTTTTATTGCTTAGGAATCAAGTTGCTCTGTATATGTGGCTTCAGTAGAAAAACCCTTATGACTCACATGTATTTGACCTAATAGTACATTTTCAGGTCCACTCTAGCAACTTTACTTACTCCACACTTTGTGATCCTCTAGAGGTGAATCATCAATCCAATACCCGAGTTAAAAGACATCTGTGTTCTTAGCTAATGCTCTCTTCAACCTTGCACATTTTCAAGTGCTCTGGCAAATGCTGTGTGCCCCAGTCAGAAAACAGTGCTGTCAGCCAGCAGTTGATGGAGCAGGTGCAGAATTACAGAAGATGCAGTTGCCACAGTACTGTAGAGAGAGTTTCCTAAAGTGTTCCTTGGAGTTTATCCATCTCTTCTTTTTAAAGCATATTTATCATTGTGTATTAAAATCTCCAGTAAAAGCCTAATGGATTAAACTGGAATAATTTATCTTGTGAAAATACATTCCTTACACCAAGTTACCAGATAACCACACCCTTTGGCCTGGATTTCAAGGCCTCCATGATCTGGTTTTAATTATCATTTCATTTTTTTTTCTTCTTGTTGCTCTTGTGGGGACATGAACCCCACATTTAAATATTTCCATCAGCCTGCCCCTGAAAAATACTTTCGCATGCCAGTACTCAAGTGCTCCTGTGTCTGTTGTTTTCTTGACTCTGGGAATCCCTCTTTTATGCAAACCTCACCCATTTTTCAAGTCTCGTTTCAGGTCCTACTTTTTCTGACCATTCCAAGTTCAGATGACCTTCTGAATTCTGCTACTGTGGCATTGTGATTTCCACGGAAAACTTAAGGATCTAGAGTTGGGATACCTTTGTTCAAATCTTACCCTGGAGATGTGATTTTTTTTTTTTTTTTTGCCTTCTTTGGACAATTTCCTAATCATTAAGAAGAGAGATAATATCTTAAAGGTTGTGAAAAGGACTAAAGCAGAAAAACTGGGTGAAAGCGCTATGAAACTGGTATCATAATCTTGCCTAGTATATTTAATTATTGTTTCCATTTTACATGGTCATTAGCAATTAGACATATTTAGTGAACATTAAATTCTTTAAGATTTTTATTGATTTATTTGACAGAGAGCACGAGCAGGCAGAGTGGTAGAAAGAGGGCGAGGGAGAAGCAGGCTCCCTGCTGAGCCGAGAGCCCCATGTGGAGCTCGATCCCAGGACCCCGGGATCGTGACCCGAGCCGAAGGCAGTTGCTTAATGGACTGAGCCACCCAGATGCTCCGTAAACACTAAATCCTTAAAAAGAAGAATGCGTTCATTCTCTATCAGGGCTTCCCAAATGTTAATGTGCACACGAGTCACCTGCGATCCTGTCAAGATGCAGATGCTGATTCATTAGCCCTGGGATGGAGCTTGAGCTTCCATATTTCTAAGGTGCTCGTCTATGGACCATACTTGGATTAGCAAGTATGGTCAACCCAGATACAAAGGCGAACAATAGTAACACCCATGCTCTCAGTCTGCCCTCTCTGGCTGCAGTCTAGACATGGGATTTGCACAGTGACCTTCTCCCCAGTGTCCAGCTTCGTTTCTGTGTTTATAGCTTTCTTCACAACTGCAAAAGCCGGCTAGCTTGGTACATAGCTTGGTCACACATAGCTGTTAGTCAGCTTGGGGTGTCAAATGCAGTTACCTCAGAATAAATAGAAATTCCCCAGGAAACTTGCGGGGCTCCCACAGGGTGAACTTGATGTACTCTGAGGTGCCTGCTACATGACGGGAGTGAAGTGACTCACTTGACGTCAAGTCACAGACAGACGTCATCTCGTTACCTAGAAAGACCTTATGCAGCTAATGAATCCACGGAGGTGTCTAAATGAGGAGACACAGTGGGCGGGTGTGTATTCGATCAACCCTCAGTAGTACAGAGCCTCCACTGGCCAGAGTGGCCACCGCATTTACAGACCCTGCCCCACGTGATCTTCCCTTTAAACATTTTATCATTTTGACCTTTGGGGAGTTGTCAGTCTTCTTTATCTAATTCGTCACACATGCATTGGGCAAGAAAGCCTGAGTATCTGTTTTGAATGCCTGGTTTCATTGCACAGTTCCTACAGGTGTGTGGGTGTGGATGGGGACTGCTGAGGCCATGGTTTTGCAGCTAGGCCCACTCGCCCTCTAGCTCTGGGGACTTGAGGCCTATGACCTAGTCTCAGCCTTGGGTTTGCCATTTGTCCAAAGGGGCTGTTAGAAGAAATGAGATAGTCTGCATTAAATGTCTAACACAGCCCCTAGCATAGTTAGTGCTCACACACATTGGTTATGTCTGTTATGTTATCAGTGACAGTTACTGGCTTACTTATAATGCTTCACTAATGTAATACTACACTTTAGTCCTTTTCCTGTGGCAGAAACACATAACATGAAATTTACCATCTTAACCACTTTTTAAAAAATTAGCATATAATGTATTATTTACTTCAGGAGTACAGGTCTGTGAATCATCAGTCTTAAACAATTCACAGTGCTCACCGTAGCCCATACTCTCCCCAAAGTCCATAACCCAGTCACCCTATCTCTACCCCCCCACACCCCCCCGCAACCCTCAGTTTGTTTTGTGAGATTAAGAATCTCTTATAGTTTGTCTCCCTCCTGGTCCCATCTTGTTTCATTTTTTTCCTCCCTTCCCCCAATGACCCTCTGCCCTCTTAACCACTTTTAAGTGCACAAGTCAGTAATGTGAAGTACATTCGTATTGTTGTACAACAGATCTCTAGAACTTTGATCATCTTGCAACCTAGAAATTCTCTATCTGCTAAAAACTAATTCCCCTACTTCTTTCCCCTCAGCCCCTGACATTTTGTTTTTATTTGTGCAGTATATGGACATGAATCCATTCTGTATGCCCTCAGCTTCCAGTTACTGCTAGAAAAACACGTAGAATTTGAAGTCAGAAAATTTAGATACAAAACTAAGCCTTGGATTACGGTAACTATGTGATGTCCTTGTACCAATTACAAGCTTTGATTATATCACCCATATCTGCAAATAGGTACACGTTGCATGAACTGCATTATTGTTAATTAGTCTCTAATCACCCCTGCTCTTTCCAATACTCCTCTTCTATGTTCCTAAAAATCGTCCATCTTAGCATTTGGCATGTTACACTGAAATTATCTGCCTTATGGGTGTTCCCCTTGAGTAGACAAAAGTGCGTTGTGGGCTGGGGTTAGATGTTAATTCAAGCCTTATTTAGCATGTATGAGACCGGTTCAGGACACACTATACACTTTATATTCCTCTCTCATCTGCTTTCATGTGCTCCCAGGAGCCCCATTTTCATCATGTTGCAATCCTCTTTGTTTCACACCCTTCTGTAAAAACTCTTGGCGAAATGCCCTCACAATAATGATCGCTAAGGAAGAATAGACCAATCCAGCAGAGCGTCGACAGCAATAGGGTAAAATGCAAAGGTTGAAAAAAGAAATCCTACCCAGATATTTTAGACTGCATCTGCCCTTTTAAAATCTACTTACTTATGCATATTACTTTCTCCCGTTTCCTCTGCCAGGTGTCTGGAGAGGTCAAGAGCTATCTCATTACCTTCCAAATGATTTGGTGGGGGGGATCATTTCCATGTGCAACAAGCTGTCCTCTGAGGATCTGTATCGGCAGTTAATTTAGAGAGTCAAGGTTCACCTTCCGAAGCAGAAGCCAAGCCGGTTATGTAACCTGCAGTTCCCTGTCGAAAACAAAACCTGCAGATGCTCAGAAAGCTAAATTAAACTCCTGACTTGCCGTGCAGCCACTAGACATCATGGGCAGTCTAAAGAGCATTACCAGCACCCAGGGTGGTCCTTGTAATGATGCCGAATGAAACACGGTATTCATCTTCCTGCCAGTGGGATTGAAAGGTCTGCCCGGGGTTAGCCAGCCAGCAAGCATGCAGAGCTTGAGCTGAATAAACCTTACAGTGTGGTTTGTTGCTTAATGACCATTTTGTTTAAAAGAATTATTATTATTCTTGTTGTTGTTATTGTTCTTGTCATTTTGTAAAATGGGCCCACGTGCACTTCTGATTTGAGGTTTTTTCCTCCTCTCAGGAAGACACTTTCTTGAGAAAGGATTCTATGACCTAGATTGAGGGGGGGGCCCGAGAGAATGAACATGATTGGCAGCTACCCCAGGACTCATGCTTATGTCTTACCTTTAAGAGAGGAAGGGAATGGGCAGTGATTGAATACATGCCACCACCAGGCACTCTGCCTACATCCTTCCAATAAATCTTCAGGTGAAGAAATGGGGGAAATGGGCACCGGTAATCTCATATCAGAAACTATGAAAAACATATTGGAGACATGAAATAATTTGTCCAGGATAATTCAAATGGTATGTGAAAGACTGGGATGGAAACCAGATCTTTCTGTCATGACCCAAAGAAAGTGTCCACGCTATCTTGGACCTTGACATTCAGCCACTTAGTTTCTCCCTCAGAATCTGGGTTCCACATCCCTTCAAATAATAGCACTAAAATAGATCCCAAAGTCTTCAGAATCTAAACTCAAATTAGAATTACCTACTACTAACCAAGCAAGTAGTTTAAGAAAATGTATCATTCTATAATAAAAACAAGACAGGAAATACTGCAAAGTGAGCAATTTTTGACCACATCATGCAAATGATATTTAATTTGGGGGTGGTGGTGGTATAGAAGTCCAAAGATTAGAAAATATTTCTGATCATATTGTCTTGAAAATGAGTTCCAAACTTCTGGCCTTGTTTTATGCCATCACACCTTCCATAGGTTAGACAGCCGTTTCTCCTCTTTGTTTATAGCCAAAACTTGGGACACTGATACTTTCTTCCTGTCAGATGTTAGTTAGCAACCTATAATGCATTTACTCATTTTCAGTATGTGTGCTGATGATTCTTACCAAAAGCAAATGTGGTTCACTGCCCTATGTAACATTCAACGAATATTTATTGAGCACCATCTGTATGCTAGGTACTGTCCATCCATGAGCTACTTTGTGTTCTGGAGCTTTTCCCATATGCTCCACAATGGACATTCCAAAGACCCTGGGATCTAGTTTAGGAATCTAAATATAGTGTAAATACTAACAGTATAGAATTTCCAATAGTGATGATTATAGCTAATATATATTTCATGTTTGCCATGTGCCAGGCTCTAATGGTGAATGGTTTTGCATGTATCTCATTTAATCTACAATAACCATATAATGAAAATACAATTAGTATCATGCCTTCTTATGGATGAGGAAACTGTGGCCGAGAAACATTATTGCATAGTTTGCTCAAGACTATATAGCTAGTAAATACCAAAGATGGGGCTCTAACCCAGGCCCATCTGATAGAAAGTCCATATTCCTAACCATGGTGCGTTCTGCCTTCTGGAAAATTCCGTTCTGTCAGGGTCAACAAACATGTGCTGGGATATAAAGATGAATAAGAAATGGTTTCTGCTCTCAAGAAGCACTAGCTCCCTGTGGGGAAGAGACATTCAACTAGGTTCAACAAGCATTGTGCTTGGTTATATCTCATATGCTGCTAAGGACTGGACATAAAGCATAAAGCAAGGGTTAGGCACAGTCTCTACCCTCAAGGAACTCCCACTTTGGTCAGAGACTGATACAGAAACAGGAACTCGGAAGGACAGCTGATTCCTACTTCCACTTTCCCATTTTGGAGACACTTGGATGTTCATGGGCAGTATTATGCTTGGGCTCTGTCTGCAGCCTGTCCCTCAGATCATCCTCAGTCTACCATTTATGGATGACCTCAGGCAGACCACTGAGCTTCCTGAAGCTTGTTTCCCTGTATTTAAAAAGTAGCTGAAAATGTAATCTAGTTCATGGAGTATCTTTTGAGGATTAACTGATAAAATGTATTCCCAGTATCTATACATGCTCAATAAATGTTAGTTACTATTATTATTATGTCCTCATGTGGCTCACCTCCTTACACCTGGTGCCATCTCTAGGCTCAGTCTTATATCGTTGTGTTTTTTTGTTTGTTTGTTTTTTTAAGATTTTATTTATTTGACAGAGAGAGAGCTCACAAGTAGGCGGAGAGGCAGGCAGAAAGAGAGGGGGAAGCAGGCTCCCCACTGAGCAGAGAACCCGATGCGGGGCTCGATCCCAAGACCATGAGACCATGACCTGAGCCAAAGGCAGAGGCCTAATCCACTGAGCCACCCAGGCACTCCCAGTCTTCTGTCTTTTCTGCTAAATTAAGTAAAGGTATCATGCAGCACCCAGCTCTATGCAGGTGTAACCTGATACCACCTTGCCTCAGCGACCACACCCCTCTCTGCTTTCTGCCCAGAAATCTACTCACCACTCTGGCATGCACAGAACTGGAAGTTCAAGGATGTTGATTCCTCCTGTGGCAACTCTTGATAGTTCCTGGTCCGAAGGTAGGAGGGAATTGGTGAATAGAGGCCCCCCTCCTCATTCTTTAGAGAGAGAGTTCTGGATTGTATTATAGATGTTCCTCAGAAGGTCCTGGAGGGATTGAATCTGAGTTGCCCACAATAGTGCCCAGCAGCCCAATGACATTGTCATTGTCATTGTCATTACATCGTCTTTCCCTCCTTTTCCATTCTCCCTCGTTCTTCACTCCTCTTTGCTGGGATCACTGCTCACAATGAACTGGCACATGCAAGCCTTTGAATCTGGCTTCGCTTTCCAGGGGATTGTGGTAGTGGGCCTGGGGAAAGGCTGGGAAGGCGGAGTGAGAGTAAGAGTTTTCCAGAGTAAGAAATGGGTCATTGCCACTTTGCACATATTTAGATATCCTCTCTAACATCTTTGCCAAGTGGTCATCCAGCCACTGCTGTAATATATCCTGTGAAAGGAATGTACTATGTCCATTCCCTTTTGCAGACACCTCTATATCCCTAATAACTGGACAAGACCTGACGTGGAATAAGGACTTAATAAAGATCATTGAACGAATTTTTACATGAAAACAAATTTTTTTGTTTTCTGTAATGACTGCAAATCTACTTTACTTTGCCTTCCAACCATTAGAATAAAATAAGACTTTGTATGCTTTTGAATCTATGGGGTTTTCTTTTTTTCCTGACAAAGAAAATTCATTGGCAGGGGCTCTATAAGTCTTTTAATGATGTACATTAAAAAATAATGATGGAAGTACGTAGGAACTGTGAATGTTTCTACCTTAAATGGGATAGGAATTTTGCTTCTTAGAATTGCATAGTATTTTTTAAATGTTAGCAATATGGAAATAAAGTAGATTTTAAATCAAAGGGTTAAAAGTTTAGTCTGTATGACAATATTTGAGTGACTTTAACGTAAGTTCATTGTTTTTCTGCTGAGTTACATTTAAAAAAAAACTTTTTCTGATTACAATGGTGTTAATGTTTATTGTTAAAACTTTGGGACATATACAGAAGCATGTTTTTTAAAAAAAGGAAAAGAAAGAAAGGACAAAAGAAACTATCCATAATTTCTAATAGCCAGAGGCAACACTATTTGACATTTTGGCCCATTTTATTTTAGCCCCGTTTGTGTGCATGAAGTATATAGGGCGCGTTAAATTCTACGTGAACCTTCCTCTCCTGGTTTCCTTTAGTTACAGTCTAGATAAGTGTTCAGCAGTGTTACATAACATATGTCAAAACATTATTGTTAATGGTGGCAAAATTTTTCACACTTTCAAGTGCATTCTTCTCCACTCTTCTGTTGCCCACCAGAGTTTTGCTTAGAAAATTAAATATTTTAGGACTATTTTCTAATTAGAAAAAAGAAAATAATCAGCAAATGATTCCTATTGATTTTGTTATAGAGCTTTACAACTTTTTTTTTTCTCAATTCTATAAAATTGGAGTCATACTGTGTATAGTAGTTAATCACCTTTTTCATTTAATAATGTTTTAGGACATTTCTTCATGTCATTACTTTTTTTCTTCTGTAAAAGTGAGTTTTAAAGAGATCTAGGATTCCATTATGGGAATGTGAGACTATTGGTTTAGTCAGTTTGTCATTATTAACTTTTAGGTGGTTTCTGTTTTGTTTGTTTGTTTGTTTGTTTACTACTGTAACTAATATTGTTATGATGACCATTAGGTTCGTTTGTTATAGGTCTTTTATGTTGGATGATGCTATAGCTTTCATAATTCTCTAGAAACCAAAGCTTTTCAAGATAGTTGGCATGAAAAGACAGATTATTTGAAATGGAAATTTTTTTGCTGAGGTTTTCATGTGCATTATTCCATTACTGTTTAGCATTAAATATTACATGTACCTAGTTTAACAAAGTACCATCTTGTTTCTTGGTCACTATTTTTTTCATCATTGGGTTTACAGGATCCAGATTCTGGGATTTCTGTGATACATTAAAAGATTCCCTTTATATGCCATCATAAGTGAGCTTCATTTTGAACACATTTGTAACTTAAAGAGGTAATGAGTTTTTACCAGTTAAAGATGCTGGCTTAAAAGGCAAGAGCCTGTGGTTTTCCTAGGGCTGTGTAAGAGTTCAGTCCTGTCTACGAAATGGCTGAACAGCACAGATGTGCCATAGAGGATAACGTATTTTTCCCACTGGGGCCTGGATTGAGGCATTATATTATCATTTTTAGGGCATTTGGGAAGAACTGCAACTCCTTACCAGCAGAGTGCATTTGCTGTCTTTCCATCACATCCTCTCCTAAGTACGTTTGTATGGATGGACTGCAGAAAAGTTGCTTGCGTTTAGCAAGCCCCTTCTGTTAAGTCTTCTTTATGCTCCCACTCTGTGGACCTGAAGTAACCTGACATCTTGTGAAAGGAATTGCTTTGGCTAACCTTTATTGGTTCATGAAGCTCAGCCTAGCTAAGGGAAGCTCTTAGTGTACTGAGGAGGGGGGGCAGAGAGAGAGAGAGAGAGAAATAGCAGAGTGTCTCCAACCTCAGTTCAACACACAGGAATTAGAGCTTTCAGTGGGTCCAGCCCAGACAGATCATGGCACAATTTAGAAGTACAAGTTGACTTGGCTTCCTCCACCTCTTGGCATCTTTCTACCCTAACAGACTCAGAATTCTCTCTTCCAAGGCTGCTGTCCAAATCCCCTACTTTCCTTTTACAGACAGTAATTATGGCCGCCATTTGTGTCTTGGTAGTAGATACTTTACATAAATTATTTCAGTCTATGAGATAGGTCAAATTCTACCTCTTTATTGATAAAGAAATGGAAATTCACAGAGGTTAAAAAAAATATCCACCATTGTTAAGTAGCAGAAGATATTTGAAACTGTTTATGTCTGGACTACCCACACATCCCCCACTCCCAGTTTAGATCTTCTTTTTTTGAAGATTGTATTTATTTTATTTTGTGGGGCAAGGGCAGTGGGAGAGGGAGAGAGAAAGGGAGAGAATCCCAAGTACACTCCATGCTGAGCCCAGAGCCCGACATGGAGCTTGATCTCATGACCCTTAGACTATGACCTGAGCCAAACCAAGAATTGGATGCTCAACAGACTGAGCCACTCTCTTTTTAAAAAAAGAGCCTACATCTCTTATTTAAAAATAGATATTTTAACCAATACTGACATTGTCAATCCTTTTGTACTAAAAGGAACTACCTCTTTCAGAGAAGATTTGTAAGCAAAATAAAAGTGGGGAGGTAGGGCAAATTTGCTGACATGTCCTTATCTCAAGCCAACATTGAATTTGCAAAGAAGGGTAAGTTCCTGGCAAGATCAGGCAAGACACTCTTTTAGCAGGTATCATCTAAAGGTGGTAAAG